>NC_067126.1:21749754-22349754 GCF_021347895.1 Acanthochromis polyacanthus | reverse complement strand
AGGCACAGAGCAGTCACGGACTTGTTAATACCATCCAAATCCAATAGAACAGGCAGTGTGTTTGCTCAGACAGCCAGAAAAGTCTTTTGAACAAATACTTAGTTTGAACCAGTTTTTCAGAAGTCCAATCTGGAAATAAAAATGGAATTGAGTACACTAAAGGGACGTACACGCAGGAAGAGACCAGCACCGATGTGTTGACCAGAGACCATGGAATGTCAAAGAAATTGGGCTAACAGTTGGCCGCATGAAGGGATGGGGGATTACGGAGTTCAATTAATTAAAACTTTAGGTGATGCAGGTGTGGTGACTAGCACTGGGAGCAAAGGATACCACCGATTAACATGTGACAATGTCCCAGAGTTCCTTCCACAAGGAAACAACTTCCACTACTTTGGTTCCTGCCACTATAACCACATCCAAACGGAAGAGCAGCTCATCATTGTTCTCTCTTCGGTTAATAATACGACTGCACCCACAACACATAAGTCACTATTATGGAAGAACCAAAAGCAGCTAAATATGACTGACTCGTTGCTCAGGGCTGAAGTATAACAGGTATAACAGGTTAAAACTGAACTGTTGAAGCTCTGCAGTTTGTACTGCAACAAATGTAGAAAATGTACATGTGCAGGAGACAGTCTGGGTAATAACTTGTTCACAGAAACCCATTTGACACACTTGACTGATAAACCTGAGATTACAATAATTTGCATCCAGTAATTACTAGATAGGAGTTCAGATTTGTCGTTGTCTGGTCTTATTAAATTTATCTGTGCACGTTTATCACAGCTGAGTGGTTTGCACGCGACACTACGTTTAGTTAAGACTGCTTTTGGATATGTATGCTGAAACAGGGAAACTGAGGTGATACTGGATGCATTTTATAGCTGCTCGTACTGAACGCTCACTGTCACGTTCACGGCTGACTGGTAAGCTGACTCCACTCTGACAGCCGGCGTACCTGGCTTTCTTATTGCCGCCACATCATCCCTCGGTGTCTGCCCCACACACATGCACTGGGCGCTCGCTACTTCTCTTATCTGATGGCTTCTCTGCTATTTTCTGATAGCAGTTCCATTTAGATTTGGTTTGGTCCCAACATGACAAACATGACATCTCTTTCCCGTTCTTCCTCAAGTTCACCCATGCAGTAAGACTAGACAGGAATAATATAGGACAACCCCCACCCCTCCCACTGCCGCGGCATTTATTGTGAACTTGTGCGTCCAGCCGTCCTGCTGTATTTGAAATGAACTTCTTGATTCACCGCCAAAATAATGAATAGCTTTTCTGTTTCACACAGGCATTAGTTCCAGTACATTTCATTGAGATAATAAGGTACTTTGCTTCATGCAAAATTAAAGAAGAGACCAGAGCAAAATTATTTTCATTTATTGACAGTTAATCAATTCAAGTACAGCTCAACAATTCTTGCTGTCAAAATTCTTCTGAATGTATTTACTATTAAATGATAATAATAATAATATGTTTCAACCATGAAGGCACATTTTGTTAAAAAAAAAAATCAGCGCTTAATCATTTTAATTCTAAATGTTATCATCAGACTCCTCACTGTTTACAGGCAAGTGATAGTTATATGTATTCTGTGAAGACCTGACACTACCATTCCTCTGGTAGGCTAGTGGTTTTTGCCGGGTTAGGGTCAGATTAAAATGTCAGGGTCAGAGCCAGAGGCAGGATGGGCAGAGTCTTTAGGGAATATGGGTGGGAAAAATAACAAGCTGTGTGTCAGTCTTCATTTACGCGTGTCGGACCGTAGCGTGCCTGCCTGAACCACATAGCATCCATTTGACGAGAGAGAATAAACAGCTCTAGAAAGTTGCAGTCCGCTCTGATAAAATAAAACTGATTGACACCATTTGTCACATAATCTGATAGCCACGCCTTTTATATCCTAAATTGCAGCCTCTGCGATTTGCTAATTCCATTGTTTCAAATTAAGACTTTGATTTGAAATCGATCAATTGCTGGATAACCTTCCAAGATTAGTCGCCAAATGCAAAATGTAGTGGCATTTTGTGGGTGTTCATTTTGGACTCTGCCTTTATGTGTCTCCCATATTTGTGCACTAAAGCAGGACAGAAAATAAACTACAGTATCATTTCTCGTTGATCATACTTTGGTTACTGTTCTTTTATGTGAATTCTGCAGCGGCAGTGATGTCTGTGATTAATTGAGAGGCTTTATAAAGCGTTCTGTTCTACTCACCTTGATAATCAGAGTATGAAAACAGCATGTGTATCATGCAGTCTATGTGCATTTCTCATTTTGCCACACAATAATGAGGCCACAGATGACCTTGCGGTTTGACTGCAGCTGTCACAAATGCTGTTGTACCTTGCCCAGGTCAAATTAGAATTGAAATTGATTTTTGGCTTAATTTTACATGAATGACCAGTCAATCAATTAATCACCCTGTGTGAAACAGACCTCTGATAGATACTGTTTGCTCACGGCTACTGTTACTAACTACAAGCTCACAATTCCAAAGAGACTCCTGGAGAGGCATGAAGCGGGTGATATTTAGTATTTGTCTGTACATCTTCACTTTAAAGTCAGTCGTTCATGCTTGTGTGCACAGTGCATGAAGATGCACATTATGACATTTTTTAGATTGTTGTTAGACAGGCAGTTGTAGCTGCCTTTCATTAATTTCAATTACAAACTGCAAACTACCACTGGAAATTAATTGTTCAGAAGTATAATTTTATTTATGGTGTCTTGCACAGATATAATGATGGTTTGAACAAAGCCATCTGTGAGGCTTTGTGTTCCCATCGTACTGTAGAATTGCTAGCTTCAGGTTAATTTAGGACAAGATTTAGTTTTTCCATAATAGTGCTGAATCAATGGCATAATTTTGGTATAAATAGCAAAAGCCTATACATTTTAGTTACAAAAACACTGGAGTTCATTTTCTGCCATGCCGTTTGTCCATGCAAAATGTACTAAAGCAGCGTATTCCTTCCTCTAACTTCCCCTTGACCTGCAAGGCATACCACATTAAGTGCACTTTGCATTTCAGAAAATAAAACAAAAAATGCTTCATGCGCAGATGTGTTCACCCTTTCCACCTTATAGTCTCAAGCACTCTCAGCATTTTGTGGATCACATGGGAATTGGGGTCAGGACACGGTCTTTCAGAACTGCCTCTTAAGACACGCTCTCCGACTGCATCAGGGAGAAAATGTGTTTACAGTCATTTTGAGCGAAAATCCCACCGTCACCGAGCGGGATACCTGAGTTCATTTAAAAATGGCAATAATTGTACACATTTTGAGATGATCTCTCCATTGAGACATTGACAGAGTTGTATTCCATTGAAAAAATGTAGATAGTTAGATACTTTATTAATGAAGTGGGAAATTCAAGTGAAATAAGGTGCCACAAACAGGTAAGTAACAAAAGAAAAGTACAAACCCAGCCGCTCACCTCCACACAGCTGGCCAATCACAGTGTAAAGAGGGTGTCAATGACGATGTGGACGATGGACAACATCGTCACTCTAGTCTGATGTCAGATGTCTTTATGCCATAATCCACTGTGGAGCTACATCAAACCACCAAACTATGCCAAGTAGGCACAGAGTAGTTTAGAGTTTTCAGCATAAGAAGCAAAAGTCTAAATAGGGGATTTGTGTGTATCAGATTCTTTAGCTCACCGACGAGCACATTTCAACAAATGACAACAGGCTGTGTTTTTTTTTTTTTTTTTTTTGGAGGCTGGAGTGATGCTGGTGTGGGGTAGGGGTTTGTGCAAATAAAGCAGCATGACCCTGGCTTTCATGACTGAGACATTCTGTGCTACCCCGAGGGGTGCCACATCACTGCCGCTCCATCAACCCATCACAAAATTCAGTTAATGTATTAACACTTGTTAATACATGATTTGCAATGCTGTTTACGTTTGGCAAAGCAGTAACCTTTAAAGGTGAGGTGTTGGGGTATGCACTGTTGTGAGTGTGCACGGACAGCTCCCAGGTGAACTTCAGGACACTCTGCACCTTTTGTAAAGGAATTTTGTAACCTCTTTTTGCTTTCACTGAAGATGAGTTCTCAGTGAAAATAGAAGAAAGGGCTAATGCACATGCCAGACATGGTTAGCATCAGAGCGTGAATGTGACATTACAGTCAATGCCGTACACACATGCATGTTAGCACTACAAAGGGCAGGACAAGGCCTCCGTGCAGCCACCAGGACTGCGGCTGGTCATCGTCGACTGGAAGACTCACTGCAAAAAATGCTACACAGGCTCACATACAGATTATCAACAGATATCAGCTACAATCATCGCATTTTTTCTTGGACAATGTATGTAACAATATTTTATGTAATTTTTCTTTAAATGCCTAAAGGAAATACTCAATTCCACTGAAAAGAAATGCAAGTTTACAGGCTGATGTGTTGATGTAGAAATAATAAGCATATGGCACAGCATATTTCCAGATATAATATTTGCATCTTGATAAAAATGTTCCTACAGGGTTGAGCGTTATGTGTGTCCTGCTTGTGACACCATGTTGTTTGAGTGTGTGACTGATTTATCAGTACCATTTTGGTTGCTTTGTTGGAGTCTTGCACTGAATGCTGCCATGAAGCAGCATTGAAATGAGGTGATGTGAATGAATCCAGCTAAATATAGCAAGACTATCTTATGCAATAGTATCACGAGAAACAAAAAAGTGTTTGGCTTGTGGATGGGTCAGAATGTTTATTCATGTACTTTAACCTTTGCTGCTGCGTGTGTCTAACTGAATATTTATGCTCTCTCTTAGCTGTACATCACATTTAAATGGTTTCACTCATTCATAGCTACAGGCTTCCCACTTCAGCCATAACTATGGAGCTACATACTGTAGCTGCTCCAGCAGAGTAGGGGAGAGTGTGTGTAATGTATTTTAATGGTATTACTTAATGAAAAGTGAAGCATAGTAGTTATAGCGATGGTTTGTATTGGTAAATGATCGCTCCTGTACATTTTTAAAATTAATTTACATGTAAGGTCATCAGGGACAATGTTTGTATGTCTAATTCTTTATTATTCATGGCATCATGGGTCATCAGTTTTCATGATGTCAGTGTAAACCAGGTTTTGTCAGAAAACTACTTTGTTTTCCATGGTGATTTGTTTAGTTTAAGAGCAGAAGAAACAGGTTTTAGTGGATAATTTACTAAAGTGTAGGATTATCCCAAATGCCATTTTGGAGCTTCGAAGCTTTGGTGAGAATTATGGCATGACCAAGAGAGAAGATGGATGCATCTATCTACAATAACATGGTTGGTAAACTTCATTTATAACCCTTAATTTTGCTCCTTTGTGGACGTACACAGATGTTGACACACTGATGCACAGTCATGTCCAGTTTTAAGCTCTTTTGCTAAAGTTGTTGTAGATTTCTGACATTGTCATTTTGAACGATAAACTGGATGCAGATGGCTGTTTTTTTTTTTTTTTTTTTTTACATTTTTCTAGTTGTAACTTGTGAGTCTGTGATGTTAATGTTACATAGCAACTAAGATTAAATGTTCTTATCTGAGAATAACTAATAGCACTTAATGTTGATGAAAAATTAATAATGTTGGATTACCTTTGCTTATTTCATGGGTTGTTTGAAAATTTTGTGGGGATGCAGGGCTGTACAGTGCGAGCGTTTCACTCGCATATGCGCCTAAAAATAGATCGGTGCGAGTAGAAAATATAAAAAGGGAGCACGCGTGCGAGTACAGATGTCAACCCTATTATTCGCATTTGCTCCTAAAATAAATCCACACAAAGTGGATCAAACTAAAAGTCATAGCCTACACCTTCTTCTTCAACAACTTTTTTTTCCACATCGGCAAGCTACAACATGACATGGTCAGAAAAACCGTGAGCTCCTCTCGACTCTCAGGCCGTCTCCCCCACACAGTACCGAGCATCACACAGACCGGCGCACTTTCTTAAAGCGACAGGCTCCTATTTTTGTCTTTAGCTTTTATGAACACATTAACTTAAAATAACCAAATACTGTCTGTCTAAATTATAATAATGCAAATGACACTAAATTAAGCATGTAAAAAAGTTTAAATACCATAAAGTAATAACTGAACTAAAATTGTCATCAGTTAACACAATCTATGCATTCTGCACCTATAATCAGACTCCCCTACAAATGCAAGATATGGCATCAAAATATGTCTGGTATTTATGTATAAAGTCTTTAATATAAGTATAGTTCTTAAGTATAAAGTTATTTGTAATTGTTATTTTTATTGGGCCAGTTAACAATATATAATAGAATTGAAGTTCTTTAATCCCACACCTGGGAAATTATTTGCTACAACAGCTACAACACCAAATCACAAAAGTTTTTTTTTTTTTTTTTAAAAAAACTAGTAAATTACAGTCTGTAAGAACAGAATAATACATAAGGGGCTAAATGATCACAGTATGGCAGATTAAGAACAGAGAGACTATTTCAAAACTAGGACTTTAATAGAAATATGCAGGTTGAGTTAACTGTGCAGATTGTATGATATGAAATCAAATCTGGAATCAGAATTTATTGGGCCACTTAACAAAATATGACTCCCCTATTGTTTTGGGAATGCAAGAAGTGTCAACCTCCAAACTTTCTCAGCTACAACATCTGTACCTCTGCTGCTGTTGTATAAGGTCTTGTGTACATGGTGGCTTCCACCGAGTTTTTTGCTTGGAAACTGGAAAAATGTAACATAATGCCATCTGAGTGATAATGGAAAATATGACAAAAGAAAGAAGTCAGTAGACCAATCACACTCCAAATGAAAGGAAGCCATATTGGTGAAAGTTTTGTTTTCTTTTGTGAGAACAAAATCAATACTTCTTTACAAACTAATTACAAAATGCACATACATATGTACACCTCCTTTTATGAGAACAAAATCAAACATAATTCTTTGCCAACTATTTACAAAATACACACACACACTCTAAACATGGGCTTTGGTGTTTCCTTGTGACGGCTGTAGTATAGATGTCCATCTGTAAAAAATACATTGGTTTATTAGTTCACAAAGTCCTGAGGACCAATGAAGCTGATGTATCTGACACTGGTGAGGGATGATAATCTATTTTGTGGGAGAAGCTTTGTTTGTGCAATGTCACTGTTAGAACTGCATCCATTTATTTGACCACCACCGAAGACCTCATTAGGATCAGCTTGGAGGGGCCATGGCTTGAGGACTTTGATCCAAGTCCTGCTGTGGACCACTGGATGAACTTAGCCAAGCGTGCCAGGCGACTTGAATACAAAAAGATGTGGGACAGGGATGTTCTCTGTGTTAAATAACTGAGCCTACTGCTTGGCTTGTTGTGTGAATGTTAATAATAAAATTGTGTGATTCATAGTGAAAATTCATAGTGCTCCTAAATTTTTTTCTGTGCTCCTAAATTTTTTCATTTAGGACCACCTGTGCTCCTAGTGAAAAAGCTAAGCGTACAGCCCTGGGATGCATATATAAATATAAAGAAACCCCAAACATTCAAGTAATGATTCGGAGGCTGATTACCATGGCATTGAATGGGGGCATTTAAGAATTCTGGTCATTTCTGCTTGAGTGTTGCCAAGATCATTGTGAACCTGGAACCCAAGTTGTTTTTTTGAACTCAGTAGAAAGAAAAAAATGTCTGCAAACATGCATTGATAATTTAGATAAATGAAAATGAAATAAAAGGGTCACCATGTATGAAACTTAATGGTTGAGTGCAACTGAAATGGCTATTCTGACCTTGAAAAAGAGCAGCTCAATGTAGATTTTAGAGCCACAGAGAGTTAGTCAATTAGTCCGTTGACAGATAATTAATCTGCAGCTATTGATTGTCAATGTGTTCTAGTTTTCCTGGTTTCAGCCTCTCAAATGACAATCATTCCTTTGTTATATGACGTTTATTGAATACTTGGGGATTTGGACAAATTGAAGACATTAATGTGTAAGAAATAGTGAACAGTATTATTTTGTAGTTTAAAAAAAACATTTAGTAGGTTCACAAAGAGCTCTGACCTTACCTTGGATAGTACTTCATGCTTTGTCCATTCACACCATGTACCTTGTTTTCTTACTGGAAGTAGGTTGCCTTTTTACTCAATCTTTTTAGTCTTAAGTTCAAATGGCATTTTTGAGAAGTATTTAGAGCTGATACTCCTGCTCTCCACCTTTCTCAGATGCTTACACTCTAGACAGAAATGTACCTGTCATTGCCTTTATGTGAGCTTTCAGTAGCTCTCCAGCGTACTGGAGAAAAAGCCATATTGCCTTAGGGTATGGCTATAGTGGGCAGCTGTGTGTGTGTGTGTATGAGTGCAACCACTGTACGCTATCCTGAGCAGGCTTCGTGAGCTTATGCACAGGAACAGGCATTCACACAAAGGTTCACGTCATAGCAGTTCACTGTGTGTATCACCCCCGAAAACATGGATTGTGTCATCATGTGGCCGTACATGTATTCACAGTGGATTAGGTTAAGCCCATCAATAATGCAGGCCACATGGAGTAGCTGTGAAAACACTTTTTTCTTGTTTTATAAGCTTTTGTCTGCTTCCTGGCCTTCAATAGAAGGTACAGTCAGACAGTAAATCCTCCGCTCACGAAAGACGTGTTGGTTAAACTTTTGAATGTCTAGGAGAATCTGCAGCTGGATGGATTAATGAATGAAGCACCCCTCTCTGTCCTGTTCGTATTCATCAACCGTCTCCTTTTCTGTCTTGTCTTCCATATTCTATGGCGCTCTGCAGAGCCCTTGGTGATATGTCTATATATAGAACGAAAAGGAGGAGCAAGATTAAGAAAAATAGAGTGCCTTTTAGTGTGCTGTCCTGAGGAGCTCGCTTCAGTGCTCCTGTTTGAAAGGGTTAATGATGCACACATATAGGCAGTAGATTGTTTTTGTGTGTGCTGGACTGACTCGGGGTGAAGAGGTTGACCCTCAGCAGTCTGAGACAGACTTCCTCAATTAACCACAGCACCTTCTGGCTAAATGCCCTTTGTGAAAGGACAGCCTTTCCAGCACCTTCGTTACTATGGCAATGAAGTTTCAGTACTGAGCAAAAACTGTTTTCTTACAGAGGATTTTGTGGTATTTTTTTTCCCTGTTAGGACTAATGGAAGACTCAATCAGTGCTCCATTAAAGTCCCATATCCCACATGTAAATTGCCTGTGTGTCTTTCATCAGCTACTGTTGATTTTTTTTAAGCTTTTGCAGCAAACGCAGGTAGTTAATAAGGTGCTCATTTGGAAGTAACACTCATGGCTAATTACTAATGTAGATAGTAGACCGATAGCCTGGCGTGATAACGATTGCACCAGAGGCTAGAGCTAAAAAAAAAAAAACACAGTTTAATTCATTCCTTACACTTAGAGTCATAGACTCAAGGCTTTGGAAATGCAATTAAAAAGACCTTCTACAGCTTCATGCATTCTGCTTTGACATGTGAAAACAATCTACAGGGAAACTTGTCAAGCCTGTTGCGCCTGGTTACATTTGCTAAACTATGATAAAACGATGCTGTTAGAGGGAGGGGTTTAGCCGGAAAACTGTTAATTAATGCCTGTGTCAGTTCTTAAAATCTGCTAGCCATGCTGATGAGCGCCTAAGACAGGTAGCGTCTCTGGTCAGGCGGTGGTAGAACTGATAGAGATGCTACGGTGAGGCTAAACATGGTCCAGAGAAATGGGGGTGGGGGGTTGCTGGGAGCAGAGCGTAGCAGGTGCTGCCACTCCATGGGGGCATATTTGTGTACTCTGCTCACTCAGTGGGAACATTTTAATTTGATCCCTTTGTTTCTATAAAACAGGTCAGGATTTGCTCTACCCCTTGGCAATTTGTGTCAGTGCTTGTACAGAAACTGTTGCAGTGATGCACGAGCAGTGTGTTGTCAGAAACAGCCATCAAAACTCAGGCTCAGTTTTCAGAATTTCTTAATAAGGTGCTTTGTATAATTGGTTTGGTCACATAGGAGGTGTTTAGCTTGTTATTTATGCTCCATTTGCACTATATCACACAGTTTGAGCCAATAGAAGGCAGTAGTTGGATTTGTCTTACCTGTTACTGAAGAAGTGTGAAGTGCCACACAGAAGACATCTTCCTTTGGTGACCATGATATGAATCTGAAGTGTATTCTTTATTCCCATAGTAATTAAACAAGCCTTTCCATTGGTGGAACTGTTTCTGCATGCAGCCTGTGTTTCGCACTGATAATGACAGTATTGTTTTTGTTTTTTTCCAGAGATGGAAAATCCACATACGTCACCGTGGAATGTTCTGTTTTCTTTACATGCCTAAAGTTGCAGGTCATGTGTTCTCCTAGCTAAGTCCTTACGACAAATTATTGGATTTTATTACTCCATACCACAGCAGGTATCCATTTTATATGAAAAAGAAACCTAAAGTTTGGATCCCAGTAATTGTATGCAGATTGATTGCATGGCTTTGGACACATCTGCACGGTCATGTTGGATTAGGTCTGTTTTCCTTTTAGAAATGTTTTTGGAAATTTGGATATGTGCACAGTTCTGTTGCGATTTCCTGCCAGTGACAGCCACAGTGAGAGGTTTCCCTCTAATTAATAGACCAGACCAGTGGGTATAGATGTTCTCAGACAATCAGTATGATAAGAGCTGATACTCATGATTGGTTCTAAAGTCTTTATGATCAGCACAGTCTCTACTGATTACTGATTTAGAGTTTGCTTTGAAGAATCCAAACTGAATGTTTTACAGACCTAGCCAAAGCCTCTTCTGAGCTTGTACCGTTTTACTCATGTTATTTGCAAAGTTTAACTCCAATATATTAATGTGTCTGTTCACACAAATAGTTGCTGTCCCACATTGGACAGTGAAGAACTTGCAGTTTTCCTACCTTCAGAGTTCCCCTATGATCAGTAGGGCTCATGATTCTCATTGTTATATTCTCATTGCCGATTAATCCCTCACTCATTTTCTCAATTATCCAATAAGTTGTTCGGTCTGCTTGGTTTCCTGTGGCACAATATGACATCCTCAAATCTGTTCTTTTGTCCACAACCCAAATATGTTAAGTTTACTGTAACAGAGGAGTAAAGAAAATAGACAATATTCAAATTTAAGGAGCTGAAATAGTTCGAGAGAAGTCAGCATTTTGTGGTTAGTCCATTCCTTTGGTCCAATTTGAAATAATGTAAGTTGAGATTTGATATTCTAACATGTCAACAACAATCAAAGTCTCAGTGTAAAATCTACAAAGATTCCTATCTCTATTCATGTGGTTTGGTTGATTTTCTTTGTTCACACATCTGCTGTGTATGGTCTGCAGAATGTGTGTCCTTGTCTGCATGAGATGACTTTGTTTTTACAGGTTTTGTCAGTTTTGGGTTTGCTGTGCTGTAAGACCACCGCTCTGCCTTGCTGTCATTCATTCGGTGCGTGTGTGTGGAATTTGCAAAAGCAGCATTCATCCTGCTTGACAGTTTGACACACATCTTCTGTAGAAGTATCCACATAGCTGCTCCTTTTTGATGAAAATTGCCATTTTATTGCGTGAAAAATAGTCAAAACTTGTGAAACATGTAGATCCATCTGGGCAGACACATTGCACTTAAAGCAGAAGCCTCATGTTTGTACAGAAACTATTCTTGGGTGCTGAAATGTGGCTGTTTAATTGAGCCACAGTAACTTAACCTTGTCCGAGTGAGCTGAAAGGGTAACTGCAAATTCATGCAATGCCACAGCTCTCCCTCCAGGGATATTTAAAAATGCATCATAGGAGTGAGGAGCATTAACTGCAGGAGGTGTGGCCTTGCGGCTGTGTAGTGTG
Source organism: Acanthochromis polyacanthus (assembly GCF_021347895.1). NCBI lineage: Eukaryota > Metazoa > Chordata > Actinopteri > Pomacentridae > Acanthochromis > Acanthochromis polyacanthus. The sequence continues at coordinate 22,337,920 of NC_067126.1, read as the reverse complement.
TCAGGGGACATGGGGGAGACTGACTGACCATCGCTCAGTGTTGCGTGGACAGCAGTGTGGAGCTGCTAGTGTCAGACTCTCTGTGTCTATGCTGGAAAGACAAGGAGTCCCATGGAGCTCTGACAGTCACTGGAAGGATTTATGGCTCTTTGTGGAAGTCATTGTGTGAGTACCTCAGTTGTACCTGTGCTAACAGCTGCACTGTGAGAGGCTCTCCAGTGTGTCTGTGAGTACATATCCATAGTCTGACTGTTCATTGCATTACTGTCTGTCAGCCCTAAATGTATTGTTATCCTCTGAATATAGCGCAGTTATCAGAAGGTCCATGCATCTGGTTATGTGACACTGCAGAAGAATATTTACCATTTAGGTAGAATACTGTTTTGCCGCAATCATTTTTCAGTCACTATCATATTTTTTTCAAGCAATTAATCTGTTGACAATTTTACTCATTGTCAGTTAAAAGAATTGCTTTAGGATTTTGACAAGCTGCTTTGCCATTATTTAATGCAACACAGCACAAAATGTAGACAATAGCTGCGTTTCCATTACCCTTAGATATGCGCAAAATGTGAATAGCGCAATAAAAAAACTGGTAATGGAAACACCTGAATTTCGAAAAAGGACTAAAATATCGCTGAAAAGTTTTTACGCTCTCACGAGGTGGTTTTTCAGACGTTTCAATATTGAAAAATATCGCAAAAGCGCAATGGAAACACTTTTTCCACAATTATACGTCATCGGACGTGACGTACCTGGTCACATGACCAGTTCTCTCGGAGTAAACATGGCGCGGTACATGTGGACAGAAGAGGAGACCGAGACTTTTCTTGCCATTATTCTTGAGAAAAACATCACTGCCATACTAGACAGCAAACAGCAGAGGAATGCAGAGTGTTATAAGGAGATAGAAGCGGAAATGATTGAGAAAGGGTTCGAAATCTCGCGGGATGATATTTTACGAGAGCTACGATGCTTCTGCCCAGAACAGCCTTCAATGGAAACACGTTCAAAGCGCAAATATACTGTCGAAATTTTAGAAATATCGCTTGTATTTTGCGAAAAACTGTAATGGAAACCCAGCTAATGTTTACAAATTAAAGTGCAAAACTATATTTTAACTAGCAGCTTCAACATGATTAAAGTACGTAAGAGGACTCATTATTGAAGCTCAAAAGATTCATATGATTCTATTAAACACCTTTACAACATGAGAAAATAACATTTGAATTTTAAACACAGTGTAGTTGAAGTTGGAAAAAAGGATATGAAAATATTGTTGATGCATTTTCAGCACCAGTGCCATTAATTGTCATTTTTATTCTATATTCTGCTTTTTATGCTTGATCGTTTGGATTTGGTCACAGTTGAGGAGATGGCAGGAGAACCGTCTGGTCCAAACTTTCAAATCAAATCAGACAAATTCACTCTTATTTTAAGCATAACAATTTTATCTTTTGACACAGTGTGAATTCTGCTTGAATAAATTCACTTTATCAACATCGTACAGAGTTTAGACATGGGTTTGCAGTAAAGTGACTCTGCTGAATTCACATCTAGGCATGATAAAAGGGGAATCTTCACAAAGTCATTACACTCCCAGGGTGGCCTTTCTGTTGAGTAGGTTTGGGTGAATGCCTGCTATGTTGTCAGTTCAGCTCTGGCTCTCAGCCTTTGACTGCTCATCTGACAAGTGTGTCAGTAGTAAGATCACATTAAAGTTCATCACTTGCAGTCAAATGAGACGCTTTTACTCTGATATTTCTCTTTATTTCTTGTGTTGGTGCTTCTTCAGTGGAGCCAATAATTGAAAATAAAACATGGATGTTATTTTTGAATCACATGAATCATTGGTGCTTTTTTGTTCCTCTCTGTTTAGGAGGCTCCTGTTGTGTCACTTTAGCTCTTTCCTTCTGTCAGTTTTTCATCTGCTTGCATGCCTAAGAGGCATCTCTCTGTGGGCAATCGCATGCGCGATAACAGACACACGTTCTCCTTTTTATTCCCAGGGTTGAGAGGTTTTCTCTCCAGGCAACATGCTCTCTCACTCTGACCAAGTGGTGATGAAAGATGTGGCTAAATTAGGATGTTCTGCTGTACTAGGGCAGGTGTGACTTTTTAGCACCTCTTCCAAATCTTGCACTTTTCAAATGTACGCTGCATGGTGCTGAACTTTTTCATTAGCAGCTTTTTTTTCCCTATAGAAAGAGGCTTATATTTCCATCAACACCTTGAATTGCAGTGTGTGATTAAGCCTGTCAGCATGTTCTTCGAGTACGTTTGCACATAGCTTTTGTTTTTCTTAAGTGAAAATCTTCGTCTTCGGTTTCCTCGAGAGTATTAGCAAGTATTAAATTAAAGTCTTATCCAATGGGTTAGGAGAATAGTCAGTGATGTATGTGATTTCATGCAGTGGTGAAACAAATACACTGTAAGTCCTCAAATTCTTTAATTTACCTTAATAGCAGAGAGAACCAGGTCTTTTGAAACAACTTTATTGTAGAGACAGTCTTTCTCCAAATGTTTGCTTCTCAGTTATTCCAAATATAAAACTTGCCTCATGTTTGTCTGTTGTCTTGATAAATTCAGTGTCATTTCCATTCTAGCCGAAATACCGTCTTCAGTCACCAGTTAATCATAGTTCTTTTGCCAAGGAACACTGGGGAGTTATGTGACGGTCGACGTATGTTTGTCAGTCCATACGTGCGCAACATTACTCAAAAACGGACTTCCAGATTTGGATTCAATTTTCAGGGAAGGTCAGAAATGACACAAGGACCACCTCAATAGTTTTTAGCAGTCATGCAGCTTATAGTCTGGATCCACAGATTTTTCTAAAGATGTCGGTATCATTGCAAGATAGCGGCCCGGCTTCACTTTAACTATGACTACAAGTGAACGCCACGTCAGCTGCCTTGGCCAAATACTGCGCTCTCCGAGTGCTTTTCTTGTTTTGTTTCTGTTCCTTCCAGCCAGTATTAAAGTTAAAGAAAATACAACTCAACACTTCCAGAAAATGTTTTCATTGAACACATTTAAGGATATACCAGTTCTAGTTTTGTCTGAATTGAGAAGAAGGAAAAAGTGGCACAGTTGATTGAAGTGGCAGATGAAACAGGTATTTCTGTCCAAGTGGTATCGCAAAGCAGCAAGTTGTTGTTTCGATGGAATTATTACTTTGGAGCATGATACTAAATTGTTTATGTAGTGGTATTTAGTCGTACTAGTAGAGCAGAGTATTGGCTTGACCCTGAATTAGATCAGAATTTACTCCAAATGTATTTTATTTCCAGATATCAGCCCCAATGATTACAAATAAATGGTCATGATCCTGATAAGACATTACTGGTCAAGCGCTACACAACAGTATCCCAAAGGCATGTCTTATTTGTCTGACAGCGCTCAAATAATATTGTGTAATGTTTCGTGCTGACGCAGTACTTTTTGCAAAATGCCTTTACGAGAATGCCTGTCTCTTATTGAGCTGAAATGATTTCGCTGTGTCGTAACCCTGATGACCCAAATGGACACAGTGGAGTGAAGGGCTGTGAGGCACTGACAATGACCCCCTCACACACACACGCATGCATATGAAGTGCTGTGCTGCCTTTAAATGGCTGTGTAACAGTAGGGGCATGTGAAAGTCCGGGAACACTTCAGTAACACTGGTTTGTTTGGGATTAGTGGGGCAGATGGCTGCTTCTGTGTGCTACTTCCATTTAAATTACATTTTTGGCAGTTTGCTGATCCCGTTTGTCTGAAGACACTTACAGCGAGTACAACAGTGAAATAAACAGCCATTACTTAAGAGAGCAGCGGCCAAAGCCACAGCAGGCGATTGCTATTACAAATATTCCTCTGTTGGGATTTTCTGGAAAAATAGTTTAAAGAAGGGCGGCGGAACAGAATCAGAGCTAAGGAGTAATGCTGCTTAGCCGTCAAACCTGCCATGAATATACAAAGACTGCTCCAATGAGACCTTCAGAAAGAGATGTTTAGTCTTAAGTACCAGGAATGTGTGCTGCTTGCTGTTTGGGTACTTCTGTTTTTTTGTCATGCACTGAGCAGCTTTTGTTGCAACTCGTCCTCTTGCTTTGGTAAACACAAAGATCTTTGTTTGAATTTGATGACCAGCCATCACACAGTTCCCATCCACAGCTATGTGACTGTCTGTTCACCTCTCATAAACAAAGGATTATTTTATTTTTTTGAACTGAAACCATTTGTTCAGTCATTGGCTTTTCCATAATTTAACTAACATAAGCCAATTTTGCAAACCACAGAGAGCCCACTTGCTGTATTATATAAACTTCTTAGTGAAATATGAATTATAGTTGCCATAATTGGGCTGTGTACAGAAAGTTAAAATGCAGTAATTTAGAGCAAGAATGCCAAACACACATGTTTACATGGTCTCACATGCCATGATTTTATGCTCGATTTTGTCACATCTGATTATATTTGGGTTTTTGAGAGCTGGTTGGAAAAACAGGAACAGCAAATGTAAAACCTTTCATCTTATGTAGGGCGTTGTATTTTTGTTCAGATATTCTTGTGAAAAGAGAATGGATGTGAACACTTCTGATACTAAAATAATTAATTTAGTCATTCTGTGGAGGTGAAATGTAAAAAAAAACTCCTCTAGTTCCAATTGTTTAAATGTAAATATTTTTGTAGATATTTTTCATCTTTTGTGATAAAATAATGTGAGATGTAAACTGTTGACAGGACAGGGTAATTCATTAAAGATTCCTACTAATGAAAATAATTATTTGCACTCTTAATGTACAGAGAAAGCCTATACCACTTATGAAATGGTTCAGATATTTCGAGAGCGATTTGGCTCAGACATTCCCAGAGAGCTCATGCCATTTAGTCTTAAGTGGGTATCGACAAAGTGATGAAAGACAGCTTTCTTAAGGTTTATTAAATCAGTCCTTATGCTACAAATTTCAAATCATACCCCTCACCAGGCTAATTTGCAGCATTAGCTGTTGATATATTAGTCATAATATGATCCGTTGTGCTGTGAATGCTCTCTGTAACGAACATCCATAGTCTCTGAACTGATGGTACACCCGCAGTCTGTTCAGTAACAAGACCTCTTCATATTCATCAAAAGCATGTCACATTAAGACTGGCTGCTGCATTCATCGGTTCATATCAAGGAGGTGTTTTTATCCCACAGAGGGGCTTTGCCTTCTCACAGTTTGCTAAAGGCTGCAGAGCAGAGTGTTGCACACTCCAGTGGAATGTGTCAGCAGGCAGGCAGGCAGCGCTAGTGGTTTTTGGAAGGAAGATGTAGCAGCCCTATTACTCACCTCTGTAGCTGGGATAGTGCTGTGTTGTGCCTCCCAGGGGTTCTGTTCAATCATTGGTGCACACTTTATTACCTTGTTCTGTGGAGGTGTGTGAGTGTGTGTGTGTGTGTGTGTTAGTGTGTGCATTTGCTGCAGAGCCCTCTGCTCTTAACTTGCGTACTGCACAGGGATTTGTTTTTTTTATTTAGACAAGCATTTGTGCTGTTTGAGGTATATTTTTTGTGTGTATCAACTTCTAAAAATGCTCCTGTGTGTTTTAAATAAATAACTGCCTTTGCCACGGGTTGTGTATGCATGTCAGGCTTCATCTTTCTGCTCTCCTTCTCCGACACCAGCGCCGTGATGCTGCTGCTGCAGCGTTCTTGCTGCATTTGCCACAGATGCTGTTATGACCTCAGTGGACAAAACAGATTTTCTCGTAATTATTTGAACAACATCTGGGCACGAGGCAGAGAGGCGGCAGAGGGGGACGTTTGTCCTGGAGGGCGGTCGCCCATAATCGAACCGTAAATAAGACATGGCTCAGGGGATGTGGGATGCTTGAGCAAGCAAGCGTGGGTTTGTATGTGGGAGAGAGGCCATTTCAATAGAGTGTGCAGCAGGGCAGGGGGAGGGGAAGAGGTGGAAGCTGCCATATGGATGAGAGAGAAAGACAAAAGGAAAAAATAAAAGGGAGGAGAGGAGGAAGTAGAAAAGGGGGAGACTCAGTGGCCCACGTCAACTCACTTAATGCTCCCTGCTGGCCCTGGGGATGCTGACAGCACAGTTTTGTTGATTCATCCCCCCTCTCCAACTAGTTCCCCGTCTTTTACAGTCACTCTCTATCCCTGTTGCCCTTGTGCTGCTCTCTTTGTAACGCTCCCCGATCTGTCTCCTCGTCCTCTAGCATGACCTTGCAAAACTGAAGCCCTCCCTGTCACATCGTCAGGTCTTTTGATGCATATGCCTAATGCCACAATGCGTCTGTGTCTTCTGCTAAAACTGTGTGCATTATATAATCTTCCCCGTCGGTTGGGAGGTGAAGGGTAAAGCCTGTGTGCCACAGCGATGAGTTACAAAAAGCTGATGGACTGATGTGATTGCTCTAAGTAGGAAGTGTCCTTTCTTGCAGACAGTGCTCTCACATTTAACACTAAAACTGCACTGACTACGTATATTCAAGATCTGCCACAGGGTCATCTTGACACCCATAGACGCGAAATGATTTTTCTTACAGGAAAATGAGTGTGGCATAGTGACACTACATAATTTGTCAGTGGAACTAGACGGACTGGTGAAAATGTGCCCCCTCACTTTAATCAGTGAGCCGCTTAGTTCCAGTGTCAGCAGCACTTTTCAGCAAATTCTAGTACGAGAATAGGAAAATGTGCATGAATGTTGGAAACGTTGCTATTAAATGTAAGCATGTTGTGCAGAGGCGTCAACATGTTGTGTGTGGTGTTTATTAAATATTAAGCATTTGCATGCCTCTGGTTGCACCAGCTCTTTGTCAGTTCAAATTTAGCCTCACTGTAATGTGTTTACCAAGTGAAGATTTCTGTATCATGTATTGCATTGTGATGTGTTATTACAAAAAACAATGAGTATTAGGAAAAATCCACAGTAGCACACTCACTGGCATGCTTGGCATTTTTCTTTGTATATGGCCTATTTGATGGGTATTAAAGTCGAAGTATCTTGGAGGTTTTTCATTGAATTTTAACAGAGCATGTCCTTCATTTTGATCTGTGTATCTAAATGATCTCACATTATATCTAAAAATACATGTAAATGTTGAAACTTGGCCTGCTGCCATCTGTTTGGATCAACCACCCAGGACATTTTCTGCAGGGAAAACACAGTTATGAACACTTAACAGGCTTTCTTTATGCTGAACCTATCTATTAGGAGATGGCAGTGGAGGGAAATCCCCTCTCAAGGTTATTAGATGGCTTTTGATCCAGATTCCACTTGTAAAGGGATGATAGTGTGCAAACGCAGACAACCCCCCACTAGTGCTTTCATGTAATCTCATGTTCCTCTTTCCATTGACAACCCATCCTTTCATATTAGGTTTGCCTCATATTTTGGATTTTTTGTTCATTTTTATTTCAACAACAGATTACATGTTGAAAAAGTTCATAATGGCAGCTTCACTCCTTTTTTTTTATAAAAACAGAACAGATCATATTTGCTTAAACTGGAGCATAGAGCGCTCAGCAGGGAGGCTGTTTTTAAGCGGGTCATAGGAGGTATGAAGTCAAGGTGACATTGTAAAGGTGTTTTAGTGCTGGATCATTCAACCAATTGTCACTCTGGCTCAGCTAATTTGTGAGTCAGACACCCACTATAAAACGAACCTCTTGAAATCATTTACTGAGCAATGCATGCCTGTCCACAAGAACAGTAAAAGGACTGAAAATGAGTTACCATATTCCAATTTTTTTGAATGCACACATGGTTGTTCAAAAATCAAGCTTGTTCTAAGGGAGAGATGCTGCTTTGCATTTACAAAACAAACAATAGTACGGTATTTAGTCCTTATGATATAAATTCTAATCTCATTTAGGTTGATTAAAGATAGCAAACAGGTGACATTTTCTTGGTCACGGTATTAACAGGGATTTGCAGTTTGCATGTTTGATCAAAGAGCCTGATTTTAATTAAGCTGTGAAGTGGGAACCAGTCTTTCAGCGACTGAAGGCCACTTGCATTATAAGTCTATAGAGGAAAGGAATAAGCCTTTCACGGGACTTTAACTGATCGAGTATCAAGTGTTGCCGCAACAGCATCTCTCAGAGCTTTAAGAACTGCAAATTATGGCTCCAGCTACAAGTAAATCAGAGCTGGCTTTGTTGCTTCAAGACTGCGTGAGGCAAAGAAGCACTTGAGATGTTTCCAAACACTAGCTTGGGTTAACTGCCACTCGGTGAATAGAGAAATCAGCTGTAATGACTGTCCATTACCGATGAGGCAATGATGAGGGGGGATGTGGGGCACCCCCTGTCCTCCAGTGCTCCCATTGTTATGTGTGTGGCGAGTGGAGAGGAATGCGCTGCAATTGTTGTTGTATGCAGTCGTTTGACTCCCTTTTTTTTGTGGCAGTTGTTGCATAATAGGGCATTAAAGTGAAGGGCCTTCGACTGTTCTGTTGTCAAGTCCGCACAAGTGGTTCCTATATCAAAGGCACTCATTTCTTTCATGAGCCCGTGTAATAGGGAAGGCAAAAAGGCGAAGCGATAACAAGCAACAGCAAATAAACAGATTATTCAACAGATATCCGGGTAGGCAATGCAGCCAAAAATGTTCACAAATAGAAAAAAAAATTATGTTTGAGATGCCGTGTGATCTGACTGCCAGTTCGTTGAGATCAGCCTGCGTTTCTGATGCTCACTGGTCTGTACCTTAGTGTGTGTGAGCTGTCAGAATTACAAACTTGATTTGCGGAGAAAGCAGAGGATACAGTCCTGTTCTGTGCCTACAGTTCCTCACACGAATGTCCTGAGTTGACTGGGCTGATGCCAGGTAATCCCTCCAGAATTTTGGAACCAATCTGAGGCTGATATCCAGCTCATCCCCAGCTCACATAGAGAGTCAAGTCCTTTACTGCTAGCTGCTCATATTTACAACAGAATAGCTGAGAGAGCTCTTTTTGAACTCACTTTTTTTGTTGTTGCAATTCTCAGTTATTGAGCATTACTAGACTATGCAAAAAGGATATCATATCTTTACACAGAACACACAAAATGGGTCACACAAAATGGTATTTTCAATTTAAGCTGATTTCTATTGTGGAGAAGTTATTAGTTTCCATTTAACTTTTTATTTTATTTTATTTTTGGGAGGGATTTGCAACAATTACTGCTTTATTTTCCTGTATTTAGTTGGTTAAGTTAAATGCTTTTTCTCTGATAGTACACTTCCTGGTGCTCTCAGGGGAAAAAAACAATTAAAACCTTACATTTCTATTTCCTTAAGGAGTTAAAGCTAGTCTCCAATATTCAGAGCTATATTGGAAGGTTCTTTCACTTTCACTGGTATTCTCACTGTAAAGCTGGTGTCCTTGGTTCTTGTAAAAGTAGGTAGGTCATGTAGAACAAGGTTTGAGATACATGGACAGTTTGAAAAATATGTCTTGTGGTTTCGCAAAGTTTGGGAGCACAGAAGCCTTTCTGGGTTTTCTTAAGTATAACGTGAGGAATCATTTTCTTACTCTTGTTTACTACTTACTAATATTAGTAATACAAATACAAACTGCTCATTAGGATATTTAATGCCCTGATCACGTAAACACTTTGTGTTTGCATGAGAACAGCTCCACTTTCTATAATTGAATTTTAATCACTTGTTCGCTCAAGTTCTTTTCTGTGAACGGCATAGGTCTGTCAGGTTTAATGGAAAATGTAAAAGAAAATGATCTGATGGATATGAGGCCATTTACATCAACAAAATGGGAACTGAGGAGATGAATGGCAAAAAAAAGAAAGAAAAGCCAGTAAGAGAACAAAAATCTGCGTTCTCATCAAATAGGCTTTTTGTAATGCCACACACATCCTCCCTTTATCTGATTTTATGCAGCAAACCGGGGAATTCCTTGTCTGTTTTGAAATGCTTCCAGTATTCAGATGATTGAGTTGCTTAACTGACACTGGTGATGATTTATCCTCTACTAAATGTAAAATTCGGCTGTTCTTTTCCATGGCCACATTGTTATTTATTCTTTTTTAAGGGGAAACTCTGGTGCTTCCTGACAAGCCCGAACGCATTCTTCCCCCACCCACTAAATTAGACTTTACTACAGAATTTCTGAGTGTTCATCAAATTTGGTGCTGACTCATTGTACTGTACAATCACTGAGAAGTACACGCGTCACTCTTTAGGCCTCACTGTAATTCATACAGTCGAATTGAAGTCACTTGCTGTCCATTTGACCCATTCTTCTTTGCTCAACTTGAATCAAGTGATGAGACCTTTTTACATTAAGGATGACTTTTAATTAAAATGACAGGGGCATAACATTATGGCGTAGCTTCTGCCTTCTGCAGGCCATAATCATCGTGTTTTTTCCCAATCTCTTCCACATGTGTTTCCTTCACTAATCAACATCATGACTGCATGCACTTCCTCAAGACAGACCGTGCTCTTCAATTCTTCAATGACATATTTCTTAACAATATTTACGTCAGCTGAATTGTTAGATTTAATTCCAAAAATTAAGGCCAAACTTACTCTAAGATACATTTTCATGCACATTGTTGAAGTTAGATCTTGTTTCTAATCATAAAATTTGCCACAACTGATACATGATGACAAATAGATCATTATCCCTTTAAATGAGGCTGGGCGTCTGTTCATCTGCCTGGCTTGACTGTCAGTAAATCTCCAATCAGATTTGTTCCCAGCAGTTGGAAAAGATAGATCATCAAGTGTAGCATGTCATATGTCAAAAGAAAGAATATTTAGCAAGCACTAAGCCTGAGTAATGACAGTGCTTGGTTTTCTATGGTACTATAGATGCTGTGGTGCTGGAGATAATGACAACAGTATGTGGAATGGAGATAATAACAGCAGTATGTGGAATGGTAGTGGCAAACGCAGGTGCACCGCTGGTTGCAGGAAATAAGCAGATGCCAAGGGTTGTGCAGTCAGATATTTTGCATAGGATTTGGATTAGGGTCAAGGATCAAGGATATCTTTATTATCCCTGAGGGACAAATCATTTGTACAGTCAGTGCAGGCAGCAGGAACCACATAATCCAGACAATAATAGGGCAAGTTATACAATAGGCAACCACAAGCCGTTATGCAAACAGTGCAGAAGAGAATTTCAAACAATAGGTGGAAGCGCCTTATCTAACGTTACTGAACAGCAGCATTCAGCATTTCAGAATATGACGTTGTACATTTGTGCGTGTGCTCCTCTAAAAATCCATTCTTTTATTATTAAGTTATGTTTTCTAAAGCTTCAGATTTGTTGTTAAGGAATGTGGCACTTTCATGGCACTTGTAGCAACTTGTAGCAGATTTCTGGTATTGTGACCTTGTTTTGTCGAAATATCATCAATATCTCCTAAACTGTTATAGCAGTTTTATTAAATATGTAAGAGCATGCACTTGTGGTAAGACATCTGGATTTTACAACGAGGAACGTTGGTTTCTCTCAAGAATGAAGTACAAGTAAGAAAACTTTCATTTGATTTACGAAGAGTCCGTACGCAGATTTGTTTCTATGACTACGTGCAAAGCGTTGTGAATCACTTGTCTTGTTGTTTGGCTGCTGGTAACGTGTCATATGGCATACATACGCCAACATGGAAGGTATTGAAAGTGTGCAACAGAAGAGGATAGTATCAGTCAGGGCACAGAGATTCTCCCGCAACAAGAGAAAGCTGCACTGAGAAAGGTCACATTGTCTGCTCTGCCTGCAGTAACAGTGGGTAGACAGTCACAGAGAAGTGTAGATCCTCACAGCCCAAGTATGTCACTAGTGCTCACATGTTTGTGCTATGATTAGGGCACATTGACTAATTGTTTTCTTAATTAGTCTGCAAAATGCCCTCCCCGCAACAGACTTTTACAAATCAATAAACACGGATTCCCCTGAACACACAGATTTTTTTAGCGACACGCTCACAACCGTCGTCATTTTCGTCACGCCTCCCCTGACCTCCGATGCACGTTTGAACGGTGTATGAGCGTAAAGACCACAGAGAATGAAATATTTATTTTGGTGACACTGGCTGAGGTCTGACTCACACGCACAGTGAGTGGCTCCAATAATATTAATTTTCCCTCCATTTGTTTGCAGTCTGCGGACAACTTAACAGGAGCACAGACAATGATGACAGCATTTATGATTTATGAGGCCAGTGTTTGATTGCTGTGTCGCTGAGATAAATGGCATTGCGGTTATTCAGCCGCCGAGCCCGGCATGTGAACCCCCACCCCACCGCCGCCACAGCTACATTCATACATGAAGCTTTGAGTGTAGCCATCGTAGACGCCAAGACAAAAGCTTTGGATTGATTGCTCAGTGACAGTTATATGTCCTTTATCATCAGTGCGCTGGTTATCGCCCAGTGATTGATTACATGTGTGCCGGGCCGATGAATCAGTGAGGTGTGACCGAGCATCCCTGCTCACAAGGCTGCTGTCATTTTTGTGTCCTTGAGACACCAAAGTTTGGAAGTGTTACGGCTGCTTGGGCAAAGAAAAAAAAGAAAATCATACCTTTTTTTCTCTTATGTATATTAACAGACATGCTTTGCTCCCTTAAGACTGTTTTTTTAAACCTACAGTTAATTTGATTTTTGTCCGGATCAGTCACTGAGTAAACTTGCTGCATTTTGCCATTGGTTTGCTTTCTTTTCTGCTTTTCTGCTTTTGAGAATGTAGATCCAGGAAGAAGGTTCTGCAAATTATACATCTACATACAGCAGAAGTAGGCAGCATAATTCATTCCTAGTTTAGACCAGATCTTAAAACGTTCTCTGGTACGTGCTACCTACTTTTGATGTTGCTCCTTTGCATCCTGATTTGTGAAATGCATGGGGAATGTTTTTCTTTGGCCTGTATTTGTTTATGTGTTAGAGAATTGGCATCATTCTGTATGCTGAATCTAGTATTAGTAATTTCTGTTTTCATTCTTCTCATGGATATACAGACTTTACTGGATTATCTTTATACTGACGGAATCTGAAAAAATGTGATCATTTTCAGGCAATCTCTGGAGTTGTAAAGTATGTTTCTGATTTAGATTCATGGGCTATTGTTTGCAATGCACATCAAAGAAGGTTATTCGTTTATATCCTTTGAAAATGAAAAAAAATGTGCATGTCACATCTATGTGTTCAGCTTTGACTCAGTTATGACTGCGTCTTTAGATGTGCTGAGATGAGTTGTATCAAAGGTGAAAAGGATACAGACCTACTGAATCAATCACCGTCTATCTGAAACAACACGCTTAGATTCTACTGTATTCTAAGGACAAGTTCTTGTGTAATTTAAGAGGATGTACTGGAACAATTTGTGCACGTTTTGCTGCAAAATAAAGATAGGAAAGGGGGGAAAAACAACAGTGGTGATTCAGTCACAAATGACGCTGCTACTAATGCAGGGTATGATGAAAACATTTTTAAATTCTGTTGTGAATTGTTTTTGATATATAGTTAATGATAATGTTTAGGTCATATTTAACCTCCCTCAAATGAAAGAAAATGTATTTTACTCTGTCAGATCTGTGCTGGCTGTGGTGAGCCAGGTACATTATTATTCAGCTATGGTACTGCCCTGCACTAAAAATACCCTGAGCTGAGATAATGCGTTTTCTAAGTCATATGCAGCACATAAATATTCATTTATGTCCTGTAGTATGCCTTTTGGCCTGCAATGTAAATGGAATAGCATCATGGGTGATGCAACAGCTAATTGGTATAATTGGTTCAGGGTAACATTTCTGCAGGAATCTGTGTGGATTAACAGTCTCACAGGTGCTTGGACTGTTAGCAGCTTATCGCTGAATCATTTTTATGTCAGTTCGGTCATTTATCAATGTTCAGACACTGGTAATAGTAGTACAACCAAAGCAAACAAAAACAACAATGCAAGGGCTCATGTAAGGCAGTTCAGTTCATTCCATGATCTGCATCTGTTTGAAATTGCTGAGCAAAGGACACCTATGAAAGTAAAACAAAAGCAAAAAATTTAATGATAGGATGGTGTAAAGAGACCATTCAACGAAGCAAAAATGTAATACGTTTAGTTAAAGATGTTCCCACTTTTACTTGGTTTTGGTGTTTTTGGTAAATGTGTGACCCAAAACAAATACAGTGTTCCCGTGTTCTGCTCAAAAAATGTAGTTATGCTTTATACACTACCGTTCAAAAGTTTGGGGTCACGCAGAAATGTCCTTCGTTTTGAAAGAAAAGCAGTTTCAATGAAGATCAAGAATCTTAATTGTCATTGTGTTTCCACACAGCAAAATTATGATTGGTGACTCCCAGCCATAGGTAAAAGAGTAGAAAAAGGCACACTATATACAAATAAGATTAAAAAATCCTAAAAGATATAAACATGTAAACAGAGTTAGTGCACATGAGCAGTAGGATGAGTGTAAAAGATAACACTGAATGAATCAGAAATACAGTCTAGAAATTGTTAACGTGGTAAATAACTATTCTAGCTGGAAAACAAAATTATTTTTAATAGAATATCTACATAGGGGTGCAGAGGAACATTTCCAACAACCGTCACTCCTGCGTTCGTGAAATTGCCTGGATGACCCCAAACATATGAACAGTAGTGTAACAACTTCTCATTCACATTTGTACATTTCATACATTATTGCTGCAAGCTTCGGTAGTTGGGTACTATCCAAGAATTCCAATTACCCAGTCATGCGTAGCTCATGAATCCTTGCAACCTACTCCAGATAGTGCCAATGTTAATGGACACATTTTTCATGTTGTTTTAATAGACCTGAGAACAGAGATGCTGCTTTGAAGTCCAAATTGAAGTTCTGTATGTCACTGGCTCCTTGCCAGTTGGGTGAACCCAACATTTCGCTAATTGATATTATTTGTAACTGATTTATTTATCATGCATGTGTTTACACTCAAGACACGACACAATGTTGTGCCTGTCACAACCCACAATTGGGATGCCTTCCTTGAGAATGACTGTTGGATAGGGTCTGGTGGTTTTTCTAATTTGAATTTCGATTAGAATTTTCCCAAAATTATGAAACAAAACAATTGACACAAGAAAAATTATTGTGCCGCATTCCATCTGGCAATGCTTCTTTTGTTTTGTCTTGTATTACAAGTGCTTTTGCCCGTACACAAGCCCAGGCTCTCACCAAGGGTTGGATTTTCCTCTCACTCATAAGCAGCTGGAGTTAAACTGTCATGACACCTTTTACTGTTGATGTGTTGTTGCAGTAATTCTCAATAATACAGAAATCACAGGTTCAGATATTTGATTTGTGTGTCTGGCTGAGAAGCAAATTAGTGCTTCAGTCTGTGGAATTATGAATGAACACCTGGAAGTCAGAATCTTGACAGTACTGCTGAGCTTTGTTTTGTCTCTAATAGCTGTCTCTGGCCTGTACAGAGGGGCATCTGCTCTCACATGTCTGTGTAGCATGTGGTACTAAATCCCTTGCAGACAACCAGGTTAATCTCTTTCTTTAGCGTTTATTTTTGTAATTATGTTTTAAGTTCAAGGAAATTCACTGTCGCAAGGGAAAGAAATGCATGGTGTTTCTAAAGTAAAACAACAATCGTGTTTAAAAGAAAATAGCAATCTCTGGATTAACCAAAATTGTCGTGATTGTGATTTTTGCCATAATCAAGCAGCCCTGCTGGACGTAAATGACTAATAATGCGTTGCGTTGTAGTGGTACATTTTCCTCTGAGGGAGCCATCAGTCATTTGCCTCTCCTCTCCTTCCATCTTCTGTGCCACAGCTTTCATTTTCCTTATTCCAGTTATAGTCACACTGTCAGTCATTGCCGTGTTGTTTTATTCAATTTGCTGTCATTTTTAGAACTAAATTGTCTTCCTTTGTTCTCATTTGTTATGATCTTATTGATTATATGTTAATTGTATGTATGTGGACTAATATTCTTTACCACTCTATCCTAGCATTTTCACAATTACACCAATTGGCCCAAGGGTGTTCTTCATTGTTTGTCCATGTGTCACAAGTGATATCTCAGACATGGCTGACTTAACTTTGAAAGCACTCGGAGGAATGATGTGTTTTATCATTGCATGTTAGGATTTACAAAAGCCTCTGGCCATAATAGGAGAAGGGTTTGAAACATTCCTATACCATGTGATTGCTCTTTCTCAGCAACTCCTCTTGTACTGCTATGCACATTTCCTGCATAAGGTCACTGAGTATCAGAAGATTTTTACAGTATTTCCCACTTTTAAATGCTCATCTGTAGCAGGGTCGAGTGTCTGAAGGCCAGCAGAGCATTACTGATTGGCCTCTCTGATCTGAAGCCTCTCTGCTGGTTTTGATGCTTTATCCACAACTTTGATTACATTTAATCCGTCTCATTCTTTTGCTAACATTTATTTTAGTGTTTTATTTTAGGTACAGTTGTACTCCTAAGTTTACATACGCTGGCAGAATTTATGAGAATGTGAATGATAACAGAAACTTGTCATTCACTCATGGTTAATGGTTGGGTGAAGCCATTTATTCTCAAACAGCCGTGTTTACTCTTTTTAAATCATACTGACAACAGAAACCCAAATGACCCTGATCAAAAGTTTACATACCCCAGTTCTTAATACCATGTTTTGCCCCCTTTAACATCAATGACAGCTTGAAGTCTTTTGTGGTAGTGGATGAGGTTCTTTATTTCTCAGATGGTAAAGCTGCCTATTCTTCTTGGCAAAAAGCCTCTGGTTCCTGTAAATTCCTGGGCTGTCTTGCATGAACTGCATGTTTGAGATCTCCCCAGAGTGGCTCAGTGATACAGAGACTAAGATGGCCACTCCAGAACCTACTTATTCTACTGTAGCCAATGATGGGTTGACTTGGCTTTGTGTTTTGGAATGTTGTCATGTTGGAATGTCCAAGTACGTCCCATGCACGGCTTCCAGGATGAGTGCAAATTTTCCTTCAGTATTTTCTGATAACATGTTTCATTCATCTTACCATCAATTTTGACTAAGTTTCCTGTGCCTCTGTAGCTCACACATCCACAAAACATCAGCGATCCACCTCTGTGTTTCACACTAGGAATGGTGAACCTTTCATCACAGGCCTTGTTTGCTCCTCTGCAGATGTAGTAAGGGCTTTCTTCTGGCGACTTGACCATGCAGCCCATTTTTCTTCAAGTGCCTCCTTATTGTGCATCTTTAAACAGCCACACCACTTTTTTCAGAGGGTCCTGTATTTCAGATGAAGTTATATGCAAGTTTTTCTTTGCATCCTGAACAATTTTCCTGGCAGTTGTGGCTGAAAGTGTTGTTGATTTACCTGACCATGGTTTGGTTTCAACACAGTCCCTCATTTTCCACTTCTTAATCAGAGTTTAAACACTGCTGATTGGCATTCTTAATTCCTTGGACATCTTTTTATATCCTTTTCCTGTTCCATACACTTCAATTGCCTTTTTCCGCAGATCCTTTGACAATTCTTTTGCTTCCCCAATGACTCAGAATCCAGAAACGCCAGTGCAGCACTGGATGAAAGATGCAAGGGTCTGTTAAGAGTCCAGAAACTCACTGACCTTTTATGCACACACACTGATTACAAGCAAACAGATCACAAGTGAGGATGGTTACCTTTAGTAACCACTGAAACCTGTTTGTGTCAACTTGTGTGCTTGCATGTTATCAGGCCAAAATCAAGTGTGTAAAGTTTTGATCAGGGTCATTTGGGTAGTTTCTGTTGTCAATATGATTTAAAAAAAAAAAAAGTAAACACAGTTGTTTGACAATAAATGGCTTCACCCAACCACTACTCATGGGTGAAAGAAATGTTTCTCTCATCATTCATACTCTCTGAAAAGTGGCCAAAAAAAATCACAAATTCTGCCAGGTTATGTAAAGTTATGAGCACAACTGTATAGGCAGGACGTTTGTATGATTTTCCAACCCAGACGTGCCGAGCTCAGTTCTGTCAGATCACAAACAGCTCATGGTTCATGTTTGCCATGCTCCTTTTATACAAACGTGTACCTGCCAAAATGAAACAGAAATCACCAATGTCTCCAGATTACTTAAAATAAAACTGTTGACTGTTTTTCAAAAACAAAATGTGTTTTTATGAGCGGCCACCAATTTTGATCTGCTTTTACCTACACTTTGTGAAGGGGGATGAAAATAGGTGCACATATGGTACTTCAACCACAACAATGACAACAAACAGAAATGTGGCAGCCAGGGAATGACTCAGACAGAAGGGGGCTTTGTTTCACAGATTTCCGAGTTCAGATATTGTAGGATGCAAAGTTTGGGATAAACAGTCTAAAAATAAACAGTACCTTGGCAATGGCAAGATTGTGTTTCTTTGTCTCTCCGCACACACTATAGCGGGGAAATACTTATTAAAAGAAGAACATTAGTACAGCCTATTGAGAAAGAAAGCAAGCAGTTCACGATTATTTTGCACCTTTGGATGGAGACCCTTAAGCTTGGTGTCATTTTTCTTTAAATAATTTTGTAGTTCTTTGAAATTGGTGCGTGCCACATAAGCATCCAAGCAAACTAGTCGGTTGACCTGCTCTAGCCAAGCCTGGCCATTCCTAGAGGGGTTGAAGGAAACACATTTTGCTTCAAAAAGTGGGTGACATTCCCCTTTAAGCTACTGAATCATCAACACTCTTTGCTGAATCACTGAGTTCCCATTCATGGGCAGCAAAATATAGCTGAGTAGAGTACGGCACTCAGTTACAGAACCGTAATTCAGGACCACAATGAATTAGATGTAGGAAAATCTTCCCTCAGCAGCTGGTGACTTTGATATCATGCAGCAAATTAGACTGTTAAAAAATGCACACATACACGCTCACACACACAGACCGAGGCGAACACTTGAGCAGCCTGAACAAGGAAAGCTTTTTCTGCTGTGTGAATGAGAAGCCATGGCTGAATGGTTGAGTGTGTCCTCTGTGTCTCTGAGGTCGACAGCCCAGGGAAGATTAGGAGGAAGCACATCAAATGAATGAGAAAGAAAGGAGGAAAAATTGAGAAGGGAAAAAGCTGACGGCTCAGGAAAACCCGCCGCATTACACTTGCTTTAAGAGAATTATCTCAGCGGGGTCTTGAAAGTGGACATGCACACACACGCATGTGCACAAAATATCAACTGACTTAACTATCTCATTAAAGCTACATTGATCTGATTAGCTCCGTCTCTGTGCAGATCCAGATTTCTTCATCTGCTGTCGTATTTCTGTGTTATCCAATACTAGTCGTTTTTGTGCCTTGAGTATGCTGCATGGATGGCATACATAAAGACTCTTTTTCTCCAATTTGTGTTCTCACACATTTTGGCACTTGTGAAATCACTGTAAAGCTGTGAATAATTACAAAGAGTCTGTTGTTGACTGGCTGTGGGACCCTGGTTAAGAGAGTCTGTGTCACTAACGGGTGGCCGGTGCGGTTGGCAAGAGAAGGCATGGGTGGGGTTGAGTTGTAAAAGGAAGCTGTTTGAAAATAGTCAGCCTCCCAGACGTGCGTCACCACAGCCAGGCCACAACACATCTCCCTGCTCCGTCTCTCTTACTGGTTTCCATATGTTCGGTTGGCACCATTCTCACTTCGCTGTAACACTGTGTAGATGATGAAATTTCCTCTCGGTGCCACGAGATTCTGAACAAATGTTCCATAATCAGAATAATCAGTCACTGGATTGGATTTGCCACGATCAGTTCCACAATCACATATGGAGTTCTTTACCAGAAGTTCAGTGTGATTCACTGTAAAACAACAATAATCAGTATTTTTTATATTAATCATAAAAAATGAAAGCTTGTGTTGCATTGTACATCTATATTAGTAATCTATCGCGATACCCTTCACTTAAAAACAATACTGTTTCCCATTTTAGTAGTACTTTAAGAATGACGGTGGTTTAATAGAAGCCGTGTTTCCTGAGTTGCCTTGATTTACGACATCAGGGCTGTGTGTGTGTGTGTGTGTGTGTGTGTGTGTGTGTGTGTGTGTGTGTGTGTGTGTGTGTGTGTGTGTGTGTGTGTGTGTGTGTGTGTGTGTGTGTGTGTGTGTGTGTGTGGCGCTCTGCTTCCACTCTGCAGGCATAGTGGAAACGACATCTGCTTTTTTCTTCTTTAATAAGCAAAGTGCATCTCTCGTGGTGATGAGAGGAATGGCACGTACGGCAAGTTGTTGATTGTCCGTGGACTGTCTGCAAAAGCAGACGCACAGAGAAAAATATGGCATTAATTCCCATACGGCTGTCAGTCAGGGCGAGCACATGGACACCACAAAGCCGCTCTGTAAAAGATGTTTCCAGCCTAGACCGAGGAAGCCAACACGCACATCTTGACAAAGTTTCTTTACAACAAATATAACAAATTCAGCATGCAGCAGGTCAGAGAATGTGTGATATATAACATCATTTCATCATGCACCTGTTTACAAATACAGTTTGAGCAAGTGTTACTTCTTTTGTGACCAGCAAACTGTTATCATTATCATCAGAGCTTTGTGAGGCAATTGTGGGTGAACAGTGATGCCCACTTAACTTAGCTTTGTCGTTTAAGCTACCTGTACAATATAACAAACTTTTCTTTATGTAAACACACCGTTCACATTAATAACTTCAACTCACGTTACTGCAAGCTGCTAAAAATTAGTTGTTCACTTGTAGGCAAATCAACCACACCAGAGATGATACAGAGATGTGAATGTGTATATAGATGATCCTAATTAAGAGTTTTGCCAGCTCTGATTGGATATGAAAATATATGAAGATGCTATTTTACAAAAATTCTCCCCTTTTGCTTTATGGCTTCTTTTCACATTATCCATGGGCTTTCATCAAGAGTGTCCAAAATTTGTGCGTTTTTTTTCTTAAATAAAAATCAACAACTTTTGAATTTCATATTCTCTCATACATTACTGCATTGAAGGAAACAGGCGACGTCAGATGACAATGGCTAGTGTTGTTAAGAATTTCGCAACCAGATATCACAAGGTGGTGGAGGCCAAAAAGAAAGCCAATATTTTAATAACCAATAGGGCAGAGGTGTCCAACTCATTTTAGTTCAGGGGCCACATTTAGTCCAATTTGATCTAAAGTGGGCCGGACTAGTAAACTCCCAGCATACTAACCTATAAATAACCACAACTCCAAATTTTTCCTTTGTTTTAGTGCAAAAAAGTACATTCTGAAAATGTTCACATTGAATGAACTTTTTTTTTTTTTTTTTACAAACATTGTGAAATAATAAAATTTGTTAACACAAATAAATTTAATTTCATCAACATTAAGCCCCACTTTATCATTTACACATTATAACTTACAGACCAATTTATCTACAAAAGCACAAAACATTTAGTCACAGGTAACTGGAACTGAATGATATAGTATTTTACTTTCAAAACAAGACGAAAAATTACAAAAATGAAACACAAAACATCAAAATTGAGACACAGAACGACAAAAATGAGAAGCAAAATGACAAAAAAATGGACAAACGAGACAAAAATATTACACAAATTACATAAACGAGACGAAAAATGACAAAAGCATGAAACAAAACGACAAAAATGATACACAAAACAATGAATAAAGCAAAACACAATGACAAAAATAACACAAAACACTCAAGCAAGTAACAAAACGACAAAAGTCAGACAAAAAGACAACAAAACAAGACAAAATGAGACACAAAATGACAAACAAACAATGAGCAAGATAATATTTTACTTTTTGATGAAAACAACTTGTCATGGTTGAGAAACTATTTAAATTTATACTTTTGCAAATTTAAAATTTGCAGTTAATTTCTCCTCTGTACGGGCCGGATTGGACCTTCTGGTGGGCTGGTTTTGGTCCGCGGGCCACATGTTTGACACCCCTGCAGTAGGGAATTAATATGAAAACAAGTAAACAAAAAGGTGACACAAATGACACACATCTCTGCAAGTATAATAAAAGATCAAGATGGGCAGTGTCATATTTTTCTTAACCTTCAATGATCTGATTTAATATATATTTCAGATGTTTTAGTTTTGTGCAAAGGGGTGAGGGTATATAAGTACTAAGTACTTCTACTTACTCCTTTTCGAATATGTAAGAAGGTGAAGTGACTAAAAGTGTTGGTCACTTCATATTTGATGTTCGAAATAAATAAATAAATAAATAAATCTGTCCACATTATACATGTTGTTCTTTGTAAAAGAAACCTTCAGACCTTTCTTTCAAAATCTAGCAATGCAAATATCAGAGCTGATTTGTTTGGTTTGTTGTTTTTCCCCTTTATGAGTCAGCTCCTCCCGTTGCGTGCATTCACTCCTCAGTGGCTCTGCGTCCCCTCAGGGAGACCCATACCCCAGTTTGCCAATCACTAAGTTACGCTGTCTGTTATGAGAGGATGTGCATACTAGTGTTGGTTGGAATGATGCAGTTGAGGATAGGATTAATGCGATGATGGGATTTTTGCTGTCGATGTACAGTTTCAAAGGACACAGTTTGCATTAGCTTTTCCTCAAAAGCTTCCCATATATCCGCCCCCCTGTATCTACCTCGGGGAACAGCTTGCGTTATAAATTGTGCAGTTACAAGTTTTGATCTATCACATCAGGTTTTAGGTTCAGTACTGTCAGATTGTTAAAAAAACAACACACTGAACCATGCCCTCTACTCACTGATATTTGTGCTGACCTGTAACTTCAGAACGCTGTTCAATCGCAACTCATGCTCTTGGCTTTTGGCAGCCTCCCAGAGTTAAGCATTTAGAAAAGCCATCGACAATACAAGTAAGTTACTGTGCATTTGTGATTTAATACATTTAAGCCAACTCTGCCTTATTTGAGCTGATGTGGGTGGGGGAAGGTAAAAATACAATTCCTGGAGGGTATTGAGGTTGTTTTCACAGCAGTAGATGCACTCAGACCTTCATACTCTTTGACAACATAAATCAGCATTCTCATGCACAGCTGCTTAAACATATTCCTTATTATGGTGGATTTGTGTAGAACTGGGCAAATATAAGCAATTGATCTTCCCAGAGTGAAGGAATTGGAGAAGGTAAAGTAAGAGGAAGACAGAGAGAAGTGTCCCCTAATTACAGCTTGAATACATTATGCAAGCATTGTTTATCACAGTCTGCTGCACAGAACTCTGTCTCCACACTGCTCACAATAAACCTCTCCTCATACTCTGGCTCTTCTGAAAAGTCAATTGCTCCTGCGTCCACTGTGGATGATTTCTTTCTTCTTTTTTTTAGTTTAGCTCACCTGGTCTGCACAAAGCACACTAAGCAAATGTTTGTCTTGAGGTTCACTGCAGTCACACATTATAGATGCAGTGATGGGTTGTGATGAGGACATTCCTTTCTGGAGAGTTGTGTCATCTGGAAAAAGTGATGGCTGAATAAAATATGTCAAAATTAAATCCATTTGAAGCAGGTTTCAGCCCTTCACCATTTGACATGCTAGTGTTGCACTTAGTAAGTCAAGCTTCAGCAAAGTAAATCATTAAGCCATAATAAATATTACAGTTTACAACACATCCTTATCACATGGACACATAGACTCATTCAAACTGTTCCTGCTACCTTGCCTAAAGTACTTTATATTTTTGGTTTTGCACATTATGGTTAATGTTTGCTCAGGCAGCCTTATAGATTGTCCCCAGGTTTTTACCTGATTGACCTGATTTACACTTGATTTAGGTCAAGACCTTGATTGTGTGTGTGTTTACATGTGGCACAAGTGCAGGAAGCATGAGTGCTAAACCCTGCAGGCCACAGAGGATGTTGGCTAACTTAACCCAGCTGTTGTACTTGCCAAGTATACACCATGTTAATCAGAAAGTTATTGACTTGGAGTCAGAACAAATTTTAGTATTTAAATTTAAAATAGAAGTGCTACTTTTAGACAGGCAATCACAGCATTGCATGCTGCTGTTAGTGTTTCACTCAAGGCTCAAGCATGCCCTCGCAAAGCCACTAGCATGACAACAGACCAATAATGGGAAGAGGGATGGGATTTTGTCAACTTCTCACCATGCTGATTTTATTCATCAGGAAGTCGTACGACAAGCACATCTAGTTGTTTACCACACTTACCTACCAGCCAAGCTGCAGTCTTGAAAGCAAAATGTAAGTACTTGTACTTGACCTGGTAAAAAGTGGTATTTGTACACCCTTTGTTCAGATATTTTGTACTTGTGAAGTACTGCTGTCTGCTGCACATTTGTCAGCCGACAATCCTTGATTGATATTTTCATCCTTTAATTATTTGCAACTGAAGGTGGTGGAGCTGCTCTAAGAATTAAGGCTGAAAATTTTAAGCAGCTTTATGAAGCGATACTTAAGCACAGTTTCAATAATCATTACAAAGAATGAAGTAGAGTAGACATTTTGTTTTAATCAACAAACCATTTTTGACCTCAGACACGTTGCCTTTGCTCTAAAAAGCAGCTCAGTACATTATCCAGTCAAATATAGGCCTTACCAACATGAACTGCCCACAGTCCAAGAGACCACCTCCTTCAGTCACTACAATATTAAACACAGCAAACAGATTAAATAGTAGGAGGCTCCATCAGGTGCTACAGCTAGTTTACAATGGATTTTAGGACATGAATGTCATTCCTCTTCTGCCTTGGCGGTTCATATGTTTTTAGTAAATTAAATTATTAAAGGATAATCATGAGCATTCCTACTAAGGATATATCCCTACTACTCCCTCCAGCTGACTGTCATTTTGATCTTTTCCTCACGCCTTTCCTTTCCGTCTGAGCCAAAGCCAGAAGCTCCCTTGCTCTGCCTCATATGCCAAGACCTTAAGTACCTTCTTCAGCCTGAAGCCAGTAATTCCAAGGGACTACAGGAAGCACTGAATGGATGTTCCGATGAAGCCTTTGCAGCCGACTTCCACATGATAGATGATTTCCCTTCCTATCCTGCTTCTCCACAGCTGCCGGCTCTGTGTACTGCTTCTTCTTCTCAAAGGCAGCCTCCATTCATTTCTCCCATGGAGCAGTCACTGTGATCATTGTCTTAGCAGAAGCAGACCTGAGGATGGTATCTGTCTGTAGAAGGGTTGTGGTGATCTCTGGAAACTCAAGCTAACCGTTGATGTCGACTATCCACTCACATCCCGGATCAGCTCCTGCAATGATACAAATCTGGTCCTGTTTGCTAGTAGTGTAGGTGCCTTTAAGATCTCTGCTAACCTAACTCTGGTGGGTCTGGACATCTTTATCAGGCTTGTGCTGTTGCGAGACTGAGTTGTGGTTGTCACAGAGCCATACCAAATTATGGTGATAATGCTGAAGATTCTTTTGTTATTTAACAGTGTCAACCATTACAACCACACGGTTCAGCTGGCGGTGCATTGTTCATCTTCAAATGAATTTGGGCATATTACACATTGATAAAGTGCAGAACTCTAAATCTAAAGAGGACTAGTTTTGTGTGTGTGTGTACCTCACTACCAGCTGCCTCTAGTATAGTGCACAATTATGGCTCCAACAAAGATTCTGAAATGAACACGGGTAAAAGCATGTTGCATAACTGACGGCTAATATCCAGATACTAGGCTGAAAGCAAAACACGTCGGTCTTGTCAATGCCATTAGCAGATGACATGTATATGCATGTGAAGACACAGACACACACACACATTTTTGCCCACGGTGACACCATAAGGTCATAATGTATGTGATGGGTTCAGTCAAATGAGAATGACCTCTTTTAATGCAGTAGCTCTGTTTAGTTGGCCTCTAATGAGCGACGATGACTCATAATCTATACTGTGTACTAAAGCCGAAAGGTTAATCAGCCTGATAGCGTGTCTGCGCATTGTTGTGTGTACAGTATGTGTTGCCCATGTCAAGTTGGGTTTTGCAAAGTGCCTCTCAGACATAATTTCATATGAAGGGGTGACAATTATTTATGAAGTCTCTGTGTTTTCCGCTGGCAGTCGTCTTTTTGCCTTTTGTAGTCATGTCAAGAGTCAGTCTTTTATATTAAGGCATACTTGTGGGTGTTTTTGGACACTTGAAGCAGAGATGCACTTTACCTGTTTGCTATTATTTTAACAAAATCCAATGAAATTACGAAATTTATAAAAATGAACTGTTTAGCTTTGTGATGTGTCTTGAAAAAGAGACAATTTCACCTCGTCATCGGTCAATAAACTGATTTATATATTGTTCTGGTATTGCACCTTATCTGCAGTGGTGATGCATGAAGATTTATTGAGCTGTCATATTTTTGAATGTTGGCCTTAAACGTTGCCGTTTTGTCGAGGATCAGCTGAAAATGAAAGCGCTGTAGCTTCTCATTGGGTTTGAACTGAAATGTTTTCCTGTTTTGTACGCTGGAGACAGGCACAAAGCTGTCAACAGAAGTGTCACAAAAGTCAAAAGTTTTCCTCTGAGCAAGCAAGAAAAAACAGATGGGTCGAGAAAAAGACAGGGCGTGGGTAGAGGGTTGGACGGGAGGAAGAAACAAGATAGACATTCGAGCGCTAACTGCTTTGAACACACACTGATATTGTATTTAAAAGCATGGATTTGATTTTCTCATGCATCATTTACTTTAGCCTTAGGGTGGTTTGTTTCTGTTAAAGAAATACTTTGCTTTGTACTTGTGTTGTTTATATATTTGAGTATGACTTACTCCTGACATCAAATTTGAAACCAGTGTTGCATCAGTGTTGCGTTCATGTCAGAGCAGCTTTGATCGCATGCCTCTAATTCAAAGGATGGAAGGTTTTAGCCAGCTACATTTATCAAAAAATGCTGACCATGTGTGCGCGTCTTAACATTCACTCAGCGGCTCACATTTATAGCCATCAGCTACGGGCCGCTGAGCAGCTCCACTGGGGAGACGAGATGTTAATGTGTTTAAGATACCTTTGCAGCAGCATTTGGAGTAACGGAGAGTGAGTCATTCACTTCTCCCTCGCAAACCTCCTCAGAATGTGACTTCCATCCTAATCCCCGACTTCAGTTTTCACAAGTGAAGGCTTTTTTGGCAGCGAACAGCCTCAAAAAGCCATCAGCTGTCACACCATCTGCATAATGACGCTGACGCATGTGGAAGTTTGTTGCAGTCATCTATCACCTTCACAGCATCATCTGGCTTGTCAGTTTGAGCAGCAATAATTTGCAACAATGTCACGTTCAGTAGCATGTTTCAATGAGGCTGAAACACAGAATGAACCAGAGCAGGAATTATTGCAGGTTATGCAAATGGCATGTAGAGGATAATCACTTCAACAAATAGTTGTGAGTAGTGAACAGTATCTGCCACTTGCACTCGAAGGTCGGTGAGAGAGGTCATTTAAAATTAAAGGATGTTTACCCCTTCCAACTTCAGCTGTCATTCATCATTAATTGTAACTGAAGGCTGTTGTTTGTTTGCTTGTGCACTCCCCAATTGACTTGTTAGCTCAGTAACGCTGGCTGTTAGGAAGGAGTTTCAGGGTTTTAAGGAAGGAAGGACACTGGGGTGCTGCTTTTCAGGCAGAGTGCGGTAGGGTAGCATGAAGAAATAAACCTACCTTTGAGTGGCTCTGCAGTAATATATTTTTATGTATGACAAGCTTTTCTGCTGAAAATTTCTTGCTTTTGCTCCATTTCAGGAGATTTGGGTGTAATCTTGAAGCACTTATCTCTTCAAAAAATAAAAAACATAAAAAGGTTATTCATTACATTGTATTAAGTCCGAACTGATACATTCTATGGTTACTCCTTTGTCAACGAAACAGCAAAAGATTTAAAAAAAATAATGTTACTTGGTACATACGGTATGTTTATATAGATGTGTGGTTCTTTTTTTAAATTCAATAGAATACCATTGCTAATTCCTAAAAATGCCATGTCATTTCTATGGGAGACGCCAGTGTTTACAAACAGTGACGTCACGAAGTCACGTGATTACCGCGCTGGTTGGCAAGAGGAACCAGAGGAACAATGGCTGATGATAACAATGCGAACTATCCTTTCGTGAAATTGTCCGATTAGGGCTGAGTACCGAACTTCGGTTCTTTAATGGCACCGACCGAAATGTTTCGGTACTAAGGAGTATCGAAATAAGCCTCGTCTTTCGGTTCCATGTTCCGGTACTTATCACGTGATTATGATAAAGCAAACCTGTGATTGGCTGTAACATTACACGTGATTGCGGCAAGCCGGAAAAAAGCATGCTGCCCGTTCACAGACAGGTTTCACGTTAAGTACATTGAATTTACTGCAGTTGTTTAGCATGTCGTCGAAGTGGGAAAAGATGCCTCTGAGGTCTAAAACGTGGCTCTACTTTTGTAAAATGGACGCTGTAACAGGAGAACCTGTCTGCGGCTCTGCTCAGCACAATAACCACGGCAGTTCGGCCAATGCAGACAAAGTCTTTTATTCACCACACCGTCTCAATGTAAATAAAACAGTCTCTCTTCCTTGCCCGGCGCTACACCGGACCTCGTCCGGTAAACAGTCTCAACGTCCGCCGGTTCTCCTCCGGTAAACAGTCTCAGCGTCAGCCGGATCTCCACAGGATCTCGTTCGATAAGCTGCCCGCTCCACCGGACCTCGTCCTGTCCGCTGTCCTCCACTCGTCCGTTCCCCCGTCCTCTCTGTCCGTCTGTCTTTTGTCCTCTGCTTCAGTCTGTTACTGCCGAGAGAATCAGGTGAGTCTAATTGGTGCCAGCTGCGCTAATTAACCTGACGCTGGTTCCACACACTCTCCTCCACACCTCTCCCCTCTGCAGCTGAGCTCTCCCACGCCCATCGCCACAGACGCCAATAGTGCGCGGTGCAGTATATGCCAAAGCGGGTGGTAAACTCCATCTAAGGCTAAATACCGGCACGAGACCGATAGTCGACAAGTACCTTAAGGGAAAGTTGACAAGAACTTTGAAGAGAGAGTTCAAGAGGGTGTGAAACCGTTAAGAGGTAAACGGGTGGGGTCCGCGCAGTCCGCCCGGGAGATTCAACTCGGCGGGCCAGGGGCGGCCGCTCGGTGCGGGAGGATCCCCTCGCGGGACCTCTCACCGGGTGCGGGCCGTCCCCCGCCTGGCGCATTTCCTCCGCGGCGGTGCGCCGCGACCGGCTCCGGGTCGGCCAGGAAGGGTCCGGGGCCGAAGGTGGCTCAGAATGTACTGAACTGTACATTGCTTGCAAATGTTCTTTTGCACTGGAAATCACTGGAAAATTAAACTCAAGATGTGAAAAGTAATGTGTAATGCAATTTTCATTCTGTTAGAGTATATATTGTAAAACTGGTATCGAAAAAAGTATCGTTTAGGAACCGGTATCGAAGTGAAGGTATCGGAATTGGTACCGGTATCGAAACTTTTAGATTGATACCCAGCCCTATGTCCGATTATGCTCAATCCTTATCACCTGAGGCCCGACAAATATACGCGAGTAAGCTGAGATATCAGGGAAACAGTAAAACCTTGCCAGATCCCTATAATTTGAAGACTGAGTGGGTTGACGATCCTTCATTGTGGCCGGACAGTTCCTTCACCGACATTTATTTTTAATTGATTGACACCGCTGGGCAGTTCACCCACCCAAAAATATATAATTATGAATTAAAAATAATATATCTTCTGTTATTCTTCAACAAGATGTCAAAGAAACGTCAAGAAGTTGCTGTATTTTTTGTCTGCAGTATGGCTTCTATGTAACAGTAACAGACCCACAGCATTGGTGATCGAAAATAGGACAATTCTAAAAAAACGATCGCTAGACGCATACAGAAACAAATATGGTTACAAATAGGAGGCTGCTGGCTTAAGGAGATGTTATTGAATATGCTTCATTCGACTTTAGTATACTTTCATTGCCTAAAAAGTGATCGGTAACACATGACAACACTGAACCAAACCGAAAGTGTAGAGATCGCTTCACGCAAAGGATGCGACACTAAATCAATATCTTTTGGTAAATAAGCTCAAAGTTGGACATACTAAACATGCTAAACTGTTGAATAGTTTACCTGAAAAAAAGTGGGAGCCACAAACACGATCTCTGCTGCTTACTGGGGTACAATTTTTCCTGTTGATGGACTGAAGCCACCGCCATCTTCTCTCTCCTGACATCGGTATTCAGTGAAATTTCAAGCCTGATCCTTTCTCAAAACGCTTCGTACAACCAACAACTACACACGCTATTACCATTGTGGTAAATACATGTGCAATTTCATTCATGAAAAGCGATAACTTTACGTATTTGTTTCAAACCCGATACCGTTCTCGTAGCAAGCCGTTATGTTACTGCCGGTTCTTGCCAACCAGTAGCAGTCTTGTACCACGTGACCATAGCAAATGACGACACGCTGGCATCTCCCATTGTGGAACTGATTGCATTTCCAAGTAACAGGACTGAATTCTACATATGAATGAACCAAAAAGTCTTTCTTCACTGAACTGTGCTGTGAAGAAGACACTCAGGAACAAGCATTGTAACACTAGCTGCATTTGTATCAGTTTGGTCTGCAGATATGCAACATGAAATATTTAGCTCTCCACAAGATAATACACTATGTATGAGGCTGGGTTTGTTAGGTTTTCTCAACACAGAAAAAGGGATGAATGAGCCCTAACCACTGTCTAAACTCAGAATGCAGATGTTTTAGGATGAAGGGTGAAAGCGCTGATGAACTAATCTTACAGCCCAGTCTGCTTTTCTCATTTGTCGCCGTTTCTCTCCTTAACTAATTGAAAGAAATAAGCAGAGATCATTGAACACTGTTTTGCCTTTCTTGCCTCCGGTAAATGTGATGTTACGACACAAGTGAACCGTTTCTCGCTGCAGAAACAGGGTTAATTGCACTGTGTTTGAAAGTTTGAATTGGCTCAGGGCAGACTTCATTAACAGCAGTTGCCGCTTTAAAATTGTTTTGTCTTTGGGTTTCATAAAATTCGAAGCGCCGTGATGCGCTGAGCTCATTTAGGAATCGGCAACCTAAGCGTTTTGTTCATGATTCATTAGCATGAAATTGCTTACCAGTTGTTGTCTTTAATTTATCTCGATTGACATCTGCCGCCGTGTTGGGCTGCTCCAGTGCAAACTGCAGGCGTCGTTTCTAAGAATGCAGAGTCTGTGCTAAAAAACACTGAATCAGGAGCTGTTTCCAATAAGATCTACAGCTGCTGTGGATTTTGTGACAGACTTATCACAGTGGAAAAAAAAACAACAAAAAAACGGCTGTCAGGATGAACCACATAATGCAGATTCCCCGGTACTGCAAGGAGCTGGAGAGAAAGGGTCATTTTAAGATATCAGCCTTTATTTCACTGAGATTTCACTGTCTTGTTTTTCACATCCTCATAATTCAAAAGCAAACAACATTCTCTGTGCTGTCACTTGTTTCCCTCTGCTCTTCATAGTTAGTGGATGAGGCAAGACAGCGTCCCCAGAGCAGATAGTAGCAGTAGCTGAATGTCCTTACGCTCAAATTGATGCTTTCGCTACTGCTAAATTAGCAGTAGCGTGCCCTGAGAGACGAGGCAGTGTAAGTGCTCGTGTAGCCTGTCGTCCTTTGTTGCGCTACTTGGTCATAAGACATGAGAGGGAGGAAACACAAGGTGACTCACGGCTGACTTATGTAACAAATCTTGCACTGTATTAACTAAAAAATACAACCAGAGCTCTTGTACATGCAGAACATGGATGTTGTAGTTTTAGTGCTAACTTCTTGCTTTGTCTGCACACCATTGTTGCATTTATCTCACATCAAACCATACGGCTGGCACATGCTGTGTACTGCTGGTACATATAAGGAGAGGCCATTGCTTATTTATTGGTACAGTCACTGAACATTTCCAAGGCTTTTATGTAAAAAGCCAGTTTTCTCTACACTGAATAAATGCTGGGTGCTGTGGGTCAGATACAGATTTGACATATTATTATAAGTGTAGAGAACATATGCGTGAATTTGCAACATAAGTGTGTTTCAGTATTTGATTTGAGGGCTATATTAAATAGGAACAACATGAAGCTTGCAGGAATTTATTAAAATGTATTGAACAACTGGCCTACAGTGCACTATGTGTTTAAATATATGAGATAAATATACTCTTGGTCACATTTTCGAGACTTGTTTTATACCTGGAAAACGATATATGCACATTAACATGCCCAAGCATGTGTTACATTGAAAAATATGTAAATGAAGGCAAACTTTAAGGAAGGTGGCTCTTGTGCCAGAAGTCCTTGTGGCAGCTCAGAGAGGTGTAAAGCACCTTGGTGGATGTGTTGAATACAGATGATGGAGACACGCACACATTAACAGGATGGTGAAGGAAGGTGAGCCTTTTTTTTCCAACCAAATTCCCCCAAGCAGATACCATATGGTCTGTAATAGAAGCCCCAAAGCCCTAAAAAAAAAAAAAAAAATAGATGGACCAGCCCTCCCTTCTCAATGTTACACTGCTCTGTTAGTGAATGAGATGAAAGTTTAAGCTTTAAGAATCTAATTTGTTTGAGGAGGATCATGAACTTCAGCATGTTGTTGTTTGACTGTTCATGATAATACTGCTGTATGATTTTGAATTGAATATCTGCTTACTGGTATCAGCAATGAATGTTTTACTTGTGCAACTTGATGCATGAACTTGTATTGCTTGCTCTTTTCTCAGTTTGTTGCTGCTGAAGGACAGGTTGGTTGGGCAGAGTGAGACAAGTAACTTGATTTTAATTTACTTAGAAGCCTGCCACTCAGTTTCAGTCCATGCTAAACCTTGCCAGTGTCACCTCCGTTTTTTTTGTTTTCAAGATACCCTTCCGTCCTTGTGCCTGTGAGGGTGGAATCACAGGCACTAATGTGATTGGACAATGGGGCAACATCTGCTCCCTTTTCCCATGCCTCCTCGCATGTCTTGGCTGTTTGCTGCCACCCTTTGTCAGCGCCGTGGTGCTGTGGTATTGCTGCCGTTGCTGCTGGTCAGAGTTGAGCTGCCTGGGGCAGGGTCAGCGGGGGGCTGACCAGTAGTTTCTTCGCATGCAAGGGTGATCCGTGACATTATATTTGGTGGCCAAAGAGATTCTTGGCTCTGGTTTGTTTGCTTTAGGTTGATTTTTAAAGCATATCTTCAAAAAAGATCATGTCGACTCCTTTTAAGAAATGATAGGGTGTGTGCATGACACCAGTTACGTCTTATTATAGCACGACACTGAAAAGGCTATCCCTGTTCACTGGGCACAGGATCCTTTAAAAGCAGACTCCCATTAACTAATTTATTAAAAATTTTGATGAAAACCAATCAAATAACCCCTCTTGTACGTATGTATTTATTTGTATTGTTTGGGATTATGTAATATGTATTTTAAGATATTATCATGGCACTGATAACTTGACTCTGTATGAATTTGTTATTTCATCTATAGAGCCACACCACACATGTATTAATCTACTTGTTTCTGTGTTTTTTTTCTGCAGGTGCGGTGTGTGACATTTGGAAACGGCGAAGGACTTGGTAAATAAAACTGCTGTCTGACTGAGTACTCAGTGGAACGGTGAGTTCAGAACTGTGACATTTGACATTTAACCCCTGCCTGTCTCTGACTACACTGAATGCGTAATGTTTGAGGATCATTCATGGAGTGACTGCTGCTGCACTACACTTCCACCATAATCCATGAAACAGACGTTTAAGCAGCGCATGAGTGTTGTCTGTGCACAAGGGAGATCTATGCTGCGTGTAAAAATAAACCCATTTGCTGTTTATATTTGTGTGAGGTGTGCATGGTCCTTTAACACAGAAACAGGTTATAAAGGGTCTGATTTATGTTTTTATCGAACTACCAGTATACAGGAAATGACTACCTTCTGTATAAAAGGGCATTCGCTTTAGGGTCTTGATCACCCGGTTGGCATTCATTTGCCAGTACCAGCTGACAGATGCTTAGCAACCTAATTCCCTGCAATCTGTTATAGTCTTTATGTCAACTTATCCATATTCCACAAACTTGTTCAAAAATGAATTCCGCAGCATATCAACTCAGTAAATGTTCTCCGATTGGCAGAATCTAGTCATGTCAACAGAAACTCACGAAATATTCAGTATCACATGCAAGTTGGAGTCTGCTGACTTTATGACTCAGACCTGGAGTTACTCCAGTGACTGATGGCCAAATGAGGGGTAGCATTACCAGTCATTCAGAAATGAAGAGGCTTCATGTTAAGCCCGAGACAGAGTTCATAAACAGTGGTGTAATTTATATGAGCACCTGATGCCAACACACATCACCGAGTGTTCAGCTTTACAATGGAGGGATGTATGCAGGTTGTGCTCTCTTTTTCATTGTCTGTGTTTTTGAGGAATACAATACTGGATATCAGCATTGGCGTGGATATTTTTAGAATTGCTCAAATATCAGGGAATTTTACACTCTTCCTCCAACCCTCTGAGCGTGTTTCATCCATTTACCCCCAATTCAGTTGAATGTCAGAACCTTTGATCTTTTGTGTAAAGATAATTAATTGTAGGGCATGGAAACAGATTTATGTAAAGTATACATAGTCTGTACACATATCCTTTTGTCCCTTTATGTAGTGGTGAGTAATTTAGACAAGATGAAAAGCACTCTAATCATCACTGGGAGTACGGTGCAGCCCATGAAAACAAAAGTGTAATGTCTCCTGTTTTTTGAAAAGAAAAAGCAAACAAACCAAAAAAAATGATAAAGTCATTGTCATATCACTAGGGTTATGCCTACTTGGGTCTAAAGTTTGAACTACACAGTTAAGTTTGAAAGATGTAGATGTTTACCAGGCAGGGACGGTGTAATGAAAGTTTCTGCCGCATTGCATTATAGGAAATGTAGGCTCCTGTTTTCTTTGGGCTTAATTCACCGTAGGGACTAAAAGTTTTGATGTTTTAGTTTCTGCTGCCCCAGGTTTGACCAATAAATGTCCCTTTCAAATATCCAACTTTCATGTAGTTGATATTGCTGAAGTATCCCTTAATATACAACATTATATGTTAGGTTGAAAAGAGCCAGTATTGTGACTCCTGAGAGCAAGGGATAGCTCAGACACAGGTGGTGTTATTGACAAGAGGAGACATTTACTGTTCTCCTCGCACGTTTCTTAAATGGTCTCCATTTTCCTGCTGGGTGCTAGGGGGGAGGAACTGTCAGGTGGAGAAGGAGGGCCGCCTTGAGAAGATTCTGATCACCACAGGTTGCTGCATCAGGGCTGCGCCCAGTGGGGCTCAGGTGATGGCACCATGCTGTCCTCATAAGGACTTTTTTCATTTCTCCCAGGGTAAATGTAGAGAAAAAAAAGTAAAGAAAGGCATAAAACACTGCTGTCAGCTCTGTCTGGCTTCCTCACCCTCCACTGCTGCACAATAGACACTCATAAACCACAAAACGTTCCACCTCACAGTGTGACAAACACCTGTGTCAACCACAAACACACAAACGGCACGCATTCCACATCTGGCGACACAAGCACATATTTGTTTGCTTACATCTTCTAATTGAAAAACAGCCCCTTGCATACAGACTTTCAAGCCAACCCTGCTGTTAATTTCCATTATTTGTAATGGTAAAGTTTTAGCCAGTGCCCTGTTCCGTGTGTGCTGACATTTGCGTGTTTATGGCAGCAGCATTCCTGTAGCCTGTGCAGTTGGAAGCACAACCTGTAGTATCGTGCCCTCCAGCTTCCACCTCGCCTCCATTATAGTAATGAATATTTAGTGCAGTGTTGGCAGGATAGCTACCACTCCGACCAGAATGTGATGTGATGTGCTGCTGCAGGATAAGTAAGATAAGCATTTAACAGCTTTTGGCACTCCAGAACTATATCGTGATCCACAACTCGGTGAGCTTTCAGTGAGCTGGTGATTCACAACGTGATCACAGATTTAAAGAGGAAAGGTGCAATATTTTCATTTTTGTGGTGAAAAGGATTTTGTCAAAGTGTCATAAATATGCAGAATTTAAAAAGATATAATTAGGGGAGGACAGTGGAAAAAATGCTTTTCTGGTAAGAGTAATTTTTGAGATAAATTTGAACGTCCACCTCAAAAGCCCTTAGGTCTTCACTGTCTGTGCACGAGCACATTTTGTGTCAGTGTCATGCTGCAGATACAGTCCCTTCAGAAAGTATTCAGACCTCTTCAATTCATGTGTGCTTTATGTTGTACATTTATTTTGAATAAGTAAATGTGGCATTTTGCCCATCAGTCTGCACTCAGTGACCCACTGGCACAAAGCAAGCAAGTTTATAAAAATAATTTCATATTTATTGAAACATCTAAAACTAGATATTCATACAAAAATATTCAGAACCCTTAACACTTTAATTCAACAGAATCTTGTTTGGCAGCCCACGGCGTCGAGGCTTCTTGGGTAAGGCTCTGCAGGATTTGCACATCTGGATTTGGGCTGTTTATCCCATTCTTCCTGGCATATCCTGTAAAGCTTCATCAGATTGGCTGGGCGGCATCTGTGAACTGAACACAGATTTTCAATGGGGTTTAAGTCTGGGTTTTAGCTGGGACAGTCAAGGACAGTCACAGACTTGTCCCGAAGCCACTCGAGTGTTGTCTTGGCTGTGTGCTCTGGTTCACTGTTGTGCTGAGCGGTGAACCGTCGCCTCCACTCTGAAGCAGGTTTTCCTCAAGTACCTCTCTTTTTGAGACTGCATTCATCCTTCCTTTGCTTCTGACCTATCTCCCTGCCTCTGCTGAGAAACAGCCCCATAGTGTGATGCTGCTACCACCAGGTTTCACTGTAATGATGGTATTAGTAGGTGATGAGCAGAGCCTGGTGTTCACCAGACTTAATGATTTGAGTTATGACCTAAAAGATCAGTTTTTGTCTGAGATCCTCAGAGTATCTTCTCTCTCATGCTGTTAGAATCCTTTAAATACAGCTTGTCAAACCCTAAGTGGGCTGTTGTGCGTTTTACTCAATTCTGCCATGAAGGCCAGACTGATGGACTGCTGCTGAAATGGTTAGCCTTTTGGGCGACTCTCTCATCTCTGCGAAGAACTTCCGATACTGTATTGGACTATTGGATCCCAGGTCACCTCCCTGACCAAGGACCGTTAAGCTCGGCTGCTCAGTGTGGCCAGGAGGCCAACTCTATTATTGAGGCCCCTGTTCTGCTGTGAACACTCAAAGCTTTAGAATTGATTTATTCTCTTGCCCTCATCTACACGTCCCTACAGTTTTTAAAAGGAGGTCTGTCGCGAGTGCCATGAACTTCATGTCTCTGTCTGTTGACATGCAGTGTCAATGGTGAAATCTAATATCCACTGGTGTATGTCTCTCCCAACTATGTCTAGTCCCTCTGTCTATTCAGTTTGTCACAGATGGACTCCAGTCAAGTTGTAGACATATCTAAGAGCAAACAGGATGCATTCTGAAAAGATGTATGCTCTGTCATCATGTCTTTAGTGTAGGTGGACGGAGGAAATCTAATTTCTGCCGTTTAAAATCAAATTTACAACACAAAGCAGTGCAAAAACTATTTCTTTTAATGCTTTCTGAAGCAACTGTATTTTGATGGCTATAATGCATCGCATGATACAGTATCAGGTTTTCAGTTTGTAAGTGAAGTGGAGAGCTGTGCACATTAATAACACACCTCATTTAATCATTTTCCCCCTTGTTGTTTCTGCAAGGATTGCTGCCTCAGTTGATTTCATCTTTATGGCAAAAGGAGCTGGGCTTGCCTTGCTTCATCAGGTCGTGAGCCCACAGTTTTTGTGTGCGTCTTCTGTGCAAATGAAAGGGGAACTACTGGAAGGGTTAGCAGTGGTCCAACAGCTGGGATCTGCAAGTCTGGATAGTGTGTTATGGCATCACGGTGTCACAAAAACCTGTTAATGTAAATACATAGAAAAGGTTGTGGCTGCATGAGTCAGCATGATGAATTGCGTTTAGTGTCCTCATTTTTTCCCCTGCTTCAAAACACACATTAGCACAAACACAGACATGTACACAGTAGCACATGTATACACGCTATATTTACTTGTAACGACACACGTTATGAACCACCAAGGTTTAATGCTCCATCATCATCAGTAGTGTTACTAAATTTTAAGCCTTTGTTAGCAAACAAAGGTAAATACTTAACACAGCTGCCTTAATCTGTGCCAAAACAATAATAAATAGTAGCACCAGGTTTTTGAGCACTTAGGAACTAGAACATTGACAGGTCTGGTATGTTAGCATTAGTTATGAGGAATTTACATTGTTGATGGCAGGTTATAAAGAAAGAAGAAGTCTACTTGACAAGATTATTGAGAGGACAGGGAGAAAAAAAAGTGCTCCTGCCCAGCAGTATTTTGGGGCTGCTCAGAAGTACCTGTTTGGGCAAAGAAACTTTCTTTCCCCGCCATCAGCAGCCGTGAAAGAGCTTCTACATTTGCGGTTCTTGCGGTTTGAACACACACAAATGTTCGGGCTGCCCCAAAACGGCCCTCAAGTTCATGCAGTTCAAGACAGCTTTTAGTCTCTCAATTTAGTTGAAACATTTCAAGCCGAGGCATTTCAAAATACCACGCCAGAGAAATCCCCCGCTTGTATATTAATTCCTCAGCTAACCCTCTGGTCAGTAATATGGTGATTCTGTTGCAGTTTTGATATTAAACCTGCATTAGTGAGCAGCCATTAAAACTGCTGCCCACATTGTTCAGGATTCTATTACTGAATGTTTCTTTGAGTTTCAGCACCCTGAGATGATTACAGGAACGATCTAATTTGCAGCAACAAAACCCTGATCCCAACACCCCCATCTTTTCTCTAATACAATTCATCTTAACTTCTGAACATGAATATTATGACACTATGTGAAGTTACAAGGAGCATCTTTTTTATCTAATTTCTTGAAAATTCATGGCTGTTAACTGTAATTTCATCTAAAACAAATGTACCCTTGGAAAGTGTTAAATCTAAAAATATGTATGCATCATATCTGCATATCTGTGTGCTTAGATTAGACTGTGATCTGGAATTACTGCAGTTTTTAATCAAATTTGGTTTTTACAGTACCTTATTTCCCCCATGGTTTGTGTGTCAAAGCCACTGCTGCAGCTCCAAGTGCTGACTGTGTTCATAAGTGGCCCAAATCAACAGGACAAATACTAAAAGCTAACTTCTGCAGCATCTGTACCTCAGTTGCTCTTCTTGCACATCCCCGCTGAAACTCTCTCTCGCCTCATAGTTTGAAAACTTCTGTTCTGACCGACCGATCTAGCACTGGCCGGATACTGCAGATCAGATGACCACTTGTTTTTGTGTTCTTAGTTAAAAGCAGAAAGCAAGTCCATGGACTGTTTGGCTAGCTCACAAAATGGATTGACTGTACGTTTTCTCAGAGGACTTCAAACAAGGACAGGAGAAAATAGACGTTTTTCGATTTTTGGCCTTTACACGGAGCAGCTTGACAGGCACGCACCAGCAGATTTACCTGAAAGTATGATCACCACACATCCAGAGAAAGAAACAAGTTACTGCGTCAAAGGTGACGGAAAGCTGTGATGGTTTTAGGTTTACTGGTAGAAAGGACTACGCTTTAATTTGGCTTCTGTCCAAAATTTCCTCCAACATCTATCCTCTCTTGCCACATTCTCATCCTCCTAAGTCATTTCCCTCTGATGTTGCTTTTGGAAAGCTGCTGATTATGTCTCTTTTCAGTGGTGTGTGTGAAGAGCAACATCAGCATTCTAAAGTATCATAAAATAAACACTGCCGTATTTTTTGATAGGTCTTTTACTCTATTTGGCTTGTCTCTCTTTAGATGCTCTAAGAACATATGTTCTGTGTGATCCAGCAGCCTGAGTGGTTCAAAACACGATGATTAACATGTATTTATATGTGAAGAATCCATCTGGCGACTACCTGCTTTCTTTCACACTTAGCACCCACACCCTGTTGATGCGTTTCTCACTTTCACTCAGTTGGTTTTTACCCTCGCTAGCTGTCATACAACGACATATTTTACATGTATGCTGCTTTGAATGCATTCATGCCTGTGACCAGACAGGAGATGGAAGGCTCCCGTTTCAAAGCCCACATTTGTTTTGGAACCTGGGAGCGGGAGCAGCGACCAGATGCGAAAACAATGTAGTCATTCAGGCAAATCTGCAATAACGGCTGCTGTCACTGATAGCGTAGATCCGACCCTGCAGAGTCAGTCTGCTTAGTGTTTCAGTGACATCTGTTTTCCACTGTACAAACTGCAGATACGTCTTTACACAGTGATTGAACTTCTTATTACTGCAATGGAAGAGTTGTGTTTACATGTCTTTAAACTAACATCAGCTCTGTATACTTCGAAGATAAATGAGGAGCCGGGCATTATTATGTAGTGCTGACACATTGTGTACATAACCAGTGCTGGTATGATTATACACTTGTGGCATTTTACTATGTGACAAACAGAGTATCCAATAGAGCCTGACAGATAAAGAATATGTGAAGACATTAAAATTACCAATATTTTTCAAATTTTAAGAGATTACTTGTAAAACCAAAATGCATACGAGTACTTGGCTACATCATGACTGGACAATTCCTTGAAATATCAAAATTGCATTAGTGCAATGTTCAAATCACAGCAGCTGC
This sequence comes from Acanthochromis polyacanthus, assembly GCF_021347895.1. Taxonomy (NCBI): domain Eukaryota; kingdom Metazoa; phylum Chordata; class Actinopteri; family Pomacentridae; genus Acanthochromis; species Acanthochromis polyacanthus. The sequence continues at coordinate 22,297,362 of NC_067126.1, read as the reverse complement.
AGGTTATATATATATATATATATATGTGTGTGTATGTATGTATGTATGTATATAGATATAGTATATAAGATGTGTCACAGCATACCTTTATAAATAAGCATTGTGGTGCTATAGAAATGCCCCGGCCTACAAATCATTTTCTTCAAAAGTAAGGATACATGCCCTTTGCCAATATCTGATCCTGGATGCTGGATGTATTATCAGTGTACAGGAGAGCATTTGAAAAGAAAAATGCATTACTGCAGTGTATTTATGTCTTTATGTAAGTATGAAGCGTCTGCAGCTGGTGCAAAATGTGACTGTTTGTTGTCTTACAGGAAAAAGAAAGTGTGATCTCGTAACACCAGTATTGGCCTCCCTCAACTTGCTTCCTGTCCTTTTTAGGATTTGAGATGCTATTGTTTGTTTTTAGGCCAAGAAGACTGAGATCAGCCAATTAGGTGGTCTTGGATGTTCTGAGATCTGGGCACAAAAACAGGCAATTAACCCATTACTTGTGTTGGCTGCCCCTAATCTATGGAGCTGTTTACTTTTTCATGTAAGAACTCTCCACACTAAAGAAACGTTCAAGTCACTGCAAGAACTCACCTTTACTCGATGGCTTTCTGTTTAAGTATATCTTGTCATCGTGACTTTCCTTAATTTTTTATCTTATTTAGCTGCTATGCTGGAATTGAGTTTTTATTTAAGGAAAGGCAAATTCGTACGTTGTAAGACAGCTACATTCTTGCAAGATTCGCAAGATCACAATCACAAGAGAATCCATCTTGGCCAGACTGCAAGGTATGCACCTGTGGCAAATCCACAGTTGGTTGGACCAATCAGCGTCCTATGAGGAACTACTGGCAGCTACGGGTACGCTTTAGGTGTGAGTTAGCCCGTAAAGATGGTGATAGACAGATGGTTCATTTAATCACCTGCCAAGTGCTTTTTGAAAGTGCCTGCCCTTTTCCAAAGAGTTTCCAAGGACAACTTCTGTGATGGTTTGTGCAACAAACCGTCTGGTGCGTCAGAGTAGACATATTCCCCATTAATGTAAACAGTCACTGCTCGGTCTTTCCCCTTGGATGAATTAGGTGCAGAGCTGACTCCTAGATCTATAACCAGCATAACAATATAGCATGTTTAGTCTTCTCTTCTTTATCTGCTGTATATTTTAACTCAGCGCTCTAAGGATTAACATGCACACATTCACGTACGCATGCTTTCTTGTATTGACTTTCAACAGAATATGTTGCTGCAAATTAACACCTGCTTGGCACGATGATTACAGATTAGTCTACCTCTGATCAGCCAATCTGATCTGACAGACAATTCACACAATAATTACAGACAGGCTCACAGATAAAAACAGAACAGTGCTACTCAGGGAAGCACTCCACAGCAATAAAAATCCATCACACGTGCCTGTGTTAGTTATCTGGTGTACTAAGCATCGCTGTCTGTGGATGATTTCAAATGTAGACAAAAGTCTGTCCTCGGTCAGCCGTACACGGAGAGATGGGAGCGCACAGAGCTGCACCCGTTTGAAAATATTGCACTGAAATTCAAATATGATCACAGAACAATAGCAAACAGTCTGTGTTAGTGGAGAGCGCTAACACAGACTACATAACAGACCCGGGAATATCCGATTACGTTTGCGCAGACCAAACAGAGCACGGTGGTTACCCGTCTGGCTTATCACCTTCAGACTGTCATCTAATCTAGTTTGGACGTATATGTAAAAAACTAAATTAATGAGGATTTCATCACACTCATGTAGAGTTTATTATACCAACAGTCTACCCCACACAAAACGTAATAAGAAACATCCAATCTGATTGGAAAAACATTGGAATACAAATAGCTTCAGTTTGTTTCTCTGTTTTCATCTTTTATATCAGCTAATGCTGTAGTAGAAATATGTCAGTAATTCTCATATTTTTCTGTCTCTGGTCTAAACCATGTTGAAAATATGCTGGATACGCTTGAAATGCATTCAGTTTCTTTATAAGATACGAGGAACGCTTCGTTATTGAAGCAATAAACGCTCAAGTTGACAGTGAATGGTTTACCCAAAAATACACACAAAACCCGGCCAAACATTGTCAGTCAACTACATAGTTTTTTTTTACTGCTGTACGAGACTTGGCAACCAATACTCATGGTTTCTGTGTAGTTCTAAAACATATACTTGATCTTAAATTAATAAATTCAATTTAGCAGCCACAGTGGCCTGCAGACAAATAGAAGAGATAGTTTTATTTACACGCCTGCTTGTGCTATGCTCCACTAATCAGCTACCTTACTGAGTCAAATCAGATTGTTTTGGTTTAAACCAATTTTCTTTACAGCCTCGCTCCTGCCACCCTCGCTGACATTCCCGAGCAAGCTAACGGGAGAGAAAGCCTGTGATTTGATCTTCCTCACCTTGATCAGATTACACATCGGAATTAGTATAATTACAGCTGTCACTGATTAATGGGCAAGCTATAATTAGCACCCTGGGTATAGGGAGGAGACTTTGTGTGTGTGTGTGTATGTCTGTGTGATGAAAAAAAGAAAGGTTTTGCAATGGATGAGATGTTTATGTTTATGTATGGGACTCTGTACATAAATGTGCATTCCAAAGACTGTAGATAAGATGGACAAATCCTGTGTGATGCCACCCATCCTGAATAGAGGTCTTGGCAGTGACTGAATCCTGGGTAATCCATAAAGGGGGGAAAAAATTGGAGCATAAGTGAAGCTGAAAAGGGCCATGAAGTGTCCGATGACGATGCCCACCTGTCACTCAAAGCAGTCCCGCCCTTGACTGTGTTTAACTTTAAGCCTTATTACAATTTAAACAGGTAAGTTGCATTAAAATTCATCCACGTATAGTTATCATGAACTCAGAAATTAGCTATATTGTAGACACTAAAACTGTTTACTGCAACGCACTGTAAACATGTACATTTATGCTGTTGGCCATTTTAATCAGGGGCTCTGTGGGGATTGACTCAAGCAGAAATTCTAGGAGCTACAGGTTTTGGCACTTTGCGTCGGCTTGTCAGCAGCAGAGATAGCCGCCTGGTACATTTTCATCTTCATTTGTGAACGTGTGTGTGTGTTTAAACGGCCGTGGTTGACGGCAGTAGAGATGACTCAGACCTATAAAATAATAATACTCGGCTCATTATCACTAAAATCCCCAGAGAATCAGGACGTGTGTTCAAACGGTAATGAACATCAGAAGAAACAGGGTGGTGTGCATATCAGAGTGGAAGAGTAAGGAAACCCATCTTCAAGACACAGGCATTTCATTTTTTATTGACGTTATTCAGAAGAGCATTTACTGTTTTAGGCGTGGGACTGTGATTGACGTGTAACTTGGCTTAGGGTTTCAGCATAGCTACGGATTTTCACTATCTCTTTAGTGTTTTCCTGTTTTATTTATCCTTTTCCTACATGACTTGGGGCTCATCAGTTGAGTTTGATGACTTGCTTGTCTTTTTTAAGTTTGTGTGTTATTGGTTTTGAAAGGGGAACAAATATTTTCTCTGCTGAATGCCGACTGACAGTAGCTGCATTCTTGAGTGGGCAACATGTTTGCAGCTTTTTATCCATCAATAACATCAGTAGAGGCCTTCGTGCAATGGTAATGAAAAAAACAGCTTTTCAAATACCCTGGTATACCGTATTGCAGGATGGCCTTCGACCCTCGTTGTCATGACAAAGCAGTACGTTAACACCCGTGAACCCTGACAATATGAATTCTGCTTGCGCTGCACTTTAGAAAGCATTTAGCAACCATATTCTGAGATTTTCTGTAAGTTTATGCTTAAATGAATCAGAGTGAAGCAGCAGTCAGTACGAACCAGATGGATTGTATGGTGCTGCTCTAAGAGGAGCAGAGGGAGAGAAGGGGAGCGATAAGAGATTGAGCTGCAGGGTTTCAAATATTAATAGAGATGGAGTGTATATCAGACATCGTGCATGCATGAGCTGTTTGTGTCCACTCCAGGTTTTCAACAAGCTAAGCACCCCCCTACCACCCCATGGCAGACCTCTCAGTCAGTGAACAGTGGTAGCCAAGCAGAATGGAAGAGCAGGGAAATGGACAGAAGGACTAAGATAGATTACGCAGATGGTACCGCTACCCTGGTGACAGGGCTGTGGTAAACACTGTATTAGCTCAATGTTTTTATCGTGAGCCCACAAGAGTGATTACAAATGGATGGATGGACCTATGCCTCCGTAATGAATGTGTTGTTTCTGTCTCACAGAGGGTTTCGTACATAACGTGGACCTGTGCCCACAGAGTGCAATGTTTGAAATGTAGGCTCACCAATACTGTGCACCATCAGCTCTGGAAATGTGACTTACAGTGTTCATGGCGAACACAGCAAGAAAAAAAATGTGATTTCACTAAGTATAATCACAGATCTGCATTACTTTCACATAATTAGAATCAGATAAAATAATGCAGTTGCTTGTTTTTGAGGTCCTCCCACAGTTCTTAAAATCTACAGAGGGTGAGAAGAATAGCCAGGCAGCAGCCAAGTTTTCTTTTCTTCTTGTTTGCCAAATGAGAGAAATCACACTCTCCTACGACTGAGTAAATTTGCTGGCCATTTTCTTTATAGCCAGTGAAATGAATGCCTGCTGACTTAAAGTTTAACATTCTACAGTTTGTCAAAGATAACATTGTGTTCTTTGTGATTTTAAAACTGCACTCAGTAGTGGACAATTAACAGCCAGACTTTGTTGCCTACAGGAATGTTTAAGCCGTAGGGTTTTCAGTTCAAGTTATATACACTGAAAAGTAGAAAGAATGCAAACATACAGAATAAAAAAAGACTCCTGGATAACTGCTAACTACTTAGCTGTTAATTCAACACTTTATTATTTGATGTAGCAAGTTTCAGATAATGTCATCTGCGAAATTCAAGTCCACTTTGCAAGTGGATAGCATTAGTTCTGTCTTTTTGAGACTGTCCTTGGCAGTGGACATGCTCAGTCATGTCATTGACTGCTGCCTTCACTCAGTGTGCGTCTTTTAACACATCAAAAATACCGCTTGTTAACAAGGTAAAAAACTCAATTTTCATGGGAGGAGGTCTTTAAACCTTCAATGTGCAGGAATCTGGAGAAAGCAAAAAAAATCTCACCAAAACTTTAATACATCTAGCCCTCTTCCTCATCCTACCAGACGAGCTTGACAAGCAAAGGCATTCAAGCTAAAAGTTAACATTGAATTGCGGATTCACCCTGGAATTAAAGCCTGATCTCCTACATGAAAGTCCTCCATCTAACCGCCTTCTACATGACATCCTAATCTGACAGATAAAAAGACCTGTGATTGAATAAAATCTCCCAACATGGGACAGATTTTCTAAAGTCTAAAAACAGAGCCAAGAGGAGGCACAGACATCTAGTTTCCTTTCAGGCTTAAACTGAAATATTCTGAAAGGTTAGTATGGAGTTTTTGTCCAGTAGTGCCAAAAAAATAAGAGCCTCCCCCAGTTTTAAGATGGTCTAAAAAAATGAAATAGAGATGCAGCCGTCTTAGCTTTAGACTGGCAGAGAAAACGCCATCCTTACACCATGGCAGATTGCTCTCGATGGGTGATGGTGAATCACGGAGTGCCTCAAATAACATGATTCACTGTCCCTCACTGTCATTCGCTCCCCCTCCCTTGCTCTGTCTCACAAAGCCAAACAGCCTACTTCAGTGATGCGAGTGTTAGAAAACAGATTTCCACTGCAATGAATTTGTTTTAGTGGATTTTTTTTTCAATGATCTAGTTTTAATGCCAAATTTTGACTTTTCATTTTAAAAACAAAATTAGTTGGTCCGTTCCCATGCCTTTGATTGGGAAACATCCAAGAAGTGTCAAACTTTTGAAATCGTCTGTACTCAGTTTTGGTAAAAAAGCAAAACTTTTACTATTGGAACTGTTGAGACAAATTTTTCCCCTGCAAAAACAGAATTATTAAATATTCTTTAAGAAAAACCGAGCACAGGTAAATATAAAAGGCAGGGAAACCTTTTACAGTGCTGCATGTAGGGTACTTTCAAAAGATTTGTTTGTTGTTTCAGCGGTCTGTGTTGGGAGTGCTAAAATGCAAGTGTGTGCTTGCGTGCATTTCATTGCCTCAATTCAGCGAGTAACATTCGTGATCTGTGGCGATGTTGTTTTCTCCCTGCGGCTGTGGGCCCTTTCAACATGACTGCGTCATGGCATGAGCTTGCTGTCACATTTTTCTGGAATGATCTGCATTATGTAAGATGTCTAATAAGTAGAATAGCTATGCCAAATTGACATACTGCTACACACATGCACATGCAGTTGGCTGGCACCGTAGTCAGAGCCGTACTGTTTGGACAAGACGCTTACCAATATGTTGTGTCCTTAATAGCAAAGTTCATTATTTTAGAACTAGTGTGGATAGAAGAAATAAGGTATAGGCAGGTGAGCTCACAGTAAAAGCCTCAGTGCTCACATTTAGTCCTGCTTTAAAGGATGTCACTTTTCATAGTGTCTTATTCTGTCTCTGATTGCTGCTGCCACAAGGAGTTAACTTGAATAAAGCACCACATGGACACAGATATATGGTGTTCTTTCTTCCAATCATCAGTGGAGCTGTGATCACAGAAAAAAAATGTATTTTACTTCAAAGGGTGTCGACATTTCAGCGCACAGACAACACAGCAGTTCTTTGACAGTGTGACCATGTTGGTGTTAAGCGTCATGCTGTTCACCCATTCTGCCATAGCAAGGTTTCTTCAAGCCTGCGAAGTTTGCTGATAAAATTAGCACAGCAAATTAGCAATGATGAGTCACTCATTATCATCCTTGTGTATGTTGGCAGGAGGTGGGTGGTTGTGGGCTGCTTTGCTTGATCAGGTCTTCTATTTACAAGAAAGCAAATGCCCTACAAAAGCAAATATATATGTGAAATTTCAGTTTGTTTTCATGATGAGCAGACGGTTTGTGGTCATAATTATTCTTCACAGCTTTCGGCATCTAGTTTGCTGCCTATATGGCCGACTGACTGTGAATACAGGAAATACAGCCAGATTTGCTCTTATGGTTTCTCCTGTTTTTCTCTGTGGAGAGGACTGTCATTCTTGAAGCATTTTGGCAGAATTTCAGTCAACAGGAATACTTGAGGTTTGCTCCCTGCAACAGAGGAAAATGCAGCAGAACAGCTATTTAGTTCCTCAAAGCAGCTCTGCTCATTTTGTCTCGTCTTTAATTGAAACTGCCTCCTGCCGTTTATTTGTTTGTGTTGTGCCTCACTTGGAGTGCTGCGCATTAGGAAAATGTTCAGAGGTTTTTAACAGAAAACTATTGGGAAGAATTGACAGCTGTTTTACCTGGAACCCCATGGGTTACAATAGCAAAAGATCAAAACGGTTCAGCTTTATATAACTGTTAGAGGCGAATTCATACATGCCTTGATCAGCCCTGCTACTGACATTTAAAGCTGCACAATTAATCAAATATTAATCATGATCATGAATTAGGCTTTCCACAATTAAATATACATGATCAACTGCAATACTAGTGATTGAAATGTGTTTTTGCTTATAGGATAACATGATTTCAGCTTGAGTAAATATGACATTAGAAGACCTTCCACCAGTGAAGCAGCTGAGTAGAGACTAGAAACAGTCGACAACGCGGAAATGACAGCACAACTCTGTTTATTAAAATTTGATGTTGCAATCAAAATGTCCATCCATCCATTGTCTATACACCGCTTTATCCTCACTAGGGTCGCGGAGGGTGCTGGAGTCTATCCCAGCTGACTCGGGCGAAGGCAGGGGACACCCTGGACAGGTCGCCAGTCTGTCACAGGGCTACATATACAGACAGACAATCACACGCACAGTCACACCTGCGGGCAACTTAGAGTTTTCAGTTAACCTCAGCATGTTTTTGGACTGTGGGAGGAAGCTGGAGTGCCCGGAGAAAACCCACGTATGCACGGAGAGAACATGCAAACTCCATGCAGAAAGATCCCAGGCCCACCCCGGGATTCGAACCAGGGATCTTCTTGCTGCAAGGTGAAAGTGCTAACCACTACGCCCACTGTGCAGCCCGCAATCAAAATGTCCTTCCCGAAAATCAGTGAATTAATTGTTGATCAAAATCATCCGGATGATCATTTCACTTGGCATCAGCCCATTAAATGACAGATCATTCACACTTGTATTGGCCACCAGGGACTTTTTTCACCTTAATTCAGTAGGTTATTACCACCCCATGTAATGGTGGTGGAACTGTTATTTTGCTCTTATGAATAGGAACAAAAGTTGGCATCTGGAGATCGGAGGAGATGTTGGAGGCAGAAGTTAGTGGAGGATGAGGAGATTTGGTTTGAGTCTACTCTCCAGTCTTTCTTATGGCATTACATTTTTTCACTTGAGTCGCGTTTTGACTTTTACATGCTATTTTCAGTGTTTGGTTGTATTTAACTTGTTTGGTTTAGATAAGGGCCAGGGTTTGGATTATTACACCCTCTCTCTGCATTTACCACAAAGCTTGTTTTTGTACGTAATGACTCCACCAGACATTTGACACGCACTTATTCACACAACCACAGAATGTCGCTGACGTTCTCATTTACTGCTTATCAGTGATCATAATGGGTGATAATGAGCCTACTGGAGGGTTGAGGACGTCCCTATTGGCCCATATGTATGGCAATATATGCTCTGATAACGACTGTTTAGTGGACTGATAACGCTTGAATCGACTGATAATTTGTGGTCGTATACATGCAGCCCTCATGATATATTACCGTATTTTGAGTTCTTTGGAAAATGAGTGTTTAGCTTTTGGAGAAATGCCTGGAGAAGTTTTTAATTTTGAACTGAGGTGCCTAACATTTGTGTGGTAATATTTTAAAATAATAATAATACTTGGGCTAATTATGGCAACTTTACTTTGCCACAGTAACTCTTTGGCTCAGATTTAAACATACGTACTGTACTATGCTAGATGTCGTGATGTAGTTGAAAGCCCGTCCATTTGTGACTGCTCAGTCAATATATAAAAATTTAATACGATAAAACGACAAATGGCCTCTTCTTGAATGTTTCATGTAAAAAACGACATAAATTTGCTGGCATGTTTAAGTGCACTTTGAAGCAGTCAGATTGTATTATGTACCATTGGCTGACTGTTGATGTAAACATGATCATAATGCAACCGTGGACTTGTTCCTCTGCCCTTTATTTCCTTCGTCGTTTCAGTGCCGTGTCATCCTCCTCTGAGCACAGTAGATGACTGCATCTTCCTTCCTCTTCTCTCCTGTGCCATTTAAAAAAAAAGAAAAAAAAAAATCTCCTCCGGGTCAGAGCTGCTGTGTTTTTGTCTGCTACACTGGAGTGAGCATCATTACCTCAGTGTCTCCTTGGGTGATAGAGGACTAGATAGAGAGGGGATGAAAACATTCGGAACAGAGCTCGTTGGTATCAAGCGATCGCCACCAAACATCCTGGGGTGAGCCATTATCAATGAGACTAAAGCTATGCTCCAGTTGGGTGCTGTCAAAGGCTGGGTGAGTAGTAACAAGAGCCACAACAACAAAAAACAGCCTTGGCAGTTTGTGACCTCATTGTCTGTTCACGTCAAAAATGCTGCTGCCAACCGTGTGTTTGCCTCTGCTTGTTTCTGCCACAGCTCACCTTTTACATGTCGGTTTGTCCCATTATGTCATGTCATTTCAACTGTTCCACTCCACCTCTCTGTCACTGTGTTGTAATTACAAACACCATTTGTATGTGTTGATATAAACTGTCTATCACGCACGTACTCCCTAGCCTGAGGACTTTAATGCCATAAATCACCTTATTCAGCTATTCAGCATTTAAGCCTTTCAACTTCAGTTTGTTTTTTTTCCGCTCGCTGCTGCCTCTTGTTCTATTGTGTCATCGTTACAGAATGAGTGTGACCCATTCCCATGTTAGGAAACTAGTTACATAAAGATGGCCGAGGGCAATTTACCATACCAGTGCCAGCCTGTTACTAGCCCTACAGAGTACACTCTGTTCAACCTCTGCGCCGCTTTTCATTCAGAATTTGGGATTAATAGTGTAAGTAAACAAACATTTACATTGTGACTCCGTGCTTTACCCAGAACAGCTTTGCTTTTTTAGTAAAGGTGAGTCAGACCATCCTAGCAAAGTGTGACCCAGAAGATCAAGGCTACCTAAAAAAGAAAAGTGCATGTCAGTAGAAAACAGAACATTGTGTCATTGAAGTCCACTCAAGTTCAATGACAGCAAATACCCATAATGCTTTGGAACACACCAGAGAGCGTCTCTCGGGGCTCCAAATTACCTCTCACATCTGCTGCTACTCTGTGCCACGAATAACCCAACACCACACACACACACACACACACACACACACACACACACACACACACACACACACACACACACACACACACACACACTCGACTCACACACGAGCACCGAATGCCAAGAGAGGGCCTGTTTGAATTGATTAGACTGTCATAAGTGAAGTGATGATGTGCTTAAACAGAGATGATGGAGGAAGTTTTTCTAATTGATTGTGCTGTCAGTCCAGTGAATATGGCTTGCATGCAAATTATTATGTAAAAATGTTACATATTTTAAGCACAATGAAGAGTGAGGGCTCAAGAGAGACAAGATATTTCAGAAATATACAGCATCTTTTCCCTGTTACACAAATTCAGAAGCACGTTCACTGAAGCGACCCGATTCCTTTTTCAAATGATTAAAGATGCTGGAGTGGCAGCTCAAACACTGAAGTGAAATATTTAAACATCAATCACCAGGAGTCATGTAACATCATATGAGATGTCAGGCCAGATTACTTCACACCAAAGCGAACCAGACAGGAGAAGGAAACAAAAAGTCAGCTTAGGTGAGTCCAGGAGCTCACTAGCTGCTGTTCAGGAGACGGTGTGTTCTGAGGGTGTTGTTTCCTTTCGGCACTGGAGCGTCCATGCCTGACAAAAGAATTTGGAGCAAATGGGCCGAATTTCCAGAGACTCCGTCAAGAAGGGCGAGCCTCTCCGCTACAACCCTAATGTAGTTTATAAGGTGCACTTTGCAGATTTAGTCAAAGTGATTCTCATAAACACATCAGTAAAAATTAAACATTATGGCTGGTGTGTTTTTATATTTTTTAAAGTAATTAAGTACTGGGAGGTCTCTAAAAGCACCTGAACCTTTTGTGTGATGTTACTCCTCATGTGTCCATATTAACACACACACATCTTTTATTACAACTTTGTGGAATGGAAAAAAAAAATGATTGAAAATAATGCAAAGCTGAGCAACACTGTGGGCCAAACAGATTTTTTTTATTTTTTAAATTAAGAACCAAAAAAGTTGCATTTGCCCTAGTAATTGACATCAATGAAAGACTTAAATGAAACTATTTATGTTAGAACTTCTTGCATTTTATAGTTATATAATAAATTCACATATGACCTCATTTACTAAAAAAACTCTGCAGGTCATGTTTGATTTTTCACAACCCATCCCCCTCACTTTAGGAACCACTGTTTTTGCTGTCACTTCTCCAATAGTATTGATAAGAGTCATTCAATATGTTTTTATAGGCCACTGCTAATGCAGGCTATCAATAATCAAAGAGCTCCATAACTGATACTTGGAACTCATCCATATTTGGAATAAAGATGAATAACACAAACTCCAACACAAATCTTTGCTGAAATGCCTTTAATTGTGGTTTGCAAGTTTAATTATAGGAGCTTCAACATTTATTCTTCAGTGTCGATTGGCTTTTATTTGTGAGATGTAAGCGATCAGATGCTGTGGGCATCAGTGTCAACATAACACATTTTAAAATAAATGTATTTTAATGTCAGTGTCAGTTGGTTAAAAACAAAGATAACAGTGCTGGTCATTGGAAAAAATCTGATTATCGGCTCTGTAAATAGGCTAGGCTGAATGTCGGTAGAGTAGTGTCAAGTCCTTTGAAATCTCTGGCAACAACCTCTTGTAACAACACACCTCTTTGTGCTTTTACATCATTTGCCACTTAGTCGGGTCATTGAACTTAATTGTAGTAAGTGCTGTAGGTCTGAATTTCGAGTGTTTTAATGATCCGTTGGTATGCATTGAGTTGCATTTCTTTAACAGTAATAAAACAAATGCAAAAGGTTCACAAAGCTTATATGCTGGTAGATTGTTTTTCAGTTGTTTCACCTTTCACTCTCTGCATCCATTAAACACTCTTATTTTACATTTTGATTTGCTCCTGCTGCCATATCCACTCTGTCGCCAGCTCTCTGCCTTTGTTGTTGTCTCTGCTGATTATCTGCCCCCTCATCCTCTCTATCTGTGTCTCTGCTTTACCTTGAATGACCAAATGGGCAAATGACATTGAAACTCTCCTTAGTCAGCATGTTGGGATCACACTGAATCATTAGTCCTTCGGCCCACTGCGTAGCTCTCCACCAAAGCAGATGACAGTGCCTTGCAGTTATTAATTAAACCCAAGGCTGTTTCTGTGGACTTTAAGTGTCAGAAGCTGAATAAAATGCTTAAGTATAGGAGACACTAAAGAAACAATCATTATACTGTTGGTAATAAATAAGACAGGCTACATTTTTACCCTTGTAGGTCTGTTTCAATAGGGATAAAAATTCACAAATCAATAAATAAAAGGGGGGGGGGGCGATATTAAAACTTGAATATAGTCTCTAAGCATCTTTTTATTCAAATGCTGCACTTTTCAAAGTGCCCATTACAGATGCAGTACCGGCTGAAATCTGTTTGGTCCTTCCATCAGAGGCACGTTGGTTGGCAAACTAAAATAGTAACCCTTATGTAACTGTGGCCTTTACCCGGTGAAAGGAGATGTCAAATGCAGTTCTGCAGCATAATATCTTTAAATCTAACTCAGACTGCAGCAACTAAATAGACAGAGAACAGATGATAAGAGCAAAAAGGGCTGGTGCTTTTAGCGGTAGCATAAAATCCCCAAAAATACTATCCTCATAGCTAAAGGTTAAGAGAAAGTGAGCAGAGTTGAATTAGTGTTACATTATATGTGATTCCAGGAACTGATTTCAAGTTGGAATAAATTGGACATTTAGATGAAAGGATGGCACAGTACCGGCACAATATTTTTCCCTGAAAGCTCATTAGTCGATGATGTGTGTCTTCTTTGAAGGCTTTCTACCTCAAAAAGAAGGCCTTGCAGCATCTTGTGTTTTTGGAAATTGCAGTTTTCAGCATCTCCGTTTTTTGCCAATTGCCAATATCTACTGGCAGTCATACAGTGAGCAAAAAAAATCTCAGGCTAACATGTAGACAGATAGAAAGCAGGCACTTGTCAGAGCAGCTTTGTTCACCGGTCCATAGTAGAGCAGGCTTTGGCCGGCCGTGGCCAGAGAGCAATCCCAGAAAGATGTTTCGCCATCCAACCTGACTGACACTGACTCACTGCTTACAGCTTATATATGCTGTACCGGAGAGGCAGTCTTCATCCTCCTGTTTATAGATAGTCTTTCAGCGGAAGACTTCACTTACAGTAGTGTTACTCTGTACACATGAGAGCTGCCCGGTCCGACCACAGCCTTCAACTGGGGCCAAAGCATTCAGTCATTTAGAACTTACATACACGGCATTAAAAGCGTCCACTAAAACCATGTTTGTTTGCGTTTGTCTGACAGATTGAAGACTTTAAAGAGGAGAGGGGGAAAAGTGGCTAGCAAGGGAGTGGGGGGAAGGGATGCCTGGCAGAGGGAAAGAGCCCAGACGCCACAGGCACATCTGCCCATGCCTCATTTGCCCTCTGTGCTATCTGGCCTGACATATTGACACCAACAGCAATGCACCAGAATAGTGTCAGTTCATTGTATTTGCTGGTCTTTTTTCCCAAGACTATTTTATGTGTTTTGGCTTAATATTTTTTGAATTTGTTGTCTCCTTCTGCATCAGATGAACACTTCAAAGCCCAACGCTCAAATTAGCAGCTGAAAAATTCGACAGAGTTCCAGGTTAAATAGACCTCTCTCAGTTACTGTGTTTCTGTGGTGTATTTTTAAGCATAATTTCAAGTATCTAATTAGAGACAGTTCATACAAACTTCAAAAAGCCTCCTTAGTTTTTACACTGGCTTGAGGTGGTTTCAACTTTAAAAAGAGGTAATGCACTTCACAGGAGATAGAAACACCTTTTTTGACTGTGGTCCATAAATATTTAACTCAAATGACTGGTCAGCTGTTCCCACCTGGTTCATTGCTTTCTCCTCTGAACAACATGAAACACCACCAATACCAGATGACATGAAGAATAATGTAGTGTTTCAGATTGAAAGGAATTTCCTAGCTTTTCTCTTATAGAGGGCCAAAATTTATTTCTTTTTTTAAATTCTCTTTCTCCTGGGTTTTTAGGGAGTTGGCAAAATAGCCGGTCTTGTTTCCTCTTTTTCCTCTGCTTTTTACAGGCATGTGTAATACAGCTGTACCACCACCCTCTGATGACACTACACAGCCTCCTTTATTCACTTCAAAGTAGTTCATGGAAACAAACCTAATTTCCTTTTTCATCTTTTTTTTTTTTTCAGAAGTTCACTTCAAATTAACTTGACAGTTATGTAAAAACACAGCTAGTGGTTCCATTCCAGGGAATAAGACTGTTGCCAAACTGTTGTGGAATTGACCACCATTCTTAAACTGTTTGATGGCTTTGTTACATCACATCGCCATTTATTCCCCGGAGTGTACGATGGAAAATGGAGGCTATATCACTATGAATGGAATAGCTGTCATGCACCACAGACCCATTCCAGGAAAAGCAGCTGGCGCTGAGATGTAGCACCTGTGAAGAAAAATATGTCCTTGGACTCTGGATACTCTCTCCACACACCTTTCTAGCTACATTTCACTGAAGTGAATTTTCAAACCTTACCTTCTGATGGCATCTTGCAGTAAACGTTTGAATGCATTTTTCTGTTTGTGATTCAGTTTTGTCCTCATTTTTCATCCTCCCTGTCCTTAAACCAACTGGTTATTACAAAGTTTCCACTCAGTTTTTTTTTCCAGTTTCACCTCCAAATGCTGCACTTCAATTAAATTTTTACAGACAACTGAAGGCATGTCACATTGAAAGATGAAGCCACTGTATGAAGCTATAAAATGTCAGAAAACTATTCCTTGCCTGAAGAAATTGAACGCTGCATGCATCCTAAGTGTGTTTTTGTGTATTTGCTTTTTGCAAAATTTGCTGGTCCTCCAGAAGCAGGACTTCCCACAAATGGTTCTCATTTTACCAGGTGTAAGCTTTAACCTACTTTGCTGGATACCAAGATTTTATAGTGTCATCTCATGCGATGTAAGACACACACACTCACACGCACACACAAATGTGAACACAACATGCTGTGGCCTACTTTTTGAGTACCCCTGTTGTAATCCTATCTGCGACCAGTGAATAGAAGCGGTGTGGGAAAGCCTGAACTACCATTGTACAGCAGAAAGGGCGAAAGAAAAGGAGGCTGGAGAGGCTCTGCGGGCTGGATTTAGTCTCCATCTTGGAAGTGGTTAATTAGCTTGAACTCCACATTCCTATCCAGTGAGATTGAACAGTGTCGGAGTACCAGCTAAGTGTATGGAAACGTACATAAACACGCTAACATGCTTTTACACATCCCCCCGTAATTACAGTCAGTTAAATTCTCAAGCATTTTGCCCTAACACAGACCCACACACATAATGCCTTCTCTTTCACTTCTCCACTCCAATAGATTGTAATGAGGTCTCAGGTGGGGGGCAGTGAAGGTTTGTTGTGGGCAGTGGCAATGCAGATGTTACCTGGTGGCTTTACGATTTCCTCTGTGTGTGTGTGTGTGTGTTTGTTTTTGTGTGCCAGCTGTGATGGCCAGCTGCCCACTTTGCCAGGGCCTTGGCAAATCCCCAGATAGTTGACCCAGATAGACACACCAAGAGAGGAGAGGGACACCTACAGGCACTCTCTCTGATGCGCACACCTGCATTAGCACCCTTCGCAAAGAGATGCTTGCGTAGTTCCACCAGAGCAGGTGAAGTAGGCAAGGGAGAGTTGTTATTGCCTATATGTGGAACGACCTCAAAGTTTCCTGATGCAGCAAAGTTTCGTCACAACGTGATTCTATGTTGCTAAAAGCTGCTCTACATAGCACTAGTGAGAAGTTATGAGTTTGTTCAGCGACTTCCAATCTCGCAACAGTTTGCACATTGTATAAAAAACTTAAGTAACTGTTGACAGATTTTCTACTTTTCTTCTGATAAGTGTGTCAGTTGCATGGGCAACATCAATGTCAAGAGAAAGGAGCGTGCACACACTTAATAGATGCTCTCCTAAATATGATTTATTAAGCACAATTATGATGTTTGACATCCTGGAAATAGTAAAAGTGTTGAGTTGAGTCAATATAAAATGTCAAGCTGTCATTCATCAGTATTAATATGCCAGATCCCCACTGACTGACTCTGTGAATTTTCTCATTTCAAAAGCCGTGGCTATTTGTTCAAACTCTAAAAATAGCGAGTTTCCCAGATAAGTAGTCTCTTGTGGTTGTGCAGGTAATGACTGTTTCGTCTAAATGATGCTGTTGTACCATGAACCATCCTAAGATAGAGATTTGAACTGATGGTTGGTTATCTTTCCACCAACAGCCTTTTTTTTCTTTCTGTGTTTAATCCTGACCGTGTTAAAAACCTAAAACCTGCCCAAGTAACTTTAGTTCCCCACGTTTAACAAACTAAACTGCACCACAGTTTTTTTTTTTACCAAATCATCAAATGACAGATGACAAATCCACAGAAAATTACCTCAGCCCTGCAGTTCCTCTCCATTTCTCACATGGAGGTTTTTTTTTTGTCTTTCTTATTTTTGGCATTTTTAGCAAATTGGTTTAGTTTTTCAGCCTGCTGCTCCACTTTAATCAGCCACAAGCAGTGCTTTTTTTCAGTGAAAAAGATTGTACGTTGTTTGTTGTACCAATCCCCGAGAGCGCTTTGTTGTCTTCGGTATCACTATGTAATTGTGATATCATGACGTCAGCCGTCAAGTGCCCTCAGTGCTACCATTTTAAATGTTAGCAGCGACAACAGAGTGCGGCTCACTTTATTATTAAAGATTACAAAGACATAAGGTTTCTAATGTGTGGTAGCACTACACGTCATCACAGAACAAAAATGTGATTTGTACACTGCAAAGCTTTGGTGGCATAACTCGATAGCCCATTTTTCATCTGTTTACTTCTCTCCTGCTCTCTGTGCTCACATTTACTGAATTTCAAACAAAACTGTTCTTCATTTACATTTTCATATGCCGTCTGACAGTGGTATGAGTGTGAAATAGTGACTGAAACGCGGCTCTTTAAGACGAATTGTTAACCTGAAGCCACATCGAAGCTGCCATAAATTTTGCTGTATTTTCATAGAATCTTCAGCTATTACTAAAGTCGACTAATGATTGAACAATAAGTAGGAAAGTGGCTACTTTCACTGCTCTGTGCTTGTAAAATACCCATTGTTTATGTTGCACTTTGTTTAATGTACAGTAACACTTTTTATTTTGACTAGTGCTTGAGTAGAAACTTGTTTCTTTAAGAGATGCACTATTGACTTAAATACCAAGACATCTTTTTTGTTTATTTTTATCATGATATAGATTGCAATTTACTTTGTTACAGTTTGAACTGTAATTAACTCATATCAAATGGTCTTTAACTTTCTTTGAATGAAAATTTATTCTTCAGATAAATTGACTAATTTGTAAAGTAGTCCATAGTTTAGCCATTATAGAAATAACAGGTAGTGGCAGCCCTAGAGGTTATAAATGCAGCACAGATAATTAAAGACCACAGGTAAATTGTGTTATATATTGTTGCAAGTGCTGTCACAACAAATTGAAGTGGACCTGAAAATATATTAATACAGCCTTAACCACATGTGGTGTGAAATGAAAAAGTCAGAAAATACCACATACAGTTTAGTCCCATAAGAAAAAGACCCCAATGTTTTTTTTTAACTGCATTGGGACTAAAAATTCCCTTTACACTGTGGGTGACATGGCTGCCCACCTTGACTTTTCTTTGTAAATCTGTAGGTGTTTTTCTGCAGTCACTTGAGCGTGTGTGTGTGTGTGTTTGTGTGTGTGTGAGTGAGTGAGTGTGCGTGTGTGTGAGAGAGAGAGAGAGCAGTCATTATCCTCAATGTCACACTGCATTGCAGTGCAGTAAAAACCTTTTGCATGAGTGTGTGTGTGCAAGTGTGTGTTATATAGTCAGCCCACCACTATCAGCTTTGCTACCACTCATTGGTGTTTCGCTATCTGATGGACGTGCTGACATTAAAATTCAGTTGTGATTTTGTAATTTTGTGTAAACACATTTTTTGGTTATATCGGTCTTTTTCTCCAGTCTGCCTCATTCCACCTCAGTACATCTGTCCTTGCCTTGATAATTAAAACCCCCCTTTTTCCCTGTCCTTTCCCCCTCTGTGCCCATCTATTTATTTTACTGTGGCCTGAAGTTTTTCCCCCTTCCTCCTGAACACAGGAAATGGAAGGTTGTGCCGTCAGCATGGGCACACAGCGGGGTAGAAAGATAAATTGGCTGTGAAAAGTGACTCATTCGTCATAGGAGAAAATGCTGACGTCTGTATTGTAACATATAATAAAGGGAGGGCCTATTCAAGTGAAAAGAAATGTACTTTGGTTCAGCATGATTGGAAACAGGCCAGATGCCTTGTTCTCGGTTATGAGCAGCTTACTTATATGTGTTTTCTTGTTTGCGGGGGCAGACAGCATGCGTGGATAGCTGCACTGCTCATCATCGCATCAATTTATTGCAGAAACGTCCTTGAGCCTCCTTTAAAGGATCCACTAATCATTGTCAGTTGTTCTGAATTACAGTGTCACAGAATTTGCAGTCCTCCTGGCCTGAGTATGTGTCATGCTCGCATTTAAGTGGGAGCATCTGAACTCTGTTTACTACAACAAAAAGATAAGCATTTCTTTCACTACATTGATCTGAATGTTATAAAATCACATTCACATACAGCCTACCTGCAACTGGAACTTGAACAACCAACTTGGACTTTTTCAGTGTTGCTATGACAACATGCAAATCTTTTAGGATTTTCCAGAGATTGTTGTCAAAATGTTGCCTGCAGCAGCTCAGCTGAGCCAGATTTGACATGAGGAAGAGCATAACAACTCTGGAATGAAATCAAAATAGCTCAGCTTTATTTGAATTCAGTGGAGCACCTTATTTAAACTATATTAAACTGGAGAAGTGTGCAAGTTAGAAGACACATGATATATTTTGGAATGGCTTCTTTGATGTGTAATGACATCCTTCGCTGTGTGTATTGGTATTATATATAAGTTAAATGCTATAAAGTGTAGTATAGGGTGTAGACCTTCATAAACAATCTGCACTATGGCTCACAGTCTGCTGCCCTTCTCCCACCCTTCCCTCTTACTGCATGCTGGCTGTGCCCTTCAGGTGTATATTGTATCTTGCCATAGGGACAAACACAGAGCTACCCATTGTTCTCACAGTTGCGTGGAAAACACACACACACACACACACACACACACACACACACACACACACACACACACACACACACACACACGAGCATATAGCGCACACCACTGCAGGTCAGCCACAAGCCACAGGCAGCGGAGTGGATACGTCCCAGGCGGAGAGCTGGAGGGTTGGTTAAAGAGGGGACCACACCCAGTAGTGGGAGCTGATGGTCGGCTTGGGAACCAAAAGAAACTCCCATAGGAAGAATTAAGTCATTCCTATTTACAGGCCCTCTTACTAAGAACAGAGTCAGACTTCTGTTTAGAGAGATGAACAGTAAATATAGCAGCTGAATGATGTAAAATAAGCTGCGAGGTTGCCGAAATGAAGTGGATAATCAAATTTTTGGAAGCTACTAGAAGTCACAAGATTATTTTGGCAGTCTGGTTTGTTTATAGATAATTCTTGGATGGTTGTGTGGTATTTTGTATATGTGTGTGTGTGCTTCTTTGTGTGTATTCCCTCACATTTGAGTCTAATTTTAGACAAGGCAACCACCCTCTTGTTTTGCTTTTCTCTCTCTTCACCACATTGAATTCACTACAGCTTAATACTATCTAGCAAATGGCCTGTATGTGCAGTTTGTCAAATTAGATTTTTTTTAATCATTTAGATTATTGCAGTGTTTTCTACCTGAATTTGCAATTTTTCCACCCAATGCCA
This sequence comes from Acanthochromis polyacanthus, assembly GCF_021347895.1. Classification (NCBI taxonomy): domain Eukaryota; kingdom Metazoa; phylum Chordata; class Actinopteri; family Pomacentridae; genus Acanthochromis; species Acanthochromis polyacanthus. Next base: position 22,277,107 of record NC_067126.1, on the reverse strand, counting down.
TTTTTTGTCACTACCAGCTCTCACTGTTGGTGAGGGTGTAGAAGCCATGTGTCTTCTCTGATGCACATGGAGCCACCAGCTGCTTCTTCACCTGCTGCAGTTGGACCTCATCAGGAGCCCACAACAAATGTGAAAGTTCACACTGTCCCCTGCATAGACAGCATCCTTTCACATAGCTCTAACCAGCCAACATCAGGAAAGCTCCATGACATGGTCACTCACAGGTGACTGGCACTATTAGGTGTGTTTGGTGGAGTCCTGTGCTCTCTATGATGCTAACCCATGAAGTGGATCATTTTTAGAGTTAACTTTCAGGACCTTCAGTGGTTGATCTGCAGGTTGTGTCTACACAGGGCAGATTAGAGACAAGTATGGAAACAAAGATCAAGACTGAAGTAGTAAAATATCTATAGTATGTGAAGTCACCATTTTTTCCAGTATTGTGGCCACTTGGAAATATGTTGCAGGGCTCCAGACTAATGTTTTTCCTAGGAGCACAGTTGCCCCTAACTTAAAATTTTAGGAGCGCAAGCAGAAAATTTAGGGGCGAGTTAATGAAAATGACCGTGTGCTGAGTACAGGCATGTGTTATGCATGTGCACATTATGTATTTATACCAAATCACGTGTAAATTACTCTGATAAAGGTCTGTTGATCAGTTCATCAATTTTAGAAAGCCTTTGTTTTGGTAGTATTAAAATAACTGTTCCCTCCAGGCCTTTATTTTGAAGGCATAGTCTTAATGCTACGGACTTTTATTTTGTGACCAATTCAGCCCACAGGAAGTGGTTCGCTAAGAAGAGGTTTCTTGACATGATGAAGACTGCCGAAAAGTCTGAAAATGAAAAAGATCAAAGAAAATGGTTCCACGCTGTTGCTGTCTAGCAAAGGATGTGTCTAAACTTAGAAGCAGCTGGAATGAGGACAAGAAAGGAGTGAAGGACAGAAAGGTGAATTTATGTTCAAAATAAGGCTGAACGTAAATACAGGTTTTGTGAAACATCAGGAGCTTCTCTCGCTCGCCTTCTTCTTCTTTGGTGTTCGTCTTCTTTCTTCTTCTTTTGGAGTTAATGTGGGTTGGTAAACCAGCTCATTTGCGCATTACTGTCTTCCAGGCTGAAGTGTGGAACAGAAGTTTGTAAGCAACAAAAAATATTCAATAGTAATTTAAAAAGTCGACAGATTTACTGATCGCACATGTGCGAGTAGATGAAAAAATTAGTCGCACTCACTCAAACGTTTGGTCGCAAAATGCGACCATTTAGTCGCAGTCTGGAGCCCTGTGTTGTACATGTTGATTTTAAAATTTTTAAACATTTTTATGAAGTGAGTAATCCAAGAAATGTAACTTTTGTTTGTTTTTGTTATGATGTATGGCATTTGAACTGTGTCTGCAATAAAAAATGAGTGAAAATGTATCAGGAGAAAAGAACGCCCAGAAACTGCTTAGGTTTCAGAGGGTCAACAAAGCAGAGGAGTCTGTAGACACTTTGACATTCCTTTCTCCTCTTGGTGACACAACATCCTTCAAACTCTGCACAAATAGGACCGCAAATGTATAGCGACTTTATACTCCTTGCATTTTAAATGCTACCCATCACCTAAATGCTTACAGTACTGAAATATGCAGTCTACTGAGGCTTCTTTGAGTCAGCATCACCAAGCCCTCCCCTAAAAGCGGTGCTCAGATTGTGGATCTGAATACAGAAAAGTACTGTAGGGAAATCACAGAACCAAGCGGACAGCCAAACTCCACCTAGCACCCATACTAAAAGCCTTTCTGGTAACATTTCTGTTAAAAAAAAAATCTCTTCAGTCAAATTTCACAGACTTGACAATACAATATTAAAAATGCCCCAAAAATGTTTATTTCAGAAAGCATGTGGGCAGGTGGTTGGCGTCTTATTTCAAAACTGCCGAAGCAATGTGGCTTTTTATTTGGAGCACTGGCAGTTGTCTTGTGTGTGTACAGTTTGCGTGCTTGATCTGATGTGTTCTCTTAGTCAGCACCTTCTGCTCTGGCTTGTGCCTAGTTAGCTCAAATGTGTCATTATTTTTGCACTTCCACACACTGACACCGTGGACAATGCAACCCCCATGTGTTGGGCAGTTGATGTAAGTAAGGAAAAGACATGTCATCCATTTAGAGATTTGACTTTCTTTGAGTTTAAAGACAGATCAGAAAAAAGACACGGGTTGATTTATAGCAGTAAAATTGGACCAAAATATGCAAGCAGATAGATAAACAACCACTATCGCATGTGTACATGGAGCATAATGTGAATTATCTTGTAGCGGTGCTGCCCTCTGCTGGATAAATGTGGGTAAAACAAAAACATTACCAGACAATCATGAGACTCCATGGAGACAAACTGTACATGGTGATCCAGTTTCTATCTCTCAAGGATTTCACACACACATGCAATCAATCAGAAAGCAATCACACACACATTTAATTAAATGCATTAATTAAAATTGTGTCCCTGTGTGTGGATGTTTGAAAAAGGTAGGTCAAGGGGAGGGGTAGTGCTTAATGGCTTATCAGGACCCTGGCTAGCCTGTGTGATTGTGTGTGATGGTTTGTGTGTGTGTGTGTGTGTGTGTGTGTGTGTGTGTGTGTGTGTGTGTGTGTGTGTGTGTGTGTGTGTGTGTGTGTGTGTGTGTGTGTGTGTGTGTGGCCAGTAGTTACTCAGCCATTGGCCTAATTTTTGGCTGAAGACCGGTAGTCGGAGTCTACAGTCATGCACTCCGTCTATCACGCACAGCTGGGCGACTTTGTGTTTCTCTTTCATGATCCTTCTTTTTCATAATCAGCCTCTCAGACTTCATTATTGTCCGGTCTGGTATCAGAAGGCCTTTTTTACTTCTCTGCTGTTTTTCTCATCACTCCTGTCAAGTTTATTGAACCGCCTTGTGTTACTCCCCATTCACCTACTGCCCCCCTCCACTCCAGCATTCAGAGAGCTAAGAGGAGGTCCGCAAAGGCTCTCCCCGTCTGTCTCTCTTAATCTCTCACACACAATCTCTCCCTCGCTCTCTTGCCAAACTCGGCACACAAGATGAGGTTCAGAGAGTGTTGCTTTAGGAACGTGACTTCCTCACAAGGCAATGAAACTCCGCTGCTGCCTGGACATTTTTCATCTGCCTTCATATTCAGGTATTCAGGCGCTGCAGAACACGCTAATATCGGCATGTCGGTTCTCTGCAGCGGCGTGAGATAGTTACTTCAGCATGAGGCTTAAACACACAAGCGATTTCTTTTTTTTTAATAGAGGCAAATGAGGCTTTTTCTCAAAAAATCATCAGCATCTAAGGGCACCCTCTGAGGTTTGTGTTTTCTGTTCTTCTGCAGATGTTGGTTGTTTAGTTTTTCCTCGCTTCGAAGTAGCTTGTTAGCTTGATGGATTTTAGTGTGCAGCCCCCCAGTTTTTAATGAGGCATGCTCATAAATGCTAATGAGCATACAGCATTAACATAGCGTGTAAGTGAGAATGGAAGTAGCTTTTGACCCCTTATTGGTCTGTCTGCGTATGTCTGTAAATGCACTGTCGATTTTTTTAAATAGATTTCATGTTAGTTAGCAAGTCAAATCTCCAAAGCCGCTGCTTGTAAACCATGGTTTAATCATCAGCTATACTAATGCAGAGCTCTTAAAATGCTACATCTCTGAAACTGGCTCTTAAATTCAGATGAACTGTTTTAGAAAGTCTTGGGGAAAAAAAACAAACAAAAAATTTAAATCTGTTCCCACTGTGTCTATTTTTAGATTGTTGTGCTTTTTAGTTGAAGTACATCAATGGACTAACAGATGGGCTCACCACAGTAGCCTGGATTTCATCCCTGTAAAACTGTTTAAGAGGTTGTTTTTGTCAATGATTGTGCTTCTCTGTCAAACCACGGCAAAGGCCACCAGGAGTTTAGCTGTTATTTGAGTCTGGAATGTCTTTAAATTCAGCCCGGGTAACCACAGAGTATTGGCTGCCTAACCACAGCCTCTTTCCTCTTGTCCATTCAGTATGTGTTGAAAATGCCAAGAGAAAGAGTAGTGGGTGAGATCTGTGCCTGTGGAACAACATGTGCCTCTGTGGAGCAGAGTCTATTCTCGCCTGTCTGCTGCTGTTGCACCGTCTCTATAAATCAGAATACTGAAAGCAGTGGACTGACTGGTCTTGCTCAGAAAACAAAGCAAAACAAAAAACAGTCACCCAGCCAAGGCAGTTGTGATGACTCTTGGCCAGCAGCAGTTATGGTTGGCTTGTACACAGAAGCATGAATGAATTTGCGTCTGGAGTATATTTACACTCACCATCTCTTTTCTCATGCTGACTTCTCGGCCCCACAACGCTTATTCTGAATCTGTTTTTCTTCTTCTGCCTTCTTTCTTCAGCGTTCCTCTCTGGTGGGACTTATTCACATTTGCTGTCTTGTTTTATTTCTCTTTCTTTTTTTTTTCTGTGAAGTTTGTGTCAACCCAAAAACCTCTAGCTTGCATTTCAGGAACACTTTATATCACGCTGTGGGAATAGAGCTGAGGAAGAGATGGGCAGCAGTGAGCAGCCTCACTGACCTTAAACGACTCCACGGGTTAGAGATCCTACTTTGGGATCAAGACAGCTCTTGGGTATTATGTGGGAACGTTTTCCCTGTTTTTTCTTACCGAACTCATCATCTGACCTCTCTTCATTTCTACGTCTCTGGACCACTTTGCCTCATGTCTTTATCTTACGTTCTCACTCATGGGCTTTTCTCTATATCCCGGCTCTTTTTTCTTTTACCCTTCTCAAGCTTTTGTGTGTCCATTTCTTCTTTTCTTCCTTTTCTATCATCTCTGTCCTCAGCTGCTGTATCTAACAGACAGGCTACAAAGCTTGAAGACGTTGTTTTCCACACTTTTTTTTTTAGGCCGGTCGACTTCTAGTAATTTTTCTTGCATTTTCCCATGCCACAATCAGAAATACAATATTTACAGAGCCTTTGTTTGTGTTTGTAGACTCTCTTACCTCCACGCATGATGATATACTGGCACATATGGGAAAGATTTTGCAGCACAAAGTGTTTCAGGGTAGGAGGGATATACAGCACATTGTAAACACAACCTAGCAAACTACATACCTTCCATCATTGCTGTTATCACACCACGTTACAGTATGTGTCATGTTCATGTGAGAAGCAGCAGGCTGCAGGGTCATTAATTTAACCTTCATATAAACATCCGTCTAGTCTAAAGTTGAGGTGTTACACAGCATACTGTAGAACGTGAAGTTCACTTGGGATTTTGGAAAAATACTTACAAACTCTAATCCCTACATAATTGCTTACTTCCCTGTGCTCTGGCTTTAAACACTGTAATAAGGAAAACATGTTAAAAATTCAGCCTTTCAAGACAAAAGTAATGCTGCTGGGTGTATTCACAGACAGGTTTGTTGACAGGAGTAGTCTTAAAGTTGGATTTCTACTTGTTATAATTGATGCAGGGAGTTAATGATGAGCCTACCATAGATACTTCCTGTTTTTTTTGTTTATAGTTCAGTGTTGCATTCCTCTCTTTCTGACACCCTGGAAACAGTAGACTGATCACACTATACTGTGATCTTCGTTATTTAACTCGGTGTAAGTGTAGGGGCTTTAATGGTGGGAAGGTCCTTATCTCAGTGCTAAGTAGGAGACTTTTCCATGCAGTCACTGTTCACACATTCACATTGCGTCATTCACTGTGGAGTCAGTGCATAGAAGGCTTTGCCAGTTGCGTGTCACTGTGTTTTCTTTACAACCGGTTTTAGAAACGTTTGAATGTGAAACACAAACATAAGCATACAATGCTGGCCAATTACAGTTCTTGCGATCCACATATTTGTAGTGACATTTTTTAGGAGGTGCATGACAGTTGTGGTGTGGTGGAGCCAGGGATGTACAACGTTGCACAAATTGAGACAAAGTTGTGCAGAGAACACCAAGTTTCTCCTGTAGTGGATTCAATTAACTATTATACTTTCTCTTATCAGTAAGACGTACTGACAGACATGTAACACTTTCTCAAATGTACACAATCACTGGGCGAAAGAAGTAAACTTCTACAACTTAAACATGCCATTTTTATATTTATGTAACATCTAAACACAGACAGATGTGATCGTCATGTCAGTGTTCATCAAGCTTTTATCAGCTCATATTGATGCCGATTTCATTATGAATTCCTTTACATTGCAGAGCCAACGGGCCTGCCATAGGTAGTAGCTAGGTAACGCAGAAAACGCATGAATGAATGAAGCTTCAGCTCTAGGATCCAGCGTTTAGTAATATCTATATTTAATCTTTGGAAGCCGTTCTGTTTTGTTTATCTAACTGCCTACAGAAACCTACAGATCACATTTCTTCTTAGTGTTGTGTTGTTGTGCCAAATAAAAATGTTTACAGCTAGGCTTTTAAATAGCACAATAATTGAGAACAGCTAAATTAATAAATGTAGTCACTTAAACCCATGTCCTGTTAGTTCAAACAGTGGCCATCCAGAATCACCAGTTATTGGAACACTTCAGTCAGCGGATGACTTGGAAAGATCAGCTCATGTGGAAACATGGCTAAATAAGATCATGAGCCCAGTGAGCATACCTTACCCTGACCCTGGTATCCACCACTAGTTTGGTTACACCGTGTCCCCAAAAGTGTTTTACTTGGTGTATTTCTGGTCTTTGACAGACTTCTCTCTGAGCCAAAATCTGTTCTGACTTGGAAATTATTTTCTTTCTGTCCGACAGGTTTTTCCGATCACAGACATTCAACAGACCCAAAGGTGAGTATTTTTTTCTACTTTTTCCACTTCCATTCCTTTTCTCTTGTATTTCTCTGGACACATAAAACATTTGTTGTATTTATAGATCTTTTCTATGCCCTTTTACAAAAGAACAAACAGAACTTTCAATTACAATCATAAGTCAACACAGTTGACAGACAGTAAACATAGTTTTAGGCTTTGGCTGACGCACTATGCAAGAAAATTTGTTGTTTGGCACACAAAGTCTGATTTGGTCCCATCGCTAATGCAATTGCAGATGATCACCACTAGAGGGAGGCAGAGTATTTCTCAGAGTTGCCTCACCATTGCATTTGGCTGCCTTATTACTTACAGAGAGAATATGAACACAACGAGCAGCAATATGAAAGACGGAATAAGAGGGGTATGATGAGAAATGATTTCAAATTGTAATTTTTATTTTTTAAGTAGTGGGTTTGAATTTTGTGTGTGTGTCTGTGTGTGTGATGGAGAGCACTGGAGTTGTATTAAGCGTAGACACAGGTTTTCAGTGTAAAAACAACAGAGTTAAAGATATGTCTTTTCTGCAATTATACAGCATGGAATCCTGGGATGAACTCGGAAGCTTATTTTCAGAAGCTGTAGGTGCACGAGGTTGTTTTAGCTTGTTGCTGATGTCACTTGCTTCAAAAGAGGATTAGACAGATGTGGAGTTTGCTCCTTGAGTCTCCATCTGAAAACACGAGTCTCTCTCCCCAGCTAGTCCCCTCCTTCTTTTTCACACTCCACTCCATCGCCTCCCCCTCTCTGACTACTGATAGGGCAGACATGGAGTCAACAGTGGAGAGAAGCAGCGAGAGGAGGAGGAAAGGGAGGGAGGGATGGAAAGAGAGTTCGGTTATGAGGGACGGACTAAAGTAGAAACAAAGAAACGCTGCAGGTGTGTGGAGTTGAGCATTGGCATCACAAGCTGGACAAGTGTGAGAGCGTGGCTGTCAGAAGTAGTGAAGGGCAGGTAGACCACGTGCATGTGCTCACTGTGAGACTGCAGCAGCTCAAGTTTTATTTGGTCCAGGTTTGCTCAAAGCTCAGCTACACAGCGGTTTAGTTCATTTTATCAAGTGTAGACCAAGCCATGGCCCTTCTTACCAACGGCGCGCAGAACCTTGGCTCCTATTACTGCCTGATCCGACGCAGATTCAAGAGGAGGCGCAAGAAACGCTCCGAACGCAAAGGTAACCCTCAGAGTGGAAGTTCACAGATTGAGATGGATGCTGAGCTGGCTTGTTGAAGATGAGGCGAGGCACAAGAAATTTGCACTTGCTGTAATAAAACCATTTGTTTCACTTCTCTGTCAATTTTCAGTTTGTTAACAGCATCTGCAGCCTGCTGTGAGATCTGTTCTTGTTTCTGTGTGCAAGCAATTAGGGTGCAAGATCCAGTTTAAAAGCTCTTGATTGTTCACAGTATGCATTTGTTTCTTCTGTGTGTGTGTGTGAGTGTGAGTGTGTGTGCGCACGCATTATTAGTAAGGCTGAATATTTACACTGAACCTTAAACACCTCAACTTGTTTATTTTCTGCATGTTGTTGACTTTATATGTGAAGAAATTTTCACATGGCAAAAACAAAAATCCAGTTTCCACAAAAAACAATACAAATTGAAAAAATACTTTTAAGGTATTATGAAAAGCAATGTGTCATCACTAGACAATTGAGTCAAAAATCTGATTCTGAAATAGCTTCAATTTGAATTTCTTTATACATATATACATTTATTTTCTTTATTTGTTGTAGAAGTATAAGAATGTGTTCTTAAACTAAGTAAAAGTTGGTAAAGATGTTTAGTCTTCTGTTACTTTACAAGCCAATCAATAAATGATTGACCATATATGTTGCATGTTACATATGTAACTGAAGAAATGTCACCGTTCCATATTTAAAATAAATATTATATCAAAATTACATTAAACTGTACATCATCAGAAAACATTTTTCTGTGTTTTCGCCTTTTTCTGTGGCTAAAGCAGATTAGACCGTATTAGACAACATTAGGAGAGAGCGAGCATGCTGCAAATCGACTTTTTGCTGTTCAATGTTGTGACTTTCCTCTTCTTTATGTTTCAAGAATTTCTGTTCTACATTAAACGCTTCATGAAAACCAAAATGCAAAAGCTAATGTTTCAAAAAAAGTCCAGATCTAAAGCTCTATAATTTCATTAAATAAGCATTTTTGTACAATTGAGCTTGCTGCTTCGTCCTTAAGTTTATAGACCAGTTTTTTGAGGAATTATTTAAATCTGTTCTGAGTAGAGAGATGGTTTCCTCTTTGCCCCCGCTCTCTCTGAGTTAGACAGGTCCGGGTCTCTGTGTAATTGAAGTCGAGTGACGGGAGCTCCACAGAGACTCTAAGCTTTTCTCTCCTGAGTTTGCTGCTCTGCTCTGGGGATTAGCCTAACAGCAAAGGTAGTAATTACTTAGGTGGCCACAGCTCACTGGCAGTATTAGCCATGTCTCAGCCACTTGCTTTGACACCCACCACCCTCCATACCTCCGCTCCCGTAGTGTCGAGTCCATTCATCCAAGTAAATCCACCACTGCTGATGCTGCATTTTTAGCCTTCGATTTGCACACTCGGGCCCTGCTCACTCAGAGAGTGACTACGTCCATCAGCATTACACAGGTCTGTTTCCCGCCTTTTCACTCTCCCTTATCACCATGGGAATGAAAGTGGCACTTTTTCACCATACTGAGAAAAAGCGGTGAGTAAGCGGGACTTTGGGCTAATGTTGCTCTGCTTGCTCTCTCGGCCGCTTTAATGCCCTCCACTGGAACCCTCCCGATAAGTTGCTTAGCACTTGAGTTGGACAGAGAGCCTGGTGGGTTAACAGCTAATGCTAGCTGAGATGATGAGGTCATATACTTAAGACAGTCATCAGAAGAATAATTCGACACTGAAAATTCTCTTTGCTCAGTTTCCTCAACAGTGAGGGCAGAGTCGGCTCCGCACCACTGGACTGGAGAGTCCATTAAGTGTAGATCAGTGTCTTCCACAAGGACACTACAACATGTCGATACAAGGGTTGTCTAGGGTCAGCAGTTTTAGCAGCCGTCTCTCCATAGCCACTAATCCACACTGCAGTTCTCAACTACTAGCTCTGTTGTTTCGACCATGCTCGGTTCATTTCATGGAGAAGTACATCAGCTTGTTTCGCGAATGAGTTTTTAGGGTTTTGTGTGTCTAGTGTCTACAGAAGAGTAATGAATTTTAACACGGAGGCTGTGTGTTGAACAAAGATGATGATTCCAGCGATTTGACGATTAGATGGATATTTTGCTGACATTACACTTAATGCAAAAAAAAAAAAATGTCTGCGTCTAAGTATGTGGGTGTAATTTGTCTTCTAGTCCAGTCATTCGCTACTTGACAGCAAACATTTGGACTTGTCACAGTAGGAAAAGCACAGGTGTGTCTAATGACATTAACAATGGCTCAGTTCTGTTCCCAGTTAACCATGACAGTGAGCCAACACGCACAATGCCAGGACCCTGAACCTGAAACTGCTAAATTGAATTTAGCCAGCATTAATTTTATTATTTACACCTGTGCTTTCCCTACTACGACATGCCTTAGTGTGATCTCGAAAAACCTTAATTTAGGAGGACTTAAACACCCATATACAGTTCCTTTTGATTTCTGTCTGATTGGAGCTCTGCTTAAGTTAAAGGTGTTTAACTCTGTGGTGGGGATTTTGTCAGGACTCGGTGAAACAATAAGAAGGAAAAAGTGGCATTTTGTCCCATCCTAACAGGTGCAATAAAGCTAATTGGAGACTAGATGCCAGTCATGCATGGTGTGTGTGCACCAATGCTGATCTGAGAAATGGATAATTGGACAAAACATATGAAAACACTCATATGGTTGGAAATAGTGTTCAGCTGTGCAGGTCTATTTATTGTAAATTGGGTCCAGGTTCAAACGAGGGGATTATAGAGCTTTTGTTGTAGTTTTTAAAGTTAAGGGATTAGTGTGTTAGCAGCTTTGTGATGTAAAACAGGATGGAGTTGAAACTACTGTTGACTGCTTTGTTATGCTATTAGTCCTGTTCTAGACACTGATCTGAGTCAGGGAAGAAACTTGTAAGTAACACTTTTAGTCACAATATTTCCCTTAAAATCACATTATAAATGTAAAATAGTAAAAAGTAAGTACATTAAAAATGTGTCACATTTATTATGTCTTCTATCCTGATTTTTGTTCTTAAAATCACCTGGAAATGAATCAACTGATTTCCTTAAGACGTGTATAATTCCATGTAGCGGTGCAACTTTCAGGTTCCTAGTAAGATTCACAGTATCAGAAATTTAGTATTATTTCCAATATCCCTTAATTTAAACATTGATACAAACTTCTATTCCAAAATGATAAATGAGTCAAAGTAAAGCATTTCAAACTAGAAAGGCACTCAGAGAGCACAGTACTCTGTCAAGGCTGCTCAGTCGTCGTATCGTTTCCGATGGGTGAAACTTTTAAAGAATTCGTGGATCCAGACAACAAGCTGCATCACTGCCAAAATCTATTCAGTTGGTTCTTGTGTCACTTCTGACCTTCCCTGAAAATTTCATCAAAATTTCTTAATCCATTTTTCAGTAATGTTGCTGATAGACAGACGGGGTGGCTGTGGCTCAGGTTGTAGAGCGGGTCGTCCAATGCTCAAAGGGTCGGCAGTTCGATTCCCACTCTCGCCTAGTCATGTGCTATTGCGTCCTTGGGCAAGACACTTTTACCCGCCTTGCCTCCAGTGCTCCCACACTGGTGTTTGAATGTTGGTGGTGGTGGTTGGAGGGGCCATAGGCGCGGATTGGCAGGCGCGGATTGGCAGCCACGCTTCCATCAGTCTGCCCCAGGGCAGCTGTGGCTACAAATGTAGCTTGCTACCACCAGAGTGAGAATGTGTGAGTGAATGAATAATGGATCCATTGTGAAGCGCTTTGAGTGGCCAAAAAAGCGCTATATAAATCTAATTCATTATTATTATTATTACAGACAGACGCCGATAATCTCATAATGCTCCAAAGCTCCGCCTCCTTGGCAGAGTAAATATGGTACTGTTTGTATTCTGGCTTTTGGTTGTCTATAACCCATCACTGACTCCACACTAAATGGCTTTATACCAAACACATCCCGTTTTTTTCCCACAAGTCACAGCAGAACTTCTGCTGCACTGACATTCCCCATGCTGTTATTGTCCAGTATCTCGAGGACTTACAGCATCTGTGGTTGTCTTTGGGACCATAAGAAATAATTATAGAGAAGTTTCAAAATTTTGACGCTGTGTTTGATTCCAAACTATCAGCTCTTGGTGATGTTGTTAGGTCCTGGTATTAATCACAAATGCTCATTATCATATGGTCATGGTGTATTGGAACATTTAATAGAACACTTACATTGTTAATATTATTTTAAACTGTTGTGCTTTTGCTACAGTGACAGATCAAAATGTCTGCAGTGATAAAAGCCCAGTTTAATAGAATCGGTTTTTCACTTTATAGCTTACTGTTCTGTGTTGTTATTAATAATTAGGATAAATAATGTCAATGAATACCATTTTGTCTCTTCTTATTATTGTTTTTTTTATACGTTTTCTGATATTTAGTAACTTGCCCTTTAATTTATACACTGTGGCACTGATATTTATAGATGGCGCTACCTCCAGCTATTTACCATGCAAATAGTCATAATTTACCTTTGCTTTGTAAGTGAATTACCATCCAGTGCAGAGTGACTTTCAAAATGCTGAACTTAAGCATATCTTCCAAGTGATAAGTTCTTCAATGCATCTCTCATAAATGTGCCAAGCCCTGACACTCGCAGACGATGCTTTCCAATGGGCCGTAGATGAAATATGGAAAATGGGGAACAGAGGCCTTTTCTGCCATGCCAGCAAAATCTTCAAAATGAGCTTTTGCAACTTGAATAGGGGGGCAGAGAGGGGGATCTGCACTGCCTGACGCTTACAATCCATCGTTGGGGAAGAGACTTTGCCTGCAACAAGACTAGCTTTTCAGATTCTATCCTCTCTGATAACCTGACATCCTTTCTGATATAATCCCTCTTTCACTCCCTCTCCATTTCTCCCAAACCCGTCGACTCTTTTCCTGCTTTTCTTTTTCTTTATTGACTTATTCATGCATTTATATATTAGTTGTCATAAAATTGATTTTATAATGTTAATTGTAATGTGTAGAAATCTATACCATGCCTGCATGCAGTTTCTTTATCATTTTGCTGTTTCCCTTTAGAATAGCTTAAGCTGCTGCATCTAGACACGAATAATAGATTTACAGTCTCTGAAAAAGCTCCGACAAGCCAATTAACATTTGACAACAGTACCAAATGAAAATCAAATAGAAAACACGGTCGCGTTCATTTACCTAACAACAAAAAAACTGTTGGTTATGAGCAGTGCCTCATTTAGCACCGCAAACACAGCAGCACTCTGTCATGATAAGAAATGAGTTGTGTCTGCCTGTCTCAGTGTAATTAGCTGTGATTAGCATGCTGCTAATGACTGTAACAGACCTACAGAGGGGGGGGGGGAACCATTGTAGCGAGACTGCACAAACCGCCGAGGTGTGTTTAGCTCCTAGAGAGACACTACATAACCCTAGAGATGTATGCAGGGATTCGTGTCGGCCCTTTCATCACCACCGAGATAGACATCATTAGTATAGATTCAGCATCTCTGTGGATTCAAATGGATATGGATATTAAAATGTTTTGCTCTTGCAGCTGGTTATTCCGCTGCTTTCATGTCGTAGGTGTAGAGGAATTTCTTTTGAGGTAATGGAACAAGACATATAGTGATGAAAAATTTGCTTTTCCCCCCAAATGTGTTACATTGGACCCGTTGCCAGCAATGCAGAGGAAAGCTGAATTTTTAATGTTAGAAAATCACGGCTCATATTGCTTTCCGTAATGTAGTGCAGCACTTGGACTGTATATCTGTCCTCCCACCACCAACTTTCGGGGTGTATGAACACTTTCTCCCTTCCTCCATCAGCTGCCACGACCTTTTTCATCCGGCAGAGGTTTCCTATGCCGTCCTCTCCCAGCTGTCCATCAGTGCTACCTCTCTGTCTGACAATGGCAAAGGCACGAGGTGTGAAATTCGACTCCTGGATGACAGTATCTCAGGCGGAGGCGTACAGGAACCTACATGGACGCAGTCATGTCCTTGCACAGCTTTTATTCTCAGACATCTCCACCCCCATACGTACACACAATCACATTCGAGCATATGCACACATCCCTCTCTGGGGTCCCAGTGCATCTAATCTGGCCTTGAATGTGACAAACGGTGTTAGGTGTGAGACTGTAGGCATCCAGGCGAGGAGAGGAGAAGGACAGAGGAGAGGATTGTGTGATGTGGTTAGATGGACGGAGGGAAGTAGAGGGAAAAAAAGACTGATAAACTTCAAAACAGCTACAGAGATAAAAGACACTATGCATGCACTCAAGGGCTCCCAAGGCTCTGTAGACTCCTGTAAGATTTCCTTTTGCTTTAGATGGCGGCTTTTATCCAGTTTTTCTCCAAAACAACACAGCTGTAATACAACACTATTCAGCCCTTTGGGAAAATGTCCACAGACCAGTAAAAAATACAATTGTCAGGCACCGACAGTCACAAAACTTCAATACCGTGTGAAATTTAATGATTTAGACTTTTCTGGTACGCAGATGTTTCAGTCTTACCACAGGGTTGCAACTGACTGTTGTTTTTTCAGTCTATTAATTAACTGATTGTTTGTTTGTTTTTTGATTCAGCAATAAGTTGTTTTGTCCATTAAAGGTCAGAAAATGGTTTTGAAAAGTTTCTCAACCCCCGTGAAGAAGCATCTGTTCAGTCCACAACACAATTATATTTTATTCTGCTGTGGAAAGAAACCAGAAACTATTCACGTTTCCAAAGCTGGAGTCACGCAGTTTAAACTTTGCTTCTTATAGGACTACTCAAAACAATTAATCCTTAATTCAACAGTTCACAGCGCATCAGTTATCAAATCAGTCATGTCAGCTCTAGTTCTTACTGTTTATACGGTATTAATGCTGGTTCTTTTGATGCTGGTGTGTCTGTGCGTTGAATGACAGGTAAACAGCACACAGACCTGGATATGTTTGTGTGCACATATAGGTTTTCGGGAGTTCCCAGCCTGTGTGCTCTGTTGGGTGCTTGAACATTGAGCACAGCAGCGGTGGTCCTCTGTGAGCCGGGCACGCTCGCACACCCACACACTCCCACACTTCCAAACACACTCAAACATACACTATTTTCCCCCACAGGCGCTCGGTGCCTGTGCCGTGTCATAAATCTGAGCTGTCAAATAGATTTTACAGCTCCTAGTGAAAGGAGGAGAAGCAGCCACCCAACAACCTTGAAAAGATGGAAGAAAGCAAAAGTAGAGGAGTTTTATTAGCATCAAACCTGATACCTGAACCTGTGGAATCTGGAAAGACGGGCAGGACATTTTTTAATGAGTGTAGAAGTTCCTACCCAGCATTCTGCAAAGAACAAAAAAATTACACAAATCCCCCCCCCCCCCCCAAAAAAAAAAAAAAAAACAATAAATCTGACAACAGTGTATTGTTTCCAGCATTCAGATCTTCTGTATGATTTAATGATTTTATTTCCAAATGCAGTGCAGCCATGATACTGTCACATGTAACTGATTACTGAGCACAACACACTTAACACAAACTGTACAATCAAATATCATTACTGTCCGTGTTCTGTAAGTCACATGATGTGGATACAGTCAGACTTTAGGTTACCAGCCCTATGACAGATTGGATTCTGTGCTTGGTGAAAATTTCATTGGAGCTGTAGAAATGAACCGTGACATATCAGGAGAGACTAATCCAGGAAATGAAGTAAAAATATACGATAAGCATCTGTGTGAAAACAGATGTCCACTCTTTTAGAGCCCATGTTTACCACTGCTGCTGCTGATTGAAACTGAGAAAATTCATTTATTCTAGTCACATTTTATTTACAAATGTACTGCACATAGATACACTGAATCCTCACGGTGACTGAATCAAATTACGTTGAACAGACCCTGAATTGGTGTGCACTGGAACGTTACAATTTCATCTATATAATTTTTTGCATGTGATGGTGGACTGTAGAGCTTCATATATGTACAGTGTGATTTTGCTTTTTGGTTTTGATATTTATTGTTGCGTTAGCCTCTGTAGCAAGTGTTGTTGAGGAAGTTGATTGAAGACTTGTTCAGTATGGCAATAAGTTACATCCATATTTATGACTTGGCTGGTCTTAAATGACTTTCTCGATGTTCTCTGATCTGGCTTTGAACAAGGTACAATATAAAACATCAATAAGGCGTCAAGTCTGAATCACAGTATCTCAAAATAATAACACATTCCCTGGAAAATTACATTTAAAATCATTAAGCTATGAGAATTTCATTAACATAAAACTGGCATATAGTAAAATGCTTACAATTCTGAATATTTTTTTATCGAAAACAATAGGGCTAAATAATTGATTGATTATAAATTAAATTTCAATTTGAAATAAATAAAGCTTTCCCCCCTATAGGTTTATTAAATATTAAAATAAGCATTATGTTAAATCTAATAATTGTATCCTATTTACAATGTTATTTAACCCTGCATTCAATTCACATTGCTGTGGATATTTACAGTTGCCATAGCCACAAGTGAAAAATGCCGTTATTATTTTAACAACCGCACAATCACAATTCAGCATATCCAAACAAGCACCACTACAACTGTTAATACTCACAGTCCTCACAGCTCCAGCCAGTGATTGTCGACACTACAAGTGACAGCTTCAATCACAGAGGAGTTTGCACATTAGTGATGGCTAATGATATTCTGGCCACATTTACCCTTGAAAGATACCAAATAAATGTAAAAAATTTAATAATTTAATAAAGTGCACACACTGAACGCCCTACAGATCTAGATTTCTTTGGCTAATGGTCTGAAAGAGTGGTGCCCAGAATTTTCAGCAAAGAGCCATTTTCTTTAGTCCCTTTTATTGTGAGACCAATGGTGTTTTATGATCGTATGACCTCGTATTTCTAAAGGCATATTTCTTTTCTGTCAGTTGTGCCAGACAGCTTTGCACGTCCATTAATTGGATGTTTGATTCTTATCTAAAAACTCTGAGGGAAACATAAAGTCCATTTTTATTAAGGGTTCATTGTCTCAGATAGCTTCCTTGTCCGAGTGCATAAATTCACTGATTGGACGGAGCTCACAGGATGTCAGTGTGTGAACGGCTGCCTCTTAATATGCAGAGCAGAAGAAAGCATGTACATCCAACAGTAGGGCTCAGAAGGCAAATCGCTTCTGGCAGCCTAATTCAGTGGTCATTAGAAGGGCCAAATTGAATAATGGACTCTGAGATAAGGTGTGTATGTATGTGTGTCCACGTGTGAGTGTGTCTGATGAGGCAGGGAGGGCCATGTTGGGTGGCCGTACTCTGCGGCCCCCTTACCTTGGCCCATCAGTTTCAATCAGGCAGGACGACAGGCACTCCCCTTTCTGCCACAACCCCTCTCCATTAGGCCACCGGCGCCCACACGTGTACTCCATTACGCTGCATTACCTGGTCAGTGCCTGGAGACATCACCTCAGGAAGAAGGAGAGGAAGGGGGCTCGAGCTTTACAAAAAAGAGCCGATCCCATTTCTATTAAGATTCTTCCTCTCTCGCACTTTCTTCAGGTAATCACTGAGCTGCCAAAGCCTTATTGGGGAAAGTAATGGGATTGCGGAATGGCGACAGTAGCACTCACTTATCTAACTGCATACATGGACAGTTAACAATGATCCTTGCAGTCCTCCTTGTCTTTATTTTCTATTTTACTCTGTTCTTCTCTGCTTTTAAGCCTCATTTCTGCATCTATTGCTATTTACTCTTCCGTTCATTACTAAAATCCTGCGGCCTACTGCGGTCCTTTACTACAATACGTGCCTGTAGATCATAGTCAACATCTGAAAATTACTGGAACATCTTGGCACAGACAGGATTATGAAATGCATGCCTTTAATTACAGAGATGAGTCAAAATGTAATTTTTTTTGCTCCGGATGTTTTGGAGGATACAGATCTAATTAGGAGTCAGCAGAGTGGAGGGACCATTCAGAGGAGAGAGGAGTCCTGCCTACACTAAAAGACAACTTAAAACATGTTTGTTACCTCGTTATTTGCCAGTGAAAGTGAGAAATGTTCATGGTTGTGTACCATAACAGCATTGACTAACAAGAAACACACAGAAAAACAAAAGATTTTGTTTAGTTTTCTAATTCTAGAAAATAGTAGCACATTCCATCCCTGTCCTAGTAGCACATTCTGGTGAGTAGGCTAACCCTGATATGGGATGAAATGTGATGTATCTAAATATTTTTTTAAATAAACCCAGAATCAGACAGAAATGGAATGGACTGGGGTGGTGGCGCTGCCTGGTGGGCCTATCAGTCTGTGTTAGGGCTGCTGAGAGGGCTGTCTCATAGGCCGACTCTGCTGCACCAACCATTTCCCATGGCCATTTGTCTCTGTCCACTTTCTTCCCCTTCCCTTGCCCCTTTTTTTCCCTTTCATCTCCTCCTCCCCCTCATCTTCGATTACTCATTTTGGACTCTCAGTCTCGTTCGATCCGTTTCCCCTCTCTTTTCTCTATGGTTCTCTGCTTTTGTTCCCAACACAACTCTCCCGTTTTCCCTCGTTTCCATCTCTTCCTAAGTTGTTTTAGCAACAAAAACAGTAACTGCGGTAATATGCCTAACAGCAAATTCAATTCTTTGAAAGACCCCTTTCAGCTACTTTCTCTGTCGTTGAGTTCATCACCTTTTTTCTGTTGAATACTTGATTGTAATTGACAATCAGTAATTGCTTTCTTTTGTTTTCTTTCGGGGTTTCTCTGGCCTGCTACTCTTGTCATCATGTGGCTTTTCAGAAACAGTGACCCTTTTGAACACTTTTAATGTTAAACAGAGTGTTTTATTTACGTCAGAACAATATGCCTGTTGCATATTAGCAGCTTGTAACTTTATTGCCCCCTAATAAATATCATGCTCTGAAAAAGTTAGTGTAAAAATGATACCAGTGCCTCATATGGCTCACAAGCTACATCACTTATTATTTTCATCAAGGACCATATTGTATAGTTAACATACTGCCATTGCTGCTGCATATACCATATCATTCACATATCATTCACACAAAAGTGGTTTTAAGTTGGGGATGGCTTTATTTTATTGTAAACTATCACTATCAAGTGCTGGACCTGACCAGCAGATGATTAGCGATAAGGCTGCCTAATACATATGCAGCATAAGAGCTGTTATTTCTATAAGTCATCTCATCCTTCTGCAATGTATACGGTCTCACAAATCTCACACGTGTGGGCATTTTCTGTCTTCATTTTTTTAATCTTTTCCTGGATTTTGCAAAGTCAAGGCTGGTTTATTTGTACAAGCACATTATGGCAGTTCAAAGAGCTTTACATGATACATAGAAATGTTTGAAAAGAAAGAAAAATGCTTTATAATGTTCAAATTGAAATTAAAAGAAACTTTTAAAGATAAAATATAAAAGACATAAAAGCCCAGACAAGCTTAAACCAGACTGTATAGAAATACAGTGGACGAAAGAAGTCTTAAGCTCGCTACGGTTGGGGTGTATCTTTGTTCTAATGGGAGCTGATTGCATCAAAATGAATTAAAGCCATTTCATTGTGTCTTGTCTGAACTGACCAGTCCCTGCAGACCTGATAGACCTACAAGGCAGTTAATATAACTATTATATATTTTGGAACCAGACCACTAAGACACTTAAACACAGTAAGCAGCGACTTATACCAAATTTTATTTTTAACTAGAGGCCACTGCAGGGATCTATTAATTGAAGTGATGTGCTTTCTCTTTGTAGAGTTTTTTTTTCTTCTTTTTTTCAGTATTCTAGCAGCAGCAGCGGCATTTTGAATGAGTTGCTAATTTCAAATTTTCTTTTTCGGAAGGCCAGTTAGAAGTCTGTGGCAGCAGTCCACTCTACAACAAATAAAAGCATAAATTAGTTATTCTATGTCCTGCTTAAACATAAAGTTTCTCATTTAAGCAGTGTTTTTAAGATGCAATCATGATTACTTAATCGCAGCTTTGATTCTTGATTACACCAAACTTCCTTTCTGTGAGATTTAGTTGGCAATGCCCCAGACTCAAGGTAAGCACTGACATTTCAAATGGAGACACTGAGGATTTTATGTTTAATTGGCTGTCATGCTTAGCAGCTTTGTTCTCTGAATTTGTGTACGTCAGAGTTCAAATCTGATTTTTTTAAAATTGCATTAAAACATCTTTTTCACTTTGGTTGGAGCTCAAGTGGGCCGGACCAGTGAAATCACAACATAGTAACCTACAAATAACCACAGCTCCAAATGTTTCCGTTTGTTTTCGTGCCAAAAAATGGATTCTTAAAACGTTCAGAGAAGATAAGAAAAGAAAGCTTTACTGTCATTATACACAATGCACAATGAAATTCCAGATGACTTTCTCCCTTTTAAACATACAGGAAAATAAGTTAAGAAAATAAAATAAGAATAAAACATAACTAAATAGTAGAGTAAAAGTCATAAATTAAAACTTTTACAAAAAATTTACAAAACCTGTGCAAGTGGCAGCAGATAACCAAAGAACAGAGCATTGAAAAAATGATACAGTGGCAGAACATGATGAACTACCTGAAATTTGTGCAGAAATTTTTTTCTAAAAGTTCAGTTTCAACAATATTATGCCTCAGTTTATCATATACACATTACAACTTACAGAGCACAGTGTGTCTACAACAGCAGTGTAAACAGAAGACAAAATGCCGAAGAGGGAGATATCCACTCTAACATGGTAATGCCAATGCTGCCGGCGTCTGACGATGAACTCCTCCGGAGCCCAGAAATTGCTATTCAGACCAGCACTGCAAAAATGAGACGCAAAATGACAAAAACAGCACATAAAACAACAAAAATGAGACAAACGACACGAAACAAAACAAAATAGAGACAAAAAAGTTTACAAAATGACAAAAAACATGACAAAAGACAAAACCAAGACAGTTACTCAAATGACACAAGACCAAAAAGGACAAATACGAGACACAAAACAAGAAAAAGTAAACAACACAAGCGAGACGAAGAAAAAACATTAGATGACACAAACGTTGCACAAAACAATGAATGAAGCAAACACACAATGACAAAATTAAGACAACAAACACAAGTCAGACAAAAAGGAAACACAAAATGAGAAACCAAACAGCAAAAACATGAGATAAAAAGTCAAACAAAAAACAACAAAACAAGATAAATATTACAAAGATGAGACACAAAATGACAAAAGAACAATAATAAATATAGCATTTTACTTTATGATCAGCACAAACTTGTCATGGTCTAGGAATTGTATCAACTGTATAGTTTTACAAATTTACAACTTGCAGTTAATGTCTTCTCTGTAATTTTTACACTATAAAGTCATCCTGTGGGCCGGATTAGACCCTCTGGCAGGCCGGTTTTGGCCCTCAGGCCGTATGTTTGACATCCCTGCTGTATAACGTACTGTGGGTTGGTTTCAGAGCAACACAGCACTTTGCACAATATCTGATATGCTGTTAATTATGACTTACTCAGCAAGCTTTCCAATCTGTTCCTATGATAGTATTATGCCAGACCACAACACAGTTATCTAATCGTTCCGGCATTCACTTCACTATGTGTCAAAGTCTGCACCATGTGTGACCACACAGCTGAAAACAGACCATATAAAGCCATTTCAAGCAGATGTTTACGTCTGGTTTCCTTGGAGGTGGACGTTCTTGGTAGCCACCTCATCCTACACCTTATCTTGTGCTGGTGCGCTGTAATTACACTGGTTTAAATAACATTTTATAGAGAGTTTAATAAAGTGAACGCAAGCCGTTAAAGTGCGATCAAAACAAAAACTTAGCCAGCAAGAACATATGTCAAAGAAAAGCAGAATAGAAGCTGGGCTGGGATTTCCAGCTGCATCAAATATCATTGGTACGTTCATGACAATAGCCTGCTTTGTTGTAATTATTGGATTATTAATAGTCCATATAAATGTGACTAAACTGACTGAGAATTAGAGCTAGTGGGGAAAAATCAGATGGACCTCGCAAAATACTTCACCGTTGTGGCATTTTTTCCTTCTTTTCTTTTGTATCTGGCTACCTGTGTGTGTGTGTGTGAGAGAGAGAGTATCTGTCTATTTGCTCATCTAAAATGTGTTTTTGTGTCACTGATGTCAGCCGTCTAAAATGCGTCGTGCCCAGAGGTTGAGCGCTGGGTCCTATTGGCCTTGATGGACACAGAAAGCAAGGGCAGCCATTTAACTGCAGCCTCCTCTCAGGTCCACCAGCCCTGCTGCTGCTCGAGGGAATCATAGCCACTCACTCTGATGATTTATGACCACACCTGGAGTCAGCCTAGAAAGTTTGCATTATGTGTTTGTGTGTGTTTTTGTGAAATTGTTGGAGGGAGAAAAGAGGAAACAAGTAAGAAAGAGTCTCTACTGTTTGTATATGTGTGTGTGTGTGTGTGAGAGAGAGAGAGAGAAATAAGGGCATGATTGTAAAAATCAATGTGTGTGTGGTTCACAGAAACAAAAGATGGAAAATGCATTAGGGAGTTTGAGTGTTTAAATTTGAGGTGCCATGTTTTGGGGCTTTGTGTTTACATCTTTTTTATGCATGTGGTGGAGAATAGAATATAGCATGTTGCAAACAGAAGTGTGTGTGTGTGTGTGTGTGTGCGTGCGTGCGTGCGTGCGTGCGTGCGTGCGTGCGTGCGTGCGTGCGTGCGTGCGTGTGTGTGTGCATGTGTGCGCACGCGTTCTTCATGTGCAGGGACACCATTATGTGTTGCCTGGGCTTTATGACTTGGCCTCTCTTGCTTTCATTCTCTCTCTCTCTATGAACCTTGACTCTGCCAGCCTTCTGAAATGCAACCCCCATAAAATCCATCAAATAAAAAATTCATATTGATACTCTGTGCCTCTGTTTTCTCCACCTTCCTCTACTCTCACCATCAGCAGTCCATGATGATAAACAACTGACTGTCAGATATTAAAGTCTGGAAACACAATAAAAGGTTCAGTCGCTCCTTTTTCTTCACCTTTCCATCCCTGCTGTTCTGTTTTCTCAGTTGACATTTTTTTATGCTTAAGGGAAACAGAAGATCGTTGTACTTGCATTGTAGTCATTCAGCACAGCTATTTTATTTTAAAATGTGCGTAGATAAGCATTACCGTTGCACGTCATAAGCTGGTAATCATACCTGGCTTCATATTTTATGTCCACTCTGTCATTGTCAATTAGTTATTTTTTAATTGTCAGAAAGCAACTGACAGAAATGAACCTTTTCAGCTGTGACAGTTGTGACAGTTTTCTTTGCAAGGGAACACATCAAAATTGAATTTCAACAGTGGACCTCTGAATTAGCTCTGCCACAGGGGCTTGAGTGATAGCGGGTTGTGCAAGGGCAGCGCCCATTTTTCCCTCTTAACTCCCAGCTGAGCTTCTGTATTGGTCCATTACCCAGCAAGTCCTGGCATTCTCTTGCAAACAACAATGCCACCGCAGAGAGTCTGTCGGACCTCGGCAGTCAGTTAAACAGTCTGCCGGCCAAGCGAGTCGTTGGCTGTAAATGACCAAAAGTGTGATGCTGTGGATATGAAGGTGACAGAAACGTGGGACGTTTAAGTTTTTACCTCTAGCGTTGTCCACAAAAATAATCAGTTTGATCTATATTTGCATGACTTTTCCTAGCTTTTATTCCAATAAGATTAAAGATAAAAGTGTAGATTTCAAAGCAATGGTAGGCTTAATACCCAACTTTCCTATACCTCTTAGTATATGAATGTAATTCGTCCTATATTTATATTTTTCAAGCGAACTCATACAAGCTGTCTTTGCAGATTAGTGTCAAGTAAAATGGTGCACAGTGGGACGCTGAAGTATCCCTGTGCAGCTTTCATTCACTGTATAAATCTTTAATGAATGTTCCATAACACTTTAATGCAGTCATAAGAAGCACTTATAAGCGGTTAAGTATAGAATTATTTATGCATTAATAAATAAACAGCCTGTGTAAAATGATAGTAAAAGATATATTCACTGTCTTACTATACGCTAGGCAAAATATAAATCCTTCGGAAAAGAAGCAGAACCTAAGAAAAAGCAATAATTAAAATGATATAGGCCTTGACTGTCAGTTTAGGAATTGCAAACTTGCAGCAAATCACATTGCAATTAAATGTCTGCACCAAATAACCCGGTGAAATGATTTAAAGCGAATTAAAAATGTGTTTTCTGCAGAAGGGGCTCTTCAGTGTAAGATTTGTAAAGGTCAGAGTCCAATTCCATTCTGTTGTCTCCGTTTGTTTAAAATTTCTTTTTCTCTTTGCATAAAATAGAAGATTTTCCTTGAAGTGCTCCTTGGCTATTCATTCACGAGGCATTTTAATCTTCTTTTGCAACACATTCTAACTATGTCAATACTTCAATTTTCCAACATGCTTGCTTCTTGGGTTTGTTTGACAAAATGACACGAGGTTTGATCATTCCAAAACATCTTGATCTGCTAAAATTTAAAGAACCCCACGCAGGCAGCACAGTACGACAGGATGAGGACGTTTCCCTTGCAAGTTCTCCAATATCGTCACGCCCTGCAGACCTGAATTTACCTTTCAGAGATGTAATTAAAAAAAAAAAGAAAAGATATTATCAAGAAAGCGATAGCACTTATGAGAAAAACACATTCATCTTTGCTTTTTCAGAGCAAACAATTTAGCCTTGCACATCAATTACTGTGCGTTCAGATGATACAATATTCAGCCATATTTCACTGAAAAAGAGAGAATTTGTTCTATTAAAAAAAAATCTGCACGTCAAATTAATGTGAAACGCTGAAAAACGAAGGTAAATAATAGCAGGAAAATCATTAGAATTAATCTAGCCTGCAGGTATAATTCTTGAGAGTGAGGAATCTTTTTGTCTGGGTTGCCTTCAGCAGCATGGAGAGGAGTACGTGCATTGCTGTATTTGTGCAGGGATGCATGCTTTTTCTCTGTCTGCTGGTGACAGGAGCTAAGTGGGGGCTGTTTTTGGAGCATGTCTTAGTCCTGTCAACACAGCAGCATGTCGGGCTGCTGAAAGTTTGAAGGAGGAAGCTTTTGACTTTTAATATGCTGCTAATGTAGTCTTGGTGACAGTAGTAGATATCCTCAGTGGGCCAAAGCATTCGGCGGTGTCACTGACGCTCACTGCCGGCACTGCAGACTGAAAAATTGTGCGAGGCAATAAGTACAATTGCTTTCAAGTAATTTCATCCATCAAAAACAGCAAGATACAACCTATCTCTTTTTTTATTAGGTTTAGTGTTATAAGGTTCTGTCTGTGTTTAACGCTGACTTTTTTGATGTAATTAAATCATTTTATTTAATTTTACTTTTTCATACTGTCAGATGTTGCCATTTAGTGCCAAAGATGCCGTGTATTTGTAGAGTTTTCTTGAAACTAGTTTGTTTCACATAGTTTGAGTGAAAGATGAAAGTAAAAGTAAAAGGAAAGGAGATAAGTGCTTTCAAAGGCCGAGCACTGTTCGTCGTGTGTATAATCAAATGGAAGTGCAGGCCTTTTCTGTGAGATGACAGTAGAAACAGGAGTTTACAGTCAGACCAATCAGAGGCCATCATCTTGTCGAGGGACCAATTAGAAGCTATCGTCCCATCAGTGGGCCAATTGCCGTGTCATCATCGATACAAATTGCAACTGTGTCGTCTTGTGTCCTTCTTGGTTGCATCGTGTGTACAAATTTTTTGCTGTTGTCGTTGGGTTTCTTTACATGTAAACAGTCTGTGTCCTCATAAAGGAAGGTGCATTGTTTGCTGGAGTCTTTACGATTTCAAATGTATAAAATACAAACCTTTAATCCTGGGATTCGATGATCTTTAGTGGCATGGACAAGTTTGGACGTGAACTTGAGCGATGATGAGTGGTTGCTGTGCCGCTAAGTGGAGAAGTTTCGCCTCAGCCATTTCGATCAAAAGCAAGACAGAAGCCATGTTTCCTTATGATTGTCAAGCCAATTTGAAGTGAACTTTTGAAATGTTGCAAAAACTCCCTAATATAAAAATAAGACTTGGATTGCAAGTATTTAATAATCTTAGAGGAAAAACTCTCTCTCTGATAAGTTTGGTTGAATATTGGTGCTGAAAAGTGGAAAAGGACTACCCTTAATCACTTCACACAGCTCTGAAGTACTGCTGCTTGTGCGTGTCTAACCATTAATGCGACTGGGTGCAGTTTAGACTTGTGCTGTGCTGAAAGTGATGCGGGAATGTTACGAGGTCTGACCCTGTAAGATTGCAACTTTAACAGAAGAGTGACCAGACATGAAGCCGACACGTTTGGTTGCCATCAAATTAATGGAAACGCAGCTAATGATGTTGTTTACTGCTGTGCTGAATGTAATACAGCATCAATTAGGAATCAGGTACAGAATTCAGTGTTGCCCTCGAAAATTATAGCATTACTATCGCTGTAATTGACAGACATGATGTAAGGAAAACAGAGGGTCAAGTAAGAATTGTGTGCATAGGTTGTCGCAGAATTATAGATAGGAATAGACACACCATGCTCCCTAATTTACTGTCATTGTAAAGACATGCTGTGTCAGAAATGCGGAGAAAAGTTGCGAGGCTGCTCAGAGAGTACACAGAAACAAATGTGGAAAAAGTCACCTAATATTGCCACTAAGCATGTTAGTAAAGGACTTGAGTCGGTCACCAATACAACAGCAGTTATATGGTGATAGATACACAGAAAACAATTAAATCATAAAAAATCTGTGTTACAGTCAAGCTACTATAGAAGCATATGCCAGAATAGATGATTAAACATACAAAAAGGTGAATAACTTAAATCATATAAAGGCACTTTAAAGCTATTTAGTGTTCTGAAAGCTGTAGCTCTATGCTGCCTGTGACAATAGCGTGGGGTGATGTACCAGCCTGGAGTGGATGGAACTGGCCTCACAAATTCAAGCTGACTGGCCACCAAATAAAGAGGCTGAGTGCAGAGACCAGAATCTAAAGCAATACAAGAGACTGGAAAGAGGCACTCAGAGTTCTGGTACACACTCTGTAAAAGCTCCCCTCCTAGAGAGGCAGATCCGTGTCCTAAGCATTTTAAGAGCCCACACTTACCATTTGCAGTGAAAGGTCAGGTAGATAAGGTACTACAGAGACCAGAAAAGGCAGGACTTACTGGATGAGGAGAGAATATCCTAAATAATGCTATTATGCCACTGAGACCGAAGGCTAAGGTTATGTGGGGATGTTGATGAATTGTTAGTAAAGTATTAAAGAGTTGAATGATATTCCCTATCAAAAACAAAAGCTACTACTGCCTCATTGTATAACGCATGATGTTAGGAGAGGCTATAAAACAAGTAGGACTTCTTTAGCTTTTTTTTTTTTTTTTTGGAGAAATTCAGGGAAAATATGATTAAAGATGCTCATGTTGTTGTTTATGTGGGTCAGTGCCAGAGATGGGCTGAATGTGAACCAGGAAAACTTACAAAACTTGGAGAGTTGCAGAAAGAATCACTCCAGGATGGATTCAGTATATCCACAGATCTAGTGCATCAGATATGTGCATTTCAAGAGTAAGTAATGCCCAGTATGATAAAGTATACTTCCTTCATTGTTTTTAAGATTTGAGGTTGATATGATATTTTTTTGATGGAAAATCTTCTTAGACTTGCCTTCAAAGGCAGTTTGCTTTAGACGGTTTGAACCCCACAGCCTGCCAAGGGCAGACCTTTCCATCTCCTTCTGTTTTAAAGGAGATAATGATTCTCTTTTACTTGGAATAGGATTGCATTTTCTATCTCTCTTGTCCTCCATCGCTCACTCACCTTTACCTTTCCATCCCCCTGCCCCACCTCCTCCCATCAGTGGGCCACTGCCGGTACTCCCTCCACGGTGGCGACGCTCTATCGCTCCGTCACAGCGCAAGCGAGGGATGAGAGACAAATCAAAACCACCTTATTTCCCCTCAGTCCCTCTCACCGTGCCAGATTGAATTTGAGGGTTTTCATCTTCTTTCTCATCTTTCTCTCTTCCCTGCCTCCCTTGGCGTCCACTCAGAATTACCTGGAACCACGCCGTCTCACAACTTGATGACGCACCATCGTTTATGCATGTGGAGGCAGATAGATGGCAGCGCTCCGCTTCAATTCTTTTGGCTCACTTTAAACCCTTTACTTTGGCTGCTACGTGCGTTCAAAAGTGGTCAAAACCAAAATCTATCAGGGATTCTGCTTTGCATTTACTAGCGCCTTATAAATTCTTATGCATGCAAATGTCTAATTTAGTTTTGTGAGCTTTAATGTCCAAAAATGTCTGATCTTTAAAGAAAAATGTTGAAACGCCATGAGAAAATGTTTAAATGCTGTTTACCTAGTATGTCCTGAACAATTTCGTCTCCTCTTAGCGTGAATGCCTTCAATCCCAAGATAATAAACCATGATGTTTCTCTAAATTAAATGTGTGGGCAAAACATGTTCCTAGCTCACACACCACAATACATGTCTGTCATTTAATCATATTCAAAGTGCATAGTTGCCATTTGGTGTCAACCAATACATGAAAAATCTACGATAGAAGTTGTATGTGTGATGACAGGAATAGAATATATAGTGTTGTGCTGAGTATTTATTGGGCCGATGACCATATTACAGAATAAAATAAATACCCACAATACCTAAAATCAAAATAATACCCAGGACAATCAGGCAACAGACCATATGAACGATAATATTGCTGCCTTTTAAGCTTAATAGATACGCATGACTCAATATGTAATGCATTTACCTTCATTAACCAGACAGCTTTGAATTACTCCAATTTGTCATTTTTGCTCTGCATGTGGCTGAACGTACTGTGGAGTCTGGAGATATATTTACCTGCACATCCACAAACTCCCACGCAGCATATTATACACACATTTAGCCCAATAGCGATATACCCTACTAACCATGCATCTCTATTATATTGGTTCTGAGAATTGAGAGTGCCCCGATTTTCTCCCTGGTGTATTTTTTTTTTTTTGAATCTCACTCAATACAAAAATAAAAGCTTTCTTTTTAGGTAACAGAATGCTGTGGCCATGTTTTTTTATGAAGCGCGGTGCCCTTTAGGACTGCGTAGAGATCTAGTTTTCACGACACACATCCACAAACACACCGCACATCCACTTCATGAATTCTTTGTGGAGCTCTCGCAGCTTATTTCAACCACATTCATGTTTTCAAACTAGTTTCATGCTTTAGATAAATTGTCTCTAATTCATTTACCCAATAATTAAACGTCCGCCGCCATAAAATCCTACCGCATCATGCACTGCTGGAGTAACAGTTCAAAAGATGTGGTGCTGAGTTTCTGGATGTGTGTGTGGGGGGGCTTGGAGGGGGGGGGGGCAGACTCCCACCCATCCTCCCTTCACCCCACCTTTTCATTTTCAATTATGGTTTGGAATATGAATCTTTAATAGGGTGATAATTGTGCTAGCATATTTGCTGTCACCCACCATTAGCCCAGATTAATTAGCCCATTTAGTTTAGCTTAAGAAAGTGTCTGGCTGAGGAATGGGGGCACTGATGGAAGGCGGATAGAGGGAGAGAGTAGAATCAGCACAATCTGTTCTGTATCATGGTGCCATCTTTTTCCTGCTTTCTCTGTGTCTCTTTGTGTTGTTCGTTCTCTGTCTTCTCCCTCTTTGCTACTTTAACTCTCTTTTTCCTCGTCTAGCTTCGTCTGTTAGTCTGTTTCATCAGTCTGCGCTCATCTGCTGCGCCCGCTCTCAGCAATATTTTTTGTCGCTCTGTGGCTTTTCAAGTGGTCGGTGGGGAGGCTGATGGGAGATTCGTGTTGTGCAGTCCAAACTTTCACAACTGTTAATTCTGTAATTAGAAGCATAGCGCAAGTCAGTGATGTAACTGTTCAACAAAGTAAATTTTCTAAAATTACATTTTCTAGAGATCATGAAAGTTGATTTAATTCATGCTAAGCAGGGTTAAATGATTATTTAAAAATACATTTTTTTATTTTTGATCATCAGCAACAATGTAATTGAATAATTGTGCATTTTTTTATTTAATAATGTCAACTATTTTGATGCCATTTTTTCATCAACAAGTAGTTATGGCGATACAGACATTATGTTCAGTATAATAAATGTGATCTGCTTCTTTAGATTCTACATACAACACCTAAAATAATTAAGCAGAGTATATAATATTTTATATGAACTGTAAGCTGTGAAATGACTACATTTATATAAAAATAAAGTGCTTGATGTGAGAAACCCACAGAGAAATATGAATTCCCTTCAGCGCTCTAAACATTTTAGCATCTTCTTACTTTTGTTGTTTTATGGCCCGAGGCACTCTCACATAACCTTGTTTACAGCTGCAACAGCCAACTATTTCCACCGGAAAAGTTCTAATAAATCTATGTACTACTTCCTGCTCAGTACTAAAACAGTACACAAAGTTTACACGAAGCAGGATTTGGGTTCAGTGAGGTAACTTTGTGTTTGGTCCTGGGTTTTAAGGGAAGTGATGGTGGTTCAGTAGCATGGTCACTGACGCTGCACATATAACCTGCTCCAGATTACATCATGTTCAAGATAACATGTATTAAAGTACCGTCTGCTGACCAGTCAACTTTTTAGGGAAATGGCATCATCATTCCTCGAGGATCCCGTGCAGCTCGGTGTGCAGATAGTGAGAGAGTCTTTTAGCAGGGCAGGCTTTTTTAAAGGGCATCTGAGAGCACAGATATGAGAGATGTAGATTTTTATTTGAGGGAACTCCAGTCTTCCTAGCTTTTTTTTTTCTTCTGTTGACTGCTAGTAATTTCAAAGCCATTTTATTGTTTTATAGGCCTTTGTGTAGTGATATAATCCTAACACAGAGACGGATTACAGCACTGAAGCCCTGTACTTAAGCAATTTCCCCTCCGGGATCAATAAAAGAATTTCTGATTCTGATACTTACTTGCCTTAGAAGATTATCAGTAAGCCTACTTTCTGCTTTGCGTTATGTTTTTACGTTTGTTCTTTACTCGGTTCCAAGACTGTTGAACACCTCCAAGATACAGCTAAAAGAATAAGGATAAAATGAACTTACATGCCATAAGAATAGGTTACATCTAAGCAACATGTTCAATAGAATACACACTTGTAACTTATAGTCAAATCTACTTGTGTCTTAAAGATGAGACAGTGATACTGATAAGCCCTTTAACTCACCCGTTCACACAGTCTGTTGTTTCTTATTCTCTTTTCTTTCTGGTCTTGACTGCAGCAGCTGTGTTTCTTTGGGTCTGTGTTATGTTTTCAGTTTCCTTATACTGGTTTAGGACTATAGTTTGTTCTCCTGGTGAGAATCATAAAAATAGATCCTGAGTATGTTGAACTTGCTTTGTTGTACAGGCCTGTAGTGAACATACAGTAAGGAAAGATTTAGCTGGTGGAGGCCAAAACAGAGCTAAAAGCAGAGAGATTATTGACTTTGCATTTTTCAGATGACCAGAAACACAGCTCTAACTGAATTCTCTTTGCAGAAGCAAACACCACAACTCTTCAAAAATAGATAATAGTTATATCCGTATTGTGTTTGTATTTGCGTGTATAAATGGATGACATAGTTTTCCACTGACCAAAATTTTCGAGAATGCTAAGAGGATAATGTCTCTCTCTCCACATTTCTTAATGGGTCACTCATTTGTGGCTTTGGAGCCGGCCAGTCAAAACACAGCAAAGTGATCATTGCAGAAAACTGACTTTAAAAAAAAAAATCTGTAATGACCTAACAATTTGGTGTTCATTGTCAGTATGAATGAAAGTTTCAGATTGCAAGAAATCATTTAATTCAATGTTGGTGTGAAAAGTATTGCTTAATGGAGCTTAAATCGCACTCTCCACCTTGAGATAAGTCGTGTGTGTGTGTGACAGTGGAGTGACTTGGCCATGTCACTCGCTGTATATCTCTCAGCAGGCAGTGGGAAATGAGGTCTAATCGGAGGGATATTAAAGTCACAATAGACTGCTCCTGCTATTAAGGCCTGTCAGCCTTGGCCTCCTCTCTCACCCTGATATCTCTCGGTCTCTGAATATTTATATGCCTACCCCAGGGGCTACTTGCACAGTCCTATGTTTCTTTGTGTGTGTGCGTGCGCTTGTGCATCAAGCAAGAAATTTTTCATTGCTGTCGCTACTCAAGCACTTTGAATATGTTTATGAGCACGTGTATCATTCTGTCTGTGCTCATGAGGTCCACCTTTCTGTCCTCTAATCTCCAGGTGCAGTGGGGGCGAGGTTGCTCTCCGGTCAGAACAAACCCGTCACCATGGATGTGGATGAGGAAGAGAATATGAGTGAGTCCACTCTAATTCTTCTCATTTGTCTTTCTGTCTGTCAGTCTTCCTGTCTGTGCAATACCTGGTCTCTACATTTAAGCGTCTGCCTGTACTTACTGTATGTTTCCCTCCTTTCTGTCTGCACGCATGTCTTCTTTTGTGTGTCCTCCTGTCTTTCTCTGCTGTGTAATCAGTGTGAACAGATTGTGCTTGCTTTTATTATGCAAGTATTTCCATACTGCTTAACCAGCATTTAATAAAAAATCATGTGCAACACAAGGCGGAATAGATTCAAATCGAACATATAAATATGTTTTGAAAAATGTGTCTGTAAAAACAAAAATACTGTTCACCTGCTGGGCCATGAAGTCACGTTTAAAGGCTCCATCTGTCAAATTCTGTCCGAGGATGGCGCTATGATTTGTCCTCACCTGCATTGCGTGCACACCCAAATACACTGTGCTGATGTTACAGAAACTTTCTAGAGAATCATTACATCTGAGTTCCTTCAGGTCAAATTTCAGATTTCCTCCACCTTGATTTTTCTCTTCAAAAACTCCTCTCCGCTCCAGCTTTTTGAAATTTAATTAGACACTTTGGTTTGAACTCAGTAACTGAGGCTCAGAAGCCACAGAAAGACACGACAGAATGTATTTCCTCACACCTCCAACAATTTTGAACCCACATTCAAAAGTAGCTGTCATTCCAGCAGTGCCCTAACCTGGAATACAAACCAGCAGTTCTAATTATAGTGCCATATTTTGTGTTTTTGCTCTGTAGAAAGTATGTTTTATGTGTAAGCTCAAATAAGCCATTGCAAAATAGGCTTTGTTGTCTTTCAAAGCTTCTGAAGCCTCTTTCGCACATTTTTACTGGCAGTCAAAAGATATATTTGAAGATAAAACGCAGTCCAAGCTTACACAAGCCAGTTTCTTTAATACTAAGGGAACACCAGAGGAAAACATGAAAGAACTTTTAACTTTTATGTGACAACCTTAGCAGCTCTTGAAATTCTTTAATCGCAAAAATCATCCCAAATCAAAACCCCAGCAAACAAGTCCCACTTAAAATGAAGTTGTGATAAAAGACTTTTTTTTTTCCGGCAGTATTTGGTTCATGCAGCCCCCACAGGGGATTTTAACTCAGAAAGATCCAAGCGTATGGAGTGTTGTTGTTTTTTTTTGTCTTTGTGTAAATAATGGATGCTGATTACACAAAACTGGGCATGATAATGACCACAAATGCATGTGTGCCATAGTTCAGTGCATGGCTGTTGCTCTGTGGCTTTTGTCCTCTGATCTGGTCCTAGGCTCTTGAGTTCTACTGGATATCCATCCTGCAAATTCATTATACTGTAAAGTATATAGGATTAATTTGAAGCCTTTAGGCAAAATGTACATTTGGTGTATTGAATAATTAATTTTGGAATGGAGAAAGGGAGCTCCAGATTTTTCTGTGTGCCATTTTATTCACTGTATTTGTGTAGCATGCCAGAGTTTTCAATATGCGTTTCCTTTTTTTAAATTGGCTTCTTTCTTACAAGAAAACATGTATATTAAAATATGTGCAACAACTTCAACGAAAACACCAAAATTACAGTAGTTTGGTGCTTGAACCACAACACGACATACTGTATATTTTGAAATTATAGATTTGTAATGACAGTATGATTCCCTGTTGTCCACCACAGCTAAATCTCTAAACTACAGTATCAGTGGTGGTTAAAGGTCATTGGTGATGACAGTGCCCCTGTCAAATCCAAAAATTTCACCTGTCAGCATTCCGATAGGTGACGGTTCTTTTTGGCTACTCGTAAGTTTGTTTGCCAACACAAATACCAATTTGCAGAATGCATGAACACACAAAAAGTATTGCATGTATTCAGCTCATAAACTGAAGGATGTGCAGTTTGTGTTTGTGATCTTAGAAACAAATGCTTTTTTTCTTGCCTTGAGACATGTCAGTTGCACAATGCAGATAGTAATGGCATGTCAGTACGTTTTGCAACCTAAAACACTGTGTTCTCTGACAAGCTCCATGGGGGGATCTCAGAGGCGCAGGGTCTTATGAATGGCACCTCATTAGAAACAGTTTTTTTATTCTGATTTTCCTCATTTTAAATACGACAGTCATTCTTTTAAAAACTTGATGTAAAAGGAGTAAACAACATTTTAGCCTCCCACCGTGTCACCAGTCAAGCCTTTAGGATCCTGCAGTAGGTGGAGTCTTCTCCTTCTGCCTCTTTGATGTACTCTCCTTTTTGCCTGGTCCTCAGCTCCTCTCCCTGCACTACTCCCCTGCACTCCCTCAACCCAACCTACAATCCCACTCATGCACACTGCGGCCTCTCTTTCTCCTGAGTACCGCAAGGAGTAACCTATCAAGCCTTTGCTGAAGGATGTTATAAATGAAAATTTTTGCCAATATTCCATCCACTTTGTTAACTGGATTCAGTGATATGTGTTCCCCAGTACAGTGTATTTCAGAACTTGCGGTTTAAACGGAACATTTACTATGTTCTCTATAGGCATTCAAGCTATTTAAAACTAATTGAGTGGAAGAAGAACAGTTCTGTTTGTGCACGTATGAGCGAGTGAGTGAGTGAGTGAGTATGTGTGAGCGTGTGTATGTGTGTGCGCATGTCTATGTTGAGCGTTGATATGTGTGCTCATATCTACGTGCATTTATGTTTGAGACCTACAACACTGTGTAACCTGTAAAGTGTACACTAGTTGTTTTACTTGAAAAGACATTTCTCCCACTTTCCCTTGACTCTCAAAATAACAAGCCTTTCTAACTACAACTTTAATTTCGAACATGTATTAAGAGTTTAATATCAAAATTAAATACAACTTGACCCCAAAAATCCTCAACAATGCTTAGAATATTGGCAAATAATACTTCTGGTAACATACCATCTCTAAAAAGGACAATACATGTGTTGATGTTCTGCGATTTATAGTAATATCGACAGACTGTAGGTAATATGTTCAAAAATAATTAAAAGCCAACTTCTCTTGCCTTGATAAAGGAACACAAATCATTGGTTCAGTTCCAAAGAGTGATAAAGGAATCTATAAATTTTGCATTTACAAGATCCTGCAACGAAGGCGTTGTAAGTTACTCTTTCTGGGCACCGCAGGTTCAAGCAGCACCGACGTTAAGGAAAACCGAAACCTGGACAACGTGTCCTGCAAAGACGGGGTGGGAGTGGCTGAGCAGCTCCCCAATGGAAGTGGCCTGGGCAGTCGAAAGCGTCCCTTAGAAGAGGGAAACAATGGCCACACACATTCCAAGTTCCGAGCCAAGAAACGCAAGAAAACACCAGGGCCAGTCCTGCCCAAGAACGCTCTGATGCAGCTGAATGAAATCAAACCAGGTCTACAGTACAAACTGCTGTCTCAGACAGGACCAGTCCATGCACCGGTTTTTGTCATGACTGTGGAGGTCAACGGACAGATGTTTGAGGGCATGGGCCCAACCAAGAAGAAAGCTAAACTGAATGCAGCTGAGAAAGCACTGCGTTCCTTTGTCCAGTTCCCCAATGCATCTGAGGCACACCTGGCCATGGGCCGAACGCTGACAGTGAACACAGACTTTACATCTGACCAAGCTGACTTCCCAGACATGCTCTTCAATGGCTTTGAGACACCAGCCGCACCTGAAGAATCCTTCTATCTAGGCTCCAATGGTAGCAGCTCCCTAAACTCACTAGGGGAGTACCCACTGCCCACACCACCCGGCAGCAACCTTGTCCAAGCCCCATTGCCCCCTCCATCTGCTTTCAGCTCGCCCTCCAGTGGCAAAAACCCAGTCATGATCCTCAATGAGCTCAGGCCAGGCCTCAAATATGACTTTGTCTCAGAGAGCGGTGAGAGTCACGCCAAGAATTTTGTGATGTCAGTAACGGTGGATACACAGACGTTTGAAGGCTCAGGGCGCAACAAGAAGCTAGCTAAAGCCCGGGCAGCACAAGCCGCCCTGTCTGCTCTGTTCAACATGCAGCTAGACCAGACACCATCCCGGCAACCCATTCCACGAGAGGGATTGCAGCTTCACCTACCCCAGGTAAGATATTTCTTTGATCGGCCAGAGAAGCCCTTATTTTACCAGTTGTGTACTTGAGGATGTATCACAATTTTCTCAGTGTATTACAAATAACCAACAATTATCTTTGCAATAATAAAAATTAGTACAATGATAAAATAATAAAATAGAAAACTTACTGGAATAGTTCTACTTCTAAAAGCAGAAATCTACATAATCATACTTTTCATCACAGTCCATGAAGTTTTGAGGTACACCTATGGGTACTTTGAATGGCTGGTAAATAGGACTGTTTTATAATGCATAGGGATATACAAAGCACTTGTGCTTTCTCACAACACTGTTGTATTGAGTATCTATTTTAGGCATGATATAATGAGTGTGTAGATACAATACAGAGCTTTTAATTTGAAGGCTGTCAATGGTCAATATGTGACACATTGAATTGACTTTCCTAGTCTTATAAGAAATTCTAAACACTAAAATGGAAGTATCTGAAAGGTATGCAAATCCCTGATCAGTCTGTAAATCTCATTACATTGCTTTTTAAAGAATGCAGTGGCATTTGTGCCTTCATTAAAGCTGTTATTGGATGACTTGCATGAATCATGCATTGCCCTGAAACAGATTTAGAAAGAGTCAAGAATGACAGAATTAAAAAGACTTAGATGCACCTTCTAAACAGATGGAGCTATAAGGTTTTAAAAGACATCTTTTTAGACACTGCATTGGATTCTAATAATCATTATCATGCAGATAATCAAGATGAGATCTTACTTACCGACTGTCCAGGTTACTAACACTTTTCTTTTTGATAATGCACAAACCTTCAGATGACTTATGGCATTCTCTATAATGAATAATAATTCCAGAATGAATAGCTGCTGATGAAATAAAGTCATCATACTGAGCTCTGATCAAAGATGTGGCCAGAACCTTCAAGGAAAGCACTCCTTTGGACCTTTTATTAGTTGCAAAAAGGGCTGACTCCAAGCTACTTCACCTGTCAAACTCTGCTGTTGTACTAGGTTATCATTAAAATCTCATTCACATCAGGTTAGCAGGCACTGAGGGAAGGTGGTACCTTTAGATGCCACAGTAGAGGTGACTGGCAGTGTGTGAAGAGAGATAACACAGCCAGCAAAGCTAATCAGCTCGACACACTGTCAACAGTCCCTCCCCTAAGCCTTTTCTTTTCTCTTTACTCACTCTCTCCACTTGTCAGCTGATTTATTCAGCAAGCACCCCATTTTAATGATAGCACCCCCTCTAATTGCTCTATTAATTCTGTGTCACTTGATATTTAATTTCTGCAGCCTGTTTCCATCTGGCAAGGCAATAATGGGGCAGAATGAGTCCACTGCTGTCGTAAAAAAAAAAAAAAAAAACTAAAGATTTTTGTTTTCGAGCTTGAATTTGTTTTTTAATGCTTTACCCCAAAAAACAATTTTCAAGGAAAATGGTATAGTGCAGTACAGAGTAGCAGTAGTACAGAAAAAAGAATTCTTTTGCACATCACAGAACAGTTTTGGGCATATGTAAGAACAAAAGCGATCTGTATTTTTGCACCCCTAGAGAATAAAAGTCATAAATGACCTTGGCATTGGAAAGTCAAATGATCTGGCTATGAGTGGGTGACTCTGAAGTAGCAGGGAAGTAATATTGGACTAATCTCTTTAATTTGTGATCATCCAGCCGTCATCTCTCCTCCTGGTTGTCGTCATTTTCCATCACATTAGCAATGGATAAAGAGCCAGCTAGGGGAGCTGGCTGTCCAAGAACAAAAGATGTGTGAAGTTCACTTGAGTTTCCCCCAGAATCTGAACTGGAGTTTTAAAACCTTGTGGACTATCAATGAGCGCTTTGTTCGCAGCTGTTCCTCAGGCTTACTTGTTTGTTTTTTGCTTTGCCTGTGATTCACTGTCAGAGGGGAGACGGTAAATTATAACTGTCATGCCCAACTCAAACAGCGTTGCTTGAAAGATGGTTAGGTATACCTCAGGGGGTCAACCCAGTTTCACTTGTTGCTGTTTCAACGCACTGACTCTTGTTTGAAGCTGAATGCGAAGACTGTGACAGATACATAGTGCTCTTGGGGAGGATAACATCAGACATGCTTTGTAAGCTGACATATCTGACACAAGCTCGTGTTTGTGCGGCTGCGTGTGTGTGTGTGTGTACGTGTGTCCTCCTGTTGTGTGTCTGCATGCCTGTCTGTGCTGTATGTGTGATTCCAGGTTCTGGCTGATGCCGTGTCTCGCTTGGTGGTGGATAAGTTCAGTGAGCTGACGGACAACTTCACCTCCCCCCATGCACGACGAAAAGTCCTAGCAGGGGTCGTCATGACAACAGGTAGAATTGGAGGAAGAGATGGTTGGTGCTTTTATGCTTAAATAATACAGACTACAGTCAGATTTTGATTATTCTGCAAAGGAAAACTCAGGGATAGATAGATAGATAGATAGATAGATAGATAGATAGATAGATAGATAGATAGAATCATTAGTTAGCCTTTCAACGCCATTAGCTAACACAATGTAGCATTAGAACAAAGGAATGATGGTTGCTCAAAATGTTCCTCTGTACCCCTATGGAGATTTTCCTTTAAAAATCAGCTTTTTCCAGCTAGAATGGTCATTTACGACATTAACAATGTCTAGACTGGATTTCTGATTAATTTAATGTTATCTTCATGGGAAAAAAAGCTTGTCTTTCAAAAATAAGAACATTTCTAAGTGACCCCAAACTTTTGAAAGGCAGTGTAGATAGAAATACATTTATATTTCTACTTTGCAGAACATTTTTTACATGCAAAATATATGATGAGCTTCACAAATATGTAGAATACAACAGCAATAAATAGCATGTAGTATATAGGATAAAATGCACAGTATTTGCATTAACTTGACCAGCTGGGCAGTAAAATGTGTTTTAGCCATTACTGCATCAGGATTAAATAATCTAATACATAGAACAGCAAAATGCTCATAGTTGTCATCATTCTGCATTTCATAATTTCAAACTGGAACTGTAAATGCATTTTATTATCATTTTTTAACTTTTTAAAAAAATGCAGGACATTTACTTTACAGACTATTTTTGTACAGAGTGATATTGCTATTTTTGCTTGATATTTATATGATAAATATGCAATAAATGACGATATGAAAGCAATGTGACAATGTAAGTGGGGTCATTAATAATGATGAACCCACAGTCTGTTATCACCTAAATCCGTAGTGCCCGAATGCAATTTTTGTAGCCTCTCAAAAGCCGTAAAAACATAATTTAGACCACATGTGCAGTATGCACTTTAACAGCGCGTGTTCATTTGCCTTTGTTCCCTTTCGACCTCCAACAGGGACAGATGTGAAGGAAGCACAGGTCATTTGTGTCTCCACGGGAACCAAATGCATCAACGGTGAGTACATGAGCGACCGCGGCCTGGCTCTCAATGACTGCCACGCTGAGATAATCGCCCGACGCTCGCTCATCAGGTACCTCTACACTCAGCTGGAGTTCTTCCTCAGGTCAGTGAACGATGTAAAATTAGTTTTCTTCAAGCTCACTTTATTGTCTTGCTCATTGTGTTCGGATGTTGCTTGAATTGATAATTATACCTTGCTGCAACTGCTTTCGGTTCTATGTAATTGTATCTATTTTATGTCCCTTTAAATAAGCTGTAGGTAAAAATCATGTAAATATAGGTTCTGTGCTGTTCATTTTTTTAATTTGCCATTGGCCTGTTGTCATTGCAGCAATAAAGAGGACCACCAGAAGTCAATATTTGTGCAGTGTGACAAGGGAGGCTACAGGTTAAAGGACAACGTTCAGTTCCACTTGTACATCAGCACCTCGCCTTGTGGAGATGCCAGGATTTTCTCTCCACACGAGGCCGGAGTGGAAGGTACTCATACTGCCTCTCAACAGCATCTTGTCTCCTCAGCTCAGCTGACGTGTTTTTTAATTTGATCTCATTTTTGCCTAGAATTCACTTTCCACAACAGTTTATTTTATTTAATTAAATTTGTAGGTTTTCCTCTTATGCTTCGTTTCATTTAATTAGAATTTTACTCCAGTGTCCAAATACGCATTACAGACACATTTAAACAAGCTGCTAGTAATTAGAGCTTTTTGTCATTCTCTGTCTGCCTCTATCAGTCTTTCCCCCACCCAGCCCACCCACACTGTCTGTCTGATTAACCTCTCTCTTACTCTTGTCAGAGTGCTTTCCGTTGCACATGGCAGACTGAATAGAAAACAGCCACATTCAATTAGTCACTGAATAGATGGCGCCTGCTGGTGGAACAACAGAAAACTTTGATAGCATAATAATAAATAATAGGTCATGTTGTGTGGAAGCCATTTTTTGGTGTTCTTGAAATCACCGACTGTGTCCAAAATCTCTTCTGTTTACGATATTGTGCAATATATTTACCCGCCGCAATTTTATTTCAGTGTCCAAATTCTTAGTGTGCAAAAATGTTCACAGAAAAATGCCATTCATTTTCGGCTAGCAAAGCGCTGCATTTATAGACACAAAAATGAGGATTACGCCAAAGTGTCACAATGTACTGCTCACCATCAAGAGTGTTACACAGAGAGGTTTTCAGACACAGCGTCAGGTTTCTCATGTTGAGGAGAGATTTTTGTAAATATTTGACTTTTGATGGAGATTAAAAAAAACTGAATAGAGCTGATCATATTAGTCTGACCCATTTGTCTTTCCATAGTAAGCTAGACGGTGATCTCCTCTAAAGGTTTGTGATTTGATGTGCGTGTCCCTCCTTTTTTTTTTTACTCTTCCTTTGGCAATGAAGACCAAGGAGACAGACATCCAAACCGGAAAGCACGGGGCCAGCTGAGGACCAAAATTGAGTCGGGGGAGGGCACCATCCCTGTGAGGTCCAGCAACACCATCCAGACCTGGGACGGTGTGCTGCAAGGAGAGAGGCTACTCACCATGTCCTGCAGTGACAAGATTGCGAGGTAATTTGGTTCAAATTCAGTTCATTTACATCTCTTACGGCTTAAGTTATAACTTGAGACTAAGCAAATATAATAACCGAAATATCAAACTACAAGATTTAGACTTGGCTGTCATCCCTGTCCATGCCTACCTGGAAATCCACTTATGTAAAAGTGTCACCATCTGTGACTGATACTTCTGTACTGTGTTTTTGGAAGACAAAGAAGTTGTAGGATGCTAAATCCAACGAGTATGGCAGGTGAGGACTGAAAGTTGTGTTGTGGCCAAAAATGTTGCTCAGTGCATTAGAGCACCGACGTGTCATTGCACCACAGTTCAGCTCGTCTGCACCAAATGTTCTCCCTCTGACACCTCAGAGCATTACAGTAAAACTCTGCCTTGACAGTCCAATCGTGGGGCACTAAGTCCTGGTTCACAACCCACCTGACTGCTGAAGAAAGCAAAGAGTATGCTCCTGCTGTGCTCCTCTCCAGACACTCTGCCTGGTTTTGAACACTGCTGTTTCTTCCCTCAGTGGTATTGTCACCAGTGATTATCCTCGACACGAAGGTTTGATCATGTCAGGCTGCTGACTGACCTAAAATGTTGTTTTCTTCTCTGCTCCAGTTTGCGTTCCATGGAGGAATCGCAAATGTGAAACCTACCAGTGGTCACAAAAGCATGTGTAACACAGGTCCTGCTGTTGTTAGTGCAGTGTCACACATTCTCCCGACTTTTGACAGTCACCGCTCGCACATGTTGCAAGATCACGACACAGTGCTTGCACGCACACCACGAACACGACCAAAACCTTTTGATCATCCCTCATATATTTTAAAACAGAATTTACATTTTTTGTGTGTGAGAACTAAATGTTCAGTTCTCTTATTTTAGCTATCAGGAGTAACCCAAAGATGATTTCACTTCCTTCAAAAGAGGAAAATATTAAAATTGGGTGAAAAATTTTTTTTGGTAAAATCAATCAGGAGACTTTCTACATTTGTAGTGCAGCTTAACCAAACCCGAGCTTTGGTTTGGTTTGCATTTTAGTTTTTTTCTACTTACTTGGAATAAGGAGTAACCAATAAATATAATAATAACTGGATAATATCTAATATCTGATTATTATGTTTATTACATTTACATTATATATATATATATATATATATATATATATATATATATATATATATATATATATATTACTAGATTTACGTTGTTATTACTGTTATTATTATTATTTGTAGTAGTAGTAGTAGTAGTAGTAGAAACAGTAATATTAGTATTATTATTAGTATTAACAATATGCCCTGTTGGAAAAAAAGAAAAATCAAAAAACAAAAACATGTCCACATATGTGGACAGCAGGTCTCAAGAGGTGAAAGCAGAAGACACAGCTGCTAGTCTTAGCCACAGTAGCAACAGCATTTAATCGGTTAATTAAACCAACCAACAATTTCCTGCTATCCCAGGTGACCTTAAGTGTTAAACTATATTACTAGTAGTTGTTATATACAGCTGAGAAGTATGCGTAGACTAGAATGTCAATGTCAATAAATTAATGTTGTACTTTTATAAGTCTTAAAAGAAGTAATTAGCACTTTCACAAACCCCAAACTTCATACTTCAGCCCTAATTAACCACATCTCATGACGCCATTTTCATGCTTTTTATTTACTGGCACTACAGTCTACTGTATAGTGCTATATCCTCACTTTTTTGAGCCACTTTGTCATTTCAAGCCCATGATTTCCTTCGGAGAGTGTCAGGGACAGCTGAATTGATAGATCCTCTGTCCCTGGGGGCTTTTTTTTTTTTTTGCAGGCAGATCATAGAGTCTTTAGTCTCTGTCCATGTTCAAGGCAACAGTGTGCCTCTCTTGTGATGAACGATAAAACTTCTCCATAACTTGTCTTACGAGCCCTCCTCCTCCTCCTCGTCTTCCTTCTCTGTTCAGGATCGCGGTACTTTGGCTGAGCGCACAGAATGATTGAATGCTGAGTGTGTATTTGATTAGGGACATGTCTACTGA
Source organism: Acanthochromis polyacanthus (assembly GCF_021347895.1). Classification (NCBI taxonomy): domain Eukaryota; kingdom Metazoa; phylum Chordata; class Actinopteri; family Pomacentridae; genus Acanthochromis; species Acanthochromis polyacanthus. Next base: position 22,233,760 of record NC_067126.1, on the reverse strand, counting down.
GTAGCAAATGCCGTTTGCTCTGTGTGAGAGGTGTTGTTGCCCTTTCAGAGTGTCAGCGCTGGTACTGGTGATTTAGATTTTGTGTGGTTGTCCAATGTCGAAGGATACGAGTCAGTAGAGTGCAAAATAAGGTTGAAGACCGCATATATATCCATGTGGGGTTTTTTTTTCATGGCCAGGTCTTACTAGATAACAAGGAAGAATGCGAAATATTTTAGATTTCACAGTTCTGGGTTGATGTGGAGTAACGTAGAAATAAGTTGTTGTTGTGAAGCAATTAAGGTGTTAATGAGGATCTCTCTGTGAGAAACCATTAGGCGTGACTTCCCGCTCTGCCATGACACAGCTATTAGTCAGGTCAGAAATCTGTTACCCACCTGCTTCTATCCCTTTGTGAGTGATTGTTAGCCACGGGGCTGCGATATAATACACCCACTGGCTGGCACACGTTGACCAGGCCCTCAGTGTTCCCTGCTCATGCATTGTTTTCACTCCTCTCATTTTCCTTTGATTACATGCCCGGCCCCACAGCTTCAGTGTGAAAAAGCACTTCTCTGCCTCGTGTTCCTTCAAACTATTTGAATGAGATCACTGGCAAAAAGGCAAAGCTCTTATTGGTTCTTTCTCTCTGTTTGTCTTGTTTTCTCATCTCGTTATTTCTTTCACAGCTCATCATTTGTGCTTTCTTATGTGCTCTGTCTTTATTCATATGTGAGTGTATGTGTGTGGGGAAAAAAATCGCATATCTCTACACGTGTATGATATTTTTAATTTCATGGTTCTCTTGTTTTTGAAGAAAAAAGAGAGGAATTTAAATTGCTTTCAGGTGCTACAGCTTGTAAATATTACAAGAATTATAATTTCTATTATATTCTTGCATTATGTTGAAAATATTTTTAGGTGGAAGTTTTCCACTTCACAGATAATCACTTTTCTTAATGTTGGATTTATTTTATGCTGTGATTAATCCTGGTGTTTCATTCTGTATAATATGATGAATATTCAGGACTTTTAAAATACCCTGTGCAATATTTTTTGTATAAATATACTAGCAGGACATACGCTACATAGGTGTTGTTCTACTGTAGCAAGACTGCAAAGGCTCTGGAATTCCTGAGCTGATCAAAACTCAGATAAGCTGAATATGGTGGGATAGACAGATCGTGTTTTGCGCGTTTAATATCATATTTTAATCCATTCTGGACTCCTCTTTCTTCTCTACTCTGTGAGAACAAAGAGATTCCAAATTCCACCAGACTCGCGCCTAAAAGTTCTCTCTCTCCGCCCAGGTCCTCCCCTTAGCTGGACCCACAGATAAATTCAGCCGTAGCCCACATCATCCCTCTTCTTCTCTCTTGCGTCTTACCCCTCTCTTCCTCATCTGGCCCTGAGAGGCCAACCAAAGTCTCTCTCATTATTTTCTTACCTAAAGCGCGTTTTTCCTATCTTTGAAATTCCCTCACCATCTAAGTTTGTTAACTATTTATCTTTTAATGTTTTTGTAACTTAAGGAGACATTTTGCTCGTTATTCGTTTTAATCTGAAGAACCGATTCAGAACCAGCATTTATTTTTCTTACTGTTGACAATTTTTCATCAACACCCATTTTTCTTGGCTAAAGCCTGAGAACCATCATTTTTAAGCCAAGCAAACTCAGCTGAGAACTCCGGAGACCTATTGGACCAGGTCCATTTGCATAGAACCGATCAACCCGCGGCAGGACATCCAGGCGGCCATAATGACGACACACCGCTCCGAACCTGCCCGTCCAGACCGTGTGCATAATCTGAAGGCCCCGCAAGTCCCAGCCCCATGACGGTTCACTTCAATAACTCCAGCTGAGTTTGCTCTGATTCCATTCTATGGGTGATGTACTAACCGCTTGGTCAATTAATTCATTTAATCAATTTATTCTTTTACAAATCATTAGAATTCTTAATCCAAATTACCGATTACCTCGTCAGGTTAGCTCTGGCTAATCCTCACCATATTTCCTTCTCTCTCGCACCTACTTCCACATCCCTCACACATGCACACACACCACACACACACTCCCACATTCCACGCACACACGTAGTCCTGCACGCACACACACACACCATATCTACATTGTACATAGTTCACTTGTCATTATTTTCATAGAATAGTTAATAAATACCTCATTTTAGATCAAACTACAGTCTTGTGTTTCTTTGTGTAGAATGTGGTCAATTTAAACGAGGATTCAAGACTTTTTGATATGAGATTGATCAAAATTTTTATGAATATTAATTTTTTATTAAAATTAATATTTTTCCCTAGAGATCTAGGGTGGTGCCCCAATTATTAATAACGAGAGCTATAAATCATAATGTAGTATCGCTACACTACTTAAATAAAATCTGTGCAATATCAATAATAATTTGTGCAATATTAATACGTATGTCCGTATTTCCATTCATGAAAGAATCTGTGCAACACTATAGGCATGTGCGGTAGTGTATCTCTTGTTTTATTTGGGGGGGTTTTTGCAGTATTTTTTGTACTACATTTCCAAAGTGTTTACACTATCTTTGCTGCTGCAACAATGCAAATTTCCCCACTGTGAAATTAATAAAGGCTCATCTTATCTTAGCTTACCTTAGTTTAGCTTATCTTGGCTCAGCTTGGCTTGCATTAGCTTATCTGAGCTTAGCTTAGTTTAGTATCTTAGCTTAGCTCACCTTAGCTTAGCTAAAACACTTTTATTCCAAATATTTGCTCTGAATCTTGAGAGTCTGAGTGAGTCAGTGTTGAGCCTTTGGTTTATAAAGACTCACAGTGAGAAAAGAAGCTGCTGCACTGAGACTAAAGCCAACAGTTTTTATGTTTCAACCCAAAAATGTAACAATTTACCTGTATAGCACTGAATCCAACCAAATGTCTGCAGAAATACACAGAAGAATTTACAAAAAACTAGATTCTTTCATGTCAAAGCGAAGACAGATGTCAACAACATAATGTCAGTTAATATACACTATAAAAGGTCAAATTAGTGATTGCATAAGTATTCACCCCATTCACACCAATGTGTAGTAGATGCATCTTTGGCTGGATGGAAAGTTCTTTTATCTGTAAATTCTTGTGCAAGAAAAAATAAATCAATGTGTTCTACGGTGTGCGGGTGCACATAACCTGTATGAGTGTAGATACACAAAGCATGATGATAAATAAAGTCACAGCAAAAAAACTACCGTGACGTTTGACAGGAATGAAATTGAATGCCTCTGAAAACATACCTCTAAATGTGCGGGTTCGCTTTTTTGTGGTTCTTTTTCTACAGCACACGTGTCCTTCAGAGTTGCATATGTTGTGTTGAAACTGCGTGTGTGAATGACTGCAGTTTGTGCATGACACAGAATATTATGAAGCTGTTTGACTGTACTGAATGTATGCTTTACTGCCTGCAGCTATGAATTCAAAGATTTTATTTTACCTTCCCTCTATTTCACACACACAGACTCACACACATATACACAGGGAATATTGCATATGGAAACAATGAGCCCTCTGCATAGCCCGGGGTCTCGTGCTTGCATATTGCTCATTGTTCTGGGTTGATGTTGGTAATTTCACACACTCCCAGTCTGCCTGAAGTGAAAAGAAGAATAAGAACAGTTTGTGAATATGTTTTCACTGTCACATTTATGCTGTTTGGAGAATCAGTATTTTTTCCTAATACCAACAAATACAACATAAAGACTAAAACCAAACTAAAATAAACACTTCGTCTGCCTTCATTTTGTTCAAACAGATGGCTAAAAAATTGAACAAAATTCGCAGACAGCATTTCGCAAAACACAACCTGTTCAGAACAGGCAGGAATTTTGAATTGATACTTGTAGTTTAAGGAGATTTTGATGATTCTCTTAAGTTTACCAACCGAGCCACATTTTACAACTGATTAGTTCACGTGACAGGGAAAGTTGAAATTCCAGTGATTCTTTGGAGAGTTAATATGCTGCAAATACTACCTGTTTATGTTTATTTTTAATTCAGATTGGCTAGTAAGGCTAGCAGGAGCAATACACTCCACATGTAACTTGCAATTTTTTCATTGTCCTGTGATTTGTTGGCTGAAGAGTAGGTACAGTTTTAATCAATCCAAATTTTCTTTGGTTAACTATAACCTAAGTGCTTGTGTCATGCTACATATTCAGGGTACTTATAGCTAAAAACTGCTCAGAACCATAGACTGTATATAAAGTACATAGTATAAAGTTTATATACAGTCTATGCACAAAACATGGGCTGCAGCACTGCATTGGAGGACAAATTCCTGTACTTCCATACATAGAGGCAGTATGATTTCTTTTTGTGTAAACCCCCACACACTGTCCTGTTGATGGAAATACACAACCAGTGCAAGTGTACCATTTTCTATGGTTGGAGTATTAAGCCATTGAACAAAAAAATGAAAGTATGTATTCATGAACTCTTGTTAAAGATTTATGCCTCAGCATTGAATGTGACTGGGGCTGAATGCCACATACAGGGTCTGAGAAGGTACTGAGAAACTCATTATAGCTTTTGAGTGTTTCATAGAATTTGTTGGCAGTACGAAATAGAAAATAACACCAACCTCAGCTTTGAAGTCCTTCACCTCTTTCTAACAGCTGCTTTCTTTCTGTTTACTCTTTATTTCTTATTTGCTCTCCCTCACACTCCTACTGACTATTTCTCCATTTCTGCCCCCTCCTGCCCATGTCTCTAACACCCCTCTCTCTCTCTGTGAGGTGGGCAGGCACCGCTTCACAGAGCATGTCAATGGGAAAATGACTTGGGAGAGATGGCTAATGACGCAGCATAGAAATACACAGAAGTTTGGAAAAAATGAAATTGGATACTTCAGAGTGTACACAACTGTAGGATTATATGTGACTCTGTGTGGTAGATGGCATTTGCTGGTTATGTACTAATATTTGGCCTGTGCTCTTGTGTGTATGTGCTCGCCACTTCCACACTACGCTATTCTAATCAGTCAATAAACGTTACAATAGTGAAGGACACTTTAGGCTGATCACAATGATCTCTGCATGTGTAAAGCATCACGGTTAAGAAGTAGATGACAAACTGTCAGTTTCTAGGAACAATTTTATGGAAAATGGTGAAAATGTCATTTCAAATGTCAAAAAGATATTTTTCTTTTTCTTTTGTAAGGCACAGGTACATTAAATGTTTAACAATCATTTTCACACTGTTAGCTGATTGGCATTTTAGTCGACAACACACATTAACAAGAGCTGAAGTTTTATTTGTTGCTTCCAGCTGTTTGTAGGACTTTTTCCTCTGAGTTTGTTAAATACCTGCAGCATCAGACAGCAGCAGGATCCATATGAGGGTCTTCAAACAGACAGAATTGTGCTCATTTATGCACACAATTCAACTAAGCGATAACTTTATCAATTACAGTCGTCCCTCGGCATATCGCGGTTCACTTTTCGCGGTCTCGCTGTATTTTTAAATTCTATATATATAATTTTGTATTCAGATTTTTCACTATATTGCAGAATTTTGCAGTATTTAGGTATTTTGATATATTTATTATTATTATTATTTTGCAGTAAAATATATTTAAAAAATATTAAATTGAAATAAGTTGAGCTTGTTTTATGCTTGCTGCGTCTGCAAGGTCCGTGCGACTCCGTGCAGACAAATTATGTCATTTTAGCAGCCATGCCCCCTCACACGGCCCTTCTCAAGCAGAAAATTTGCGCGTCGCACACCTCCACATTTTTCTAACTACACGGATAGAGACACACAGAAAGCTGGCGGAAGAACAGGAGCTCCTAGCAGCAGAAGTTCACAGATACAGGCATTTATATGATTCATCACACAAAAATCACCGTGACAACCGGGTTATGAACAATTCATGGTGTGAAATAAAACTAACTGCTAAAATGCAACTATTCTGTAAAATGCGATGTTGTAAGTGGTGTTAACAATGTCAAACTTCTTCTACTCTAGTTTAGTACTCGAGTAGACTAAGTAGACGTGTGTTTGCAATACACTGCCCCCTGGAGTTTGGGAGCAGACGCCGCATGGAGTATGAAGTCACACGGTCTCACGAGCACATTTCCGAGCGTCGCATTTCCACGTGGCTCATTTGCATGGAAAGCATAACCCAGCCTTAACAGTGGCATCAGTCTCCTCCGTCTCCTGTGTATAGCACGTCTTCAGCATCTCACCTTGTCCAGTTCACATCGATGTCTGATCGCTGCACATAGTGTTGCATTTTTGTGAAATTTTCAAAAAAATTATTAAATTATTTTGAGCCTCACGATGTCAGTCAGACGTTCTGCGCCTTTTAAGGTTTCTGGCACCGAACTCAGGCACCAGAGGAAGATGCTTACCATCACAGAAAAGGTGGAACTCCTTAAAATATATCTAAATAATAAAATAAATATAAGGTCGCCGCTTTGCGGTTTTTTGGTGTCCAAGGATGGTGTCCATTTCAGTTGAATGTAATTGAAGGTTTGAGGTGTTTATGATTGTAAATGATGTTTTGTGAAATGACCCGAGGCATTTGGTTTGGTCTGACATGAATGTTTAACTGTCTTCGTCCTTAAACTGTCCTTGCTGTTAAGTGAAGATAGGCCTGTTTCAGATGGCAAAGTGCTTCCAGAATCACATTGTGGAAAAAAAAAATATTTTCATCAAATATGCTCCAGTTCCAGACTGTCTAACGCATGAGTGTTTTTCGTCTGCAGGTGGAACGTGGTGGGCATCCAGGGCTCTTTGATGAGCTACTTTACAGAGCCGATCTACTTCTCCAGCATCATCCTTGGCAGCCTTTACCACGCCGACCACCTCTCCAGGGCCATGTACCAACGCATTGCAGATATCGAGGACCTGCCGCAGCAGTTCACCCTCAACAGGCCTCTACTCAGTGGTGAGAGTCCTCTTTGATGTGGAGTAGATGGGAAAATAACAAAACAACATCAAAAAATAAATCTCTTCTGAAAATCCTGTATGTTTTAGCATGGTCACACTTAGATTTTTATTGCTTTGAAAATATGAGTGTGACGTCCCCTCGTTAATCTTTGCCAATTAGCTCCAGCTGTCTAAATATCAAGGAGGGAGATTTTAATCCTGAGCAGTAAACACATTTCACATTCACCTCATTGGTCAGTCCCACTTGAGCGGCAAGACAGTTATTGCTTTTCTCCTCTGTTTGATCTGAGCTGACATTTACCTAGTTGCTGCAGAATTTGAATAGCTTCATCATTTTGTGTAAATTGTCAGCATTGGCTTGACCTTTTAAAAAGGCCCTATAGACCTGGACTTGTTTGGGAGGACTTTCCATTTTTAGATTCAGTGCATTGTCTTTGTCCTTTGGATGTTCAGAGGACTTATGATACAAGATTTCACTGCAAGCAATGCTAGATTTGCTAAACATTTTTCACCAACTACACTTTGTTTTTCATTCTATTTTGCCTGTTGCCATTTGCCCTCTTTTTTTCTTTATGTTTTTACTTTTTGACACTGCTGTATAATTTTGTATTTCTGTCACACTCATTTCCTCTCCTTCTTATATTTACTTCGCCAAGCAATGCGGTGGAGTTCTGTGATGATTGGCATATGTTTGTCTGTCTGTCTGTTGGCAACATTACTCAAAAACAAACCAATAGATTTGGATGAAATGTTTAGGGAAGGTCAGGAGTGACACAAAGACCAATTGATTGGATTTTGGCAGCTTACAGTCTGCATCCATTGATTTGTTAAAGATTTCTGTATTGAGATAGCATCACGGCATCACTGTAGCTATGATAACCAGGGAACACTACATCAGCTGCCTGCTGAAGGCACATGATTACGATCCGACTACAAATCGATCGTTGTGAACTTATTGGGACGTATCTGTCCGAAATGATAAAAGCAACAATTGATTTAATTGTAGGGATGTTTCCAAGTCCCATCAATTCCCACCAGCCGCTACATATTTAGGTCACGCGATTCGGTATCCATAAATAACGTACACATGCATAACACACGCCTGTCCTCACTGGCAATCTTAAATTAAAGATTTAATCCACTGGAAATGAAACAACAACTGAGCAACATTGGCAGACTGCTGCATTCTCTGAGTGTGTTTCGTGTTTATATCAGATGATATATAGAATCTTGTACATTTGCTACAGACATTGCCAAAATATGATGCTTCAGTAAAAATCCTGATTTTTTTAAATATATAACTGCTTGGTCCAGTCACACTAATTTACTCCTTCTACCAGTCTTTCTGTCCTCTTACTGCACACATGCAGTTTACACTGATGACAGATTCACCAGTTTTAATTCTTAGTGATTTTTGATACAATGGGTCTTTGATATTCAACAAAGTAGAAGTGGTAAGAAACAGCGGCGGGTTTCTTGTTGACAGCTGGCAGCTGTTTACTTCACTGGCATTGCTGCTGAGTGACCTTTAAATGTTTAAAAGCTGACTCATTTCACATGGAGAATCTTTTTAAGGGGTCTTGAACATGTACTTGATGACCCCAGCAAAACTCATTTTAGCTGGCTGCTGCCTTGTTACTGTTTCCCAAAAGTATGTGTTCACTCTCAATGTTCCAAGTAAAACGGCTGTTTGGAAGATGACTAACCGATGCAATTGGGAAATATATTGCTACCATGGGTATTGATATGTGAAGTTGTTGAAAGAGTGTACTTCCCCAGATCTGAGAACAGGACAGAGCTACTAATGTCAGCATAAACTGATAGTATGCAGCACCAGCTTCAGGTCAGTGGGAAAATAATACACGGTAGATGTGCTGGTTGAGAACAGGGCTTTTTCTTTTTTCCTACAAGCTAGTGTAGTTAAGTAACACTTAGTTAAACCAGTTAATACAATAGAAAATACACTAGTTAGCCAGACATGCTAACAATTTCAACAGCTTCCTCCATTGCTATGCTTCTATATCTTCTATATATTATAGTTCCCTTGTATTTTTGGTTTTGGAAAGGGAAAAAGGAGGATAAAAAATGAAAAAGCAGAATGCTAAAGTTTAACTGCCCTGTTTTGACAAGCTATTTTTGCAGAGTTATAATTGCTAAGCTGTGGTTGGACAGTTAATAGTTGAGTAAGTGGTTTTAACAAGTTATCAGTCACAGTGATAAGCAAAAACGCTAACAAGCTGTGACAGATAAAAGCTATTTCAATATTTTCTCCTATTTAAATCTCACAAATAAAAGGATTAAGTGCACAGTGTAAATGTCACAAAGCACACCTGCTACTTTGGTTTGTGTTTGTGCAGCAGAACAATGTGTAAAAAGTTGTGAGGAATATAGGTCAGTCATTCACGTCACTGGTTTCATTGCTCTGAAACACTCAACCAATCACAGGAACACGACAAATGAAAAGAAAATTATGTTGTCATATAATTGTGCAGAGTGGCACGATGTGAACGCACAGCACCACAAATCTGCAGCATTGTTTACCGGAAAAAGAACAACTAATGAACCTATTTAATTTTTTTTTTTTGTTGAGGTTTTAAGGTTACGATGCATCCCAGTTAATGAGATCCAGTAATCCAGTGTCTCCTGCATAAACAGCATAATGTCAAGTCATAACCGACCAGTCTGATGTGTTTACAAGTGTGTGTGATTATTCTGTAGCAGCCTGGTGTCATTTTCAGGAGATTTAATGAATGTAAACACAGTGAACTCTCCTAAGTAATACCACTGTGCTCTGGGGTGGCAATTTTTGAATATGAGTAGACAGCAGATACTGGTAAAAATCATTTTACTGTATAACTTAGAAAGGCCTGCAGACTGTTTGTCTGGCTTAAACCACATTATGCATTATGTTTCACTGATTTAAACACATCACTCACCTAGGGAATGTTTGATTCAAATTGCTTAATTACATTTTAAGTGTTATTGTACTATTGCTGCATATTTGCTTCAATTATTTTGTTTGCCTTTGTTAATAAAATCAGCATCATTAATTCTCAGTACAAAGGATAATACACATTTCCACCCAAACAATTTCTAATAACAATCTGCTTTGTGCTGCCTCATTCTAATGAACTTCCCACCTGTTGTTTTCTCTCATCCACCTGTTAACTGAGCACCAAAATACCACATAAACCAGGGGTGTCAAACATACGGTCCTTGGGCCAAACTAACCCATGACGAGATGACTTTGCAAATTACGGAGAAGACACTAACTTCAAATTGTAAATTTGTAAAACTGGAAGTTTAAAATAATTTCTAGATCTTGACAAGTTGCTTTGATCGTACTGGAAAATGCTCTTATCCTTCAGTTCCAGATACCTGTGACTAAATGTTTTGCACTGTTGTAGATAAACTGTGATCTGTCAGCTGTAATGTGTAAATGATAAACTGAGGCATAATGCTGGTGAAATTTCACTTATTTTTCTTCAGACATTTCAGGTTGTTCATAATGTTTTGTGAGAAGATAGATTATTAAATTCAAACATCTTCAGAATGTACTTCTTTGCTCTTAAAGGGGAAAATTTGGGGTTGTCGTTATTTCTAGGTTATTATGCTGTGATTTTACTGATGGCCCAGCTGAGATCAACTGGCCTGTATGTCACCCATGAACTAAAATGAGTTTGATACCCTTGACATAAATGATCAAAACAGGTTTAAAAGTCAAGAAAATATCAAACTGTTTGCACTGGTCATTTTGCTGCCATGTGAACGGGGTGAAATGAGGGTGAGTGACACTGGTCATTTTGTTTAGATCCTTGTGGCTGACATGCGCTGTCACATCACAGAGCCTGGACATACGTGCTGCCCCCCCTGCTCCTCCTCTCTGGTTGCTCTCTAAATGGCGGGTAAAGGAGATAATAGTAGGGGGTTATTAACCTTTTCCGCTTTAGAGAGTTTTCAGCGGTGAAGGGCTGTGGTGTTAGAGCACTGAGGATTTCATCCCCTTTAAATCATCTTCTGCCACAAGTGCTGCCAAATGGAACCAAGGAGCTTAATACACACCCACGCACACATACACACACTAAGAGCAAGACACGGGGATTTATGACATCCATATATCTCCCATTTGTGCTTGAGATACAGTGGAGGCCAAAGCTCTGTAGTGTGCTTGAAGAGAGCGGGCCCTGTCCTCACAGTCCCCTCACGTGGATGGTAGTGTTTGTCTCCACTGCCTAAATCAAAATAAAATGAAAAAAAGTTTTAAAAAATGTGCTGTTTAAAGATATTGCAGCTGTGGGAGCAGCTGTCATTTGAAGGAATGGGCTGCCAGGTTTGGAAACCTCATCCATTGTTTAATGCATCTGTGCAGCGAGGTAGCAGGAGGCTTTGCTGCTGTGGGCACCTGTTGGTGTGGTGCCAATAATTATCTCATTACTGATATATTTTCCACTTGAAAGCCTGAAGTTATCTTTTTTTAGCAATCTGAAGCATTTTCAAAATTCTGAGAAAACATTTTTCCCTTGTGGACAGTGCTTGTTAATATCAATCTGTTTTAGCTTTTTAGCCTGTTGTGCTGCTCAGCCCTTTAACCCTGCTTGTTTGCAATGTCAGGCATAAGTAATGCTGAAGCCAGGCAGCCGGGCAAGGCACCAAACTTCAGTGTGAACTGGACGGTGGGTGACCAAGCCCTGGAGGTGATCAATGCAACTACAGGCAAGGACGACATGGGCCGAGCTTCACGTCTCTGCAAACACGCCCTCTACAGCCGCTGGGTCCGCCTGCACTCCAAGGTAGAGAGGACTGAGCTCACACACACACTGTCACGCCACCAGACACACTCCACAATACTGTGTATTGAAGTGTTTAGTTCAGTACGGCAGACTAAATGAAAAGAACTAAAACACTGCACACAAATTTTAGAATGTTTGTGAAATATTTTGTTTGCTTCATTCAGCCACAAGTTGTTAACATTGACGCATGAGATATACACATCTCATGACCAACATGATTCTCATTATTTACATCCTAGCACAGCAATGAAAAATAAAATGTTCCTTCTGTTTAAGAGAGATCTGGTTTAGTATTTAAACCATAACCATAAAAGTGATAGTAAATCTACTCTTATGTACTCTAAGTATGAGTGGATCTTCTGGACTGGGTCAGTGGTCAGACATGTATTGAAAAATCTGAGATTTATACTGTGGAGGAAAAATGAGTCACTACCGCTTAAACAAACCTTGAGATTTGAGCGACGAGAGTCACTCTAGCTGAATGAATTCATGCTTTGTGATATTAGCTTTGAGTGAGAAACCTTCCAGAGGTAAAAGTTCCTCACTTGTGAACAACACTCAGAGCATCAGCTAGGAGAAAACAAAGCTATTTTAACAGGTTTCCCACATTTCCTGAAAAAGTCCTGAAGGGCATTGATTTCATTAATCTAAAAATACGGCCTTCATTCATATTGAACCGTCTTAAATCAGTTTTAGTCTCAAAAAATGAGATCGCAGATGACATCAGGAAGAAGTATGGAGTAGGGCTGTTGTTTTTTTGCGTCAAAAGAAGTTAGTTGGGGTGGTTTGATCATCTAATAAGAATACCTTAGCTACCTTAGGCGCCTTGTTTCTGAGGTTTTACACACTCTTTCAACTGGTAGGAGGCCCCAGAGTAGATGCAGAAATTGCTGGAGGGATTACAGATATCATCTGGCCTGGGAACACCAGCCATTTGGAGGTGGAAAATGTTGATGTTAAATGGATTTCTGGAATTATTGCATGTCCTGCTGCCCCCGCAGCCCGACTCTTAATAAATAGATAAAAATAAATGGATGGATAAAAAAATAGCACAGTCAACAGTCTTAAACATGCCTAAACATAGGAAGTAGGATTTATTATTAGTTTTTAAGCAGTTGGTAACATAACGTGCTGAAAGCCTTGCATTTAAAGTCATGCAGATCAGAATAGCAGAACCAGCAATACAACAAACATCCTGTTTTATTTGGGGACATGGGGAAGTGCAAACTCAATTAGAGTAGTTCACAGCGTCGCTGAAACTAGTACCGGGCAATTTATTTCGTGCACAAAGTATTTCAGACTCAGCGCAGCAGGAATCGTGGCAGTGGACTCCCACATGCAGAGTAAGAAACCCAGAACTGCCAAGTCAGCAGATGCTGGGTATTGGCTGTTCTGTTCGAGCCTCGTCTCCACCACGCCTCCACCCCATCTTTAAAACGAGCACCAGGGAGAGCAGATCTCTCGATGATGTTTGGGTGGATGCCTACACTGAAAGCAGAGGCGCTGCGGTGTCTGATCACAGTGACAAAACAACAATCTCTGAAGTTGGCCACATGTTTAAATCTCCAGCAAGACAGCCTGCATCAGCAAGTCTGGATGAGCCCCGTATGTCTCAGATCAGCTGGTTGCATGAAACCAAACAACACGTCCACTAATGGTTTGCAGGCCATGTCCAGTCCAGATCTATAGTATTAAATTTCATTCTGAGTGGCAGTAGAAAAGGCTTAACCCTCGTGTCGTTCTGCGGGTCAAAATTGACCCGGTCTACAGTTTGAAAATGTGGAAAAAATATAGATTTTCACAATGAAACTTCTGATGTCCACATTTTCAACATTTTTGGGAAATTTTTGAACATGTTTTGGTAGACAAAAGGAAATGTTAAAAATTTTTCTTCAGAAAGTTCACAAAAAATCAAAATCAATGATTTTCTTGTGAATGTTCTGAAAGAAAATAGAAGTTTTACTGATATATATGTAATAATTTTAGTCAGTGTATATTTTTGTTAAAACATAGAGAACCTATTTGAAATGTTTTTAAAATTGGCAGTTCTTGTGTGACCCTGTTGATTATGTGCTAACTTTGTGCTCCTCTACTCCATTTCCGTCTCCTCTTCCTCCTCAGCTTTCATCCGTCCTGCGGATCAAAGTGCTGAAGCCCAGCTCCTACCATGAAGCCAAGCAGGCAGCCACAGAGTACCACTCCGCCAAGCAGGCGCTCATCAAGGCCTTCCACAAGGCCGGCCTGGGGGCCTGGGTCAAAAAGCCCATCGAGCAAGACCAGTTCACCCTCAGCTCCTGAGGGAGTCAGAGGACCAAGGGGTTCCTAAACCACCCACTCTTCCCTCCCTGACCCAGGCCTGGCAGCAAGAGATCCCCTTATTAACAACCAGACACCTAACTTCCGTCCCATGTGTCGGCTCCCACGTGCACTTTGTGCTTGTGAAAATAAGCGTGTGTAGTTTCACCATCCATCCATAGTTCATCATTCTCATTCCTCTGTGGACCTCATGTCTTTTCTCATCATGTTGATTTTACTTCTTTTTATTTTGATTTTATTGGGTGGTGTTTTCCATCTTGTTTTCTGTTTTAAAACTGGAATTCATGTGTGTTTTTTCCACCACTGAGTTGTTTATGTTTCCCAGAGAGTTCATGTTCTTATGCTGTAGATGTGGAAGTTGAGGTTATACAGTTTTGTCTTATTGATCAGTGAGTGTAGCCAGTTTAGGGTGAAATGTAGCCGAGAAACAGGATCTTTGTGAACTAAAACCAACGTGTATGGACCTAAAAATATATATACTTGCTAAAATTAACGACTATGATGACCTTTAATTTAATGATGCATCGATCTTCAGGATGTAAATCTAGTGCTGCGAAGCCAACATAAATAGTTTTAACATTTAATATGTGTTATTTGGTCCGTTCCTTAGATGAGACTACATGTCCTTAGCCCCTGTATTAAAGATGAAATTGTTACAAAATATCGTCGCCCTGTTTGATTCACTGACTGAAAGAAGATATTAGGCAGGTGTGACAGCAGATTAGCACACTTTTGTTGATTTTTGTCTCTTGTTCATTCATTCGTGCATGTGTTCTGTAACTTATTTTGTCTCACTCTCATGTCATACTTGAACGGTGGGGAGGGGTCATGTTGACTCCTCTCGCCTGGGTCTTGGGACAAGCTTTGGGAGGTGCTGCACGTTGTATTTTTTTCCTTGATCTAAGCCATGGCTTTGCATGGAAACTGAACTGAGAGGCCTGCAGAGCAGAAAACATGCGATGGGGAGCCCCGTGCGTCCATCAGTGAATGATTTTTGAATGAATGCCAGCATCTTCCTCCACAGGCAGCTTTGAATCTTTGTCTCTATTTTCTAGATTTCCTGTGATTGATTGTTTGTTTGGTTTTGGGGGGGCGGCGGGTTGTGGGGACAGTCCTTTTTGTTTGTTTTGTTCAGTTTCTTTGTTGTTTTTATTAAGACTAGGCATTTAAGGAGTGGGGATAATACTGCAGTGAAAATAGTGATGTAACCGACCTCTCAGACCTTGTAACTATGTCACTTTGTGGCAGGGATCCATGATAGCTGTCACATCAACTATTAATAGATGGCATGGTTGATGTACTGTAGTGGCACATACAGTACCGTATATGAAGTTATATTCACTAGATGCCACATTATGCCAGTCTGTGGTGATTGTTTGAGATGCAAATATGTCCTTCCAGATAACTCTCTGGAAACTTGTAGATGAACAGCGAAGTGACATGCAATCCCTGCATGAACCGACTCATATGCTAATATCTGATAAACTCTGCCAGTAGATTACAACCAAATGTATCACAGTGTGATGTCATGTCCATCCTCCTCTCTTCTACATCTATACGACGACACGTTAGTTGCATCTTTCAAGAGGACCTTTGTGAATTGACTCCTGTACACCCTGAGTGCATCGGTGTCCTCACGTTTTCGATTTGTAACCGAGGACACATTTCCAAGTCACTGCAGTGAATTCCTATTTCCAGCTGTAGGAACAATATGTGTGTGTGTGCGTGCAATTTATGTGTGTGCTCAGGTGTCTTCTAGCATTCTCTGTCAAACCTTCACCAAAGATGACGATGTCCATGTGTGTGTTTCTGCCCCAGTATTTTCCTTATGGAGATTTTTTTGGAATATGTCATGCATATTGGCATCGACCCTTTACTGTCTGGTTTTTGTACATCTACGCAACAATGTACTTTTTGCTTTGTACAAAAATGATGTATTCAATTCCGTATGGGCGGGAAATTCAATTGTCAGGCTTCTTTAGTGCATCCGTAGCTGTCGGTGACCACATGTATATTGTGACCTGCGATCATTATTGCTGCAATATAGTAGTTCTGTGTATATAAGGAACAACGAACATGACAGAAATTTCTTCCCTGTACAATCAAGTCATCCTAAAAACTGTTCTGATCCTTACTTTGTTGCTGGGATTGTGACAATGTTCCTAATAAGTATTTGTGGTTCTGTGTGACTCACTGGGCACCGTAAAGCATGGCACTAACACTGCCGGGGTTAACATGCTTCATCCCCATTGTAGCCACCCGTGTGTAAAAAAAAATATATATATGCACTGTAAAGTGCCTCAGCTAAAAGTGGCATCCACCAGCTGGCACGTGTGATGTCAAATATGTACGTTTTTCACTTATATTCGGTTGTTTTTTGAAATCTGGTTTAAAAAAAAAAGTCACAGAAAACGGGGGGATCCGGTCGTCCCAGACAGAAAGCCCAGACCAAAGTCACGAGCAATACTCCTGATGTCTCCTTTAATGTCAGCCCATCTCTAACAGGAGTCTGAATGAAGTTTCCCTCCCCCCTCTGCTCCTCCAGTCTTCTTCTTTTATTCTATTCTCTCTCTAAAAGCTGTCTGAGGATTTTTATTTGTATATTTCCCTTAAAAACTGCCTGCTAACTAGAGTTTTGTTTTTCTTTTGACTGCACTAAAGATGTCAACTGATGATGTCATGATAAGAAAAAAAAAAAAACCCCACACACATCCCCGTTTGGATTGGATTGAACTATCACAGCAAGAACTGAAATCTGCTTCCGCTTAACCCTTTGTGAATCCTCGATGATGGTCAGTGCACCCCACCCAGCCCCACCCCACCCCCCTCGTCCTGCTGCAGCTGCGCCCACTGTGGGGTGATATTTTTGGGGGTTTTGTTTGGTGACCTCCCCAGAGTGGTCGCTGTTGGTTCACTCTGGGTTTCAGAGCCACCAATCTCTGTTCTCCCCTCTCTCTCTCTCTCTCTCTCTCTCTCCCTCTCTCTCTCTCTCTCTTGCTCTCTCTCCAGCTGTCCAATGTGTGAAATCCTCCACCAACAAAAACCACAACCTTGCATGTACTACCAACACTGAAGCTGCACCTAGCATGATGACAAACTTTTAAAGGACTCGTGTAGAAAAAAAAAAGTTAACAGCTAAAGATAGATATATAAAATGAACAAAAAAGAATAAAAGAGTTCTTAGTTTACTTTTGCACATGGTTGGGATTCTTTCTTATCGCTCTGGTGGTGTTTGCTCTGTGTGTCTGTGAAATGATATCAGGAATCACTGCAGTTTGGATGTTGGCAGTTTCATCTTAAGATCCTTGGGTGTTTGTGGGCCACATTTATTAACCATTTTGTGAGAACCAAATGAAGAAAGCATGTTGTGTTTACATACAGTTTCTACCAATCTACACAGCACAAACTCATTTAACCAGTCACTTTCAAACCAAAGATGAAACTAAAAAGCAAGTAGTTGCAGTTTTGGTCAATCAGATTCCTTTCTGACAGGTATACATCAGTTAGCCACAACATTAAAATCGCCTGCCTAATAATGTGTGCATCCCCCTCATCCTGCCACAATCACTCAGACCCTTCAGGACCTGACGGTGTCCTGTGATAATCTGGCACTAGGACGATGTCAGCAGATCCTTTGGGTCCTGCAGGTTGTGTGGTGTTGCCCCAGTGAATGGGGTTGTTGCACTGCATCCCAAAGATACGCAGCCAAATTAGGATCTAAGGAATTTAGAGGCTGGGTCATGCTTGTCATGTTCCTCAAGCTGTTCTTCAGCAATTTTTGCTAGTAGTCCTGTTAAGGGAAAGATGCTGCCATCAGACAATACTGTAGCAGGATGTACTTCATAAACCAGGACCCAGCAGAACACTGCACTGCATCAAGATGACCAGTGTCATATACTTCACCTGTTAGTGGTAATGTTGTGGCTGAACAGTGTAGAGTTACCCAGTTTGATACTCTCCACTGAGAGGCCAGGCCTCAGGATTCATGAGATACGAAACAAGAAGCAACAAGATTCTTTTTTTTTCATTTTCCTCCAATCTCTAATGTGTTTGTTGTGTCTCTCTGTGTCTGAAACTGTTCTCTATGTTGACATTTGAGATGAGCGAAGCTTTTTATGTAAGGGATCACACCTGGTTTGATTGAAACCAAAGTGGTGTAATTTTATTAGGTTATCCAATGGACTGTAGAGTCCTAATCTGATATTTACTAGTAAGTATAAGTATAGCTGCTGGATAAATGCGTATGGGCATAAAAATGCAATATATTCCTCTGAAACCTAAACACCTAAATGTATCATGCAGTTCAAACTCTTAAGTTTGTGGACATTCAGCACATTTAATTTAGAATACAGTAATGGAAAACAAATTAAAGTGCCAAGTCCCAGCTTTAATACCACTTTTGTTTTAGCTGTGTGGCATATGTACGCAGTTCTTTTAAAACAGTACCCAATTTGCAATGGTTAACGTTTTTGGACAATTTTCTTTCTTTCTTTCAAGTTTATTTGAAAAAGGACAGCGTGCAGTTACATTAAAAAGATGGCTGCACCAGATTTAGCATCATGCTAATTTCCATCTGTAGTCCTTGGTCCAATTTGCTTGTAACAGATACTTGTTTACCACTAGATTATGCTCAGAAGAGCTCAGAGTTGCAAGTTGCCCTTTAGATTGAGTCAAAATTGTCTGTTAATATCAGGAGCAAAGAGGTGACCATGCAAGTGAAGGAAGTAATAATGGTGTTTTAAAAAATGCAGAAATCTTTTAAACACAAAGGTAGTTGGCTTGTCGCAATCAACAGTTGGGTACATTCTTAAAAAGTAGGTGCACTAGAAATCCACAAAAGGGCAAACAACAAAAGCCCCATGTCTGACTGTTCAGCAATCAAGCAGTCAGGAATGCTCTCTGGGATGCATGTCTCCATGCTGCAGGGCATACACCTGATCAAAAGGAGCCCTGATCACCATAACCTCAGAGGATTCACTGAAAGAAAACTCCTGGAAAGCCTCAGAAACAGAAAGCCCAGGTTACAGTTGCAAAAAAAAAAGAAAGCAATAGAGTTGTGAAACAAAGTTTTATGGACCACTGCAACAAAAATCAGCCTCTATCAAAATGATGGAAGAAAGAGCGGGGAGAAAAAGGAGCGGCTGCCTCTGTTATGGCTTGGCCATGTATGGCTGCCAGTGGAACTGGCACGTTGACATTTATTGATGATTTTGCTGTTGACGGGAGCAACAGGATGAAAGCAGAGGTGTACAGGAGCTTTCTGTGTGCTCTGATTCTGCCAAATGCACCATTGGATGGCATTTGTTCATTAAGCAGGACACCAATCCACAACATAAGTCCAAATCTACCAAAGCTTTTTAGGGTAAAGAGGTGGAATATCCTGAACTGGCCGAGTTGATTTCAATCATTCCACTTATTAAGACCCCACAACAAGCAATGCAGTGAAACTGTAGCCTACGTGCTGCAGTAGAAGACAACTGAACTGTTTAGGTTCTGGAAAATATTTTACTTCTCATGCTAGAGACTTCTGCAGTTCTAACTGACTGATGAGGAGCCCAGGTATTTATTCTCACCACCAAATTGCGCAGCTCAAGGCCCAGTGAAACATCTTCAAGATCCAAAACAGAGAAGTCCAGTCATCTTCTACTGAAGATGATCTGAATGACTAACAATATACACAGATATGAAATAGCCCGCTGGGTTAAAAAAAAACCTATGTAGCCTCTGACTGCAAAGACTTTTCCACAAACTATTAAATACAATGATTTTGTTTAACTTCATGAGTCTAGTTGCTTTAGAACCCCTAAATTGTAGGTGTTATAAAGGTTATATCTCCTGTGCAATTCTTTCTATGCTGATGTAAATCCTCTCATACTAAAGCAGAGAGTTGGCATTTTAATGTTGTGTCTGTTATTTAAATTCAAACTGAAAGTGCTGAAACATAGGCCTTGAAGAGCATAAAACCTGTGACCATATTCTTAGAGGATCCTGCCTGTACAGTACTTGACTTTCTGGTGGTGGATGTTCTTACACATGCACAGAGCAGATCAGAACAAACCTACGGAGATGATGCAACTATGTGGCCACTGTGGATTGGACATAAAATGAACAAAGCTCTGCTCTGTGAATACTGCACTTAAAAACATGAACACATGTGATCTATGCTTTATAGGATACTTAACATTGATGTCACTCTGTCTGCCTTTAGTTATACACTCCGTCTGTGGATCTCTAACTGCACCAGCGATTCAATTATAAAACAAACATCATCATTATTAAATTGCAGCCTTTGTAATATTAACGTCATTTTTTGTAAAAAAAAGCTGCAGCATCTTGCATCATTTGTGTAAAACATTGGTTTAATGGCACAAGTGATCATCCCGACATGTTTAAACTACATATTTAGAACTTATTTCGAGTCATATTCCACCATTAGTAGCTTGTTTTGCTCGCCGAGAGGGAAATTTCAGCGGACACAAATTGCTATGGAGTTCGGCGTCAATCAGACTGAGGTTGAGGCTGGATTAGTCAGACAGCAGCGTCTCATGCATTTTACTGCTGCGTTTAATCTTCAGGTCACACAGGGGGTGAAGTCAGGTTCATCAGGTTCTCTCTGTGTGTTTTACAGTAGCTGTAAGAAGCACTGTAGCTTGGGATTTTTTCACACTTCATGTTTGGTTAAGAAGGGGAAAAAAAACAGATGTCAACGCAAGCATCTTCACATTATAATATATTTAAATGCTAGCCATCATTCTTACTTAGCATACTAACCTGTAAACAACTGTCAAATTAAGTCAATGAATTAAAATGTGGGGGAAAGTCTGGAATTTTGAACAGGAAGCGTAGAAATCAGAGAGCATCCAGTCAGTAGAAAAATAATTCCCAAATGCAGGGTGAGTTTGTGGTTCTGTGCAGTGTTCTAGTCGACTCTTCCATCCCATCAATAATAAATCACACATTGCTGCTTTAAACGCCAAAGCCCCTTGTGGTCTGTCGACATGATGAAAGCTCAAAAGGCAGATTCAGTCAATCATTACAGGTAAATGCATCCCAGACCAGAACATGGCAGACACTCTCTGTTCTTCAAAGATGCAGAACCCATCTGCTGAGTCTTAACTACCCTGCTGCTGTTTACATAGACGTCGATGTTACCACACCCACCCGTCAGAATACAAGCAGTGCAATTTAGGTTTCTTTCTAGCATAGCCGTGAGCCATGTACAGTTAAGACAAACATTGTTCTTGTCCATGCAATATTTTGATTTGTAGTGATTCTTTAATAGATTAGTTCTGGTTAGAAAATGACAAACAAGGGACAAAAGACAGCCAAACATCATGTTAAAGATGTTAAGAACAGAATCTTACCTTTTTTTTTTTTTTTTTTTTTTACATGATTACAAAAATGCACTTCAAAAAAGTTTTCATACCCCTCAAAACTGTCTACATTTTTTCAGAAAATTTCTAGCTATTTTACGCATTCCCAAATGACCCTGGTAATTTATACCACGTGCAATATTCTGATACACTTTAAACAGAGAACAGCTATCACAGTAGTTCCACAATCAGTTGGTGGTCATTTCCAAGGCAAGAGCTTGGTGAAATTAATATTAGTGCTCATCAGTGAGACAGAGCCGAACGTTGTGGATGCTCACAAGACGTTAAAAACTGTAAAGCCATGTCCAAGTGTTTTCAAGTGCCAGTGGCCACAGCTCAAAGTATCATCAAAATGTACAAGGAGTTTAAAAGAAAATCTCAAAAGGCGGATGGCCTTGGAAGATCACCAAGGTCCTCCTGATGAATCCTAGCAGATCTGCTACCAACATCCCAAAGTAAACATTCCACCAGACCTTGTACAAGGCCAGTCTCCATAGATGCAAACCATGCTTTTGAGGGGCTACATTAAGAATCTGGAGGAAAACATTCAAAAATCTACAGAAAAAAATCACCTTGGGCTGCATTGGACCTTCTAACAAGACAGTAATGTAAAAAAAAAAAATATGGCCAAAGTGGTCAGGAAATAGCTTAAACAAAACAACATGAACATGTTGAAGTGGTTGAGCCAGAGAGAATCTGTGGAGGGAACTGAAGACCAGAGTGATGTGAAGAAACCTTTAACCTCAGAGACCTGGAGATCTCCTCTAGCATGTTGGCATGTTGGCATTTATAGGAGCAGTTTGATTGCTGCAGTGCCAAATAGAGGAATTCACCCCTGATAACTGAGAAAGAGTGTGAGTCAGTTTGGACATGGCTTTGTGTTTGGGGTCATCCAGACAATTTCATGTGTTCCATGAAAATTCACACTTGTATTCATGTGCTACCATAACTGCACAAGGGTTTTCTAATCATCAATTAGCCTTTGAACACCATTAGCTAACACAATGTAGCATTAGAACAAAGGACTGATGGTTGCTGGAAATTAACATCTGTACCTACCTCTATCTAGATATTCCATTAAAAATCAGCCGTTCCCAGCTAGAATAGTCATTTACCACATTAACAATGTCTAGACTGTATTTCTGATTCATTTAATGTTATCTTTATTGAAAAAGAATGCCTTTCTTTCCAAAATAAAGACATTTCTAAGTCACCCCAAACTTTGGAACGGTAGTGTATGCAATAAAAACATAACAGAAATAGTCCACATTCATCATTAATGTCTCTAATTTAACACCTTACCATCTTATTTATTGACGTCATTTCCAGGAGACAAAACTTATTGGTCAAATAAAAATTCACTTAAGTCAAAAGTTTTGTAAAAGTATGAATAATTCTGAGCTTAGTGTACATATTAAAATAATAATGCCAAATAGTGTAGTAACTTCGAAGGCAGGAAGTCAATACTACTCTCTGCATGTGTAGAGAAAATCATGACTTCACCAGCAGTACTGACACTTGATAAACCTTTAAGTCATGTTAAAAGTATTCACGGGTTTTATTAGAATTAGACAATGACCAGAACACCTTCTCATGCTGCAGAGTTAAACACAGAGCCCAGATGTGTGACTAACACATGGTTGTAGCACATAGAATACATAAAGTGGAGGCCGGTGAGGGTGCTCAGCCTCTGGTGCAGTCTGAGTGTGAGGGAGAGGGCAGCAGCTTGTGCCCCTGAGAGAAATGACTAATCATTAGCTCTGGTCCAGGGGTAAATGGGAGCCACACTCTTCCAAGGCCCACATTTCCATTTCAATTTTCTGCTCAACAGAGTTGATGTATGTGGCGAATCACATGGCAAGACCAGTCTCCACCTCGGCCGGCTCCATCCTCCTGTTATTCACTAGTTAGAGTACGTCTGTGACCTTGTGTCTCTGGGTGTGTGTGTGTGGGTGTGTGTGTGCTTTATCCGGCAATGGCACTAACTCATCGTCGCTGAATCTGAAGCAAAGAGACAAGTGAGGGGAGTCTCTGGATGGAAGTGTGTTTGTAAAAGAAGAATGAAATCGATGTCTGTCGAGGAGGAGCATGTTTCATCATATGAGCCGACACTGAAGAATGAAGTGGTCTGTAGAATGGAAGCTTTGCCTATAACTGGCAGTCTAGAGAGTGCATACAGTACAGCTGGATAGAGGTGGCAAACAGTAAACCGTTGAACGAGGAAATGATATGCTGATCCGGATGTACTGCATTGGCAAAAATGCTTGCAGAAATGGCATGACGGCCACAACAATAGAGAACTTAGTAGAAAACTGTGGCTCGGCCTGTTTTCCCAGCAGTAGCTCTCCAAATATGAGCTCTTGTCTGAGAGTTTGGTCATAAAAAAGTGTCAGAAAATACTTAAGAAAAACAGGAAAGAGCATGACTAATGAGGGCCAAATAATGTAGTCTGAAGACAGATGGATGCTGCCTGCCATGAAGTGAGAGAGGGACATAATGAGCTGCAGAGGGACCTCAGACTGCAGCACATTTAGACCTGATGCCCCCACAGTTACAATCATGATGCTGCAGACGAAACTGCATTTCAAGACGGCAGAAAATCCAGGATGTTTTTCTTTATAGTACACATGTAATAATACCTCAATCAAAATGTTACAATTTAAATACTGTCTTTTAATCACAACTGGGGAATTGTTTTTTACGGGCAGAGATAAATCACAGAGTGAATGAAAACAACAAATTACAGCTCCAGTGTCTGGATTGGAAAGAAAAAAATTAATCAAAGGTGGAAGTGTTTTTTATGTTATTGTTTTTTGTTTGTTTTTTTTAATTATGTCTAAAGGGAATGGTGCTGATAGTTTTAGATTACGACTTCAGGAAATAAGTGAAGTCTTTGGGCAATAATGTCTAAATTTTAGAAGTCGTTTCAGGGAAAATTGGAGAAATAACTCCAAGATCCGGCCTTCAACTGGAACCAACAAATTAAAATATCTTTAATACCTGCAGGATTAATGAGAATGAAATGCATTTAAAATGCCAGAAAACGTTGTGAAAATATGTTAAGAAAAGAACATTTCTCAGGTCAGTCTCACAGCACAGCACAGAATGTCAGTGGTAGAAGACATATTCAGATTCCTTACTTAAAATACTCCATTACAAATAACTTGACAACACCTTATGACCACATAAGTCATCTCAGGGAAATGTACATATGAAGGTTAAGACCCGAAAACACTATATGATGAAGAGAAACTCAAGACAGATTAATTTGGAGCAGATCTTTGACAACTTTGGAAAGAAAACCTTCCCTTTTCAGCAGAACCAGGATCTGGGAGGACAGAGGGCCTTGACCAGTTAGGGTGAGGTAGAGTTGAGAGAAAATAATCGTAGATTGAAGCAGACAAGCAAAAATAGGAGAACAAAAAAAAAAAAGTAGGAGACCAGAAACCGCAGAACACGTAACTCTAGAGCCAGAGATGCCACGTGTGAAGTTTACAGAGATCAGAAGTTTCTTCAAAGATATGTTGTTTTAAAAATTTGTAACGTCATCTGTTGTGTAAATTCTTCATATTAAAACTAATGTAGGGGAGTGGAAGTATGTAGAAGCAGAAAATGGAAACACTCAAGTAAAATATTGAAAAAGTGTACTTAAGTACAGTTTTAATGACATTTGCAGTTCTTCCACTGGTTGGAGTGGATCAGTAAGTTGGTACTGCTGTGTGATCAGAACCATAACTGGACTTGTGACAATGCATCAGCTGAGTTTTCAAAATGAGCTAACAAGACGATGCCCCACAGCGTAAATTAATTGACTCCACATCCCCAGCCAGACTGTAATTGCCAAAGCATCTCCGTGGCCCCCTGCTCGTAGTGATACATTGTAATTTACTCTGAGGTAATGCTAAGTGTCGCTGTGTGTGAGAGGAGTGTAGATAGGCTAAGTATGGAGAAGAAAGTGTCAAGAGGAGACGCAGATTGAGCTTATCTGTGAGCTCAGGCCTTCCTTTGTCAGGACCGTACCTTTCTGATGAAGACTCTTTGAACCTGACAGAATAATTAAAATGAAGGAGAAAAAGCTGACATTTGCAATTTGACCTTTTTGACTTACGTGGCGAAAATTGGAAGCGTTTCCTCCAGATCACCATTATAATATCGCTCTGCCCTTCTATGTGAGACGTGTGTGTGCACGTGTGTGTGCATGTGTAAAACTGTGTGTTTGAGTGCGCGTTTAAGAGTGCATATGCATAGGAGTACATAATGTCTCTGTATGCGTACAGGCGGTGTGTATTTATGTGTGTGTGGGAAAGAATAAAGGAATAGGTTTATGGCATATTACCCAGCCATCTCTTCATTAAGGAGCTGTTTTCCAGTAAGCGGGCTCTATTTGAATAGCTAAATTGTCCAAGCAGTGTGCAAACGAGGACTAATAGCCCAGTGCCCTTGTCACTGCCAAAGTCAAACTGAAGATCCTCAGACCAGTGTGTGTGTCTCTACATCTGGCTGCATGGTCAGCAGCGATAACTGATAATTCAAGTATTCTCGCTTTGGTTTTATTCTCTCCAACATGATGTGACTGCAGTAGTAATGTGATAGTAAACTACAGGAACTACAGTACAGTATATTGATCCTAACACTGTGACTATGGCACCATGTGTAACTTATAGGCCTGATTCTGGTTATTATGCATTAAAGTTATGTGACGATCGGCGTCTGTTTGTCTGTCTGTCTGTTAGCAGCATTACTCAAAAATGAACCAATGGATTTGGATGAAGTTTTCAGGGAAGGTCAGAAATGGCACAAGGACCAAGTGATTCCATTTTGGCCGTGATGCAGCTCATAGTCTGGATCCACGAATTTGTTAAAGATTTCTGTATCATTGTGAGATAGTGGCATGGTGTCACTGTAACTCTGACAACATGTGAACACGACATGAGCTGCCTGCTGACGATCACATGATTGCGATCGTACTACAAATCGACGGTTGCGGACTTATTGGGATTTATCCATTAAAAATCATACAGAAAATAAGTGATTAAATTGTTGGGGTGTTTCCGAGTCCCATCAATTCCCACCGCCTGCTACATACATGATTCGGTATCTTTACATAACGTACACATACATGTGCTGAACACAAGGTCATTTTGTTTGCGGGTACATCTATATTAAATGGCCACATTCTGTAGTGCAGTGATTTCTGACAAAATATTTCAAGATTTCAGCCGTGGGAAATGATACAGCGACTGAGCAGCCTTGGTGGAAAACTGCACTCTCTGAGTGCTTTTCTTGTTTCTGGTTTGTGAGAGTTAGTGGTACAATCCAAGTGCTTTTACCTTTCTTAGGGTTTGATTGATGGGAGTCAACCCATGAAAGTGATCATGAATAACTGTAGATACTTAAATTAGGTCAGACTTCCCCAATCAAGTTAAACTGAACAGTCAACACAATAAAACCACCTGCCTAATATAATGTGCCTTGTTGTACCAGCAGCTCTGATCTTTCAGGGAATGGACCTCTGAAGAGTGTCTTGTGGTGGCTGGTACCAGAGACATTGGCAGTAAATCCTTTGGGTCGTGTGTGTGTGGCGCTTCCATGGATCAGACTTCTACCAGCTCATTCTGTGGATGCTTGATCAGATTGGGATCTGTAAAGTTTGGAAGCCACCTGTCATCGCTGCCGTTAGGGAGTGTTGTTGCCATGGCAGAGGTGTGCTCTGACTGGAACAATGTTTATGTGGGTGTCAAATCAGCATGCACATAAATTCCAGTTTCCCAGCGGAACGTTGTATTTGTAATGAGATGATCAGTGTTATTCAGGATTAAATAAACTAAATGTAATGTTTGTTGTCCTGGTGGGTGGATGTTGCTAGGCAAACCTACTGCTGCTGCTGTGGTTACAAACATAATGTAATGAACACAAACAGCATTAGAAAATGTGAATACCTTCAGTTTTCTGATCCTGTGTTCTCAGCTGCAACAAACTGTGCTAATACTTGTTCAAAAGTACATTGCAAAAAGAAACATTTCTGACAGTTTTTAACAGTATTTTCAAAAGCAGTTTAATGATATTGTATAGACTTTCCCTGCTTTGTTAAATGGGAGATTTAAAGAAAAAAAAAAGAGGCCAAATCTGTAATGTTCACATCAAAATCTACATTTTTTCTTAAAAATATGAATTTATTCTTCTACAGTGTGTGACCATAATATTACACAGAACTGCTATATTTAAATCAGCTAAAAATATAAATGTTTACAGACATTAGCTATCCTTTGACTGTAGCTGCCAGATTTTCACTGTGTTTTAATGTTTTGTTTTTTTTCCAGCAATGTAATTTGTCTCAGGTTTGTCTCAAACAGGTGCAAATGGGAAGGAAGGCATTTCTAGATGGCAGAGGAGTGTCTGAGGTGTTGTCCTGCTCCTGAACTTCATCTAAAAAGGTTACCCCTATTATACACATAAAGGCAGACCATGTGTGACCGTACTGAATTTCTTTCTGTCACACCGTCCTTCAGAATGTTTGTGTCTCTAAAGAAATGCTCGCTGTAATCTGACGTCCCACACAGAGTCTCGCTGAGTCATTTGGCCAAGGCTAGCAGTGAAAACACAACACTGGAGGAGTACTTTAGAGTAAACTGAGACCTGCAGGTTTGCAGGAGATTGGATTAACCTTGTGCTCTAGAAGCAACCTCGCCAAGGTTTGTATTGCATGGCCATAAATGTGAGGTGTTTATGGAAAATATCCCTGTGTGTACATTCATTCAGACTCACATGTATGCACTACCGTTTGTTTGGGGTCACTTATAAATGTCCTTATTTCTGAAAGAAAAGCATTTTTTTTCCACTGAAGATACCATTATATTAACAAGAAAAGCACTGCGAGTGGGCAGTACTCCACCAAGGATGCTCAGTTGTGTAATTTTCAGAATCTTGAAAAAATTCATGGCAGAAATCACGGCAACATAGAATGTGGCCATTTAATATAGATGTACCCGCAAATAAAATGACCTTGCGCTCAGCACAGCCATGTGTTATGCTTGTGTTTTATATGGATATTGAATCGCGTGACCAAAACATATCAATTGCTCCTTGTATGATTTCCCATGGTTAAGTTCCGATAAGCTTGCAGTGGTGGATTTGTAGTGGGATCACAATCATATGATCGTCAGCAGGCAGCTGATGAAGTATTCACTTGTAGCCATAGTTGAAGTGACGTCGTGCTGCTATCTCGCAGAGAAACGGAAATCCTTAACAAATCCGTGGATCCAGACTATAAGCCACATCACTGCGAAAATCAAATCACTTGGTCCTTGTGTCATTTCTAACTTTCCATGAAAATTTCATCCAAATCCATTATTATGTTTT
Source organism: Acanthochromis polyacanthus (assembly GCF_021347895.1). Taxonomy (NCBI): domain Eukaryota; kingdom Metazoa; phylum Chordata; class Actinopteri; family Pomacentridae; genus Acanthochromis; species Acanthochromis polyacanthus. The sequence goes on along the minus strand of NC_067126.1, from coordinate 22,205,010 downwards.
TGAGTAATGTTCCACACAGACAGACAGACAGACAGACAGACAGATAGATTCACAAATGGAAAGGAGTACACTGATCATCACATCAGTTGTTCCTCGGTGGAGTAATCAGAAACACAGTCTAGACTTTGTTAATGTGGTAAATGACTATTCTAGCTGGAAACAGCTGATTTTTAATGGAATATCTACATATGGGTGCAGAGGAACATTTTCAGCAACCATCACTCCTGTGTTCTAATGTTACATTGTGTTAGCTAATGGTGTTTAAAGGCTAACTGATGATTAGAAAACCCTTGTGCTAACCCTTGTTAGCACATGAATAAAAGTGTGAGTTTTCATGGAACACATGAAATTGCCTGGGTGACCCTAAACTTTTGAACGGTAGTGTATATACATAAGCATACACTACATATATTTCCTCGGGTGTTTTAAACGTGCATGTTCATCACCAGTGGTTCAGTATGTTATATAGCCATTGCATCACTATTAAATATCTCATACTTAGAAAGCTTGACAATTATCTTCAAATTCAAATCTCCCACACCTAATTTTTCCACTTACACCAAATAATTCTCCCTTTTTGTGAAGTAATGCTGGAGATACTTTATATTCCTAAAGCAATATGACAGTTTTTGGAGGTGCTGGAGAGGATTCTCAGAGCCGGGTTTCTCTCTCAGAGCACTGCAGTGATCCAGAGAGGGAATTGTCAGACCCAGGATAAAGGAAACTCTGAGCAGAAAACACATTTGTTATGACCCCAGGAGTGTAAGCTTATGAAACCTGTTTCTTAAGAAAAGAAGTAGGGGCGAGGGGAATATATGGAAAATCTCAAGAGTTCCTGATGAATCATCTCGGGTCCATCGGAGACACAGAAAACTGAAAAAAACATGAAAGAAAAGCAGACACACAATTGTTTCAGACTTCCATGCTGACTCTGAAAAGAAGAGAACAAATGCAACAGAAGTGTGAATAATTTAATCGTTTCCCAGTGATCAGTTCTTTCAGTAGATGTTAAGAAAAAAATAATAATATTGAGGAATGAAACTTACTGACCCATTTACAATGCTCCTCTGTCTTCAGCTTTCCTCTGAATTTAGAGAAAATGCATAATGAATGGGTCTTCAAGATGCATCCTATCCATTAGAGCAGATGTCTGAGTGTGTGTTGACACTAATGCTGGCTTGTAACACTATGACTTCTGCTGATCTGTGTCTGCACCTTTCCACATCCTTTTCCTTAAAAAGTTGAAGGCACCACAGTGGAGCCATAACAATTAAAAACAGCTCATTAATCCAAGCTGTGACAGTGGAAAACTGCATCTGGGCTATTTGTGGCAAAGCAGCATGGTCCCATTCTGTCTAGGCCTGAGTTATTTAGATTTTTTTTTCTGCAGTTGTTTTTGCTGTTGTCAGGGAGGACCATTTAACAAGAGAGACAGAGCCTGAGCCCGAATGCAAGAATTGTCCAGGAGCTATTGCATACTGCAGATAACGTCATAACTGCATTTGCAACAATAAAGAGCTGTTGATCTTCAAAGGGGAAAGCTCATGTAGTGATACATTTTGGGAGCCATGCAGTAGAATATATAATACTGAGCCTCTATGATACAAATGAGATTATTATAAAATGGATTATTTATATGTGATATATCATCAAGACATATGTAACTACTATCAAGTAAAGTTTAACTTATGCATTTAAATCAGACATATCTCCAAATTAGAGTGTAATGTTTAGAATAAACCGGAGTTTGGTGAAAAAAGTCCCAGATGTATAAGACTTTTAGGCATCTGTATTATACTGCCACCTAGTGGTAAAAGGTGGCTCTAGCTGCTATTATTGTTATTCTGAGTTTATTTAAGAAGGGACCATGTACAATATTAAACATAAATGTTTCCATTCGATGCATTGTACCAGAGATAGCTTTAAGCTAATTTTCATCTGCAGTCCCCCAGCAAGTCACAATAAAACATCACAACATTACGTTATAAAAAGTACATAACCAGTTAACAAATTATCTAGCTGTGAGATAATTCATTTATTTCCAGGTTCAATCCAGTGAGAATCAATTATTTTCCTCTTATTACATGGAAAAACACCTCACACAGCATTTTAGTAGTGGAATATTTCTTTTGCTTTATGATTTTTGTATGTATGTACACTACCAGTCAAAAGTTTGGACACACCTTCTCATTAAGTACATTGTATTTATTTGTATTATTTTCTAGATTTATACTGAAGATTAACACTTTTTTGTTTACAACATAATTCCATGTGTATTCTTTTATAGTTTTGATGTCTTCAGTATTAATCTGCAATGTATAAAATAATTAAATGAAAATCCTTTAATGAGAAGGTGTGTCCAAACTTTTGACTGGTACTGTATGTAGACATATATCTATGCATATATAATATCGATTCCTTATTTTCTTGATATTTGACTTTACATATTCACAGGGCCGGCCCTAGGACTTTGGTGGCCCTAAGCAAGATTTTTTTTGTGGCCCCAAAAACATGCACGGCCCTTCTCCATTTACATAGCCAATACAGTATCCATGCCTGATTGTTGCCTAGCTTGTTGCCTCCTACTAGAGCAGCAACCGTGTCACCATCCTAAGGCTGCTCAAAAGCTGTCGACATTATTGCATAGCAATACCAAAATCAAGGCAGGCTACCCAAACGACGCCTAAGGCCATTTGTATTTGCTAACTAAAAGATTTGAAATGTTTAATTTTCTGTGACAGCCATGCTGTGCGAGGTTGGAGAGTTTAGGCTTCTTGCATTAGAACACGTTGATGGGGCACTGCACGCGCTTGAGTGAGAGAGCGAGTGAGAGAGATTGTATCGGAAAGATTTGTGTGAAGTCGAGTGACATTATAACCTTTATCTCGGGCTCTTCTTTCCATCTCCATCTTCTTCTTTTTTCGTCCTTCAGCACCGCTCCTGAACTTCCTTTTTGGAGTCATGATGCCATCTCTAGTGCTACTGCTTTTCCATCTGTGGCTTCTCCAGACCAGTGTAATCGATCAAGTTTGAAACGGTGCCGTGGTGTCACTGTAGCCTAACTTACGCACGAAGCATGGAGTCACCAACTGACTGCTGGTTTATTTTTCTTTCCTGTATTTTTCCCGTACAGTTTTCTAATAAGCCAGTTTAAATTGATATGTTACCATGATGATTTATGTTTTATTGGAATAAAGACAGGGACAAAATGCGAATCACACACTTATTGTGGTGTGGCCCCCTCTAGTGGATGTGGCTATAAACAACGGCACAGACTGTTTATGCCAGCGGCCGGCCTTATATTCAAAATAAATATCTCTCCATCTCAATCTTAAAAAAGCTTGAGAAAGTTAATAGGTCTTTAATCAAGTGTAATGTAATATGATTCCTTTTGGGGAAATACTGTATTTTTAAATTGTAAAATAAAATGACAATATGTAAGTTTAATTAAGCAGACACTATACTTTCTTCTCATGTATTTAGTTTTTTATTGAGCTCTTAGAAACATTTAAAGCAGTCAGTGCTGACCACTGAACAGGCAGAGCTGGAAGATGCAGCGACACAGAGTCACATCAGAGTTCGGTTTTCAGCAGGACTTTGGCTTTCCTCATGTTGTCGGCCACTGTCGAGAAAGCAAAGCACAGATCAGAACAACGAGCAGCCACAGCGCTTATTGCTGATGCAGGCGATGCTCAAATTTTAATGGAGGTCGCAGCTTTGCAAGCAAATCTTGGATGTTTACTGAAGTCTAGAGTTAGCTAGTAAACGAGTTAACTACTCTGCTCACCTTTAAAGAATCTGATATCCTTTTTCCTCTTTTTCTCAAAACTGCAGTTTAAGTTCACTTGTTAATTGTCACACGAAAAAATATTATTTTAATATTGTTTGGCAAAAAAATGTTTGTCTCCAACGTGAGTAAGCACAATTTATGGACTGAGCGTTTTTAATATACACTACCATTCAAAAGTTTGGGGTCACTCAGTTTCATGTTTTCCATGAAAAAACTCACACTTTTATTGATGTACTAACATAACTGCACAAGGGTTTTCTAATCATCAATTATACTTTCAACACCATTAGCTAACACAATGTAGCATTAGAACACGGGAGTGATGGTTGCTGGAAATGTTCCTCTGTACCCCTATGGAGATATTCTATTAAAAATTAGTCGTTTCCAGCTAGAATAGTCATTTACCACATTAACAAAGTCTAGACTGTATTCTTGATTAATTTAATCTTATTTCCATTGGAAAACACAATACTTTTATTTAAAAATAAAGACATTTCTCAGTGACCCCAAACTTTTGAATGGTACTGTATATAGACACAGACTATGAAATCCAAATATGAATAAAGGTTAGGCTCCTGCAACTAGAATTACACAATTTTATTTTGAAATTGCTCTTAGATTGATTCATACAAACACTATGCATGTAAATTAAACTGTAATTACCTATTCCTCCAGACAAAAGACTGTACAGTATCTCTGACCAAAATACAGTTGCGGGATTCTTTAATAAATACAACGATCACACCTGAACCCACTTCACATTGTTGCAGTCAAGAATACTGGTGCTTTAAATATGTTTTTCGTTCTTTTCTAGCTTATCCCCCCAAGGGCAGAGTCATTAATATTTCGTTAATTATGCTACCACTGTCTCAAAAACGTCTGCCTTCTATTTTTGTAGCTCAAACCGAACTGTGTGCAGTGCAGTTGTAAAACATCTCCCTGTCCTTCTCCAGCCTTCTGCTAAACCTAAAACCTGCGAAACTCTCACTAACATCCTTATGAGGCATCGTTCTTTCTGTGAGAACCAAAGTTCACCATTTCTATCAAGTTACTGAGGAATGGAAAAGAGTATAAAAGTGAAGACAGCAGGGTTCAGATGCTGCAGACTGTCATTAGAGACAGCGGACAGTCACTCACAGATTCCCATGTCTTCAGGTCCGTAGGCGAACATTTGCTCATACTGTCCTATAATGTCGTTTCGCACAGCCTTCCTTGGATCTGAAAAACACACATTACACACACATGGTAGACAGAGTGTAAATGCAGTAAACAAAATTATCTGGAATTATCTTACAGACAAATGACTGCATGTTAAAAACAGAATATCCAGTCCTACTTTCCCCACCATCATTAAAAATGCATTAATAATAGCCTTTGTTCTTTTTCTTCTCATCAGCACAATATCTATGACAAGTGTTAAGCTCCAGTCCCTCTTCAAACAAGAAGTTCGGGTCCAGCGTGAGATGATCGTTAGATTAGAATAAATTAGATCTGATTAAATTTGTTATAAAGTTATGTTTCTGATGCAGATTGAATTTTTTAAAAGCTTCAAATTCGGATGAATGTTGTTAATACTCACCAACAAAGACAATTCTGGGAACATAGTAGCCATCAAGTGCCAGGTTTGGGTCCCCAGTCTCTTCCTGTGAAATAAATAAAACTCTTATAAATTATGCATGAGTGCATATTAATGGAAATTGCTGAATGAAACTTCATATAAATTAACGTCATACTAAAAATAGAGAAAATCTGTATCAAATCCGATTTGATGCGATTTAATATTTTATCAGTGATTGCTGAAGTTTCTACATTTGCATACTGTATTTTAGTAACATTTTCTCATTACCACCACGTTGAGCATGATGAAACCCTCTCTGGCCATTTTCTGGACGGTCTTGTCAGCAGCAAATACCTTCTTCAGCGCTGTTGAAATGATTCTGTTTAGTTTCATATGTTTGCTGGCTTTAAAGTAGTGTGATAGTACTGTATGTTCTGAAAAAAAAAATGTCACAGAGTAAATTTTAAAAAGGTGCACATGTTAGTTCTGGCCCATGCCCTGAACACTTTCACTTCATGACAGGTTGCCGGGCAGGTTAGGAACAAGTTTCACAGGTAGGGCCTAGTATGTATGAAAAGCTAATTGAGCTGTGATTTAAACTTCAGAGCAATGAGATTTTCTCACAAAGTGCTGCTATGTTCAAACATTCAAAGGCAGGCTGCAGAAATACTTTGCTTTTGTTGCTCAAACCAAGCAAAAGTCAAAAGTGAAAGCCAGACTTTGCTCTGCAGGTGGTCTTTATTGTTTATGTGTTAAGAGATGCCGGCTTCCAGGAAACCAGCTGAGTGATTTATGAATATAATTCCCACCTACTTGACTGGCTGCTCTGCGGGTGTTAAGGAATGCAACGATTGTTTTCCCCATGAAACCAAGCCCAAACCAGGCGAGGAAGGGCAGGACAGGATTTGCATTGCAAGTCTGTGTTTTTACGGTCAATATTTCTTTAATAAACCAAAGTTAGCAGCATACCTTGAGAGTGTGGACAGTCTTCTCGATGATGAATGACCATCAGAGGTTTCTGACTGCAACAGAAACACCACAGAGAAGCAGCTCAACACATTCCTCAGCACAGTTAGCACATTAATGGGTGTGAATGCAAGATTACATAATAACATCTCTGAGAAGTCAGTCTTTGCACTGGATGAATGAATTAAATGGCAGATTTTGCTTACTTATGGGATAGTAATGGAGCTGTATTCATGCAGTAACAGAACAGCTGATGTAGTCTCACCTCTTCTCCATTTTTGACAGACCATCTTCATAAGTTTTGACCCAGTTAATAGTATTCCCCCATCCTGCAGGGAAATAAACAGTCATGAAGTCAACAAGAATCAGACACACTGCTCTGTGGTTCTATTACGCCCCTTCAAAAGCAAAACTTCGACAAATCAAACTGACAGAGTCGTCGTTGCAAATGATTGTTATAGAGATTACCTAGATCTTGACAAAAAGAGAATCACCCACCTCTTGACAAGGACACAGGAGGGTTCCCTGTCTTTTTTTTCTCTTCTCCGGCACTTGCACAAATACCAACAAGCAAAGCAAACGAGACCCAGCGAAGCATCCTCTCCTGGCCTTTGTGACAACTGTAGTGACAGATGGCAATAAAGCAGGAGGAAATTCACAGTTCATTGAAAAGATAAAGCCATTTCGACCTTATTAACAGCTTCATTAGCTACCTTGTTAAAATACTTATTACTTGTGAGCTATAATTATATACATGGCAATTACACATGCTTTTGTTTTTTCTGATTGTATATTAACAAAAAAAAATTGTCCATATATCACCTAATCATGACTAGAATTTTAACATTTCAAATACTAGACATAAAACAATCGCAGAAAAGACAGTCCAAAGTTCATACGAGGTGTATATCTTACCTTGCATGAAGCACCAAGTATCTGCATCTGCTCTTACCTTCCTGAATGCGCTCCCTTTTGTGAGGCGATTCTTTTCAACTGAACTCACCAAACTGGTATGTCATAGTGGTATACTATAAATACAGAAGGCCATGACCTACTGAAAAAACACCCATACAGTACACAGATTTCATACACAATACCTAAAACATTTCTTTCACCTCACCCTTAACTGTTTAACAGTGAGGCTGCTGGCCTGAACCAGTCAGAGACCGATATCAAGCGATTTCAAGACATCTGACCTCAAATGTTAATACGCAAGAATTCCTTATACTCATCTCTCATGTCAGTTTTCTTTCTGCTATAACATGTCAGCCTAAAAATAAAGTTTTTCTGTCCCTTCATGAAAATCAAGTTTTTTTCAACTTTGTAAACAAATACATGCATACAGTGCTTTTTCTTAATATGGTGGAAGACGAATTATTAGTAAAACACACAGTATACTGTGCAGTATTCTGCGATGACTGAGGATTTCCACTTGAAATTGAAATCAACTGATGACACTCCAAAACACAGATTGTTGTATTTAGTGTGTAACAATCCAACAGAACCAATCCATCAACCAGCAGAATGAGACTTTCTGTATAACTCTTCTTCTTCATATTCTGTTTTCATTTGGTATACAGACACTTCCATTCAAAAGTGTAGGGTCGCCCAGGCAATTTCGTGTTTCCATCAAAACTCACACTTTCTTCAAGTGCAAACATAATTGCACAAGGTGTTTCTAATCAGCAATTAGCCTTTCAACTCCATTAGCTAACACAATGTAGCATTAGAACACAGGAGTGATGGTTGCTGAAAATGTTCCTCTGTACCCCTATGTAGATATTCCATTAAAAATCAGCCGTTTCCAGCTAGAATGGTCATTTACCACATTAACAATGTCTAGATTATATTTCCGATTAACTTAATTTAATTTTCATGAAAAAGAAACAGTTTTTCTTTCAAAATTAGGGCCATTTCTAAGTAACCCCAAACTTTTGAAGGGTAGTATATATAGCTGAATTGGTTCAGTATAACAACTTGCCATTGTATACAGTGAAGTAGTTTAACAGCATCATAGGTGATCCTGCAAGTGTGGAAGGAGTGGGTGGAGATAGAGGCGAGGCTTTTGCAGATTTGCATATTCTAAAGGAAGCAACTGTGTTGAGTTACATTTCAGCCACTTCAGCATAAGGAGATTATATTTTCTCTGAAGCAAAACTTTATAAATGTGTAACTTTGATAATAGAAAATATTTTTAGAGGTTTAGTCAGTGACTGCATTTTGTGACTTTATTTCTGTAAATATAGAGTTTAAATATATTTTTTAAATCTTCTACACTGTTATATTCTCTTTGTGCACCTAGCTACACTTTGCAATAACCCTCCACTCTATCCCAGAGTAAACCAAGTGATATTTTACCCACTTTTGCTCTTGAATGTTGAGCAATAATATGACACAGGCTATGGAAGCTATCCATCTACTTCTATTTGAATCTCTTTCATAACCAGAACCAAGGAACACAAGCACCTCCCTTTTGTTTTAGTCTCTTTTTGGTATGTTTTAGGTTAGATTTTAAGATTTTACTGAATGTGCTTTATGGTCTCTCACCTGGTTTTGTTTCTCATCTTTTCAGTACATACCAGTGCATATTTTGAAGTCCTGTTGTCTGTTACAGGGGCCTGGCTGAAGACTAAAAGGGCACACAGTATTTGCAGTCACTGCCCCTGAAAGCATTTGGTGACTTTATTTGACTTTAAATCCCTTTGAACTGTCATTTAATTCTTTCACTAATGTTTTACCTTACACTTTGTTTGTCTATCTATCTATCTATCTATCTATCTATCTATCTATCTATCTATCTATCTATCTATCTATCTATCTATCTATCTATCTATCTATCTATCTATCTATCTATCTATCTATCTATCTATCTATCTATCTATCTGCTCTTTGCAGCTTTGTTGCTGATTGTTAACTGTTGCTATGGTCAAAAAGAGTGCTTAGCAACCATAAGCCCTAAGCGCATGCGCATTATTCATTAATGATGCACTGTGGGATTGCAGGATATTGACATAGCAACCAGGCGAGAGAGCTGCTGAAAATTTCAATTCCGAGTAGCTTCTGGCTTATCTTCCGAGTTAACAACACTTAGCTTTACTTTTCACTGCTGCCATGAATGCGGCAGTAGTAAAAAAGACCCAGGACACGCTGGGCAAAGTGATAAAGAAACCGCCTCTCACGGAGAAACTGCTAAGCAAGCCGCCGTTTCGGTACCTGCACGACATCTTCAGTGAGGTGAGACTCAACTCACGGTATAATAATGTTGGCAAGCTGACGTTCAGCTGGCGCCATGGGACTCTTTTAATCGTATTTATTAACAGGCTAACTCCAGCTGGAGTTGTGTCTTTTAAAAATGCAGTCATGGGAACCCGTTAGCTGGCTAACATTAGCATGACCCAAGCTAACAAAGTAAGTTAGCGAACATTAAGCAACATTTCTGCTCAAGGAAATTATCAGCCGTAGCACAAATGATGCTGGTGTTCAAGCAGTTAAACCACTCGTCCATTTCCAGCCAACCACTAGCGAACACCCTTTAGCAACTAGCCTAAATGTTATGTTGCCCATTAAGTTTATATCGTGGGTTAGCTAGTTAGCTAGCGATACCAACAGCGTCGTGTAGTTGCTAGGCACGATCAGAGCCAACACAAGGATCAACAAACCAATATGTCCTCTATTGGCTGAGAGCTTGCACCTGTTGGATAAGTTGGATAATTTCGTCTGCTCTGTCGAACCCGTCACGTTGAGTACACGGATGTTGTGAGCTGCGTTGTGCTGTAATTGCGAAACAGTGTTACTGATCTTGGATTCAGTTTGGGTTCTTCGTAGCAGCTTGAAAAACAAGTAACGGTGCACACATATGATAACGTTATACTTAGAAACTTTCTAGATTATTTTAGGAGGATCTGACTATAGTAGTCTATTGATGAACGTAGTAAAATGTCTGATTTCTTGGTAGCTAAGATCATTCACCACCCCACAGCTGCTACTCTCAGGTGAAGAGTACAGACCATGATACAGATATGGTACAGACATAATGATACAAAATTTATCTGAACAACACAAAACGACACAGGAAGGACTACATGAGCTCCATGGGAAATTCTGTTCTGTTGTGACTGATACATTAGTAACTTATTTTGATCGAATTTGTCAGTTTAAATATTTGTAATAATATGTCAAATCAAAGCCTGCCTTTTCTGAACTTGTTTTTCTCTCCTTTGACATGAGGTGTAAAGCAGAGTAAAATCTGTTTCACTGTTATAAACAGAGGTGAGATCTTATTCTCACTCTCCACCTGTTAGGTAGTCTTATGTTTCATTGTAAGTTCATGTATATTTGATAAAGGGAAGTGTGTTGGTATGCGTGACTCCTTTGCTCCGATTAGCACTGTGTCTGTGTCTGAATTCAGGAATTAAATTGGTGAAGCCACAATGTTATTTTCAAACTTTTGAACTTATTTTCAATCATAGTACTACTTTCAAGTTCAAAGTGTTAGAGCACTTCCACTACTACTACTACTACTACTACTACATGTATTGTAATTATATAAATAGATTTCAGAATTGTGAACTTATTTCACAGAGCTGATGCTTACATATGGGTGTAGTTTGCAATGTGTGTTTTTAGGTTTCAGGAATATGGAATAGTCAGTAGTAAAAACCATCTGACTTTACTGTTAAACCCTTTGTTCTCCCCACTTTTAGGTCATCAGGACCACTGGTTTTCTGAAAGGCTTGTATGAAGAGACTGAAATGAAGTCTGATAGTGTAAAGGTAAGGTGATCATTCCGTGTATGTTTGACTTTTTTTAACCTCTGGCCTTCTGCTGAACCAAGCTGGTGTCATTGTTGTTTAGTTCCATAATGTTCTCCCATTTTCATTTCCCTTTGTTAATGTGCTTTTTATGTCCTAAAAAGCAGCCTTGTTTATGAGATCACCTGTGCATTACATGGGACAGTCTGAGTGTCTGTGTGTGTGGAGGGGTAACTCTACACGCTGCCTGTATAACACCCTTTGAGTGAGAGGACCTGGCAGGACATGACTGAGAGGCTTTCTCAAGGTGTCACAACTCAAGTCTGCTGTTTGTGAACTGCTGCACTGACTCAGGCATGGTGTGGTGAAGCTGTGTGCATACATACTATAAATGTAACTATTGAGGGGGAAAACGCATACTAAACTTTAATTTGGGGATGCTTGTAAGCATATTTTTGTACGATTTGGCTGATGATTTTATGCAGTCAGGGATCCAGTTACTGTCAAAATCACAGTTATGGCTCTCTCTCTGTTCATTTAGACAGGGGTCTTGTTTTGTTAGCATGAGGTAACTATCCAGGGGCATTACCGAGATGACTGCTGATTGGCAAGACCTGCCTATCAGGACTGTAGATCTTATCTAGGAGGTACAAGTTGATTGATATGTCTACGCATGTATTGAGCAGAGGCATTTACAGTATCAAATGCTCTCTTAAACATGCTGCTATTTTCATAATCATAATCACGCAATGGTATTATAGAACAATATGTTAATGTGTGGTTAATTTGTTAAATATTTTGACATTCATATATCCTGATAATGATAGCTCATCAAGGACGATACAAGCCCTCTTAGAGATTGTTTTCAATTACAGAAAAGCTTAGAAATGATCACTGAATGTAGTCGTGCATTAGATAATAGAAAGATGCAAAAATACAAGGCCATGTAGGGTATTATACTATGAACTTTTTCATCTGTCAATTCTGTTTTAGCTAACATGTAGCATTTTTTTGTACCTAAGCATTACAACAGTAAAGCCTGTAGGAACAGACACGCCATTGGTAATCTTAGACACAATATTTTTGATAACTTACCTACTACTGTTTCTCGCCAATGCTTCAATTATGTATCTTATTACGTGCCTTGAAAGCTCCTGTGCAAGAGCGTGTTACTCAATAGGAATTTCATAAAGGGATTATCACTGAAAAGGCCATCCTATTATCAGATGTTACACAGAAGGGCCAGGTGCTTGCACCAGATACATGTCCTTATGTTGCACAGTTGGCAGGATTCTCACTTGCAGCAGGCTGACAGACTAGAGGTACTGCTTAGCCGGGTCATTAGTCTAGAATAAGGTCTGTTTTATTTACATGGATACAAGAAGGCAAGGATTTAACCAAGAGAGAGGTGGATACAGTCCTTGTTATATATCCAAATTTTTTCAGTTTGTCTTTCGCGCTGCCCCAAATGTTAGTCACTGGACCTTTGAGATGCATGATTTTACTTTGAATTGCTACATTTCATGTTCAGAACTATCCATTACACCATCCAGACATTTCAGTTACATTTATCATGTGTAGCAATTTAAGATTCACACCCTGCAAAGTAAAACATAGTTTGTTAATTTTAACAGCCTGGTCAAGAAAGGAGAGGAATAAGACTTAAGTGGTGGACACAGTTTGTGACTATTAGTCCAACTATAGTTAAAAATACAATGCAGTCTGTGTAGAATTTCAGCATTAAAAGACTAACTTGTGCTGAATTAACAAATGTGCATGTCTGGAGGGTTTATCTTTTGAAACGATGGTAGACAATAATCTCACTGAAATTCTTGACTTTCTCTCTTGTGCACTGACCTAATTACCAAAACATCTTTTTTCTTTCCAGGATAAGGAGTCTAAAATAGTCTTCCTTCAGAAAGCAATAGATGTGGTGATGCTGGTGAGTGGTGAACCCCTGGCAGCAAAGCCAGCACGCATCGTTGCCGGCCATGAGCCTGAGAAAACCAATGAGCTGCTGCAGGCCATCGCCAAGTGCTGCCTCAACAAGGTCCGTGTCAGTGGGAGGGTTCACACACCCGCTTAAAAGCCGATTTGAAAAAATTCACACACCAGTGTCTCCAGTTTATTTATTGTTTATGTTGTGTCTGTTACACTGGAGACCCAAAGTAAGTGATGGCGCTACATAAAAAGAAGTCTGTGTTATTTTTCACGTCAAAATAATATACTCTTGGGAAAACTGTCGAGCTGCCTCAGGGAAAACTTTGAAATATTTTAATCGAACCCCAGAGATTAAGTGTAAACAGATGAGCTGATGCCTGGGGGATAGTTGCTGTTCACACTGTATGTAAACTATTCTTGTCGATTTGAATGTATTCCTCTCAGCTTATGTAGTGTTGCTTTTATGTTTTGAAGGCATGTGGTTACAATTGCAAAACTATTTCTGAGTTTTCAGCTTGTATGAATCTCATTAAAACTTAACAACCTTGAGAATGCCATAAACGTAAGGTTAGCTCTGACTGAAGGCAATTTGAAGTCTGACAATGATTACGATGAGCAGGCGTAGTCAGGAAAGGCAGCTTAGCAGATACATCATCACTTAGTAATCTAACAAAATGGCAAAATGTAAATGTATTACTAAAGTTCTTCTCTCATCTTTACAGAGTTGATTTAAACACGAGACACTTGTGCTCCAACTGTGGCACATATTATATGCACGGCAGTTTTTTAGTGCTAGTTTATGACCTTTTGTCTTCCTCATTCCACATGGAGATCAGTTACCGGTAATCTCCAAACTGTCCCTTTTTAAAGGTTGCAGTTAGAATTTTGCTTAAGGACACTTTAGTAGAGGAATGCGCTTTGAGGCCAGTCTTTTACACATTTTTGTACCCTTCTTGTTAAATATCTCAGATTTTTGCTGCATGAGATGGCATTACTCTCTTGCTCTGCAGTTGTCCAGTGATGATGCAGTTAAGCGAGTGCTCGCAGGAGAAAAGGTGGACATCAAGACCAAAGCCAGCACCTCCAGGTCCCAGGACAAGGAGAACAGGGAGGGACGTGAACGCCATCCAGATAGAGAGGTGATAGTCTTCAGCCCACTAAAATTGCGCAATTTTAAATTCATATCACAATACTCAATCCTAGATGCACTGTAAAATGTTTTTTCTATGTTAAAATTTTACTTGCGGATGTGATGACTTTGCTCAAATAATCAGCGTTCCAACATGTTATTTTGGCTGTCAGTGAATCCTTATCCACTGTGTTGGTAAAAAAAAAAAAACAATTTCAGGAGAAGAAAAAGATTACAGAGCGCAGTGGCAGCCGCGACCAGAAGGACCCAGACCAGCCCAAAGAGCAGGAGAGTCGACGCAGAGATGGAGAGAAAGAACACCACCGTGACAGGGAGCGCGGCGACAAGCCCCACCGCACTGAACAGGACCACCACGCCAAAGACAGAGACAAAGACAAGAGTCGAGACCGAGAGCGAGACAAGGATAGAGACAAAGGACGAGTCAGGGACAGGGACAAGGAGAAGGACAGGGAACGAGAAAGGGAAAAAGACAAAGACAGAGAAAGGACAAGAGAGAGAGATTCTCACAGAGACCGAGAAAGAGACAAGGACAAACGAAGAGATCGAGAGAAAGAGAGACACAGAGATGCAGATGAAAGACACAAAAATGGAGAGAGTGGCAATAACAAGGTATGCCATCTAACCCCACTCACATATTCTCAGATAGTAATTCCTGGCAACACGGTGTATTTACATTCAGTGTGTGTGTTTGTGATCAGGCGAGAGTATCAGAGGAGCCACAGCAAAAACCCAGCCCTGAAGAGCCTAGCAAAACAGCCAAAACTGTGCCAGCAGTAAGTTTTAACTTTTCACAGATAACTGAAACATAATATAATATCTGTTTTTGTAACGATGATTCATTAAATTCAAGGAACAGAGTTGATTACTGATTTTCGAAAAATGTATCTTGACATTTTAGACAGGTTGAAAGAAATTCAAATGTATTTTTCCAATGTTGTGCCTTTTGTCCTTGCAAGGAACCAAACCCAGTTGAAGAGGTATTCATGCCTGCAGAAGTGATCCATAGAAAATAGTTTGTACATAGCTGACAATTTAATGCTTGAATATGGTGACCATTGCAATGGCCTTGGGGTGGCTAGATGCTTGATTAGGTGCTAGATTGAGCTATAGAGTAGAGCAGACATGAGGTCATGTTTGCTATTATTACCTGCATAACTGATATGTGTGATGACTGGGAGGATGATGTAATGCTGTGTTCTTTGCCTGTACAGCCCACAGAGGCAGTTGAGAACCAGGTAAGACTTTAATTAGTTGTAATGGTAGAGAGGGTAGCACTTTTTCATTTCACATACTGTTTCATCAAGGCTCTGTCAGTGCAATTACAGTCTACTCGAATTTTTTTCCTGTTCCTGTAACTGTTAGCTTGGGTCACTGTTGCAATGCAACACCTTTATCCAGTGTGCTCTGAGACTCATTAATGATGTAAGACTAATGTTTCACTTCATGAGTTAGCTGTACAACAACTAAGGTCACTAATGTGCTTGTTCAGATGTGGGATAACCATTTCAAAGATGAAATGTAGGTTTACTGGTGTGTAGTGAGGCCTTCAATTATGCATAAAACCAACCTGTTGTGTAACACAGAAGGGAGTTGGTTGCCCAACAAAATTAATTCACAATGGTCTCCATTTCTAACTTTGCTTTGTTGCTATTTGTGGCCGTTTCTTAGTAGTCAGTCTTACACCCCTTTGATACTGTGGCTGTTCTTGCCTCTCTAGTGCATTTCACGTTCAGTGGATTATTTTGCTTGACACCTATGGATATATTGAATGTCTGGTGCTTCCAGTGCTTAATCTGCCTATCACAGCAGTCATGTTGCATTCTGTCATTTTGCTCTTTCTAAAGGAAGCTGCCCTTGCTTGTTTGCTATGTGAGAATGTTTCACATATAAACTATGTGCTGTGTTTTTTTTTGTTTTTTTTTACAATGACACTTACTGACACATAGTGGTTGTATTTGTTTTAAATCCCAATTATTTTCTACTAACAACTGATTTCATATGTTTAACTGTTTATTTAAACCGTATATTTAACCATAGGTGCAGTCCCTCCTTGGTTTAAATATTTGTTAAGAAAATGACAGATAACACAAAGAGAGTTGTACTCAAGACGACATCAATGCATGTTGCTGCTCAGTGCTTGCCTTTCTGAAGATGTCTGCTTTCTTGTCTTTCCTCCGCTTACAGTCTGACAGTCCAGCTAGAATACCTCGGCCTTCATCTGCCAAAGGACAAAGGCGAAGACCCAAAATTGGGGGTCAAGGTAACACCTAGGCGTCACCTCATTCTACCCCCATCACGCTATTTCAATCGTCTGTTCTAATAAGTTCACACAGACGTTTAAAAATGCTCTTGGCTGCATTTTAATCATTAACAGAAGGGCTTTTTAGTACATCCAAATTGATTTTACAGTTGAAAGCCTTCCATTAACACTCCACTAATACAATCATTGACAAGTTCCCTGGGTGGGAGATGGGAGTGATTCAGTAAGATTACTGTTATGTTGGCAGAAGCAGTAAAGATTCATCTAACTGACATTAATTAAAACTTTTAAAGAAAGGCATTCTTTGTTAGATATATCAAAGATACACAGCCCATTGATTTATCTGTTTTTCTTAGTCCACATTTAACATGTCACATTGCTCTTTAGTGTTTTTTGTGTTTTGATTAGAGACTGCCCTAACAGTGCATTGTTTTTTTCCTAACAGATGAGTCTGATAGTGAGGGAGGTAAGTGTACTCCCTCTGTCTCTTTTATGTGTTCCCATGTGGGGATGATAATCATTAACATTTAACAGAACTGCTAATCTTACTCTTATTTTTAGAGAATAATTGAAACAAAGTAGCAACAGAATTAACATTGTTTTTTTTCTCTCTGTATTAAGAACATCCTCGTTCATTATTCACTTTTAGGTCAGGACTGAATGCAGGGAATTTTATTTGGCCATATTGTTTTATGTGCAGCATAGTTTTACTCAAGATAGCAGAGCACCCCACTGCCTACACCAGCATTTAGTGGAAGAAAATAAATCGAGGCATTTTGCAAATAGCAGAACTTTGTCGTCATTCTAAAACAAAGATTGTACGCTAAAATGTGCAATGTCAAAATAATAAATATAAAACTATTTTCTTAATGCCTTCAGTACCAGTAGCATAATCACAAATCCTGGAGTTTATTGGTCCTCTGGCATTCAATAATTTAGTTTCTGGACTTGTTTGATACTCTGCTTCTGTACCATGCAAATAAGAACATGTAATGTTTTTTTTTCTTTCAATGAACATGAGCTTTTCTCTTGTGGAAGCAGGAGTCAGCGTCTCAGGAGAATTGCACTTATCCTCATATGCATTTTGAGGATAGTTGTGATAAACTGCAGTGATCAAGATGGACTGTTTTAACACTGATCACGTCCACTAATAAACTAAACAACCTACACTTACTGATACCCACAACAAAATACTTGAGTCAATTTTCTAGTCTGCCTCAGGGTAAGGTGGCAATGAAATGTTCTCCCAAAATGTCAGAATGCTAATTTGGATTCAGGCCTTACACTGATCCAGACAGTCAGTCCAGTATGACTCACCTGAATGAGTCACTCAATTATTAAAATCTGTGATATTCATTGTTAAAGCATCTGAGCAAGTCAGTCTAGTTTATTTCTAATTCCTGGTATTAGATACACCGTTTAAATGAGCTTGACAGGTATGCATTAGCAGTGGTTCCTGACCCAACCTAAACTCACTCTGGTATGCAGTAGTATAGGAGGCATGTCTGGGGAAGAAGTTTCTTCTATTCAGTTCAGTTTCATTTTAGTTCCAATTCAGAACCTAAGTTATCTTAGGACATGTTACATAGCAAGGTCAAGACTATTATTTTATATATCCAATGAATCCCTTTAACCAAGCACTTGGCTGCAGGGGATGAAGACGTGCAGAAATAAACCAAAGGCTGTAATGGTTTGTAGAGAACAATGTTTGCTCATTTATCAAAAGCAAGTGGAGCCACCAAGGTAACAACAATGGCATTGTAAGGGGATATTCAATCTGGGGGTAAAAAAGCTGCCTCCCTACTCAGATTTGAAAGACTATTGAAATGAAGATTCTTTGACAGGCACGCCACCAGAATTTTATCATAGAGGTGGCTAGATGGGGCCACTGAAAATCTTATGCTGTTGCAATATACAGCTTAGTGAAACATTGTGTACACATAAGAGTGAAGAAACACACTGATATACTTTGGTTTCATACTTTACAATGACAGTTTCCAATTATCTGATTTGCATAGACTAATCCAGGAACAGTTCACTTTTAGGTTATTTGGGTTATTTAGGTGACCCTCGCTCAAAATAGTCCAGGAGAAGAGATACTGCAAAGTATTAGAGGGGGGAAAGTTTACCTATGATCAAGAAATCCATGAATTATTTACAATTTCTTTGCTTAAAATTCTGCAAGTGTGTTGATAGTTTATCAATCCACAGCAATTGATGGTGCCATAAACTGTGTATTCATTGTACTCTACCTTTTGGCTCCATTTCATGAATAATTTATGATTTATAGTAAATAATTAACTTGCCACTGTCTGGTGTTGTGTATAAATGCACACAGCTCTGTCTTTCTTTGGAGACACTCATGTGGATCCTGCTGCTGTCAACTGCAGGCATTTATTAGTCAGAGGAAAGAGTCTTACAAACAGCTGGAAGCAACAAGCTAAACCTTAGCTTCTGTTGAGACCTTTGTGTGCTGCTACAGTCATCTAATTCTGTTTTCAATGCACTCAGACACAATAGTTGCATTCACTGAAACTTGGACGTCAAAGTTTCACCCTCTTCCTTTGAGTCACCTCTGTTCTTTGGTTGGACATAAAAAAAAAAAAAAAATTCCTACCACATGGCTTATTGTAGTTGGGTATGGTCAGATATGTGTTCCATTGCATCTGCAACCACATTCAGTGATGTTGTCATAGGATCTTTAAGTTACTTGTACATTACTCCATTCAGGAGAGGAATTAAGCTGTTGGAGGTCTACAAAAACAAGATTTCCAGTTGGCGTGAACATTTATAGCACATGAAGGATTATAGGTAGTTTTATTTTGGAGCAGTCACTACTGGAGCACATCCTCAAGCAGAAAATGTATCTGAGAAGATAGTGGGAATTATATAACATAAAACAATTTTGCATTTTCAGAATGGTACCATTCAAGAAAGAGAGGAGCATATTGGTCCATACTTGTTCAAGCAGTGTTTTGCTAAGGATAGGTGTGATCTTTGCTCCATAATGTGACGAGAATCACGCGGGATTGTTTTTTAATTCACAGATGGAGATGCTCAGTTAGCTCACAGACCTGTCCCCCAGGAAAATGGAGACGCTGGAGGATCCTCAGCGCCATCTGACGTGACCTCCAGGTCTGTCAACACTAAACCATATATAATAATGTGGTTAGTTTTGCTTTTGAAAGGTTGCCCAGGGCTCGATCCAAGATCAGTTAAAGTAAATTTCAGTTTGGATAATCAAGAAAGTTCTGCTTTTCAAAGGACTAATCTGTTGTGATTGGTTGGTCGGGCAGCTGCGATACTGCGGCTGTTACCAATATTGGGAATATTGTCCAGAACAACAATTATCCTCCTGAAATCTGAATGACTCAGGGTGGCTGTCACAAAGTAGACATTTGGCAAATCTCAGAGAGCTGTTAACGCTTTTTTTTTTTTTTTGCTTTCGACAGCAGCAAACGAATAGCACGGCCAAGCAGTGCTCGCCCAGCACCTCCTCGAGTGAAGAGACAAGAAAGCTACAGTGATGTGACCCCAGCTGAGAGGTGACTTCATCATTTATATTGACTAATGTTGCATTTACACTATCCATGACTAGAGATTCCTCTGCTTTGTGAAATAATTAGTCTTGTCTCGTCTCTGCTAGTTGTATGCATTGATTACTATTGATCAAACCAGACAGAGTAAATTCAATGGATGAAAGCAGTGTTTGGAAGAGTTCTAAGGGGCAAAATATTCCTCAGGATGTCCTGCGTTTTGTGTACATACAAATTTATTATCCACAAGGAGATCCCTTCACTGAAGAGGTCAAGAGTTCGAGGTTTTCCTCCAAGGTGTCGCCCACCTCTGTCTGCAAAATACAATTTCAGCTCAGGCTCTGTGTTTGTATTTTAGGCTATCTAGTGCCAAGCCCTCAGCACCTGTCATCCTGGATGGGAAGAGGCTGTCTGAGGATGAGGAGGATGAAGATGAGCAATTTCTTGTGGAGGAGACAGTCCCTCCACCCTCAGAAGCTCCAGAAATAGAGGTGGTAAGTGACTTGACCAGTGAGCTCACAGAAAAACATAAGGCTGAAATAGTTACATATGTATTTGTCTCCGTTATAGGATCCTGCACAGGTACTGGACACTGAAGAGAAACACGGTACATTTCTTTATTTTCATTATTTTATATTCTTATCAAGTGTTTTCTTGAAAAGCTCCATAAAGCCACAACTTCTCCTAATTCTTGCCCTTGCTGAAATGGTGAATGACTTAGTTGTTTGTGGAAATAATTATTTCACTTTCCTTCTCACTTTTTCTCCTGCTGTAGGTGGTCTTGTGAAAAAGATCCTTGAGACCAAGAAAGACTATGAGTTGTCACCATCCTCTCCCAAATCTAAAGAACAGGTATGTGTTGTCTCTAGTATTTCGTTTTGTCTCCACTAGAGGGCACAATCACCCTAGTTCTGTCCAAATGATCGGTATCAGTGACTTGGAGCCCAATTTAAACATCTCCACCACTTCTATCAGCAGTTCTTTTTGGAAGGTTTGCTCCTAGGGAACACATTTTGACCGCACAGAACCGCCAGTGCAGCTCTGGTTATTATCAAAAGAAAGATATAAACAAATGGAATGGGGAGGTGTAATTGCACTGCCTGAAAACCACAAAAATGTTCCCCTCCAGTGAAGCTGACGGGCTAATAATCAGACAAGCAAGTATGGCCCTTAACAGTACACACACAATTGATACACACATCAAGATGTCTGGAGCAAAATGAGCGTGTTTTCTTTGGTTGCTCAATATTTTAGGTATGCTTAATTTATTTTGGTTACAGTCTCTGTTCTGTGCACAGTTAAAAGGCATCTGCCATCTTGGGGACCAGCTCTTGATCTTGTTTTCTATTCAGACTTTTACCAGTGGGAGTCAGGCATACCAGTAACATTTCTTTTCCCCTCCCATCTCCTTTTTGATTTAGACATCATAGACTATTTTTTGAGGTTACATGTTCCCGCTTTTGCTCATGGATTCCCTCCTGTCCGCCTGTTTATCAGCCAGAGAGAGCGGTCTTTCATCAATATTTGGGGTATGAAACAGTGTGAAGCTTACAGTTTGGTCTGCACTCCGTGGTGTGAGGTGGTGTATGCTGTCTGCTTTGGGTGGTCCGCTTCACCGAAGCATACTCTCCCTGCATCCCTTCCTAGCTGACCACCCTGACTCTGATTGATGCACTGTTTTGGAATGTCACTCAAGCAGAAAGGTCCCCGATCTATCTCCTCCTAGCTGCGGCCTGAGACATCATCCCTCATAACTCACACCTGAAGTTGTCGTAGCTTAACCAGAAGTAAACTGAAATAGCTTAGCAGGAGTCTGTAGGCCCAGCATTTAACAAACTTTGTGTGTTAAATATAGTCACAGATATTCACAGGCAAACCATCCAAAACAGCAGAGCTCTTAGTGCAACCTGAGCATAGCCTTGCAGAGTTTATCCTAATTTTCTTAATGCAGCCTCCTCCATTTTCACGGGCTCCCGACCCTCATTTCAAAGCATCCTGTACGATCTGCAGGGCCAGTTAAGTGCAGGTATGTCTGCAAATAGGAACTGTGAACTGTTCAGTCCACCCTTCCATCATTATTGGCCTTGCCTCGTCAGCTGTATAAAGAACTATAATGACTTCCTTCCTGACATGAAAGGATGTAGAGGGCAGCTTAATGGAGTGTTTTTTTAATAATTTTTCTTTTATTGTAATCATGGTAAAACACGCAGTGACAAAAATGTAAATATTGAGCTTCCTCATTCTATGTGGTTTGCATGGGTTGAAATTACAGCTGTTGCAATTCATTTTTTTATGCTAGTGTTCATCAGAACAGATACTGACTAACTCACAATCCCTTCTGATGAAGGAACGAGGACAAACATGCTGGCCTGTGTAACTTTTCACATATTTTATGGAGATTAAGGTTTTATTTAATCCCAATTGTAATTTCTGTCCGTTCATGAATTGTGCTCTTGCAGTACAGATGGAAATAAAGGGAACTCTTAAACAGTCAAGTGACTGTACTTTGCTGTGATCCACTGGTGTGTGTGTATTTGCTGTATATTTATGAGGATGACCTTCCTCATGACCCGCCGGCGGCTTTGTATATTATTCCAAGATACTGCTCTTTTTATTTAGACAGAATCTGCCCCTTGCAACAGCTGCGTTTTCATAAGAATTTTTGTGTACTCCTTTCCCCCATTTCTTTACCCCCATCAAATTAGCCTTGATGAAGGTTTGTAATGTATAAATAAACCCTGTGGCATACAAATGGATGGCTGTTGAGTGAGAGTCATGGAGGAGAAGGTTCAGAATACTCTCTGCAGAATTGTCAAGAAAATAAATACTACTCTCTGCAGACCTCTGTGTCTTCATAAACATCCAGCGTTTTTTTTTTTTTTTCTTTTTTGTGGAAACATAAGGAAATGACCCTGTGGCATACCATTAGTCGGATTACTTTTGTAGCCGTCAGATTGACTTGTTGGAAGAATTTTGTTGGGTTTCTGAGTACTTACCTGAAGGCCGCAAACATTTGTTTTTTGACCACATCACAATCTCAACAACATATTGCATACCTTAAAACCTTTCAAAACTACCATTCCTCTCTATGACAACATTTTAAAGATTAAGGACCCTTTTGAAATACAGTTTCCTTTTTATTTTACTGCAGTATAGCCTGTGGTCCCTTGAAAGTTTCCTTTTAGTTCACCCCATACCCCAGGGTGGCGATCTCCCTTGTCTTCCCAAGGGGCTACAGTGACCTTATAACAACATCCTGTAACCTCATCGCTTTTCTCCTCACCTCACTGACTCCAAGCTATTTTTATGATCTAGCAAGACTTTTGAATAGCACTTCATGCAAAATCACAAGGAAACCCTTAAACAATGTCCAGAACCAGTTCTCATCCTATGCTTACTCTCCAGCTCACTTCTCAGTCATTCTGCAGAAGCACACAGTAAAAACCTTCATGATCTCCAAAGGGAGATCAGAGGCCTGCACTACGAAGCAGGATTTGTGAGGTAACTTTAGGTTTACCCTTTAGATTTCAGTAATAGTGAGAAAGTCATTGAAGAGGGCAGGAGTTTTCAGAGCTGCAAGCATTTTCCAAGTAATTTCAATGTCCTATATGTCTTTGTGTTGCAGTATTATTCTGAGGCAGGCTGGTTTGTGCTTGTTGGTCTTATAAGATTTGCAGTTGGCCTCCTTACTGGTTTGAGCTTTTTTTTTTTTTTTTTTAATGTTTGTTCCTTACTTGATTCCAAGATTGTTTCACATGATCAGGTTTTCAGCTAAAAGAGTAAGACTAAAATTGTCTTTCATTTAAGCAATACATTAACAAAATTGAAAATACTATATGATGATGGTCAGATCTCTTCCTGTCTTATATTGGGCAGTGATATTGATAAGCCTGTTAATGTATGCATTCACACAGCTAGCTTTTTTGCCTGTTTCCCCACTGACTTTGACTGTAGCAACTGTGAATGTATTAGTTATATTTTAATTTCCTCATATTGGTTTAGGATTGGCTTTCTCCAGGTACTTTGGCTTTCTTCCACAGTTCAAAAACATGCTGAGGTTAGGTGATTCAAAATTGTCCATTGCTGTGAATGTGAGTGTGATTGTAGCCCTGTGATAGACTGGTGACCTGTCCAGAGGGTTCCCTGCCTTCACTCTAAGTCAGTATAGACTCCAGCCCCCCCTCGACCCTAATGAGGATTAAGCAGTGTATAGACGATGGATGGATGGATGGATGGATGGATGGATGGATGGATGGATGGTTGGTTTAGGATTATAGTTTGTTCTTCTTGTATGAAATATGGCTCTTAACCTGTCCATGTTTGACATTGGTTATCTGGTGCCAGCACCTGCCATTTTAGGTTCAGAAAGTCTGGGTTGACTTTACAAACTGATAACCAGCGTCATGTCACTGCTTAGCCTGCCTGTGGTTATTAGGTTTAATGAAGCTAAATAACAAAAAGATATCCTGAGTATGCAAACTAGCTTCATAGTACAGGCCCCACTACCCAGGAGAATTTTCCCCAGAAGCTCTGAAATTGTCATATATGGTCGTCAATTATCTACGACTTCCTTACAAAGCTTCTTTTATTTCTGAATTGTATTGGTGATGATCTGAATTACTTCCCTTGAATTCATAAAGATTCTTCAGCATTTGAGCTTGCTGTGTCACAGCTTACTATAGCCACCTTCATTTATATTTAATTCGACTCAACTTGATTGTGGGCGTTGCAGAAATGCTTTTACATTTGCTTCCAATCTTTTTTGACCAGATTTAATCAGATAAATCAACAGTAATGAATGAGGTTACAGGAAACAGGTTTACCGTCTTTGTAAGAAAAGCTGATCACTTGCCTTCAACTGGACAGCTAGTGTCTAAATCATTGTTTTCCCAGTTAATGACACCCCAAAGGTTTCTATGGCTCTGACAGGTTCTGTGCTTGCATGCCATTTGTCTTGTCAGAAGGTATTTTGAAGAATGTTTTTCTCTAGAAAATCCCCACAAGCAGTCCATAAATCACATTTTTGCACGCATTTCCTAATTAAGCTGATTAGGCATGTGATGACTGGGTGAATTTCACACTGAACTGTATGCTGTAGAGTTAAAGTATATTTTCATTCTCTGGAACCTCCTTTGAAGGCAACCTAAGCACTGAGTTCATAGTTAAAGTAAAGAATTCACGCCTACAAGCAGTTTGCTGTCAAACATCAAATAAAAGGCTGATGAAACAAGATAATATTTCGCATTATAGAGATATGTCCATATGTAGGAAAATCTTTTACTCATTAACTCAGACTTCAGTCTTAGCTTCTTTCTCTTATTAATCCATTTCCACTCTTCTAGCAGCAGCCAAAGCTGTGTCTTCCCCAGTTCCTGAGGCTTTCATCGCTGTCTAAGATAATGGGAAAACCTGTCCCCCTCCCTCCTCTCTCACCCCCCACTCCTCTGTGGTCACCACGTCTAAATATTGTTCTGTGATCTGGGTGAGAAAAAGGAAAACTAGGAGCACACAGGTCCCGTAGACCCTGACAGAGACCTCCATAAAGCTGTGATTTATATCTGCCCAGGCAGAGTGCACATGAACAAGGGGTCATGTTTTCACGCCAAGTTTTTTATTTTCCAACAGAGAAGGAGTAGGAGGGGGCTGAGGTAGCAAGGGGACGGCAAATAGAAAGAAGCCATGGGTTCTGTCTGGGCTATGCAGACTAAACCGCAGCCAGGCAGGCCGAATGAGCCATAGAGTATTTGTCTAGCTGCAGGGTTCATGACGCCCAGTGGAAAGCCACCCACCTTGCTGAGGGACCACGGGGCCAAGGCATTTCAACCTTCACACTCTCGAGCCACTACAAACGGGGAACAGACTGAGGCTGTCAGAAATTTGTGCTTACTTCCTGACAAGAAATGGTGGTAAACACTGATGTTTGATGTCATTCCTGCAGTGTGGTCTTGTCTAGTCAAGCTACCTTTCCAAATTACTAATTACTTGGCTCTTTGTGGTTTGTTTAAAGAGATGGCTTGATAAGACAAATGCTGTATGCGCCAGCTATGCCAAGCATATGCGGCCTGCTACCCGAGCGGGCTCTGTGACAGATTGTGTGTTTTTAAGAGGAAGCTGTCATTTAGTTTACACTCTGTTGCGAGTACGAATTGTGCTGCTTCGTGAAGGCAGGTGCTCCGGTCTGTGGAGCCAAATAGTATAATTTGGGCCCAGAGTTGAACTTGAAAGGAGGCATAAGTGTAGTAGTTGTTACTCAATACTGTAGTAAAATAACCCCACTGCCACAGCCTGTTACTAAAATAAACAAGACTTAAAGACCAAGATTGCGGGTGGGGGTGATGTGTGTTCGCTGTATGCTTTGACTGATCCTCTGGTTGGTGTTTGTAGGTGTGTGTGTGTGGCTTTAGGGTTGCAATACTGAGTGCTTTCACCGTCACACGCGCAGGCCTTGCGAAGCCCAGCTGAGCAAACATCCTTGGGTTTGCTCCTTGCCAAGGGAGGTCCTTCCCTGATACCTTCCCCTCCTTTTTGTCATCAAGGGACTGAATGTAATTGGGATATAGCGAACCCCCTTCAGCCGCACACCATAAACTGAAAGCCTTCACCAGCCATCCTGCCAGTCCCCCTACTTTGGCCAACACAATTCAGCAGCATGTTTGATCTTTATATATACAGCTAGGTTGGTAGAATTCCTGCCTAACATTTTTAGCCTTGAAATCCTAAACCACTAAATGCAGCCTTGCTCTGGTTCTGGGCATTTGAGACTTTGCTGGAAAAGGTGGAATTCCTAAAGAGAGTTTATTATGTTTTGGTCTAGGGACGCTCAAGTGATTTTTGTGTGTGTTTTATGTGTTCTTACAGCTGTTTGATATAGTGCAGAGTGCTAAATCATGCGGATCATATAAAAACTTACTTTCTTTACTTGTTATGACTTTGTTCTTGAACCTGTTCATGAAATTCTGCAAGTTCCCTTTAATCATTCCTCAAATAGCAACATGCACACTCACAGAATGCAATGTTTGCCTGCTTTGACGGTTCAATCGTCATGCAACCTTCACTTTCAGAACTTGGTGTCTGAAGGAGCGCGGAAGAAGGAGCGGGACATGGTAACGAGGGAGATTGAGCGGCTTCGCTCGTCCATTCAGATGGTGTGCCGAAGTTCCCTACCTTTAGGTAAGATCATGGACTACATCCAGGAAGACATGGATGCCATGCAGGCTGAACTGCACACCTGGCGGAAAGAGAACAAGGAGCACGCTCAGGCCCTGCTGCAGGAGCAGAGGTGGGATTGACATACACAGCATGCATTCAGCTTTGTGTTGCTCAATACAGTTTACCCAGTATCCAACACTAGTTCATATACAGACTCGTCTTTTTATGCCAGAGTGAATTTTTTTTTTCCAGTCACCTAATATTCAGTACTTCCAAGATACTCTACCATTTAAAAGTTTGGGGTCAAACAGTTTCATGTTTTCCATGAAAATGCACACTTTTATTCATGTGCTTACATAATCGCCAAGGGTTTTCTACTCATCATTTAGCCTTTCAAAACCATTAGCTAACACAATGTAGCATTAGAACACAGGAGTGATGGTTGCTGGAAATGTTCCTCTGTACCCCTATGTAGATATTCCATTAAAAAATAACTGTTTACAGCTAGAATAGCCATTGACCACATGAACAATTATTAGACTGTATTTCTGATTAATGTTATTTTCACTGAAAAAAGAGATTCCCTTTCAAAAATGAGGACATTTCTAAGTGACCCCGAACTTTTCAACAGTAGTGTATATGGACATATACACACGTGGACAAAATTGTTGGTACCCCTCAGTTAAAGAAGGAAAAACCCACAATTCTCACTGAAATCACTTGAAACTCACAAAAGTAACAATAAATAAAAATTTATTGAAAATTAAATAATCAAAAACAGCCATTAATTTTGAATTGTTGATTAACATAATTATTTAAAAAAACAAACTAATGAAACAGGTCTGGACAAAAATGATGGTACCTCTATAAAAGATTGAAAACTATTTGACCAGAGTGACATGATTAACTCAGGTGTGTCATTTAATTGACATCACAGGTGTTTCCAAACTCATAATCAGTCAGTCTGCCTATTTAAAGGGAGACAAGTAGTCACCCTGCTGTTTGGTGAAAAGGTGTGTACCACACTGAACATGGACAACAGAAAGCGAAGGAGAGAATTGTCCCAGGACATCCGAAAAAAAATTATAGACAAACATCTTAAAGGTAAAGGCTATAAGACCATCTCTAAACAGCTTGAAGTTCCTGTGACAACAGTGGCTCATATTATTCAGAAGTTCAAGACCCACGGGACAGTAGCCAACCTCCCTGGACGTGGCCGCAAGAGGAAAATTGATGACAAATTGAAGAGACGGATCGTTCGAATTGTATCCAAAGAGCCCAGAGCAACCTCCAAAGAAATTAAAGGTGAACTCCAAGGCCAAGGTACATCAGTGTCAGATCGCACCATTCGTCGTTGTTTGAGCCAAAGTGGACTTCATGGGAGACGACCAAGGAGAACACCACTGCTGAAAAAAACTCATAAAAAAGCGAGACTGGAATTTGCAAAAATGCATGTTGACAAGCCACAAAGCTTCTGGGAGAATGTCCTTTGGACAGATGAGACCAAACTGGAGCTTTTTGGTAAGGCACATCAACTCTATGTTCATAGACTCAAAAAC
Source organism: Acanthochromis polyacanthus (assembly GCF_021347895.1). Classification (NCBI taxonomy): domain Eukaryota; kingdom Metazoa; phylum Chordata; class Actinopteri; family Pomacentridae; genus Acanthochromis; species Acanthochromis polyacanthus. The sequence goes on along the minus strand of NC_067126.1, from coordinate 22,176,350 downwards.
CAAGCATACGAAGAAAAGAACACTGTCCCTACGGTGAAACATGGAGGAGGCTCAGTAATGTTTTGGGGCTGCTTTGCTGCATCTGGCACAGGGTGTCTTGAAAGTGTGCAAGGTACGATGAAATCTGAAGACTATCATGGCATTCTGGAGAGAAATGTGCTGCCTAGTGTCAGAAAGCTTGGTCTCAGTCGCAGGTCATGGGTCTTCCAACAGGACAACGATCCAAAACACACAGCCAAAAACACCCAAGAATGGCTGAGAGAAAAGCGTTGGACTATTCTAAAGTGGCCTTCTATGAGCCCAGATCTGAATCCCATTGAACATATGTGGAAGGAGCTGAAACATGCCATTTGGAGAAGACACCCATCAAACCTGAGACAACTGGAGCTGTTTGCTGATGAGGAGTGGGCCAAAATACCTGTTGACAGCTGCAGAACGCTCATTGACAAATACAGAAATCGTTTAATTGCAGTGATTGCCTCAAAAGGTTGTGCAACAAAATATTAAGTTATGGGTACCATCATTTTTGTCCAGCCCTATTTCATTAGTTTGTTTTTTTAAATAATTATGTTAATCAACAATTCAAAAGTGATGGCTGATTTTGATTATTTAATTTTCAATAAATTTTTATTTATTGTTACTTTTGTGAGTTTCAAGTGATTTCAGTGAGAATTGTGGGTTTTTCCTTCTTTAACTGAGGGGTACCAACAATTTTGTCCACGTGTGTATGTTGCCTTGCTGTTTTGAAAGACAGAAATATAAACACTTCACATGCATTTCTTCACATGTCAATCTTAAACCTTTTTCTCTCTTAGAAGCTGATGCGTTAATGTAATCACTGCTATACTTATCTTGAATTCAAAGTGGTAAACAACTCTGACAGCTCTTTCAGCATGAGAACCTATCAGTAACAACTCTGTTATTCTGGACAGTTTCTCTAGTTGTTTTTATGTAATTTGTTGTAATTAGTGTGTGTGCTTGCTTGTCTATTCTGTAGAGCGACAGACCATGCAGTGGAGCCTCTTAAAGCAGAACTAGCTGAGCTGGAGCAGCTCATCAAAGACCAGCAAGACAAGATTTGTGCTGTCAGGTCCAACATACTGAAGAATGAAGAGAAGATCCAAAAGATGGTGACAGGAATCAACTTTTCATCCCGAACCTGAATGGCAAACAAGGTCTTCAAAGAAAAAAACTCAAAAAAATGCACTAAATATTTAGGCATTTGCAGTTTCTAATACAGAATATTGGCAAGGCCTGTTGTCATGGAGATGATGTGGGATGGGACCAAACACTGCACTTTTAGGTTTTCCTGTCAGAACAGGAGATGGACCCACATGTTCTCCTGCATATCAAGGGCGGGAAATATCGGTAAGATATCGGTAAATGAAACAGCCACTCAGTGGTTGAGAGGTCTGACACAAGTCAAGAATACTTGGATGATGGCTTTGAAAAAAACAATGGTGATGTTGGAGATGTACCAGCTGATAAAGCTGACGGATGAATGAATAAAATCATCTTCCTTGGCCCTTGTTCTGTAACGGTGCCTTTCAGGAATGAGCCAGAGCCCAGCTCATGATCTGGATATTAGATAGTTGTGTTTGATGCTTGGTTAGCTACATATTCAGCGACGATTAGACCACATTTAAAATGTGTTTTCTTGGTGTCTTAATCACCAAGTAACAATGCAGTTTTTTAGGTTGTGACACAACCAGCAGTGTTTCCTTGTGGTGAGAACTGAGAACTTGTAAAAGTACTGAGTCATAAGCAGTCTTGCTTTCTGATACTGCTAGTTTTCCATGATGCTAATTGCACCTGATATAATGCTGTTGGACACAACAACAATTAAACAAACTCATGACATGTTCAGCTGATTGAAAACAAGAGAAAAGTTAAAATACATTTTCTGCATCTTTGCTACCGAAAACTAGGATTTAACTGAAGGATCCTGGGGGCCTAATCGACTGAAATGTATGTTACATGACTGTGGTGTCTTGGTTTAAATTTGTCTTAGAACTTTTGCTTTCACATGCTGATCTTTCCTCCTTCACAGTTAGTGTTTGTTACATTATTCACTCTTCCACTTTTTAAGCACTGCTGCACTTTGAGAAACATGATTACAGGAGGTTTTTCTTTTTTAGAAAATGCTTTTTCGCAACTAAACTGCTAGGATTCTTCCTTCTCTCTCCTATGCCTAGCTTTCAGAAATATAATAGACACACTAATTTTATGTACTTTCAGGGAAACCATTCAAACATATATTCTCCTTACAGTGAGCATGCAGGAAGCCACCATCTTGGACACCCTTCTTATCTATTTGTACTGTAGAATTTTCTAAACTGTTCCTGTTTTAGGACAGAGGCAACGTTTGGTCAGATGTGACTTTGTGAACGTTCTATATAAATTCCAAAAAATATAAGACAATATTTTGCTATCTCATTTTGCTGTCTAAAAGAAATGTACTTTACACATGTAGCTAGTACTAAAACATGAAGCAATACCAGACTGATAATTATAGTAGGAGACATGAGAATGAAGGTAGCCGCTTACAAATGTTTCCTCAAGTTTCCCGGAGTGTAGATATGTCATTGTATTCCAGGGGTAAATTAAATACAAATGTTTCCTGGCATAGTGGCCTATCACACGCTGAATGATGAAGATGCAGTTACCACATTTAAGTTATGTCATTTTACACTGTCCTTGACACTTGTACACTTGCAGTTGGTTTTAGTGAACACTTGCCTCCCAGAAGACTTGGACTGACAGCATTTACAGAAAACTTGTTTTTTTGTTTTTAAAGTGACACTTGCTGTGAATGCCTGGTTAGACTGGTGAATGTAATCTATTATTTTACTCAGATTTTTTTCCGTAGAAACCAGTGATTGCAGTTATAACAGAGCAAGTTCAATGCTTTCATGTGTGAATGTGATGACCATACATGCTTCACCTTGACTGCTTTATCTTTTCTACCATAGATTATACCATCAATTTTTTTTCTGCCCAGACTGGGGTTTCCAATCCCACTGCATTGTCAGACCATTGGCTTACTAAAGGTTCAATTGATGCAACATCCATGCTAAGAACATGAATACATTCTCTGATGCTACTGATATCATAGCCTGGTCTAATTGAAGAATTGTGTGGGCAGTATAAACCCTGCACGTTTCTGAAATTGTTTGTACGGCAGAAATGTTTAGCTTCTAAAAGGCAAATTTTGTGAGTTTAGACGCATTCATGGACGTTAATGGCTTTAAGAAAAACTATTTTTACTAATGTCTTAAAAAAAAAGGAGCACAGTGCTGTAAGAGCTATTTATTATAGGGATTCAGTATTCAACACATACTATCATTTATTCTAATTTTACTCCATTTTCATAGCAGTATTCTGTTAGTCAAACATCATTTGGAAATCGTAATCGACTGAAAAATGCCATTTCAAAAGCAAAACTGGAAAAGTGAAAACCTGCATGCTCATATGTTGAAAAGGGCCGTTTAAACTGTACATTATTTGTATCATATCCTCAGTTTGTCTTTAAACTGTATATTTTGTATATGTGAAGACTGTATCATAGTCCAAATAATTATATAATTTTGTAGTGGAGTGAAATAAATGGTTACATTTCAATAAACATTTGTCTCTGCTTTATGTTTTTAACAGTTGGGAGCAGTGACTTGTTGAGTAAAGAGAAAAGTACAGACTTCAAGTTAAGTTCGCCTTAAAATTGGCAATTTAATGAGAGGTCTTTATTGCTCAAGTTACATTATAAGTGAAATGATAATAACCCTGGTTTGTAATTTTTCATGTGAGACTCATGTGAAGTCCTCGTGGTGAATGGCCACGCTTTCAAGGAGGCTTTCTTCTCTTGAAGCTTTGCCCGACATAACTGAAGTAAAACAATTTTTTGAAGAACCTCAACTAGCACGAGCAGCAACTTTTCTCTGGCAGGCCATGAAACAGCTGCAACACACAAAACATCTAACGATGATTAAGCAAGATTTGAACGGAACATTTGTGATGCGAATTGGAGATTTAGCTGAAGGCCCCTCGCAGAAGGCATGACACCTGCTTTCAGCAAATACACTGGACCCAGTCTCAACAGGTGGATTAAAAAAAAAAGACTTCAGCACAATCTAAAGAAAAGAAGGCTCAACTGTCCATCTGCGTTTCCCTTTTAACAGCAGGGCTCCACAAAGCAGAAGACATGACTGCCGCTTTAGTGGTAAACTGCTGATTATAGCCTTTGAATTTCACAATGGTTTGTGCTGCTAATGAGTGACCGAACCTTTTACTTTCACGGTCTGCAGTTTCCCACTAATCCTCAAGTGAGGTCAAACTAAGAGGCCCAATCACTTTTGCGACTTTAATCCTGAGATTTAACTGCGCCGCTCTAAATGATTGTTAAATGGTTATTGTTCAGTGTGTTTCACTCAGTGGGCGAACCTGTGCATTGTGTTTCCTGGTCTTGTCATATTATGGGCTACGGTGAGCTACTGTCAAAATCGATAGACTCGCTTAACTTGAATCCTTCAACAATGCATTTCTTTTCTACCACAAACAGCCTTTTAAGTACTGAGCTCAAAGCCTGTGAGCAAAATGTCCACTTATGGGGACACATGTCTCTGTTGACCTGTCATTTATTTTTAGAGCACCACCAGGATCTCAGTGTCTGTCATCAGGCAGCGCAGAGCCATGCCTGCATGCCTCCCTGGTGTATGTTACCCACCCAAAAACTACTCAGCACGCACCGATAGTTAAAAGAGAGTTGGCGGTACATTTTAGGTACTCATTTTGCACTTACCCAGAATACCTACTCTACTATCAGCCAAACAGAACGTCTTCCTCACGGACACTCATAAACTTGGACATATAATACAGTGCAAAGTGCAGACCTGAGCATGTCTTTGGATCAGCCTTTTGAACTCGTCTTCAGCCTTTTAAATGCTCTTCTTGGATTTAAGAAGAGCAGCACCCTGAACATGCATCCTATTAAGCCTCAGATTTATGGAATACTTTGTGTCTAACTTTCTCCGAATACTCTGACACATCATACTTTCAGACTCAGCATAATTAAATTTGACGGCTTTTAGGCCAGCAATGGGCAAATAGAAAGTTGGGCTGAGATCATTACTCACACTAGGGTAGCACAGGAACTGATACCTCTTTTTTATTTTTTACATTTCAAATCCCCATCGGCCAAACAGTCAATTCCCTCTGATCATTTTATGATTCGTTTATGCGTGACTGTCATGTAGAAGTGCACCATGAAGACTCATACATAATAAGATTTTAATATAACCTTCAGTTAATTTTTAAAAATCTGGAACACATGTTCCAAATTATTCTTCCTCAGTTGTTGATATTATTTTCGTGATTACATTACGGTATAACTGCAGGTCTATGCTGTCCCTCTAGGGCTGATGCTATACTTTCTGTGAGTACACAAAGCTCTGACTGATGTACATTTTACATCTCTCCATGTTAGCTAGAGTTCATGCAGACTCCTCTGTGGACGTCTGCATGCAGCCCAGAATTTGTGTCCGCATCACTAAACTGTAAGGATAATAGTGTGCATGCACGGAAAACTTAGATCTGACCTACAGTGCAGTTATGCAACAGAGTTTTCAAACACATGAGAAAAGTAGTATAACAACAACTACATGTCTGTGTGTGTGCAGCTGCACTAAAGTATAATCAAGGCTTTATGAGCATCACTATTGGTTCTGTGGGGTGACATGAGATGAGAGATGAACTTTATTGACCCGATGGAAATTTGTTTTGGGCTAAAAGTGCTGGCTGCACATACACAACAAATACATAACTAGCACAAAACAGCCAAATACCATAAATCAGTCACCAAAAGGTGCTGCAAAGGTTAAGAACAACGTACTGCACAGAACAGAATTGCACATGATCATATGCACATATAGCACAGGGTAAAATACAATAAAATAAATAAAACTCCAAATCAGAGCTGCATAGTAACTTGGTGGTGAACTTTCACCTTGCAGCTAGAAGATCCCTGGTTTGTGTCCTGCCTTTCCGGGATCTTTCTGCATGAAGTTTGCATTTTCTCATTGTGCATGCGTGGGTTTTCTCCAGGTATTCTGGTTTCCTCCCACAGTCCAAAAACAAGCTGAGGTGAATTAGTAGCTCTAAATTGTCCGTAGGTGTGAATGTGAGTTTGCTTGTTTATCCCTCTGTGTTGCCCTGTGATAGACTGGTGACCTGTTCAGGGTGTCCCCTGTCTTTTAAGTCAGCTGGGATAGACTCCAGTCCCTCATGACCCTAATGAGGAATTGCAAATCAGATCATAAGAGTAGGGTGGCCTAACTTTAGTCTGAGGTAGCCACCCAGAACCACATCTTGGCTCCGGCCCTGCCAGGCAGTGTGGAGAAGGATTTAAAAATTTCATTTTGTCAACCTGAACGAATGATTAGAAACATTTATTTTTCTCTGCCTGATAATATTTCATGAACACTTGGAATTTAAAATCTTTACTAGTTTTATTATTGCATTAGACTATTTTATATGTTTCTTTTTTATAAGGACACGTGTCGAATTATTGTTTGAATCCTTAGATCTTTGTTTATCATGTCCATTAGTGTTGTTCTGTCTTATATAAACCGTCGTGCAGCCACAGACCCAGTCAGTCCCAGTGAACTGCAGCGGCTCTTTAAACAGCGTTTCCCCTTTAAATGAGCTGAGCGCAGGCAGGAAGTATCGCAGTGAAGTGAGCAGACGCCTTCATCCTCACAGTCACGTTTGTTTATTTTCATGGCTCTCGCCTGATCCAGATCGTCGGTTGTCTCCTGTTCGGGGTGTTCGTGTCGACGTACTGCCGCAGCCCAGTCGCAGGTCGGTGGGTGACATTAGAGCAGCATGGCGGACGGACCAGAGGCTGATGGTGACGACCCGCCCAGTATCAATTTCCCTCCGCTCATCACCGTGTCTGATCTGCCCAGTGCGACTGCTGCAGGTAGGAGCCACCATGATTCATCATGTATCCTCCAAACAGCCAGCAGACAACAGGACAGATGTGCTGCTGTAATGAGGTGTGGCCTCTGGATTCAGAAAGTATTCCTATCCCAACTGTTGGAATATGCCTACAGTGTTGCCGATGTCTCATTGCTATTATTTGTTCTCATAATATAAGGAAAGGAAAGGCAAGTTTATTTGTATAGCACAATTCAACACCAGGTAATTCAAAGTGCTTTACATAAACATTAAAAACAGCAAGACAGTAATAAATTTGTAAAAAAAAAAAAAAAAAAAGAAAAAAAGAAAAAATTTAAAAAATACAAAAATTGAAATAGAAATATATAAAAAGTAAAAGCAATAGAGCATAACATATAGCAATACTACCTACTTGCTACACAGTGGCGTATAACAAGTAGGTAGTATTTTAATCTACAAGTATGCTGCAGTGAACAATAGTGTTTTACATAAATATAATCTAATATAAACACAATGGGTTGATGTGACCATGAGATCAGGCATAGAAAGAGCTCTAGAAAGGGTGGACACAATAATAGGAACATCTGCAAATCATAGTGCAATTTGACTCTACTGATCTTTAATATATTTACGAAGCTACAACTCTTGTCTGTCTGTGGGTCTCAGCAGGAGACAGTAGAAGAGAGGAGTTTGACAGAAAGTCACTACAGGATCACTGTTTCTGCTACGGGTTTACTGATTATCCACCTGGCTGATTATTGTACCCGATGTTAAGCATTTTTCCAATTCTCAGCCGCCTACTGTTAGTTTTATTTAACAGTCCCACATTTAATCCATCCATCCATCCATTATCTATACACCACCCAATCCTCATTAGGGTCGCAGGGAGTCTATCCCAGCTGACTTAAGGCGAAGGCGTTTACACTCTGAGCAGGTCACTGGTCTATCACAGGGCTACACATAGAGACAAACAAGCAGAGTCACATTAGAGTTACCAGTTAACCTCAGCATGTTTTTGGACTGTGGAAGGAAGCTGGAGTGTGGATTTTGAGAAAATCCACACATGGACAGGGAGAAACTCCTTGCAGAAAGACCCCAGCAAAGCTGGGATGCGAACCAGGGATCTTCTAGCTGCAAGCCACTGTGCTACATTATTTGCAAATTATGCTTCTTCTCTCTGATGCAGCTGCTTCTCTATCTGTAGTCATCACTCTGCCGTCTCAAACAGTGACTCGCTCACAGCTCCATGTGACTGGATCCACATCAACAGGACCAGTCTATCAACACTTTCCTGTTGGAGTTTGTGTTATTCAAAATTTTGACACCAAGATTTGCATTATTACAGGAAATGTACAGAATATACCGTGTCCCAAACATTTGTTCTCCAAACTGGACAACATGTTTGATTGTTTGCAACCAAAATGGGTTAAACCTGGTCAATCAGGTACTGTTTGGTTATTCGTCTGGTCAAATTGTCAGGTCCCAGAATATAAATTTCTTGCTCGACCAAAATGCATTATATTACACTCACGATCACATTTTGGAAGCGTTGTTACCATGGCCAAGAGTAAGGGTGGAAAAACTACTATTTTAGAGTCTGAGATTCGTACACACATCATCACTCTTCAAAATGCAAGAAAAACTCATCAGCAGGTATTTCAAGCTCCTGGCAGAAGTATCCGCAGGGTACAGAAGTGGTGGCAAAGGTACAACAAAGGAGGATCCTTCAAAGACTTGAGTTGCTCTTGAGTCTCCATCTGGTTGAACTGCAAGAGCAAAGAATCTGATGAGAAAGGTCAAGAGTAAAAGTCACCAGTCATGGGAAGATGTTTCTAAATGCACTGTGCATCGTTATTTAATAGAAACATTGGGGCTGAAAGCTCACAAGAGGCAACGTGCCCCACGGCTCACCAAACTACAAAAGAAGAAGAGGCTGGCTCTCACAAAGCATTACATAAGTCTGACTCAAAAGACTGGGAGAACTGGATGAATGCCCTCTCTACTTATTTCCGACAGCCAGAACAACCATATCTTACAGATGATGGTGAAAACGTACCATCTTCTGAGCAAGTGAAAGTCAGTGCCCATAGTATAGTTTGAGGGGCTACAGTATGTCCACTTCAGGTCTGTCAGACAATATTATACCAGCAACATTCTAGAAAAGGTGCTGCTTCCAGTTTTGACCAGGAGGAAAAAATCGAGGCCTGTGACTGAATGGAAAATATTGAACAGTGGTTCATAACTGGAAAGATGTTGACTATATGACTCCGCAATGGTGTTCTGAGCATCTGCCTGATTTTCTGCGTGAGGAGGAATGAAACTCCCCTGACCTCAAGCCAACTGAAAACCGTTGATCAGTCCTGAACAGTTGCATCTTTACCAGTCCACCACCGACCACCATGAAACAGCTCAACTCTAGTGGGGGAAGACAGAACCATCCACACTCAGAACCTCGTACATTCCGTGCCTGAAAGACTGAAAACTGTGATTATAATGGAAGGGGGAAATACTGGTTATTGAATAAACTGATTATATTGCATATTCAGTCTTTGAGATGTGTTTGTCTGTGGAGAATGAACTTTTGGGACACGGTGTTTATGTTGTCGGTTTTCTTGATTACTGATCATCAGTATCAGCCCCTAAAAAGCAGGACTATCTAATTGAATATTTTCTGTAAAATCTTAAACTAAGGGGTCTATACATAGGAAGGTGATTGTGTATGAAGCATATATCAGCTTCTATAAAGATATGGTGATGCTTGCTTCATCACATTTTGTTATTCATTGTTCTGTGCCCTCACCAGGTCGTAACCTGAAGGAATGGCTGCAGGAACAGTTCTGCGACAAACCCCTGGAGCAGGATGACATGAGGCTCCACAATGCAGCGTACGTCGGAGATCTGGACACCCTGAGGAACCTGCTGCAGGAAGAAAGCTTCAGACGGTGAGGCAGAGTCATAATTATATTAGAAGGCTGCATAGCACTTGAGTTAACAAGGTTAGAATGTGCTTGGACGAAGATGAAGTAAAACGTCTGTGTAAAATTTCATCTGAAACATTGTAGACCCAAGAGCTTCAGTAGAAGACAACCAGACTTCTTGTTTTCGATTTTTTTTTAATCAAAAAGAGAAGTCCAGTCCTAGCCTAGCCACGCTAGACAACCCACGGCAACAAATTTAATTCTCTGCCAGGGTGGGTCTAGTTACCCTCCATAAGGCTCGAGGCTGGATTCTCCTAAAACTGGCCGGACCAATCACCGTGAAGTGTAGAGTCAGAAGGCGGGCGTAACGAAGTGACGACAGAGGCGTGACGATTCTGACAGAAACAACCGGCACACAATAAACCGTTATCTTTCGACTCGGCTTTGGCCACAGCCCTTAAAGATTTGAAGCTAAAATTCAACTTGAAAGATAAACAAAGGACGGCACTTAAGTGTTTCATTGAGAAGAAAGACGTATTTGGACTTATGCCGACGGGATATGGTAAATCCTTAATATACCAGTTGGCTCCGCAGCTCCGCTGGTTGGGAAGCTAATGGGACTTAGCCACAATCCGCCGGTGGTCTCGGAACTACGTCAGCCTATTCATTGCGTTGATTGGTTGTATACCTACCCAATTGCTGCAGAGGGATTTGATAGACAACCTTTTAGCCCGCCTCCCTCCCTGTCGAGCTTCCCTAGACCCTTGTGCCGTCAGAAACATGGGTGTAGCATGGCTAGGCTAGTCCAGTCCAGGAATAAAGCAAAATACAGAAGGCCCAGACAAACAGATAAGGAAACAAACCATGAAGATACACAATCTGCATGATGAATGATGGGACTGTACAGTACTGCAAGTAAAGAGATGACACAGTTAAGGAGAGAAAAGGTAGTATTTTGCTTTTGTTTTAGAGTTTAAAATAGAAATCAGGCAGTTTTTTGTCCAGTCTGTTAATATCAATGGGTACCTCATGAGGTTCTGGGGAGGAAAACAGCTCTAGAGCACTGCTGGAGTGTCTTATGTTAGTGCTGGGGCTGCACAGTATTTGAAAAACAGCATTGGAATATTTAGTTTCTGTGCAATATATTTTGAAATATGAAAAGATGTAGGAAGTGTCAGGGCGATTAGTATCAAGTAGGGTGATTTTCCATGCAAAAACTGAACACAGCAATCGCAATTTTTCTTATATAGTCTAACACTAGCATCAGATTCAGAATAGTTTTGCTTTGAATGTCATTCAGATCTTTGCACTTGTTATACCAAGCTTTGTGCTGCTGATTGAAATAGTCAAACAAATTAGTCATGTTGCTGCAACAACTGGTGGACTCTACCGATAGAGGACCTGTTTCTGGTCAGTGTCATCCTTTCTGTGGCTGAAATATTTCTGTTTGCAACCATTTCTTCCTTTCCGGTGTGCCTCTCCTGATCTTCTCTCATTTTGCTGTGTACATGTGGAGCTGCATTTCAACAAACCTGTTGTATTATTAAAGAAGTTAAAACACACTCAGCTTGTCCAAAAGCCAAAGACCGGCTTGTAGATCAGTCATGGAAAACTGAGAACCTTTCAACCTTTCCTTTTGACCAAAGTAGCAAAACAGTTGTAGCTGGATGTGTTGGAGTTAATGTTTGTTGCTGTGCATTGCTTCTTCTGCTGTGAGGATGGTACTGCCCATGTGCACATCAGTGTCAATGCTGAGATTCTATATTATATAGACCTAGTCCTTTCCTACAGCGAGAGCCTAGGATGCATACAAAACCACATCATAGTAGTTTTGTATGAATTTAACTCCAGTAGCACAGTGGTTGTATGCAGCCATCGACCTTGCTTCATGTCTCCACGCTCAGCCAACCCATTATCCTAACGCAGCGGAGGCAGCAATGGTAAAAGCAGCTTGTTTTAGCAGACAGCTGTTGCACATGTTTGATTTGTACTGACTTGACCGGAGTTATGGTATTATTTGATGTGTTTTTGTGCTCATTGCCCTGCTTTCATTCCACAACAACTCCTAGAAAGCTTCACAAGTGCTACTGTGCAATATATTGGACCACTCCATTCTTTTCTTTGATGCCAGGCGTATCAATGAGAAGTCAGTGTGGTGCTGTGGCTGTCTGCCTTGCACCCCTCTGAGGATCGCAGCCACAGCAGGACACGCTGCATCCGTGGCCTATCTGATCGCCCAGGGTGCCGAGGTGGACCTAGTGGATGTGAAAGGCCAGACAGCTCTGTACGTAGCGGTGGTTAACGGTCACCTAGACTGTGTCCGGATCCTCCTGGAAGCAGGAGCTGATCCCAACGGGAGCCGCCACCACCGCAGTACCCCTCTGTACCACGCTGCCCGGGTGGGGAGGCTGGACATACTGCAGGAGCTCATCAGGTGAGGCTTTGAAAGGAATGGATCCGAATAAAACCTATATGAGACGTGTGAAACAACCACACTTCTCATATACAGGTTGAATGTGTATCTTCACACTGATTTCTGCCAGTAAGATGTGTTTTCTCACCTCACCCACTGTTGAAGATTGGTGACTAATGCTGCGGAGGTACTCTCATGCCTAGCCAGTCCATCATTCAGCCTTCACTTATTTTTTATTACTTTTTTTTTTAAACAACAGTGGTTTATTATTTTTTCATGCTCTGCTTTTTCTGTGGGCTCTGCATTTCCGATAAACTGATAACTGTGTAGTGCAATATTTGCCACTGCTTCAGGCAGCAGTTACTTCCTGACTTTATGAAACGGCTTCTTTCACCATAGACAGACAGACAGACAGACAGACAGATTCTTTATTGTCATTGCATATTCCTATCCAATGAAATTTCGTTTGACAGCTGTTCTCGTCACAGCAGCATATCAAATAGTGTAAACAATAGACATAAAATATAAATAATAAATGATGAAAAGGAATACAAACACTAAAAGAGACAAATGGACAGGAGTAAAACACACAGGTGTAATGTATAATTCCTAAAATGCACAGAAATAAACATTCTTAGTCACAGAGTCCCACACTTTTCCAACTGCGTCCTACATTGCACATTTTCACACCATAACAGAAAGGCTAAAGACTAAAAAAAGCAAACATTGTCATTTTTACCCACAATTTTTAGACATGTACCTTGTTGCATGCAGAAGTCTGATCACCGATATGTGTTTGCAGCAAAGGAAAGAAGTAATACCATCCCATATTTTTTTAAATCACTCAATTTTTCAGGCATTGAAAGACACAAACAGTATCCATGGTTTGCTCCTTCCCAGGTTCAATGCTGACGTTGACATGGACCACCAGCTGGGTCCTCGGCTCCTCCTTAGCGCTCGCACCCTCAACACTCTGGTGGTGTGTCCTCTGTACATCAGTGCAGCCTACCACCACCTCCACTGTTTCCAGCTGCTGCTCCAGGCTGGCGCTCAGCCCGATTTCAACTACACTGGGCCTGTCTGCCATGAGGCTCTGACCCGCGGTCTGGCCTCCTGCCTGCTGGATGCAGTGCTGCGACATGGATGTGAGGTGGCCTTCATCCACCTGCTGCTGGACCACGGAGCCAACCCGGCCCTCGTGCCCTGGGACGAGTCTGAGCTGGAGACTCCGAACCGGAGGAAGGTGGATCCAGAGGCGCTCAGGGTCTTCCTGGAAGAGAGGAGTGAGTAAAATAATGTGTGGGGAAAAAATCTGGGGATATGAAAATATCAGTGAGGAGAACTATATTCCTAAGATGGACTTGTTTAGGGAATAGCTTTAGGCAGAGCTAGAGGTAAGTAGGAGGTTGAAACACAAGCAGGAGTATTTCTGGCTGATAACTGATAACAAAAATAGATTTAGTTTTTTTTAGGAAATTAGTTTTGATTGTTAAATGAACTTTTGAGTGGTGTCAAACTCAAGATTCTGTCACACACAGTAAAGAATTGTAATACAGTATTTTCTCTCTTTGGCTCTAAACTTCAAAAGCAGAGCTAAAATAACAGTTTTTCACATGGGAATTCTATTTGTTGTTGCCTTATTTTTCCCAGGCCACCTGTTGGTATTTTAGCCTTAGTTTCGTCCCAGTCTCTCACCCTTGGAGACTGACCATCTATAAATCATAATAATAGGAAGAATGCGATCAGAATGCATCTGACACGAGCAGACTACAGTTTACTTATAATGGCTCTGCTGTTCTAAACAAACAGGTTTTGAGTTGTGATGTGAACAGTACAATAGAGTCCAGCTGACAGATGTGTGGTGGTAGTGAGTTCCAAAGTCATGGTGCGGCGCTGCTGAAGGCTCTGGCAGCCACGGTGTTGAGTCTAAAAAACACAGACAGAAGAGCAGCAGAGGAAGATTTCAAATAATGGAGAGGGTGAAAAGGTACGAGCCAAGTTAAGGAGGGCCATAGACCCTCAGAACATGTGTTGATGAACAGTGGAGCTGAATGAGAAGGGGGTGATCTGGTCAGTGGACTTTGTGCCAGTGATGATCCTAACAGCGGAGTTTAGAATGATTTGAAGCCGATGAAAATGCTTCATGAAAAAACAGAGTGTGAGAAGCAGGGTGTGAGATGCGACCAGGGCAGGTATGGGAACTTGACAGAGCTGTGTTTAGAGAGAGTCTAGAAATATTGCAAAGGAGAAAATAAGTAAATGTTATTGATGTATACTGTACACTATGCAGTATGACACCCACACATACCCCACTGGTCACTCAGTAAATATACAATGTTTAGTATTAGTGGGGCTGCATTTGGTGGTTAGCTCCGTCGCCTTGCAGCTAGAAGATCCTCGGTTTGTGTCCTGACCTGGGTCTGGGATCTTTCTGTGTGGAGTTAGCATGTTCTCCTTGTGCTTGTGTGGGTTTTCTCCAGGTACTCCAGCTTCCTCCCACAGTCCAAAAATATGATGAGGTTATTCTGAATGGTCCAATTAAAAAAAAAAAAAAATGTGTTTAAGCTTTTTTTTTTTTTTTTAAACAGATAAAAGACCCATTTGACATTGAGACCACTTTCACAAAGGTGCCCTGGCCAAGAATGGCAGTAGTAAATGTCATAGTAAACAAAAACAGACAGATAACAATAACAACAAACATTAAAATATGAAATACAAGCAATTAGATACATAAAGTACAGGAATTATTTTTGCAGTAACAATTTAAGAACACAGGCGCTGTTCGAGGGATTTCCGTTGTCGATTTCTTAAGATAGAGCAGAAGGCTTCTAATGAAAGAAATTCTGACCATTTCAGTTCAGATCGGAGGGCATTTCAAGCAGAGGGGGCAGAGTAACTGAAAGCTTTATTTCCCTGTTTCAATTCAAACACGAGGTATGAATGTAAGTGATACACCAGTGATAGACTGGTGACCTGTGCAGAGTGTTCCCAGCCTTCACCATAAGTCAGCTGGGATCGCTCCAGCTCCCCTGCTGCCCTAATAAGGATTGAGCGGTGTATAGATAATGGATGGATCTTTATTGTTAATATCGGTATACATTGTATGCTTTCTGCAAGACAAACCATTTTATAAATCTAAAAAGTACCGTCATAGAACTGTCAACAATGATGTGTAAGTGCCTGAAGCTTAAATTTAATGCCCTCTACAGAGTAAACTGCTGGTTATAGCTGGTGTAATGAAAGAGTGAACTAGGCCGTGGTTTCTGACACAGCACTGGTACTGTGCCGGCCGTCTCACTGTCATGACTCATGGCTGAGACGCTCCAGCAGAATGAAGCCAACATTAATGTTTTAGCAACACCTGTATTTTTCCTCCTGGCACACTGGCAGTGGTTGTTGACTTTTATAGTTTACTGCCTTTTGGTTTGAGCATTGCAGCTCATAAATTTTCACAGTAAATCTGTTTCATCAAGTTAAAACATAACGGCCGTTACATGGCACCTCTCAGTGCGTGCAAGAATTACACAGTCATCGTCTCTGACAGCTGGCACAGTCGGAGCTGAGGAACATAAATTACAAAAGAAAATGTGAAAAACGTTAGAGTTATTTTAGTGAAAATGAGAAAACTTATGGCTTGTCTGTAGCTTATCATCATGGCCTACTGGATTCTGTACTTTGATTCATTTGCGGCCGCCTTTGCTTTTTCTCTCCTCAGGACGCCCTCGTCGGCTGACTCACTTGTGTCGCATCAGGATCCGCAAAGCGATGGGCAAGCACCGTCTGAACCACATACCTTCACTACCGCTACCAGAACCTATCAAGAACTTCCTGCTTCACCAAAACTGACCACCATCCTCCTCCCTGTCTTGTATAGTGCTCATCCAATCCAGTCCTTGAAACGCCCTAAGTCAGTCCCAAAGAAAAGCCACAAGATAGAGCATTTTGTGAACCCAATTAGCTAACTGCTTATTATTTTCTATCAATATACAGGTAACAATATTGTTTTCCAAATGTTTGGAACTCAGCTGTTATGTTATAGTCCTATCTACCTGCCACTGTAATAATGATTTAACATTGCTTCTTAACTTATCAGAGAAGCCATAGTCATGTCTTGACTTGTGTGTAATGTTTGCCTTGTGACCCTCCAAATCACTGGGATGTGTTGTGGTTCTACTTCAGGTAGCACTTCTTCGCTTAACAGTGAGAATGGCATTCGGTTTGAGACAACGAGTTAAACTTGCCATGTAATCAGCAGCTCGTTGATAGGCGGAGGGACATTGTTCAGATCCAGCTCCTTGAATTGCTCGCATGTAAACCTGGATTGCAACCCAGCATTCTTAAATTGACACTGTAGATTATCAGTGATGTCCGGTGCAAAGCTAAAAGGTTTCAGGTCTAATTCTGCTTCTTTTCATCCATTTGGCACTTTTATTGGGCTAGAAGTATGAGGGATGGAATGTGGGCCGGCAAACTACTACCACTGTTCTGTGTCTCGGCTGAATGCTGGGTGGTGATGAATTCTTTTTAAGCCATATGTCTTAGCTCTGAGTTTTGGAAAAATGGCTTTAAACACTGATCAGACCAGAGTGACTGAAGATAAACCAGACTACAGAAGTATTGAATTCCAGATGTTTTTAATGGAAAACAACGTTTTATAAATAGATGAGCAATTTCAAGGCCCTGGATCCTGACTGGTAGCCGAACGTTTTACATTTTGGGTCTCATTACTAATGTACATGTAAGCATAGAACATCTAGTGGAAACTTTTTAGATACCTGTTTAAGCAAGATTAATGACACTCCTTTTCTGTGACACTGACAATCTGTGAAATAGTGAATGAAATCTATTTATGATAAACAATAAGTTTGTATTTATTAGCCAGAAAGCTGCCTTCTTTGTGAGTCTATTGCACCTTCTGTGCATGTGTGTTGCACAGCTTTTTTGTCCTGAAACGTCATCATGTAAATAATGACCGTGTTGAAATGCCAGTGTGTTTTGCTTTCCATACCTATAGCTTTATTTGCATTCAGTAAATGTAACCTAACTGTACATTTTCTTCCTGTAGTTATTTTAATGCCTCTGCGCTGGAGACGCATCCGTCGAATGTGATCTCTCAGGAACATCTTGAGGTCACTTCTGCCCTCAGGTCCAGTTCTAAACATCCACGCATACTGACCATCTTGCCTTTCAGCCTGTATCTTACAGATAGTCTGTGCAACAGCTTTTCTGCTGAAAGTAAAAAGAAGCATCTCCAAATATGGGAAAACGGTGTAATATTAACATGGGCAACAAAAAAGGTAAAAATGTTTTGTTTCTGGCTTTTACCCAACTGAATTCAACTTGTCAGAGAGGGTGTTGACTGTCAACACACATTTGAATGTACAGACTAATATATTTATTGTGAGAAGCGCAAGAATACAACTGAAAGAAGTTGTATTGCTAACATAAGAGGTTAAGCATGAACAAAGCTGCTAGCCAGTGTGGTTTTCTTACTAGATGATAGCATAATCCAGCGCATGATTACAGCAGCAGCGTTGCATCCGACTAGTGTCCGAAACTACAATGAAAACTGCTCCCTCCTACCTGAACTCTCATTCAGGTCTGCACTCCTTCCTGCTCTCTCTGCTCAGCCAACATCAGGCATTTGATTCAACCACCACAGCAGAGCTGGTTGATAGCTAGACTCATCTCCTCTGTAGTTCTCCAGTGGTGGAACGAGTTACCAAACTTTCAATTTGCAGACTACAATCCAAGCTCTTCACTGAACACCTTTGCACTTGACAGACTGCAAAAAACAACAAAAAAAAGCCAATCCTGCAATGTCTGCTCTGCCTGTAAACACCACGGTCCTATTATCACACTTGTTTTATGGCACTTTTCCAGGTTGTTTTCTCCTGACTAGATCCTTGCTTGTGTTGTATCTTCTCTCAGATGTACGTCGCTTTGGATTAAAGCGTCTATTAAATGAATTTGTAGAACTGTAGAAGCCAGCCAACCGATGTATCTCTTGGTAAGTCATCCACATAGCAAACACCATATATGGATTGAGTGAATTCAAGCACAGCTTTGGACTTAAAAATGAACTGATGAGGTCACAGGTTGATGTGTCGTCACAGAACACATTTTTGCATATAATTCATGAATTCATACTTTAATTATGACAAAATTTTGCACATACACTACCAGTCAAAGGTTCGGGATCACCCAGACAATTTCTTGTTTTCTATGAAAACTCACACTTTTATTTATGTGCTAGCATCATTGCACAAGGTGTTTCTAATCATCGATTAGCCTTTCAACACCATTAGCTAACACAGTGTAGCATTCAAACACAGGAGTGATGGTTGCTGGAAATGTTCCTCTGTGCCACTATGTAGATAATCCTTTAAAAATCAGACATTTCCCGCTAGAATAGTCATTTACTACATTACTGATGTCTACACTGTATTTCTAAATAACTTAATGTTATCTTCATTGAAAACAATGTTTTCTTTCAAAAATTAGGACATTTCTAAGTGACCCTGAACTTTTGACTGGTAGTCTGTGTCCAACAGGATTAAATGATGAAGTCATGCCATTTTTTATCCAAAAACTAAAAGCTTAACTTCACTGCCATACAAATGTTTTGCAAAAACATTTTTCTAACCATGTTTTTTTTTAAAAAAAAACTCCATCCCACATACTGGATTCTGAGTCTTGTGTGTCCACCCTGAAGCTGCACTGATTTGAAGCTGCATCTGCTGTCAAGGCTACAAGCTGGTGTTCTATTAGAATCAGCTTTATTGGCCAGACATGTGAACACATACAAGGAATCTGACTCTGTGTTTTGTTTCTGTCAGTGAACTTACACACATCAAAGACATGGATGTAAACTGCAGCTTGACTTTTTTGCATACAATACAGCCACAAGACAGTAATTCTGCTTAAATATCTTAAACTATATGGGAGGGTTTTGCAGGGCAGAGTGATTCTTTAAAAGGAAGACCACTTTCTTGTCTTCCTGGTCTGTCTTCCAGTGTAAGAATTATTTCTCCACCTTTCCTCATAACTCTTTTATAAGACCATAAGATCCTTAAGTCCAAAATATCTGGACTTTAGGTTTGGTTCAATCCGGTGAGACAGATCATCCCTAGATATAGGGGCGATGCAGCCCACAGATGGTGTGGGGATTTGATCCAGTAATGCACAGAATTATTATGCTCTTGAGGAAAATGCTTCATATAGACTGTATATTATTGTTATTTATCCCTTTTACGGGTTTGCACTTGGGTCGCACATGAGCTGCTATTGCTGACAGGACTGAATCCCACTACATGTGTTTATTTCTATTGATGCTTTTATTACACATTACCAATCTGGAGATACATAAAGACACACTTTAAAAACAAAAAATCAAATGGAAATTTAAAAAAAAAAAGAACATGGAAGGCAAAGAGTCCAGTAATTATAAGCATGAATCAAGAAGCAATTAGAAAGTCCTGATCTGACATAATGAGACTCACATGAGACATTTTGGAAGACCTGGACCAAAAGTTTGAAGCAGCAGTCTGGATTGCAGGCCTTCCAAAGAAATCTTTAAGCACTCTTTGGATAATTAATTTTAGGATTTTGATTTTAGTTTTCAAATCTTAATGGAGTAGTTTCTGACCATTTCTCTGATTTTTTGGTTGCATATGCTCCTTCTAGATCCCTAAGATCCTCTAACAGTTAAATGTTCCCCAGAATGAAACTAAGACGTATAGAAAAGGCACATTTTGTGTCATCAGCCTTTGCCTCTGGAATATCTATTCAGGTAAGAGATCAGAGTATCTATTTCAGTAGATATCTTCAAGTTAAATCTGTAAATGCATACTTTAAGGCTGTGTTTAAGGGTTTTTTGTGTATTTTAATGTAATTTGCTGGTATCAGACCATATATTCTGGGCTTTTGTGTTTTATTTTCTTATGTTTTATCACTAATATTGTATTATTTTTCATACTTTTGCTCTTTACTTGAAACCCTATGAGATACACTTTGTTACGGCCACCAGTATTGGTGTCCTGTTTGGTTTCTGGGTGGTTATGTGTTGGGCCTTTGTGTGGGGAAAATTGCATGTGTGGGTTCAGCTGTGGCTGTGCCTGAGTCTCCCCAGCATCCCCAGCTGCCAGCCATTCCAGCCAATGAGTCAGGAGTTGATGACCTGCACTGCAGCCCTGTTCTCCCCTCCTTCTGACATCTCTGATTGGGCCACCCTCCAGCTCCCCTCCTCCTAACCAATCGGACCAGCCATCACCACACCTGCAGAGTGTATATATCTGCCAGCATGTTCTTGGTCTGGGTGGCTGGTATTTGTGACCAGTCCATCCTGGCACCTCTGTGTGTGATCATTTGTTTGTATTTTGATGAGTTTTGGTCTGTAGGTACATGT
Organism: Acanthochromis polyacanthus; assembly: GCF_021347895.1. Lineage (NCBI taxonomy): Eukaryota > Metazoa > Chordata > Actinopteri > Pomacentridae > Acanthochromis > Acanthochromis polyacanthus. The sequence continues at coordinate 22,155,661 of NC_067126.1, read as the reverse complement.
GGTTGGGTTGGTGGGTACCGCAGACCACTTCGGTCTGTAGACACTCACGGTGAGTGCTACAGACAGTTTGGGCTTAGTGAAGAAGCCATTCGAGTTTTGAGTCTTCATTACCTGTGTGGTCAAATGTGTGAATGTGAGGCACCAGTTTTGTTTAGTTTGTTTTTGCACAATTGTATTAGTTTTTGTTACTGGTGGTGGGTGTTGCTGATGTAATTATGTTATGTCCATTGTTGTCACTTTTATGTTCCATTTACCACTAAGCAATAAATCCTTTCACCTAAACCAATAACATTCTGGTTAGTTTTGTTACATCCAGCCAACCCCTAGAGGTTGGATCGTAACACACTTGCTAAATAAAATAAAATCTTAAGTTATTATTATTGTTGTTGTTTTAATGGACACCAACATAACTAACAGCTAATCATGTTTCTTCTCTCATGGCTGCAGTCTGTTTCTCTCTCTGGCCTTACCTAACTTGAAACTCATGACATCCTTCTGGGAAAGTAATAACATAACGGGACAGCATCCTACATGGGGACATTTGTTAGTATTGCAAGGCTGATAAATGATCCAGGATGTCACGGTGATTGAGAAAACTGCACTTTGAAGACAACATCAGTGGCCCAGGGGAAGATTCACAGCCTGGGAACCCTGAGTGGAAGCAGCAGGGATCAGCACAGCTGAGGGAGATGAAGGCTCTCACTCCAAAAAAGTTCTGGCAAAGACCTGAGAAGATGGACTGGGATGCTTTCTGGTAAACTCTGGGCAGAAATAAAGACTTCCTGCAAACATATTTTAAGAATTCTTTCAGTTTGAAAGCAAATCAGGTGTTTTGCTTAATCTTTATTAAACTGGATATTGTGAAAAAAAAAACATGGTTAATCAATCACTGAAATATGTGACAAAACTAACACTCTTTACCCTGATAAAGGTGAAAAACAGACAGTGGAGTTTAGTGTGGATGGAAATAATCTACCAGGCTTGTGGACAACGATGCACAGCTGTTGCATGAGGTCTCTAGATGGCACTGTCTTCCTTTCAAGCATGGCAGACATCAGTGTCTCATGCGCTTACGTCTTCTTTCCTTGCATTTCTGCTTTCTTCCCTCATCCCTGCCATTGTGTGTCTTTCTATCTTTATCTTCTTCTCGTATCTCCCTCCATCTACCCTCCGTTTTCCTCTCCTGACTCAGTTTGCTGCGGAGGATTTAGCTGCAGACCTCAGCATGTGTCGTCAAGAGCTTCATCCTTTCAGACCTCATAAAAGCAAGTCTTTCATTAACAGAGCACACACACAGACACAGAATGAGGCCCTCTGCACCAGCGAAGAAGAGACCGGACAGTTTGGTAAGCCACCATCTTCCTGTGGGGAACTTCCATTGCAAGAGTGTTCTCTTTCAAGTCAGGCTTCTATTTTTCTTCTTCTTTTTTTTTTACGTCACACTTTATTTAGGAAGGCATCCTGCTGTGTTCACTGTAGATAGATTGTGTTATGAAAAGGGTTTCACATAAAAAGATTTATTTGAGAGTGGGATATCACATAAACTGAAAAATGAAAGCATATGATCAAGATCAGTGTTCTTTTGAAGGCTAAAATGCTAAACACCAGGAAATTATATTTTATTGGTGGCTGCTTCAGACATAAAAACTTCAGATCATGATTGGCATTAACAGCATTTGAACGTTTAAAGCGAGTCCTTTGGTCGTGTAGCTGCAACAAAAGAGAAACAGAGACGGTAAATGGTTTATTTCCTCTGAAAATCACTAGGAGCCTGGAAAAGCTGAATGGTGTTGTTCATTCCTGAGTTTATTTGCACCACAAACTGCAATCAAAGTCTCAACAGCCTCTGCTAATATCACCGCAGTGTTCCGCTTCAACTGGGTACCAGCATGCAAGGCCATGCTGAATGCAGTGCAGCTCACTTCATTAGCCGACCTCAACTCTTAGATATGGATTAACGCTGTTTCCACGGATTTGGTGTTTCCATATAAAAACCCCGTTGGTGTGCGTGTATATGGGCTTCATGAATGAGTCGAGCGTGTTTGTTTAACACTTATGAACTTGCTTTGGATCCAGACTCACCTGTAACCTGTTACCCAGCGCCCACATCTTTATCAGGCGGCCTGCTCTCCTGCACTTGCACTGGAGAGTAGCCATTTGGTAATTGCCACGCACTTTAATTTGGATGATCTCACTCCTCAGGCGTTCCGGAACTCTGAGTTTCTTTCAGTGACCACATCACTGTGTGTTTACCGCTGCTGTACACACACACACACACACACACACACACACACACACACACACACACACACACACACACACACACACACACACACACACACACACATATAGGTATTCTGCCTGTGACGAAGTGCAGTACAAGCTTCTCTGAGCTCCTTTTGCTGCCGCACAGCGAGAGCAGCGGTCTGAAAACCTAAAGCACTTCAGTGTGACTCACACAGATGACATGAAACTGAGTGTGTCATTTAACGGTCCAAGAAAAGCAGCCTTTTCCGTTTCAGCTCATGCCCAATCGGTTGTACAGGAAAGCCTGTACAACCGATGAATGAGCCTGAAGATATTGATCATTTTTCATTTTTGTGTCATTGTGTAACACAGCACATGTGGGTTACAACTGCACGTCCGGAAGCACTTTTCCTCTATTTAGGCCGTCTTGCTCTATAAACTACTCAATCAGGGCTCAAGCACAGCACATACAGGGACTTCCTTCAGCTTTATTGATATAATTAAGCAGTATATGGTTAGAAATATCGAAGGAATCTTTAGTAATAAAAGTGTGTTTTAATTAAAAACCTCAGAGGGGCTTAATGAGTCTTAATTTGACTGCTTTTACAAAGGAGCCGGTAGTTGTGAAATGTGGCGAGGGCAGGAAGGATGTGAAGTGATTGCTTCTGTAATTACTGTCACAGTCTGTAACTTGGGCTCCATTAATTAGTTCCCTCTCATTTGGGGGATGTTTAGCTATCACAAGCTTGCCTTATAAAGTCTGCCTTTCAGGAACAATGAAGCCATAGAAAGCACAAAGAAAAGTCTGAAAGCTGCGGGTGTAAGTGTAAAGTTTAAGGATGTCTTGGACAAAAAAAAAGAAGAAAAACAAGCATATCGTATTTAACTCATATTAGCCACATTCACTCATTAGCAGTGATGATGAGAAATGAGTGAGTGGACTGCTGTGGAAAACAGACCCATAATTGACTGTTACAGCTCTATTATGTTACTTACCTTTAGGATTGGCTAACTAGGCTTTATAAAGTATCATTAGCTAATGAATGTTCACCAGAATCAGAGTGCAGTGAAAAATGTGTAGGTTCACCATGTAATCTAACAACTGTATAGTTATATTCCAATTTCAAAGACATAAAAATTGGGGAGAAAAAATGTATTTATGTTTAGGAGCCTGTAGTTGTTGTTTTTGTTTGTCAAACAAGTACGGTAACTCTGTGAACCTCGTTTATTAGCTATTCCCGAGATGGTCGTGAAATTTGGTGTCCACTTTTACTCTCAGGAAAATTGTAAATAAATTCATTACCCTCAAGTTCTATGTAGCATGATCATCTCTTGAAAAAATGACTTACTCCAAGAGTTTAATTCATAACTCAATAAATATTAATAAATACAAAGCTTAAATTTAAAGATGTAAAAAATAAACAACACATGAGATGACAGTGGTTATTCTGTATCGTTTTTTTTAAGCTTTCAGCTCTGTGAAGTGAATCAAATGAAAAATGAGTTTGAATCAACCTTCTTTCAGTCACTTCACACATCTGTAATTTTTCTCATAGTTCAATTTTAAGGTATTAAAACTTAGGTTGCTCCTTTCGAATTTCAGTTTTGAAAAAAAAAAAAAAAAGCAGATCCAATCGTGCAACCAAATTATATGACCTATCCTGTGTATCTGACCATACAATAATCTACTAGTTGTACTATATGTTAGACAATACATTGCTTATATCATTTAATATTGATAATATTGTGTCTTTACTTTTACTTGTTTCTTTATTCATGTACATAATTGTGCATTGTGCATGTTATCATTACATGCACACACTCAGTTGTAGTGGTTCGGGTTTTGCAGTTGTGCAGAGAGTCAGACTCAATAAAGTATTTGAAGGCTGCTGCACTATGTTTAATCTGATCAGCAGGAAAAAACAGCACGTTTCAGTCCATGAGTAACGTTTATGTGCGCCTCCAAAAATCCCAGAATAGGGAAGTCGATAAATGAATACATGGTCAGATGCTACTTAGGCCTGCTCACATCTGTGCTACTGGGTCCATACATAATGGTACAGTCCAACCACAAGCACAAAACACAAACTGAAAATTATGAAAATGATGAGTCATTTTTCATTTCTATTAAAAAAACTGAATTCTGAAGCTACAACCCAAATGTGAACACGTGAGAGATGATTTTTCCTCTGATGAAGCTGAAAAGTGAAAGTTTCAAGCTCATTTTCTGTTTAGTTGATGCTAAACAAACACTCCAGTGCCTTTCTATCATTCATGTCTGTCTTCCTTTTTTTTAAACTGAAAAGCAAAACTCAACAAAAAAAGTGATACAGATGCAATGAACCTGCTAAATGCTCTCCTCCCACCTAGAAAGAACAGAAAACCTCAACTGATTGTTGTCTGTTGAATGTCAAAACGGAACATTTTAGAACAATCGTCTCTTTTTGTCCAGCAGTACTGACATTCTGCTGGGTATCTGAGTTGGGGACTCTAGGGATCAGTTAATGGCAGCATGACATTGTCCATTATACCAAACTACCCATGTTTAATTACTTCCGTAGAGCTGGACTACTCATGGGAAGGATTTTCCACCACTAAGAAGATCCCTGTGGCTGCGAGTAGGGGGGTGTTGGATGGGGAACAAAGCTGTGGAGCTGCCATGGACGGTAGGATGGAGGGACTGCGGTTGGGGGTGGGGATGGGTGGGTTGTGGGGTCCCCTCTCTCCCCCTCCTCCTCCTCCTTTCCCTCCTTCTTCTGGTCCCCCCTCACAAACTGAACCAGCAACCAATGGGCAGCTTCCCAAACCACTGGCTGACAACATGGGCAAGAAGAAACCCCAGTTAAACAGAAGTGGGGAGAAGAGGAAGAGAGTCATTCGGTGGCCACCACTGTGGGAATGTTGTAAACTGTGCTTTCCTGAGGCCTTGGGAATCCCACACCAGAGCTGGAACCTGCGGGCATGGAAAACGGGGCCTGCATCCCCCGAGAGAGGAGATGTCAGATAGAGAACAACATCACTTGATCACTTGGTGTGGGGGAGCTGGCAGTGACGCACTTTCAGTGCTGTGGATGTGGGGGGGCAGAGTGACAGAAAAGAACATCTAAACATTATAATACTGAGGACGAATGGTTTGTTTAGGGACATATAGAGAACAACCACTGACACATCACTGCTTTACTATGCACTTGACTAGTCAGTGAATTGTTCTTTCACTTGTAAACCATGTACTCTTAATTCCTACAATCCACTTTGACAACTTAACTTTCTGGATAAAAGGCTAGATCACGATCTGTTGTGCATTTATTAAGCACCTGCAGCACAGTATAAACTGACACAAAAAGGCTTCAAGTTGTCCATGCGACTTATCGATAGCCTTAGGACCTGCCTTGCAAAGGGGCCCTGTATCGAAATCCAGTTTTAATACCTTTATTGTAGCTGCTGATATAGTACCATTGAGTAAATGTTGATAAACGCAGCACCACAAACAGAGATTTGAGTAAAAAATTATAAAATGGCCATATAGAAAGGCTGCTAAATAGCTTAACTTTGTCCTTAGAGCCCCCAATAGATTAAAACCACTGATAACAAGGGCTGAACATCCATCCATTCATCCATCATCTAGACACTGCCAGACACTTGACAGATATTGCAACAGAAATCTTGACATTCCTTCAAAATGTTGTTTTTTCTAATTCTTTTTATTGAAAAAAAAAGTAACAATAATGATGTTATTCCAAACAAGCATGTTCCTTGATGTTTGGAGAACATGATTTTGTGTCATGACATCTCTGTAGCACCTCAGGGCTTCATTTAAAATGACACATTTTGCCTTTGTCAAAAAATGCAGCTAAAGCAACATCAATACTATTTCAATTAACCGTTCAGCCCTACATAGATTGCCTGTCATTCACTGATGCAAATGCTGGGGTTCTTTTAGAAATGCAAGTACAAAGAAAAGGCCTCAGTGTACATGAAACAAACTGGATGTGTTATACAAGAACATAGCAGAAGTATTTTTATCTGCTCCAAACGGCCACACTTGGCAGCGTGAATGCTTCGCTGTCAGAGCCTTCTTGTGGGTTCATCACTCTGCCTCCTTGATCCGCTTCCAAGAACTATGTATTTTTGTACTCTCAAACTGATGTATCATAAAAAAAAAAAATGTTGCTTTTAGATTGTGCAACGACAATAACTTCCTTTCATGTAGATGATGAGATGAATACATGGCGAGTCATACACTACCATTCGTTCAGAATTTTGGGGTCACCCAGGCAATTTCATGTTTTCCATGAAAACTCGCACTTTTACTCATGTGCTAACATAATTACACAAGAGTTTTCTGATCATCAATTAGCCTTTCAACACCATTAGCTAGCACAGGAGTGATGGTTGTTGTAAATGTTCCCCTGTACCCCTATGTAGATATTCCATTAAAAATCAACCATTTCCAGCTACAACAGTCATTTACCACTTTAACAATGTCTAGACTGTATTTTTGATTAGCTAAACGTTAGTGTAAGTGCTGGATTGTGTAGAAATTGAAGGAGGTAGAGGAACATCAGCTCAGGTTGTCCTTCTGTGAGTATCCGTCACTGTCACAGTTTTCCTGCATTTGTCTTGTACTTCTCACTTTTACATGGCCTTTATCTTCGCACCTCACTGGTAAAGTTGGAGTTCCTGTATGATTGTGTCCTTTTAAACTGTTGCAGAAAATTGTTCTGTGAGCTTCTGTGAGAAAGAGAACTTCAGATGCATGATGAACAATGCAACCTTTACTTTTCTGGTAAATTTAATTTTGTGACTTATGGTTTCACAGTTAACTCATGCAACTGAGCTCAGTGGAATTATTATAGACGCATATAAAAACAGAGGCTACACAAATCATCCTCATCAGCATGGAAATAACAAGCATTGGCCCCAATGGGATCTTTAGTGGTATTTTGAAAAAAAACAAAACAACAAGCAACCAATAAGAAATCAAACGTGTAGCTGCGTGCAAAGTCTTCACAATACTTGTTTATCACCATCGTAAAATGATTCATGACTACCTTGGAGAATTGAACTAAAATCTAAAAATGTGAAAATCAACCAATGAAAAGGAAAATGCTGCTACTAAAATAGAAGCCCGTAAATAGAAGCATGCACATGCATGTTTGTCTCGCTGTAAAGGTTCAGCTGCGAGGCCTCCGTGGAACACCACATAAAATCGACCATTTCCTCTGATAAGCAGCTTCCCAGATTTGCGAGAAAGAGCAGTTTGAAAAGCACATTTAGGGAAATGGTTTTGGCAATTCAGTCTGTTGCTAAAACATAAAATATGGTCTAGCTTGAATAAGTGAAGCATTCTCCATACTGCACGGTGTGAGACATTTCCATTTTTGCACAGCATGTTATGAGAACTTTGTGAAGCCACTGACAAATTCTTAAATAGAAGAATTAAAGTAGGTTATCCCACTCAAATGCAGTCACATTTTTTGTATGGTGATGTTCACAAATATTTGTCAAAATGGATATTTTCCCTGTGTGTCGATGTTTCATTCACATTGCAAATTACAATCCTCCCTATACAATTGTCTAATGATCTCAGTGTCATAAAACCCAGAAATCTAAACTCTGTTAAATCTAGACTGGTTGCCTTATTCTTTGGTTCTGATTGTTTAATCATTTCAATTGTTTGCAGCTCCTTGCCCTTTTGGATTTTTCTTTTTTGCATTGTTTTACACAGTGAATCAGCATTTCTCCCTGAGCTATTCTCAGTATTCCCAAAAGTAAATCACAGACACAAACAAAAAACACGGCCACACATGTAAAACACTTGCATTGAACAAAAAGACAATTGTGTTGCTAATTATAAAACGTACGAGAAAACAGAATCTCATTTTTATTCTGGCGAGCTCGATGTGGCTGCACAATCCCACACTTTATTATTACGATTGCAATAACAAGTCCTCGATCCGCTTTGGCAGCCTTCAGCAGTTGATACAGATGCATGTCGATATAATGTGTGGTGGGAATACAGAGTGTAGGCTGAGATGAGTGCAGCATTGCGTGACCGTGAAGCCAACATCCTGTCCTCAGTGAATTCCATGGAGGAGTGTGCGGCTCCTTTGGTTTTCGGTGCTTTTTCTAGAGTCCCAGTAAACGACGAGTGTGTACGAGCGTGTGTGTTTGGAGGAGTGTGACTTGATTTATGTTTCTAGAAGTCATCTTTTGCACTGTACATTCCGCCGAGATTAAACTGAGAGGATATGGCAGTGTTTGACCTGAAAGGCACTTGTAGTGTTTTACTAACACTCAGGAACTGATGTAACTGCTGCTGCTGATATTAAACTAAGGTGTGTGTGCACTAATATTTGGATGTAATGTTACAGAAAAGGTGGATGGACAAACACAAGACGGTCAAGTCAAACACCTTCAGCAAGCTACACAGTAAATTTCAGTCCAAAAGCACATATTTCAATGTAATGCTTTTGGAAATCCCCACAAAAAAATGAATAAATAACAGCAATTTTTTAAAAAATAGTGTAGGGAGGTTTCTTTCACATTCATATAGAAGTATAAATAATACAATGAATGTATTTCATTTAGTTTTAAACATTTTGACTTTTCAAATCAGTGCTGATTAACTAATTGAATCAAAGATGCTCTGTTTCCCGAGCAACAGCTCCTTTATCCTCTTTGGTTCAGCAGCTGTTCTGGAGGAAAACAAATAATAGAACTGTTTTATTTTGTCATTGCGGCTGCATAGATACAAATAAATCATAATTGATAAAGTCAGGCCAAATAAATATGGCATATTATTCAAATATTCCATGGATTAGACATGTAAAAAAAAGAAAAAAGAAAAGAAAGGAAAGTCAGAGAGCTCCAGGTGAGATTTTTCAAGCAAGTGGAAATGATTTGCTACACATGGTATAACCAGCAGTTCCCACTGTTCATAACAAATAATTACTATGAATGAGGGACCACTGTGCCAAGTTATAATCAAAATGATAGATGACAGTGTTAAACCCAAGAAACAAAATCATATTTCTACAAGTAATTAAATCTGCATTAATGCATCAATTTACACTAACTGTGCATTTTTTAAACAGTCATTAATTATTTAAAAAAAAAACAATTTACAAATATAACTTTGATTTATGGTCAGCTAAATGACTGTAATTCATTTTGTACTCTTCAGATGGCAGTGGGGTGTTGTCAAGTTAGAGCAAAATCTCTGAGTTTCAATCAGACTCTGGAACTGGAAATTATCTCATGCGGCACTTTTTAATATGACAAAGCACACCTGTGCTTTAAACAACATTAGTATACATTAAAATTGCTCATTCAATCAGTTATTTTGGCCAAAGATTTTGATTCCTAAACTTTAGCACAGTAAGGTTTTTTAATCAGTGCTTCTTTGTTGGAACATCTCATACGGATTTGTGCAGGATTAAGGATCACACCAGAATGATGTCATTGTCAGTAGGTTGGATCTGTCCCTGCAGTTAATGCAAAAATTATACTGATTACTAAAGTGTTCGCTTACAGGAATGCAAGTTAGAGGTGCTGCAGTTATTACTCATTACTGATTATGAGACTGACAGTTGGAAAACATTACTCTACCTGACTGGATAATAAATGAATGAAGTTATTCAATCATTTAGATTTTGACCAGCAGAGTTCAAAATTAAAAATAGATATGGCCTAAATAATGATTACATTTAAAAAAAAACATAACATTTTAAGTTTTGAGTTTTGAAAAGAATCAACTTCCACAAATGATTTCCATGTAAATCCACTGCTGATACAACTCTGCATCTGACCGAGCAAACACCAGGCTCGGACCAAGTCGTAAAGACAAGTTTAGACAGAGAGAATTTCTTCTTCTCTGAGTTATCTGTGTCCTCTCCTGTGGTCTGAGAGCCAGGCAGCCATTAGCACAACCCATCTCTTTAATCAGCCCATCGGAGGAGGCACCGAAGGACGCTCTGCCGACCGCAGTATGCCTCCTCTTTTATTTTCTCACCCACTGGCACGCCCGCTCAGTAGGAGAGTCCTGAGGTTTGTTAGAGCCTCAGTGAGTCAGTGACAGGTGGACAGGTGGTAGTTCAGAGCAGGAGCCGGAGCCTCGGGGCCTCCAAGCTACTGTGTAGCTAAAAATATGAAAGGAGCAACCTCCAATACAAACAGAAAAGCATTTATTTAAGCTAACAGACACTAGCAACAAGTATAAAAATGTGCTGTGATCATGTGACTGAACAGCTGTTGCATTTATGATCTCTACATTACAGTGAAACTCTGGTTGTGGATGCAATTCCGGCATTAAAATATGATGATTTTAAGCATTCTTCAAGCTTATTGTACAACAATATATCTGCAGGATGCAACATGCATTGCAAAAACATGACCACAATATGTGAGCACAGAAACTATGACTGGAAATAGCAGAGAGAAAAATACTGAAGGACCATATGAAAGTAGGATGAGCTACAGCATCATCCAAAGATAACAGTTTTTTTCCTCCTTATTATACCGTCAAAGTCCAGTCAAACGTTTAGCAGCACAAATGTAAAAAAGTACCAATGGTTCAGAAAATCTAACACATGTGCATATAAGGTGTCAAGTGGATTTGATGCTGTGAGGGAATGTTAATGTGAAGCACACTGTGTCCTCTCAGCCACCCGCAAGAAGAAGAAAAAGAAAAAAACCACAAAGAAGCACCAAAAAGCTCGTAATTAAGTTTTAATTGCTTTGTTTGTTATTTTTCTTTTATTTATTCTATTTGTGATTGTGATTTCTGAACGACCTGAAAAGTAAAAATCCAAAGTTTGGGTTTGCTGCGGGTATTTAAAAGTGTGTGTGTGTGTGGCTCTTTGGGCGTGTGCATGTACAGTAATCAGCCGTCCACAGTATGTGTTGCCGCTCATTATTTTTGTGTATTTAATTTGGTCTTTGTTGGAGGAGGGAGGTAGGAAACAGGCCTGCTCTGGTTTCTTTTTTTACAACGCACCACGTAAACATTTCAGATTCTGATCCCGTTTTATTTATCACAGCTCACATCCACATCCTATGGCTATGGTCACCACATTGTTGGGATGAAAGGGCCTGCTCTGTTTGCATGTGCCGGGAAGTTGTTGATAGCGCGAATCTCTGTGAATGTATACAACAATATGAAGGGTATCAGTTGGAGCGTGTATACAGCATATGTGAGGGTGGAGTGTGTATGTAGCATGTGTGTGTCCGAACAGGTTGTTTGTATAGATATGAGTGTACTGTATGTGTGCATGTGGGTGGGTGTTTTACATGCAACGTGGCAAGATCTCTTTTGTTTTTTTTAACCCGTGTTTGATGGACAGTAATCCTGCCAAGCGTGTGCGTGTGTGTGTGTGTGTGTGTGTGTGTGTGTGTGTGTGTGTGTGTGTGTGTGTGTGTGTGTGTGTGTGTGTGTGTGTGTGTGTGTGTGTGTGTGTGTGTGCACTTGTGTGTTTACGCTGTTAAATGTATCCCACATGTGGGTGCAGGTCGCAGCCCGTGCATACTTCCTCTTCCTTCCACCGGTGCCTGCCAACACCACACTTTCAGAAAATTGTGTTTGCCAATATGTTTGAATGGTATTTAGAATTTGTTGTGGTTCCGGGTGGATGGCGTCAAAATAACAAATTCTATATTTTGTTTTTATTGATTTGAACACGGCAAGTTGTAGCTTATTAGGAATGGAAGCAGCATTTTTTATGCATGTAATTGTATGTAATTGTGCTGTGTTGTTTGCGCTTAAAAACGGAAAATGTAAGATCATTGTGATAGAAATGTATCAGATTACCATAACATAACACAAGCAACTTATTAAATTCATCCATAATCATAACTGTATTGAGCCCTTTATGTCTAAAATTAAATAGACATTACAGGCTTATATAGGCACCGAATCTTCACCTATTTGTGTATTCGTTCATTGCATAGGTCTCCTTTTTGTTGCAGGGAATTTAGTTATCAATGAAGACAAACTGCAAAATTCATCATGTCAGGACATTCTTGAAATATATTTGCAGTTTTTAATTCCACTAATTGTGCTTTTTTATTGTTTAAATAAGGAAATTTTAGCTTGAGCACATGGCCTCCCTCTTATTTACGGAGAACGTCACGCATCAGTTCGCAGTGAATGTGAAAGAGAAGACAAAACACCAAAGACTTCAGCTGTGTGGAAACACTTTCACTGAATAATGACAAGTAAAAAATAGTGTGCCAATTTTACTAACCTCACTTTAATGCTCTGAGTCCTACACTATTGTTTGATGATGTAAATAAACAAGGTTATACTCTGTAAAAAAAAACAAAAAACTAAGCCTCCCTAATATCTGTGGCCCAGTCACTATGATAAAGCTGCTTTTGTCTACAATTTAAACAGTAACGTTACACAAAAACGTGCACCTGCTTTGCTTGGAAAACGGATGCAACTGATCCAAAGAGTTAAATAAAACAATAAAAAGTAATTTGGAAACATCTGGGGCTCAGGCTATCACTGGCATAAAAATGTAGAGTCAACAAACAACTTCTTCACTGGTGTATCCTCAGGAATCAAAGCAATGAACACCTTTAAATACACCACAAAATGCACAGCAGATCCTACAGTTACACAAACAGAGAAAAGAAAGACAGAGATAACAGATCATAGATATGGATATATGAGACAGATTAATGTTAGTGAAGAGTATGGACTCTGACAAAACTGGCCCTAAACACTCCATTTCACATGACCCCCAACCCCGAAGCTTTGAATGTTCGCTGTTCATTACTGCTGAATCTCCAGAGACCAAAACCTGGTATTTGGGACAGTAATGATTCTATTACATAACTATATACAGCAGCTCACAATGGCATACTCATTGTTGTAATGTCAAAGTCAGGACTCTGTGTTATGTAAGTACGCTCAACAAAAATATAAATGCAACACTTTTGTTTTTGCTCCCATTTTTTATGAGATGAACTCAAAGATCTAAAGCTTTTGTTTTATTGGGGGGGGGTCCACTCCTCTTCAATGACTGTGTGAAGTTGCTGGATATTGGCGGGAACTGGTACACGCTGTTGATCCAGAGCATCCCAAACATGCTCAATGGGTGACATGTCCGGTGAGTATGCTGGCCATGCAAGAACTGGGACGTTTTCAGCTTCCAAGAATTCGTTACAGATCCTTGCAACATGGGGCCATGCATTATCCTGCTGCAACATGAGGTGATGTTCTTGGATATATGGCACGACAATGGACCTCAGGATCTTGTCACGGTATCTCTGTGCATTCAAAATGCCATCAATAAAATGTACCTGTGTTCTTCGTCCATAACAGACGCCTGCCCATACCATAACCCCACTGAATGTGGAGGTCCTGGGCTGGTGTGGTTACACATGGTCTGCGGTTGTGAGGCTGGTTGGATGTACTGCCAAATTCTCTGAAATCCCTTTGGAGACGGCTTATGGTAGAGAAATGAACATTCAATACACGAGCAACAGCTCTGGTTGACATTCCTGCTGTCAGCATGCCAATTGCACGCTCCCTCAAATCTTACCACATCTGTGGCATTGTGCTGTGCGATAAAACTGCACATTTCAGAGTGGCCTTTTATTGTGGGCAGTCTAAGGCACACCTGTGCACTAATCATGGTGTCTAATCAGCATCTTGATATGGCACACCTGTGAGGTGGGATGGATTATCTCAGCAAAGGAGAAGTGCTCACTATCACAGATTTAGACAGATTTGTGAACAATATTTGAGAGAAATGGTGACATTGTGTATGTGGAAAAAGTTTTAGATCTTTGAGTTCATCTCATAAAAAATGGGAGCAAAAAACAAAAGTGTTGCGTTTATATTTTTGTTGAGTGTATATAGCAAACCTCCTAAGAATATTACATTCTTCTTCAGGTAATATTGGGGTTCCAGATGACAGAATAATAGATAATTTTCTTCTTTATCTTCAATGTTCAGGTTGTGTATTTGATGAACACTTTATTTTTTTGCCTTTGGTGGCACGTTTTGGTTTTTCTGCAATTGCAACAGCAATAAAAATGTAAAAAAAAAACTTTATTCTGGTATATCTCTACATTCAGTCTGCAAGATATGTACCGTGTGAGTATTTAAACGACTGTATGGAGAATAAAATTTCCATCTACACGTTACATAATACAGACAAGAACAATAACAACAAAAAATGTCATTCTTCATGGAGGCAGATGGTTATAGCCATTAAAAAATAGGTCTATACCACATAGCACAGCATAGCATGACAAAACACTCATCACTTACCATGCCTGTAAAACCTCTAACTGTGGCTTGTTGTTTTATACTGTACCCATCCCAGTCTACTTCACCAGAGATGGGATCAAGCAACCACCTCATTTTGATCACATTATGTGGTGCAAGTTGACAATGGGCTAATTAAATGTCCTCGAGGTCCTTTCATGTTGAGTGATTTTCTCACAGTCAAGACCACCACTTCTCACAGTTAGCACAAAGGGTTGCTCTGAGTAGCTCAGTGTGAAGTTTACAGATGCTCTGAACAAGAAAACTTAGCAAGTTGCTAGCTAAGTTAACAAATATCTGCAGTCCTCCTGCAAATCCAAATACTTAGATATGTGCTTGTAGTATCTTACCACTATTTGTATACGGCACAAGTGTGCAGTTAGACATTTGTCTGTAGCAGAACCAGGACAATAAATGGATCGTTGCACTTCACACTGTCATAAGTCAGTCACAAAGCTCAGCATCCAGCAGGTAAATTTATAAGGACACAATGATGTTTCAGTATTCCAAATTCTTTCTTTCTTCTTTTCAAAAGCCCACTGAAAACTTAACTGCCACTAACGTGAACATGAAAACATAAAATGGACTTGGGGATATCAGTACACATCACATCAGTACAACATAAATACACTTACAGGAACCACACATAGCAACAGTAACCACACAAAGCTACAGCCTTCAACAAAACCTTCAAATGAATCTCATGAACACTGACGTACAGGTACAGACAGACAATACACAGTTACGTCATTTTATTTCATCTTTCTGTGACAAAGACCAACAGGAGGGAAGACTATAGCACTGAAGACGTAACCACAAAAGAGGAGAACATCATCACATCAGCAATCTTCAGTTTATTTCACCGAGTTAAACCTTTCAGTTCAAAGAGCTTTGATTCAAACATTGCAGTGACTAAGTCTCATCACACACCACACCATGACTCTGTTACTGATGGAAGTGGGAGTTTCAAGAATTTCAACATCGGTCGCACCCTTTAGGTTTACGAATAGTTTTATTTAGAACAGTATTAAATCAAAGAAAAGACAGGAAACAAATAAATGTGACATGAGTTGATCAAGCCTTACTTAAAAGTATTATATTTTTGAGTTTAAATTGTATTTACAAGTTGTTAAACAATGAAAAGACAGAAGAGATTGAGGTCACTCAGGCCCATCTTGCAGGACGACTCCTCACCTCTCCATACGAGGCTGCATCGAGGACCTTTAGGTCTCAACATGAGCATCACCCACCCCTCCCTACATCCTCTCTTACCATCCTATCCTCCGGCCTAATTCAAAGCATCTTGTGGAGCGACTGCAGCAGAGAGAAGGATGTGGCTGAGGCAAATAAAAGAATCATAGCAACAGGATCAAAGCAGTCCTGCAAATCTTTTCCTTCTGGACATGCCGGCTTTTGCATAAAACAAAGGAAAGTCAAAGACAAGACAGACAGGGCGATGCTCAGAAAGGGAAGGAAGGGATAAAAGAAAAGAAAAGGGGTGAGGCGGGGGAGAGAGAGGCAGAGTCCTGAACTCTGTATCTCATACAGAAGGTCATCAGCACCGTCTGCTGCTGTTTGATTGATTTGCTGCTCTTCTATTCCAGCCTTTTTATGTGTCTCTCACTCTTCCTCATGTCGATGACACCCACCCCCTCTCTGTGCGTAAGATCAAACAGCTGCATCGAGACTTATCCTTAACTCTGAGTGGTCAGACTGCCTTCTATATTCTAACTTGACATTTCACATGTACTGCTTTTCCATTTGATGGAAAACTACAAAAAAAAAGCAAAGAAAACCTGCTGTGCTCAAACCTCTGAAACATTTTAGTACATCAGACATTGATCATAAGATGTTGGTGCGGGGAGTTTATTCTAATGTATGGATCATCATTGTGCAGAAAGAGGGTCTCCTGATCTGTCACAATCTTAGATACACACTACCGTTCAAATGTCCTTTTTTTTTGAAGGAAAAACAGTGATTTTCAATGAAGATAACATTAAATTAATCAGAAACACAGTCTAGACATCGTTAATGTGGTAAATGACTGTTCTAGCTGGAAACAGTTGATTTTTAATGGAATATTAGCACAAGAAAAAAAGTGTGACTTTTCAATGGACAACATGATATTGTCTGGGTGACCCCAAACTTTTAAACGGTAGTGTATCTCAGCATGAATTAGCAAACGTTCATTTGTTTTTCTGATGTATTTGAAATTTTTTTTGACTTTCTGTGTAGCCGTTTTAGTCTTTCTTTGACATCTTTTAAACTGTTCATACCCACACCGTTTTAGCACAAACTCAACTACAAATCTGAATATCGATGTTATCAATTTAAGGTAAATTTTAAAAAATTGAATTGAAGTATAAATGTGTCAGAAAACAAAAGTACAAGACGAGTCTCATTTGAAAATCGTATGAAAAAGCTGAAGAAAGTCTCTGTCTGCAATTTACTGAAAAATGTTTATTATCCAAAGTTTTTACATTTTCTTTCAGTGCAATGTTTTACTGCTTACGTACAGACATAAATAAAATGTTGTCAAAACATTTCATCACAGCATAGCATCTGTCTACACTGTAAAACACCATAAAGGAATATAGTCAAATCATGTCATCTAGTTTGTTTAATGTACTATGTTACTAATCTCCTGTTAATTTAATTTAAAATGTCTTTTTAAAAAATTTCAGACCACCTTAGACCTTATATTATACCTTGAGCCATTTTGACTTAAAATAATGAGTTGAATGAATGAAGAGCTGCTGAGAGTTCACATAACTCTTTAAATGAAGTTTCTAAGAAACAAAACTATTAACATAAGCAGACTTCCCAGGACGCATTATTAGAGAGATAAAATTCCCAAGAGACTCTTATTTTTGTAGTTTTAGGAAAGTGACATGATAGAAACTTGCTTTGTGTTGTTTTTTAATTTAATTCTAGCAGTTTTTTTTCACAATAATTGACAAACACTGCAACAACGACAAAGTTCAGTAAGCAAGTCTGTCTCTAACTGTCGTTTAGGAAATTAGTTGATTGAACTTAATATGTTTGGTTTATTTAACCTGTTTTCTCTAGCTTATTTAATCAGCTACTTTTACACTCTTCACAACTCATGAGATGAGTTTGAATTACTTATCTGATATTCTTAAGGCAGTAGGAGAGCTTATGTTTCAAAGCTGAATGAACCTAAAATGATTTACACTGTACAAGATAAGGGCACACAATGGGGAATTTGTAAAAGTAAATTAGCCGTACATGTTTGAACCTGAGGCTGCACAGCGGCCTCGTGGTTAGCACTTTCGCCTTGCAGCAAGAAGATCCCCAGTTCAAATCCCGGCCTGAGCCTGGGATCTTTCTGCATGGAGTTTGCATGTTCTCCCTGTGCATGCGTGGGTTTTCTCGGGGTACTCCAGCTTCCTCCCACAGTCCAAAAGTATGCTGAGGTTAATTGATTATTCTAAATTGTCCGTAGGTGTGAATGTGAGTGTGATTGTTTGTCTGTATATGTAGCCCTGAGACAGACTGGTGACCTGTCCTGGATGTCCCCTGCCTTCGCCCGAGTCAGCTGGGATAGGCTCCAGCACCCCCCACAACCCGAGTAAGGATAAAGTGGTGTATAGAGAATGGATGGATGAACATGATAAAATAAACATTCATAAAATCATGGTACCATCAATACTGAATACATTCAAACTGACTCCAGTAAATAAGTCTAACCTTTAAAGTCTAGATAACCTCAGAATAATTGCAAATAAACAAAAAAAAATCTTTTTGTGGCATCTGGTGTCTGCTTATTTGTCACACCATCTGGCACTGGAGTAGGATTAACCAAACCATGATAAGTATTTGTGAAGAATGCTGAAGGTTGGAAGCTCTTGTTTACTGTCTATTGTTCCAGCTTTTAAAAAAACATTATCTCCTTTTTATTTTGTCTGCTCTGGTTTATTTTACACTTCTTGAGTCATTGCAGCTCAGGAAGTCTTTGGCCTTGCTCTAAAGTATCCATGCCTGGCCAGACTGCTTGTCTGTAATGAATGGAAATGAAAATTAAGAAAATCAAAGACACATAAGTTTGTAGAATCAAGGGCTCATCTGCAGGATGTTTCTGCACTGAAACCATTTGAAATCATCTGGTCTATTAGTATAAATCGCGAATGCTGTTGTAACTACTCAAACTCAGCTTCTTTCTCTGTGCTCCTCCCTGTTTCATCTCCTACAATCTGGAACGGAGATTTCTTGAAAAAACAAAAAACAGAACAAGTCAAATCTGCACTCTGCACGAACTGCATATTTAGATCATGATGCATCAATCCTCATAATTCACATGTTTCTGTCATTTTACACTCAATTTACAATATGCTGCAGTTCAGGAATCCACAACACATTTTCTCAAAGTAAAAGGGAAATCATGGACAGACACGGGGCAAAGTCAAACCAGTGTAGCTGCTCAGGCTGGGTACTGTTGCTTGGACTGCGAAGCCTGTTTCGAAACACATCAAAGAAAATCAGGATTTTGCATGAAAAACCACAACATGACGAGTATCTCCCCCAACTCCCCGGCCCTGCAGTTCCCCAGAGGAAAGGAAAATGTGGATTCTCAGAAGTATTATTCCAAAAAAATATACACACTATGAACAAGAGTGAGAAATACATATTCCAGATCCAACAGTAAAAGCCTTATGTTTGGTTTAAGGCCTTTTTGTTTGACTCCGTTGAGATGCCAGTGGGGTCCGGAGGGATTGGCAGGTTTACAGTTCGGGGGAAAGTGGGGCTGTTGGGAGATCGGGGTGTTTGCTATGTAAAGAGTCACCTCCTGGAAGTTTTTCTGGAACAAAGAAGTCGCTGTGTGACAGTTTAGTGGAAGCCTCCAGTCACTGTATAGGCCTTTGTAATCACCACAAAAGAACATACCAGCAGAGTAAGTCCATAACTCATCCACACAAACAAACTCTGATGTCGGTAAATGAGGCCGAACTCCAACCCCCGAAGGGTGAGACTTGGCTTTTGCGGCACAGCTTGATGAAGGCAAACAATGCAGCTGTATGCTGACGAGAGGATGGGACAGGAGACTGGAAAGTGGCAAGATGTTCCATCCAAAACCATAAAATACCAGCGTGAAACTTCCTTACAATGCTCCATAGATGGTAAATGTCTGTAAAGTTTTGTTTTATGGTAAAGTTTACCGTTCATATCCCATTTGTGCCGCTGGGTATTTGTGCAATCACTTTTGGTGTAACTTGACAGTGATGACAAAAGTTTGGGAGGATGATAGCAGCTGGATGCTATTCTAGATCACTTGGCTTCATCTCTGGACATCTTACAGTCCACAGAAACAGTCTGCTGACCATCAATATGCACAATATCTAGAAAAATCTTTTTAATGTAGAGAAATTTTGCTCCAATATGAGCAAAATTAGATGATCAATATAAAGTTTTTCAACAATGTATAACATCTGTGAGGTACACAAGATTTTTCGTTCAGATCTTTCTGTGTCTGTTCACTCCACACATACTGACAGCCCTGCTTGGGTGGCTGTCATCAGGGCTCAGATGAATCTTTACGCTGATGTTGTGAAAAACCCTCTGTGGCGAGATCCCTGTTTCTGGTCTAAACCTATCAGTGCAGGGTTTGACGTAGCCAAAGACCTCACAGGCTGCACTTGTAAGGACTAAGAAACACAGAGGCTTGAGGAGAACCTCGGCCAAGGCCGTCCATGACAGCTGGCTTGCCACACGGCCTAAAACAATACACAATCTGTCCCTCCTGACGGCCATCAGTACACACTCGTACAGTCACGGCAAGGGAAGAACCCACACTCGCCCTGACATCTCCAGACAGCGAAAAATAAACGGACAGATGGAAAAAGAAGATACATAATGAATACCAGTGGTCTGGATGAAAGCAGAGTTGATCTCCTCCTTCCATCATACACAGTATACTAGTTGGGTGTCATTGTGTAATAAAGATCTTGCTAACCCTCCTCAGTCAAGACCTTCTCATATGCATTCTCCCTAAGTGTCATTGGAGAGTTAACGCCAAGACCATGAAAACACTAGCCGCAGGGCATTAAAATACCTCTGAGAATATGGGATGCTTATCAAATAATATGAACCACATTGCTCCACTCTCCTCTTGTGGAAATGGGGAGTGGATGTTGGGCTGGGGTTGATATCTCTACCTTTTCAAGTGCTCTTTGAAGTCTGGGTCCTAAAACAAGTGCCTGGGAAAGTGGAAAACTTTATACGCAAGAGCAGCAGAGTGCAGGCTTCTGTAAAGGTCCCAACTTCTCTGTTTGCTGCGGTGTCTTGTGTCACTAGAAAACAACTCAGTATAGTGGATTCAACTAAGGTAGATGATGTGTATATGTTAGTGTGTGAAAATAACTGTAAAGACATTTTTCACAATAAATCTTTTTTTCATCATCTTCCCTTAGCTTTTTAAGGCTACAATGAAATGTACAGCTGAAATCTCTGGCCTTAAAGAACATCAGAAGATGCCCTGTAAAAATACCAATTATCATCTCCTCATAAAACACTGGGACCGACATTCCATCATGGAGAAGGATTTTCCATCATGGCCTTTTTTTCCAGTCTTCAAACATCCAGCTGATTTGAAAGGAGGAGAAAAGCATATCAGTCCACTACCCCTGTAAATAATGGAATCTGCCACAGTCACTTAAATAACTGAGATTTTCCTTTTGTCACTTAAATTTAAACTTCACTGGGCTTAACTTCAAGTCCTCCAATCCTACCAGCACACAGATCACTGAGGATGTCTCAGGTTTGGCATGACGAGCTTATTTAACTCATGACGTGTTATGTTCTTGTGTGTGTGTGTAGATAAGGTAAGGTTTGCTTTCTTTATTCTCTTTTTAGATTACGCCCAGCCGGAGTGGCCAGGGGCACCTGTGGCTCATTGACAATCAGCTGGGAAGGTGTAAAGCTCAGCCACCCAGATCAGCCTCGCCTTTTGGCCAGACCGGCAGCTGGGGTGTGCATTGGTTACTGGTGTTGGGCCTGGACTCGGCTGTTGTGCATCGATTCATTGTTGAAACATTCTTTCGTGGTTAAGGAACTCGTTTTCTCTCGTGTGGATCTCGGGCTTAACTTCCTTTGTAAATAAAGTTATCTCTCTGCCGCATGATCAATTTTCAGCCCCTTTACCTCGTTCATCTTTATATTTGTTACTCCCCTCTTCCCCTAGTTCTCCGGACGTAACGCATGACCTCTCGCAAATAAAAAAACAAAAACAAATGGACATGCTTACAAGGTGAAAAAAAACATTTTAAAAAAAAAGATTTTCACTGCAGGACATCTTAAATATACATTCATAAAATCAGTGGGATTACACCTGCCTTTTCATTGGTCATTAGGTTTGCGTAGGTCAGTTCAGGTAAGTTGATATCCAGTCTTACATATTAATATAACCAAACATTTTTCACGATTATTCAGCTGTTATGTTCATAACTATGACGTTTATAATCTCATCTCCTTCCACTACCACGGCTACCTCTTTATGCACTCAATGTACTTTGTGGAGCTTTTTCAAAAGTCTGTCTTTTATTTTTTTTTAAACTGTAAAACCATTCTCTATTAAACTGAAAAAAAATAAAGGTTTGGTAGATATAATTGTCAGCACAATTAGGATTAAGACAAAGGGATGATTTCACAAAGCAATCAGAACAAGCTTTTCTCTCAACAGGTACATTGGTGGTCACAATTATCAGGAAAAGACTATGCTGATTTTATTTTTCAGGTCAATTTTGTTAGTAATGAAACTTCCTAATATCTGCTTCATAAACTATGAGCTCCTCAACACCAACATCTTACCCATAAATGCGATTCAGTTATACTGGTAAGTTTGCAACCTGTCAGTAACACAGTGAAACGGCAGAACTGCACGGCACATTAGAGGCTTAATGCCGGTTGTTTGACTCATGCTCCGCTCTGAATGATGAATTCCTCCGTAGTGCACTTTAATCAGGCATTGAGTAAACAGGTCCAGGGTACAGCAGCCTGACGCCGCCGTCTGTCTTTGACATTTCCCGCTGACGTTCTCAGTCACCCCGCCTTGGAATTCCTCCTGCATGGCTCACACTCCTCTGCTCTGGGCCAAGCTGGATCCCCTGAGGCACATCTTCAGGAGGAAATTATTTTTCATTGCCCCCAAAACACTGAGACTCTTGCCAGTTTGGCCTCGTGCCATTCTTGCTAGTCTCCAGGTTGTATGGCCGGGATTCCTCCTTGCTGTGACGGGGCTACTGCGAGGTAGGGCCTTCAAGAAAAATGGGTCACATTCTTGACTTCAACCCTGCAGCTCCAGTACCCTCTTTGTACCCTCCACAAGGCACGACTAGTCTGTATGGTATCACTAACCTTACGTCTTCTCTAAAACATTATATGAGCATCCAATCCATCGTTCCAGGGTCCCTGCAGAACCTCTTGTCAAGCCTAATTTTACTTTAGTTTCATTTTAAGCCTGAGAAGCTGCGGTTTGACTGTCAAACAAGGGTTTCATGTTGTATTATTAAACTTTCTGTTTTCCGTGGTTAGTCTTAAAGGAGTGGGAAGGCCTTACCAAAAATATTTCACATCAAAAAATTAAAAGTGACGGAAAATACATCTTTTTTTTGTTGTGGCTTCTCTTATGAGCCACACTAAACATTTAAAAAGTTTGTTTTTGACTATTTTCGCGGTAGCTGACTTGATTCTGATTGATGTTAATGCAATAATTGGGGAGTTGACTATAATTCATTATGTGACATGTCGTGACTTTTTCCCCAAGAATGCAGTGACTCATCAAATTGGCTAGATGGCTCCAGTGTTTCAGGTGATTCAGCAGGAAATCCACTGACACCATTGATCAGAGAGGCTGTTTGTATTCCAACATGTTCTATTCATTTCCAAAACAGACCAAAAATTTCTGTATTTCTTCGACAAATGAACTGAACGGAGATGAGGAGGAGACAAGGGGCTGTGTGGAGAATCCACCAGTCAGTCAGTATTACAGACAGAAGCATCAACATGCAGTGTTCAGATATTGTGTCTGTACAGTAAATATAAAGATATAATCAGCAGCTGGTTAACTTAGCTTAGCATAAAGAGTGCAAACAGCAAACTGGGCTCTTCCAAAGGTTACTAAGCAGACAAACAGCACCTCTATACAAAAGCAATTCAAATTTTGTTTGTCTGATCTGTCTAAAAATTAGAGTACAAAGAGGAGAAGATTGTGGTCTTACTGTATATTTATGCGCTGGCCTATTTCTCAATAGGATATAGTGATTTTCTTTAATGTAATACAGACTATCTGGAGATCTGGGGTTAACAACAAGATGTGATTAAACTCAGAAGAAGACACGCTTGGCCTTAAATGTCAGCTTATGGAGTAAAAACTGTGGCAAGTGTTTTTTGCTGCCTACACCAAGATAGCTGTTTCTACTCCTTATGTGAAGCTCAACTGACCTGATTCCCAAGTACTGTTGAGATCAGGTCAGTGTGTAGCGTGAAATTCTGCAATGTGCTGAAGATATTCAAGGGTTTAAAAAAAATCTCTATTGCTGTTTTGTGCTCATCTGTGATCACTGACTGTATAAATGATGGATGTAACGCTGCGTGAGGTCACCCTTTGGGGGCCCATAGGTCACCCATCTGGTGAAGCAGGAGAGGAGCTGAGGTGAGCGGTACAAATGTGTCATTGCCAGCTGCCCTATGATGGCACCCACCAGCCACTAAAAGTAGTCAAACTCTTATTTATGCAAAACTTAAAGTCTTAATAAATTTTTACCATGTGAGCTATTTAGAAATGCACCCACTATACAATTTTCTAGAATGGGGGACTTAGCTACAGAGGCCCCAACTGGTTTTTGTTCCAGGCTGTAAGTGTGTTCATTTCAGCTATAAAGTTGTGCATTTAAACATAGTGGTCTATGGAGAGGGAGTTGTATTGCAGCCAGCCTCAAGTGGCCATTTAAGGAACTGCAGCTTTTGGTCATTTCCACTCTGACTTGGTTGTTCAGCACCAGAGGTTGAATTCACAGTATGTTCCCCACTGTTTAAAGCAAACTAAAGGAATTGAAAGCAACAGAAACAATTCAAATCTGATAACTTGGTTGTAAAAAAAATGGATGGTTGAGATATTACCTATGGAATAGTTTTATACTAAACTGAACAGATGGAGAATACTACTCAAGTGAGGACAGTCAGAATAAGAGTTGAACGTAGTGACAGCATGAACGATGTTGCATTCACCTACAAAAAAGCTGACCGGTGTCAGGTACCACTATGCACTGAAGTGAATTTGAATAGCAGTGCAGTTGTTTAGCTTAGGAAATAAGTGAACAAATGAGGAATGAACAAATGGCATAGTCAGAACAGAACTTAAAGTGACCTTTGGGCCTTTGCATTTTAACATTTTGACCCATCCCAGTGTACATGATGAGATTTTAGCTCAGTCAAAGAAAGGATAGTAAATGGCATCTCGCTTTACATCTGTGAAACCAGAAAATATGTTTATTGGGAGAATATGTTCAACCTAGTGTCTGCAGATCATGGACAAGTCCTTATCAGTTCTTTCTTCCTATTCTGTTGATTCTTTACTTTCTCAGTCTCCTCTCTATGTCTCCAGCTCTGTCTTCTTTTTCCTCTTATTCCCCTCCTCTTTTTTTCTCATTTTACTGTAGCAGTAGAAGTACAACAAATCATTGATACTCATTTTTCTCTCATGGATGCGTTTTCCAGCTCCTGGGAATCTAATTTCCTGTTTCTGCTCCCGTCAACTGATTGGTGTTTATGTTTAGCAATCTGTTTCTTATAACCTTTTGGTTTTCCGGTCTTTATTCCTTCTGTCCTCCACCCCACCACTTTCTCCCCATCTATTTTTTTTTTTTACTTTTTTTAAAAGTTGCTCTTTATTGTCTCTATGAAATGTTCCAAGATTAAGCCTACTCAAGGATAAGGGGGTTTTAGTGCTTGGCAGCAGTTAAACCAGTTATAAAATGGCAACACCTACAGCATGAGCCATTCAATCTAATCCAAATGTCCATATTGGGGAAGGAGTGTGTGTATATGCCTGTGGGTTGAAGGTGGGGCTGTCTCAAATGGAAAAAGCACATTACTTCTGATTTCTTATGTGCTTCTCAATGGAGCTAGTTAACTTTGGAAGATAAAGTATTGTTAATATAGATGTAACAAATATCCCCACAGTGTCATTTATCCCCATTTGCTATTAGACTTAGAGTGCAAGAGCGCAAAGGGGGAATATATTTGGCAAGAAAAATAGAAAGTAAAAAAAAAAGAAAAACAGAAACAGACAATCAAAAAAAAAACACTTTAATGAGACACAGAAGCATCTTCAGCTCATGACATGTTGGTTGTTTTCTTCTCAGAGGTCAATCATACTTGCACGGCCTCAATGGGAGACTTTCCTTTTTTCTCCCAAAAAAGTGGAGGTTCTTTCTGAAGCAATACTGGTTGACTGCTAAATCTGAGCCATAAACATTTTCTTTTATTATTTTTCATTTGAGATGGATTTGCTGACCACATGTACTCATTTTCTGCAACATCCCTCTTCACATTTATGCAGTTAAAGTAATTCACACCTGAGAGCTGCCCTCTGTGACCACAGTATGCTGCTACGAAGCTGATCCACTTGGGAAATTCATCTTGCAACAGACCGTATAGAGTGAATTTTTAGGGAAGACTGTGACGATACTCACAGCAAATACTACAATTTACCATATGCAAAATTTTAAACTTAAACCCTCTACATTCATTGATTTAATCCCTGAGAACTCATCTCTATGTATCACAGTTATTTACTACCGTTCAAAAGTTTGGGGGCATCCGGGTAATTTCACATTTTCCATGAAAACTCACACTTTAATTCATGTGCTAACATAATTGCACAAGAGTTTTCTAATCATCAGTTAGCCTTTCAGCACCATTGGCAATGTAGCATTAGAACACAGGAGTGATGGTTGTTGGATGGTTGTTGCTATCTTCATAGAAAAAAAAATGCTTTTCTTTCAAAAATAGGGACATTTCTGAGTGACCCCAAACTTTTGAATGGTAGTGTATATTCCAAAGATTTTTTTTTCAAGTACATATTCCCTTCATGCCTTCAAATGGCTTAGATGTAACTCTGCATCATTGCTTTCTGTTTAATATCCAGATCCCAGTCCCTGCCTCCTTCTCCATCCTTCCCTCTGCCAGCTGATAGAGCTGGCGCACATCAGATCACCTACGATTCTACTCAAAAATTGCTGTCCTACAAATTGAAAAAAAAGCAGTTCGAACAAAAAATATTAATTTTGCAGAAGACCCCACCCTGCTAGCTGACAGGAGTATCAGCTTCACAAGCACCTAACACATACAGCATCTCTTACAGCAGTATTTTAATAACTAGTGACTTATTAACATCTGACAGCAATTTTGATATGTCCAAAAACCAAAGTGCAAAAATGACGATTTACAATTGTGAGAGGGGTTGTGGTGAGTTTTTGCAGCTTGGTTGATTTTTGATGTCAGCTGCAGCATTGTTGTTGTTACACTTTTGCACACATTAAACAAGGTTTTAATCAATAAACTTCAGGTGTCCTGGTAGGCTGATCTTGCTAGAACAACACAAAGTCTAGGTAACAGTTTCCAGGGTTTGTGCTAAGATAAGTTAAACATACAAACATAAGAGAGCTACTAATCTTTTCATCTAGTTCTCACAAGAAAGTGTATTTCCCAAAATATGAAATATTTCCATTAGATATCAAACAAATAAGAGAATTAGCATTTCAATACCAGTCCTAGCCAGCTTTAAAACGTCTGCCTAGTGTCAAAGCCTCATTTTTTAGAGCCATTTTGGAATAAACATGGGGTCTGTGAGATGGCGCCACAGGGGAGGCAGCATGGTGTACCAGGAAGGAATGCGCTTCTCATGTCTGTAATGGATCAGAATATTTGCAGAGTTGTTGCTTTAATTTTCAAACACTGTTTTCTTAGTCTTTGTGATTTAAAATTGCTCAGGCTTCAATGCTAATGTTGTGCTGGTGGTATGATTTGGGCAGGCAGTGGGGCACTCAGGGGGTTAGCGTTCCCCCCTCCACTGCAACTGTCAACTGGCAAATCAGCTTCTCATGGAAACCAGACGTTTAATTGTTCTCAGATGCTGAAGCTTTTGGTGTGAGCCGAAATGTGTGACTTTGCGCTGTTCAAAGGTTGGATTAATTCAATGCTGTTGATTAAAAAAGCTTGCGTGCCTCTGAGGGCTTGTGGTCTGAATCATTGTGAGGGCAGATCGGCCGAGGTCAAACAGTCATGGCAAAGAAGGCAAAGAATAGGATTGTTTGTACCTATGAACAGCAAACAGATGAGTTTGGTTTACTTCGCTTAGACAGTACAGTGTTTGATAAGCTGTCTATCACACTAAAGTATGTTTGAATGACTTTCAAATATTTGCATATTATCGTGAGACAAATTTCACTCTGCTGTCCGTGTTCGATAAAAGAATCCATAAACTCTACTTGGAAAATGACTGTAGCAATTAATTATTTTGCTTTTTAAGCCTGTAAAGCTGCAGAATGGTGAGGAAATTGCCAGCCTGGAAAGCAACATTTCTACAACTCCATCTGGTTTGTGTGTTCTAAAGTACGGTGTTAACACTTTAAATTTGGATCTACAATATTTAGAGACAATAAGTAACGAAGAGATGATTAGCTGACAGAAAACCGGTTCAATGTTTTAAATTAAGAGGAGAAGGTTGTGAGTTTGTATCAAAACGCTTATCATGCACACTATCTCGCACTGCAAGAATCTGTTCATGTCTTCCTCAACTGAAAGCAGCAAGATTTTGATACACAATGCAAAGTTACAAAGATATACAAAGCAGAATGAAAATCTGGCATGTTGTCTCCTATTCCACTGTAATCTGAAACTCCATCATCAGCTCGGTGCTTCTGCAGCATTTGGTTTATGATTAAAATTTCCGTCAATCATCTCTTGATCGTCTCCTGGCTGCGTTCTAGTTTTACCTTTAAGCTGACTGCTGGGATCGAGCTGCTGCGGACTTCTAATGTTGCATTTTCTGACCGCTCAGTGACCAGTTTTGTCCCAAAGAGCACCTCAGCGCAGTTATGATTCCATTCCAGCATGCAGATTTGGCTCATTCATGTCAACAACTAGGGGAAATAGTGGAGCAGTCATTATTCTATCAGATGGTCCTGTTGGAAAAGGTTCACTATATGTTTAACAGCCAAACCGTCCTCTTCGTATGCACCCACTCGCCTTCCTTTCTTGGCAAAAGCACAAATTTCCTCATGGTTTCAATGTTTTTCTCATATACCAGTTCCATATATACTATATTACATCTGACAGATACAACAATGCTCTGTGATATGTAAATGAATTTACTGCAATATACAGAAGCTTGTAAATGACCTTGGTATTGTGTGATGAGTGACTTTTTGTTACCCACTTATTTGCTTTAAAAAAATAAATAAAAGAAGAAAAAAGGCAAGAAATTTTTAAAAAAGTTGTTTGATTTGCATTTGTATTATGCTGGATGTGAAAGAGTGACAGCAAAATGTTGGTTTGCATTTTTTTTTTTTTTAGAAATGGCATAGTGCACTGTATTCATCTTTATAGGCAGGCCTTGTGAATGATAATGTCAGTGCATGTGTCAGTCAGTTGGTTAATCCACCCCAATAATCTTAAAGATTTTCACCCAGTTGCCACAAAATGTGATTCAACTATCCAAAATCCCCCAACTATAATAAATGTTGCAATTCTGGCAATTCCTCTAACAATTCATGGATCCCATGTCAGCAGTAGCTTATAGTAAGCGCATTCAGATTCTCTGAGCACCTTGGTTGTCTTTTCCTACGTTTTCACAAATTCTCCTTCACATCCTTCACATTGGCCTCATTATGTTTTTACACTGAGGTCAAGAAAAAGTGATTAGGAAAAGCTCTTTATTTATTTATTGACTGCAACTTTGGTCTTTTCTGTGGCATGAAATATAGTTTCCCAGACCTGTTTATTTTTGTTCTATTTTTATCAATCCTTTCTTCTAAAGTTCCATTTTTACAAGCACCCCCCTTCCCCATTCTTTTCCCTCTCCCAATAGGCAGAGACCCAGGAAGAGGAAGTGTAGATAGGGTGGGGGAGTGGCCTGTTAGAGTCTCTTTGGGACCTTGTGGCCATCTCAGGTAAGTGTGTGTTGTAAAGTTGTGGCTGTGTCTTTGTTGTTGTTTTTTTACATAGCATTAGCAGTCAGCAGTTGCATCTTAGATGAAGTCTGCTTGTATAGTTTCTGTCTGAGGTGAGCTTGGCTGAAGCAGTGAAGTATTTTAGCAATTAGAGGTTGCATAGTTTCTTTGTAAGTGGTAAGTTTGCTTTGGACATTGTAGTAGTCATGCAGCTAGCTTCAGCATTTAGAGTAAGCACCACCAGGTTTGGAGAGTCTATATTTATGGTTTCTTTGTCACTTTTTAGCAGTTGGCACTAGATATTCAGCATCTTGCACTAGTTAACTGGTAGCATCGGCACTGGTTACTACCTGGAGCATCTCCTAAACAGGCCTAGGTGATGCTCCAGGTAGTAACCAGTGCCGATGCTACCAGTTAACTAGTGCAAGATGCTGAATATCTAGTGCCAACTGCTAAAAAGTGACAAAGAAACCATAAATATAGACTCTCCAAACCTGGTGGTGCTTTGGACATTGTAGTAGTCATGCAGCTAGCTTCAGCATTTAGAGTAAGCACCACCAGGTTTGGAGATTCTATATTTATGGTTTCTTTGTCACTTTTTAGCAGTTGGCACTAGATATTCAGCATCTTGCACTAGTTAACTGGTAGCATCGGCACTGGTTACTACCTGGAGCATCTCCTAAACAGGCCTAGGTCAGCTGAATGTGCTAGTGCTGATTGGATTGGTGGGAGCAGTGTGAACTGGCACGAGGGTGGGTGAATTTGGGATGCCAGAGTTCACCACCTAGCCTCCTGGAGGTATTATGGGACTAAATAGCCAAAACACCGTTGAAGAGAGGTTTCCACCTGATGAGCCCCAGAGATGTGTTAGGAATCACTGCTCACTGGTGTGTATAGTGATAGGTCAGGGATCCTAGGTCCTTCATTGAGTGCGCATCTTTCTTGTTTGGCGCACAAATGCCATGTGTTTACATTAACTAAACTGCATTCTCATTTTAAGAGATTGAGTTTGTTTGTGATGTATCAGAAACATTTCAGGGGTTCCACTGTAGCCCAACAGGTTGAGTGGTTGACCCATAAACAGAGACTATAGTCCCCGATGCAGCGGTCATGGGTTTGAGTTCGACCAATGGCCATTTACTGCATGTCTTTCCCCTACCCTTCTCCTCACATTTCCTGTCTCTCTCTCTCTCCATTGCACACTAGAATAAAGGCAAAAAAAAAAAACTTAAAAAAGAAATGCAGGTCACGTTAACACACCTTTGCCATTTCTTTTTAGTTGTTTTAGTACGCTCCTTGTCGGCACACCAATCATATATTAGATGAGGTGTTACTCCTCATACTGGTAGACCAGAAAATAGAGGAGAAGTTTCAAACATGTTGTCAAAGGGTTGTATTTTTTAGAAGGCTATAAAGGTAAAACCACAACCAACAATGAAATATCTGATACTGAATTTAATAATGTATTTAAATTGACATAAAATGGAATTTGGATATCATATAGAAGACAACTTGTGTTTCTGTTTATTTAGCCTTGTTTGAGCTTAAGTCTGTGATGTACATGCAGATAAGTGTTATTGGAAACAGTTTTGCAGAATATTTTCAAGACGATCATTATCAGGAACAGATGCAAACGGCAAAGGTTCATGTCACTTTCCCTTTTTATCAAACAAAGCCCCATCACAGACATGTAGCATCTGTCACCAGAAGGAAATCGTTTCATCTAAACCGAAAAGAGATGATTGGATGATCAGATAATCACCCCGTCAACAATGGCGTGACATTAGAGATGCTCCCTATTCTGTCTCTTTGGTCTCCAAGTATTC
Source organism: Acanthochromis polyacanthus (assembly GCF_021347895.1). Classification (NCBI taxonomy): domain Eukaryota; kingdom Metazoa; phylum Chordata; class Actinopteri; family Pomacentridae; genus Acanthochromis; species Acanthochromis polyacanthus. The sequence goes on along the minus strand of NC_067126.1, from coordinate 22,124,120 downwards.
AACGACACATTCATTCTGCTCTCTATCCTCAGTTCAGCCGTGGCTCTTTTCTTTCATTGATCCGCTTTGGACACATCCTATCCGCCACTTGATCTGTGAAAACAGAGGAATGTCCAAAGTACCATTGGCTCTTTTCAGCTCTAAATTAAATCCAAAGCGCTCCAAAGACTGAAGAGGCAACTGTTTCTTTTGTTTTCTTCTAATCAATCTGGAAAAACATACAACACCTCGCTGACCTGAACAGCAGCGTCAGGACAAAGAGAGAGCGGCACAATGAGTGTTTAACAAAGCTATCAGCTGGTCTTTAAGGGCAGTGTGTCCACCGGCATGTCTCTGCAGTGACCTAAGACGCCCCCGTGCCTGTTAAGACCATCTCCTGAGTATCAGGCTTGTGTGTGTTTGTGTCTCCATGGACCTGATAGTGTTTTGTTCCAAGGAGTGGAGTTGCAGGAGGAGCATATTCACATCTGGTTTCAGCAAGAGTGTCCTCATAAATGATACCGAGAGGCTCCACAACAGAATCATCATGGCTAAAGACCATCAATACCCTGCTGGCTCATTAGTTTTGCAAATGCTGAGCTCTACAAGTGGACGAACAACTCTCTAATGAACAGCTGTTGATTGGAAATAACTGTGTGGCATCATGTAAACAATAGGATAACATATACATTACTGTTCAAAAGTTTGGGGTACCCGGATAAGTTCATGAAATGTCACTCTTTGATTCATGTGCTAACATAATTGCACAAGGGTTTTCTAATTAATTAGTCTTTCAACACGACTAGCTAGCACAATGTAGCATTAGAACACAGGAGTGATGGTTGATGGAAATGTTCCTCTGTACCTCTATGTAGATATTCCATTAAAAATCAGCTGTTTCCAGCTAGAATAGTCATTTACCACATTAACAATGTCTAGACTGGATTTCTGATTAGTTAAATGTTATCTTCATTGAAAAATTACAGTTTTTCTTTTTTAAAAAAATGACATTTGCAAGTTACCCCAAACTTTTGAACAGGAGTGTATGGATTTGGGCACACACGCTCAGTTTACTCATCATAACTAGTACTTTTCAGCCTGTCAAACCAATTACTCAATGTTTTGTGTGGCTCCAAAGGTGCTTCGTGAGGTCTGAGAAAACAACCCTGATAATGTCAACAGAATCAGTTTAGTTTTGGCTTTTAAAATGAACAGAGAGCCTTTCATCATGTTGCATTATGGTAAGTAAAGACAAGATGTTAGGACACACAACAGAATGGTAAAAGATTTTTTCTGCTACTTTGAATTTGACAATTTCTTTTGACAATTTCTTTTATCTATTTGTTTTTATTAAAGCAACACCCAGGAGATTTTAACACTTTTCTTTAAGTCCCTAAATTTAGTATCTGTAAGTGGTATATAAACATTTAAAGACCCTTTCTGGCAAAAATCAAGTCTTTTACACTGTAAACATGTCCATATGGTTTGTTTTTTTTTTATATGCCAGAAAACACATCATAAGCAGTCAGAGCCACAGTAGACACACTTTTACACCTGGACGCTACAGTGAACTAACAACAGTCTCAAAAACACAGATTCAGTCTTCTAGGGTTTCATATGTAACAAACCTCAAGAACCAATACCGTCAACTTGCAGGAAGGGGCTTTCTGTATCATTATATTTTTAAAGATAAGATAAACTTTATTGATCTCTCAGTGGGGGAAATTCACCAGTACAGCAGCTCCAAGCAGAAAACAAATATTCAGAAAAAAGTATTTAGAATTGATTCACACATGTATGGCTGACTTACTGCAATATTGTAGATTGCCACTGTGTAGTTTGGAGTAGTTTTAAAGTGTTTATGCAGAATATTTGGTGAGCTGGTGTTCTGGAGCTGTGGTTACTGGTGAAACAGTGAATAGAGAGAAAGGAAGAGATTCATGGACTGATGGAAGTTAGGGGAAGCAGCAGGTTAGAGTTACTTGTCAGCCATTTTGGGATGGAAAATAATTATTTTCATGAAAAGAAATCCTAAATATAAAACTCTGATATAAAGAGATGAGGCTTTTTGGGGTTTGATCAATCACCAGAGAGGGACTTGTACTGAATTGTGAATATGTATTAATTTGTACTCAAGGTTACATGCCATATTCCAAGACACATGAGAAGAAATTAGGCATTGTAAGGGTTTATAAATGCATTGTTCTTGTCAACAATTCTGCTCTACGAAGATATATTTTGCATTATTACTAAAGTGTTTTACCATATTGTCCATCAAGTGAAATGTGTAAGTAAATTTCTGGAATACCACATTAATTTGCAATTTTATTTTCCTCTCTGATCAAACAGTAGTTCTGCTGTTACAGCCGGCGAGGTTCTGGTAAACTCTAACAAAAAAGGCAGAATCATCATTCCTATTATGGAAGTGGTGATCTGAAGAATATGTCTCAACTTGATAGAATTCCCCATGAGAAGAATTAACCACACTGGCACAGACTGTGACTGCATCTTTCTTTTAATCATTCTTTCTTTGGTCTGAAAGTTTCAGAGTCTTATTTTTCATCGGTTGAATGAATTTAATTGTCCTCGAGATCTGGAAACGTACTAAAACAAATACTTTCAAATACTTGCAACAACAATGAAGATAATGAACATTCTTTGCAGCTATAAACTTCATCTTTTACAATCAGATAGTTTCAGGAGGGAGTCATATTGACATCTGGTATTCTGCAGGTGTCACCACTGATGACTGCAGATTACACATTCCTCTGTATCAGTCCTCTCCCATGGGTGCTGTGGCCTTTCATACATTCCACAGAGACGTATAACGAAAGTCTCAGAGTGGATGCACAGATTGAGATTAATGAATGTAATAGTGCAGTAAAGGGGAAGCTTATGATGTGATGTACATGTATGAAGTCACATTATCTAAATACCACCTGTTGTCATGCAGTGTATACACACCCTCACTGCAAAAAAAAAAGTGTTTTTATCAAACTAGGGGCTGAAGTCCAGCTTCAGGCTCCCGCTAGTCCAGGGAGAGGGGTGGTGCCCCTGGAGGGGTGTTTGCTTAAGGCCAACTTTACGACTGTGATGCTTTTTCCAGACCAGACCTGAGCCTGAAATGCAGACAGGAATTGCACAGGGCCACGGAGCTGCTTCTCAACTTCAAGAATTAACTTCATTTTTGGCAGGTTTTGTACCTGGGTTTGCCTTGATGGCACAGATCGAACAAATGACTCATGTGCAGGATCGGATAAATAAATTGTTGTTGCCCCAAAGATGCCCTCACAGCTTATGTAGGAAACCCATGTCACCTCAAATCCACACACTTTTCACATGCAAGACAGATTTGCATGCAATCAGTGAAGGAATTTCCTGCATTATTTTCATTCAGTTGACTGGCACGTCCTTTGATGCTGGGCACATACTGCTCATTGCATTAATGCTGATTGGAGCTTACCTTTAAAGGTAAAGGCCCGCAGCTATCGGAATCCTTATCTGTGGTCAAGGGTAACTTCTGGTCTGAGCTATCACGTCAATGTGCCGTGACAGTCTAATGGCTCAGTCCCAGCTCGGATCAAAGAGCTGTTTGTGGTCAACGTTGGAGATTACACTTGGCTGCGATGCCATTCCTTCATAGCAGCCAAAGCAGATCCCAGAGGTTTTCAGAACCGAGATGTTTATCAGGCTTGTACCCAAACAAACAAGATGTGCGTCACTGAACACAACCATGAAATGTTAATCTTTCTTTTTTGTTTTTTGCATTGATGGCGAGTGGTCAAACTCATGTCTGCTGTTCACGGCTTTCACTGTGCGTGTGTGTGTGTCTGTGACTGTACTTGTATTGTGTGCAGAGGATATAAATCTGTTCACACATTCACATTGTGGGGACCCAAATGCTAAATTTTAGGGACAAAAAACAAGTTCCCATGATGTAAATCATGAAATTTTAGGTTTAAGGTTAGGCTATGGTTCGGTTAAGGTTAAGGTCAGGATAAGGGTAAGGATTTGGCACGTAGGGGTTATGGTTATGGTTACGGCAAACCTCCAGGAAATCTGTAAGTCAATAGCATTCTGCTGAAAGCACAACTGTGTTTGTGTGACAGAGACAGAGAGGGAGGGGGATTAAAAACAGAACTAGAGGCAGACATTCCATCCATCCATTAGCTATACCCTCCTCATCCTGTACAGGGTTGTGGGGGGCTGGAGCCTGTCCCAGCTGATACTGGGCGAGGAGCAGACATTGTAAAAGTTTTATAAGAAAGATTGAGAGCAAGAGAAAGAAATAGAAAGAAAAACTTCAAGACAGATAGATGAGATAGAATGAGAGACAGAAAGAGGTTTGGATCCAGCAGCAGCATTATTGCAAAGCATTCTGGCTCTGATTCCAAAACCCCCATCAGAGTTTAGCAACCCAGCTCATTTTGTAGGAAATGACACAACCTCTGTATGAGCTAATAGTCTACATGAACCCCCACAATATGTCACTGATTAAAAATCATAATATTATAAAGGACTTGAAAGAGCAGGTGGGGATCAATTCTGATGTGTGTTTGATTCGGAGTTTCATTAACTTCCTTGTTTTCCACACTGTAACTCCCAGGTGGGAAAGAGCTTCAAAACCGCAGTCCTAATTGCGAGCATGTGGCCTTCAGCAGCGTCCAAGGCGCACTTGACTTTCCAGGCTGTCCGGTGCTCTGGGCTGGAAGCCTGAGCGGAGGAACACATTTGGGCCACAGTGATGCCTGTATGTCAAGGAATAATCTCCACACATACTATGAGTGAAGGTTTTAATAACTACATACTTTTTGTTACCAAATCTGATGGATTAATACTGAGTTTATTCAATTGTTTATTTCCCCCCTTATTTTTTTCTGAACCATTGCTCTCTGTCTCTCTCTGGAAGCTCTTCAGACCTCTTGAATCCTTGTAGAAACAATAAGGCGGATCTGAATGTGACAGGCGCGTCTCTTCAGTGGGGACCAAACCAAACCAAACCGTCAGCTGCGGCGGAGATGCCGCTGTCAGAGCAGCAGAAGGTCCTGACAGGGTCCGCAGCTCTTAATAAAGGCTGCTGCTCCGCTTCAACAATTAAACCAAGCCGAGCAAACGCACAGTGGTAATCTCTAGTCTGATTTAGTTTTACAGGGACGAGCTGTAAAGTACGTGTTCATTTGATCGAGGCTCTTAGTCTATAAAGCAGTTTGTGACTCTTAAATCATCCTTTATATGAAATAGGATAATTTCACTTGTTCCGTGGATGAAGACGCAATAAGTCGCTGAGAGCAATTTTATTTTACGCAGGGTCCTTATAAGAATAAAACATAGAGAAGCTTGTGTACATGCGTTTACACACACCTATACACAAGCACACAGACACGGTGTAAAATGTAACGTTATTTGAATGTATAAGAAGCGTTTCCTTTATCCTGGTGTCCACATATTTTTACGCACCAAAGTTAGATCCCAAAATATTCCGACCACAAATCATCACTTAATTTGGGCCTGGTAGCCACATTAACATATATATAAACATAAACGGCTCCGTGTCACAGGGATTGCTATATAATTAAAACTGGTTAAATGAATTATTTTTATTGGCCGATTTAGGCCTTTAATAAAGATTATAGTGCATTAAAAAGGTCAGGACTGTGAAGTTTATGGTGTGTTTATCCGAAATCAATTATTTCAACCAGTGCCACACATTTTTTGGGGGGAATAGAAAACTGTTGGTTCATTAATTATTTAAAATGTATATTGATAGGAGCAGCTTTGCCTTCTGATGCGAACACTAAAATGTCTGCAGGGAATCAAAGTTCCCGATAGGATTGTGGCTTTTATATTCCTCTTATAATGTCTTATGAATCTCCATACTTTTTTGTCAGTAAGTGAATCTGCAATAATTCAAGAGGAACTATTTCAAGGCCATGTAAAACTTAGAAACGCCTCAAGGAAAAACAAAAACAGGATCAATAAGCTAGGAAAGTTTTCTTATGGCACCCTTTATTAAACATTGCAGTTACTATTCCTGTACGATGTTCCCGAGCACAGCTCATTAGAGAGTGATTTTGTGTTCATTAAAACACGATAGTCAGGTTTATATTCTCGATTCAATCACCGACTGCGCTCCATCTGTTGTTTTGTTAGTCATCTGGATAACTCTGGTTAAATCAGCTGCTGCTTCCTCATGAAGTCTCTCTGAAGGCCTCACACCACCCGTGTTTACTGCAACAAGCAGTTTCCCTTTAAATTTGCATCCTGAAGGACTTCGTCAAATCAAAACCACGTGTTAGCAAACATACAGCCTTGTTGAATTAAAGTTCATCCCTAAGCTGCCCTCCATCCAACCTCAAAGAAAGAACTGGCTTATTTGATTAACCCCAGCGTAATTACAGCGTGCGTCCTCTCCACGGTTTGCCATTTAGTCAGTCATATCATTTGCAAATTAGGAACGTATTAATGTGGCGACTAGACCTAAATTATGTGGGGCGAGTTGCGGTGACACTGTTGGAATATTTTACATCTTGTAGGTCTGTTTGGGATCTAACTTCAGTGCGTAAAAATATGTGGAGGGTAAACCCATAGGCGAAACATAAATAAATGCTCCTATTACATTAACATCTCGTTACATTTTGTCCTAACAAAGAGGCTTCATGTGTTTCTGACAGTAGTGTTTGTTGTCAGCTGAGCTTTAATAGGTAAAACAGTCCCATTCAGAGGCCGCCGGGCTCGCACGGCCTGCTGTGCCATAATGTTCGGCACAAGCCCTCCAATGACTGTTAATACTGAGTGTTTTTTTGTCAATATTAGCGGGACTACTTAGGGGGGAAGTTTATAATTGGACACGTGTTTTCCCCGCTTTTTGTCGTTTGGAGATCTACTGATCCTTTTGTAATTCGTTTTTAAAGCAATGAACGATCGACAAGGAGGGGTAGAGGAGTTCTTAAGAGCTCCCTTTCAGCCTTTAGAATTGGCCTGGGCGACCCACCGAGAAACGTGGAGGCCCTGAAGTATTTAATCCAGGAGATGTGCCCGTGAAGCTGTCACACAGCACACATCCAGGCAGGTAGGTTGAGATCAGTTTATTTAGGAAGCATCGGGCGCTGTGCTGTCTGACTCTTTGTCCATCACCTCAGCCCACTCCATTTTATCTGTCAGGAAAAAAGATTGAATAGTTTTAAAATATGGAGGACATTCTCTTTGACTTAGACCAGGATGGCAACACGGATTTTGCCTTTTGGGGACAGATGGACCAAAATTTCCAGTTCCAGACGCAGCTGGACACCTTCCTGCTGGACTGTACAGCGGCCACCGGCCAGCTCTCCCCCTGGTCCTCCTTCGGCTGTCAGTCCATGTTCCCGGACGCACAGCTGACCTTCACCGACCTGGACGTACAGTCTCCGGGGGTGAGCATCTGCGCTGAAGGCGAGAGCTCCTCCCTGGACGAGCCCCTGGAGGTGAGCAAGCGCAGGGCGCGCAGACTGGTGACCCATCAGCCGTACAAGGTGCAGCGGCACGCAGCCAACATCCGGGAGAGGAAGAGGATGCTGAGCATCAACTCAGCGTTCGAGGAGCTCCGCTGCCATGTACCGACGTTTCCCTACGAGAAAAGGCTGTCCAAGATCGACACTCTGCGCCTGGCCATAGCCTACATCGCCCTGCTGAGGGAAATCCTCATGTCAGGCTGCGACCCCAAATCCTATGTGGACGAGTGCATGAAGAACGGCTACAAGAATCAGACCAACGCCATCTGGAACACAAGTGGTGAGAAAATCACACTCATTAACCTCATCAAAATGTCAGTAGCTAACGATGAAGTCTTAAAGTGCAGATGCAATCTGAGTCATGACAGGTCCTTATGAAAATCAGTATGTTTAGAGGGACATGGCAAACAAATAAATGAGATTATTTACCCTACTAAAGCAGCAGGAGTCTGTAAAGCTCATCCTGAATTTAATCAAATGTCTGAAAATTCATAATTTCAGATTAAATTTAGATAATAATAGATTTAGAATATTAGACAGAAATTATTAGTAATTGGTCATCAAATTCTTAACATGTTGCAAATTTCTATGTTTTACATTTTCATTAAATCTTCTTTATTTGACAGAAGCCCTAATAGTAACAGTGGCATTTAATTAACACACCAAACATACATTTCTGCTGATTATCCAAATCCATCCAGCACAGCCTTACATTTACAGCCTACAAAACACAGTACTCATTCTGTGTTTGTGCTCATTCTGAAGCTTCCACTTCCAGAAAGGCTTTTAATAACTATTTAAAATGTAATCAGTGTTTCAGTGACAGACAGTGTAATTGTTGTTTTTCACGGTAATCCCATAAAGCAAATGTCATTTTAAGCAGCTTTCTGTGTGTTCAGGCAGACTTTTATCCCCAGGTGTGTTTCCCTGCTCTTAAATGAGCCTCATTTTATCAAAACACAAGTACTTGTATTCTGACTGCCTCCATTTGCTTAACTAATTCTTTGGGAATCTGCTCTGAAGCCTCTTTATGGGGCTTTTCAGCAGTAAGTGTGCCCCCATTCTTCAGGCGCAGACCTAGGACTTGTTAAACAGTCATTAAAATGTATCTAAACTTATGTGTTTGTCCTGCTTTTGTCTCTCTCTGCCCCCATGCTCCCCCTTGCCAGATCTGACAGCCCGCCTCTCTTGGATAAAGTGGGATTAGCTGAGGAACAGTGGGCACCCAGAGTGAGGAGATTGTAGCAGGGAGGTATTACAGGTCTGTTCCTCCCTCTTCTCTCTGTCTGCATGTCAAAGACAGGCGGCACCACTGAACCCACCGATCGACATCTGCAGACTTCTCACCAGGTCACACACCTCAGGCTTTCTCAACCCTATCGTCTACTTTGTCCTCAGTGGCTTTGAATATTCTAATTTATTGTTGACCGGTAATTGAGAGCCATTGTTTCTGGGGCAGGGGCGGGAAAGAGGGTTGGCATTGTTGTCCCAAATGGATGGCACTTGACACGGAGAGGCACACTGGCATGAAGCTGAATGGACTCACTGAGGACTCATACTTCTGCATGTAGCGCTGAAGTGTTTTCTGGACTCTTGTTTGTTTGGCTGCGAGTCGACGTGTTAAAAAGAGCCTTGATCATGTAAATGAGACGATGGGCGTGAGACGCGCGTCGGTGTAATGTGATTTAGCATGTCAGGTGCTGCTTCCAAAGATGGCAATGCGTCTGCCTGTGTGCTGTTTGTTTCATGTGCAACCTCTATCATCTTTTATTTATTTGTTTATTTATAATGATTTCTTATTTATGACAAAATATGCTGTGTAACTGTGCTTGTCTATTGTTTTGTAGCTCAAATGATGTGTTTGCTGTGACTCAGTGTACCTTTAAAGCAACTCAATGTCATGTGAACGTGTAGTTTTCCGTAAATGGATCACCACAGAAAATTGCACACAGCACCTTAGATGAGTAATTTTATGTATGGCAGAATTACAGGCAAGATCGTAAAAGGTAACCAGTTGTCAGTTGCCACTTACCTTCATGTATTTTGGTAAAAATAATTCATAAATTACATTAATTAACAAAGTGTTGGTTGAGGACTGACAGTTCATCTCTCTTAGCTATCCCTCCTTTCTTGATTTCAAAATCTATTAGATGACTTGAGAGGTTTTCATCCCCTGTACTGGACTAAGTTTAACCAATTTCTTGCACCACACTGGCAATAGATTTGGTAAACCCTCGTGTTGTCCTTAGGGTCATTCTGACCCCAAGTAAAATCTTTAGACATTGTATACTTTTATGTAACAAGGTCTGTTTGGCCCTAAATTCCAAAATGAAGGGAAAAAAAATGGTAATGGATTGGATTGAAGTAAGACTAATGGTGTAATGCAAATTTGATTGACATTTTATAGTATATGCTTTTAATAACAGTCCAACCAGGCGGGGTCATTTTGACTCCAGAGGGCAGAAGTGCATGGCAACTGGGGGAACATTACAATGGTTAACACAACGAATCAAGCTTGATGGCATGATCTGAATCAGCTGAGAATATAAAAAGTGTGATTTTCCCTTTAAAGTAAGGTTTACTACTGTCCTTTAACTGCTGCTGTGTCTAATGACATGAATATCACCTATATCATTGATTGTCAACCTTGGTTCAGTGACGTTCCCCCTGTGTATTATTTTTTTCATTCAAGTACCCCGCAACCAAGGCATTTTTGGCTGACAAAAAGAGACAGACATAAAATACAGCACTACGTCATCAGTTTCTGATATTTAAAATTTTATATCAATGCAAAAAATGCTAATTTGTAGTGGTCTTTCTTCAGCTACTTGGAGAAAAAGAACTAAAAACTTGTTGAAAAATAAATAATTTATTCAACTGTAAATAAAGATTTCTACGCAGAAATAATCATAAACGTAAAGTGTCCTCTTACACACGTGGACAAAATTATTGGTACCTCTCGGTTAATGAAAGAAAAACCCACAATGGTCACAGAAATTATTTGAATCTGACAAAAGTAAAAAAAAAAATTTCTATGAAAATTAACCAGTGAAAATAAGAAATTGCCTTTGAACCGCGGTTCAACATCATTTTAAAAAAACAAACTCTTTCATCTAAACTCTTCCATAAACTGGGTTTATGGTGATAAAATGGAATGGTCTACTTGATATGAAATTCAGTTTATAAACTTTCATTCGTATTTTGTTGAAGAATTATTGAATAAATATATTTTGTAAAGGACTTTTGAATTGTTGTTAGTTTTCAATGTTTTGTTGTTTGTTTTTTTTAAAATCTCACGTACCTCCTGGCATACCTTCAAATATCCCCACGGGCACTCATACCTACATTTGAGAATGCCTACAATGGCATTTTTTTTAAACAAATTTCATGATGATTTTTTTTTTCAAACAAAGCTGCTCGACAGTGTTTTTCACAGCCTACTTTACATTATTTTACGGCATGCTAAAAAAATCGCCCTTTTTTCGACATAGTATAATATGGCGTTTTTTAGACAAAATTCATAATGATTTGATTTTTTTCAAAGAAAACTGCTTTATAGTGTTTTTCACAGCCTACTTTACATTATTTCATCATATGGCATGTTTTTACGACATGCTGAAAAAAAATCACATTTCGACATAGTATACTATGGTGTTTTTTTGGACAAAATTCATAGTGATTTTTTTTCAAAGAAAACTGCTCTATGGTGTTTTTCACAGCCTACTTTACATTATTTCATCATATGGTATGTTTTTACGACATGCTGAAAAAATCGCATTTTTTTTGACATAGTATACTATGGCGTTTTTTTTTTTGGACAAAATCATGATGATTATTTTTCCCCAAAGAAAACTGCTCTATAGTGTTTTTCATGGCCTACTTTACATTATTCATCATATGGCATGTTTTCATGACATGCTGAAAAAATCACATTTCGACATAGTATACGATGGCGTTTTTTTGGACAAAATTCATAGTGATTTTTTTTCAAAGAAAACTGCTCTATGGTGTTTTTCACAGCCTACTTTACATTATTTCATCATATGGTATGTTTTTACGACATGCTGAAAAAATCGCTTTTTTTTCGACATAGTATACTATGGCGTGTTTTTTTTTTTTGACAAATTTCTTGATGATTTTTTTTCAAAGAAAACTAATAATAATGGTTACATTTACATAGCGCTTTTCAAGACACCCAAAATGCTTTACAATGAATCCATTTTTTCATTCGCTCACACATTCTCACTCTGGTGGTGAGCTACATTTGTAGCTACAGCTGCCCTGGGGCAGACTGACAGAAGCGTGGCTGCCAATCCACGCCTACAGCCCCTCTGACCACCACCAACACATGACTAGGCGAGCGGAAATTGAACCGCCAACCCTTTGATCATTGGACAACCCACTCTACCACCTGAACCACAGCCGCCCCAAACTGCTCTATAGTGTCTTTCATGGATTACTTTGCATTATTTCATCATATGCATGTTTTTACGACATGCTGAAAAAAAATCACATTTTTTTTCGACATAGTATACAATGGTGGGTTTTCTTCGGACAAATGTCATGATTTTTTTCAAAGAAAACTGCTCTATAGTGTTTTTCACGCCTACTTTGCATTATTTCATCATATGGCATGTTTTTACGACATGCTGAAAAAAATCGCCTTTTTTCAACATAGTATACTATGGCGGTTTTTTTGAACAAATTTCATGATGATTTTTTTTCAAAGAAAACTGCTCTATAGTGTTTTTCATGGCCTACTTTACATTATTTCATCATATGGTATGTTTTTACGACATGCTGAAAAAATCACATTTTTTTCGACATAGTATACTATGGCGTTTTTTTGGACAAAATTCATAGTGATTTTTTTTCAAAGAAAACTGCTCTATGGTGTTTTTCATGGCCTACTTTACATTATTTTATCATATGGCATGGTTTACGACATGCTGAAAAAATCACATTTCGACATAGTATACTATGGCATTTTTTTGGACAAAATTCATAGTGATTTTTTTTCAAAGAAAACTGCTCCATGGTGTTTTTCACAGCCTACTTTACATTATTTCATCATATAGCATGTTTTTACGACATGCTGAAAAAAAATCACATTTCGACATAGTATACTATGGCGGTTTTTTTTGGACAAAATTCATAGTGATTTTTTTTCAAAGAAAACTGCTCTATGGTGTTTTTCACAGCCTACTTTACATTATTTCATCATATGGTATGTTTTTACGACATGCTGAAAAAATCACGTTTTTTTCGACAGTACACTATGGCTCTTTTTTTTTTTTGGACAAAATCATGATGATTATTTTTCCCCAAAGAAAACTGCTCTATAGTGTTTTTCATGGTCTACTTTACATTATTTCATCATATGGCATGTTTTTATGACATGCTGAAAAAATCACATTTCGACATAGTATACTATGGCGTTTTTTTGGACAAAATTCATAGTGATTTTTTTTCAAAGAAAACTGCTCTATGGTGTTTTTCACAGCCTACTTTACATTATTTCATCATATGGTATGTTTTTACGACATGCTGAAAAAATCGCATTTTTTTTGACATAGTATACTATGGCGTTTTTTTTTTTGACAAATTTCTTGATGATTTTTTTTCAAAGAAAACTAATAATAATGGTTGCATTTACATAGCGCTTTTCAAGACACCCAAAATGCTTTACAATGAATCCATTTTTCATTCACTCACACATTCTCACTCTGGTGGTGAGCTACATTTGTAGCCACAGCTGCCCTGGGGCAGACTGACAGAAGCGTGGCTGCCAATCCACGCCTACGGCCCCTCCGACCACCACCAACACATGACTAGGCGAGCTGAAATTGAACCGCCAACCCTTTGATCATTGGACAACCCACTCTACCACCTGAACCACAGCCGCCCCAAACTGCTCTATAGTGTCTTTCATGGATTACTTTACATTATTTCATCATATGATATGTTTTTACGACATGCTGAAAAAATCACATTTTATTCGACATAGTATACTATGGCGTTTTTTTGGACAAAATTCATAGTCATTTTTTTTTTCAAAGAAAACTGCTCTTTAGTGTTTTCACAGCCTACTTTACATTATTTCATCATATAGCATGTTTTTACGACATGCTGAAAAAAAATCACATTTCGACATAGTATACTATGGCGTTTTTTTTGGACAAAATTCATAGTGATTTTTTTTCAAAGAAAACTGCTCTATGGTGTTTTTCACAGCCTACTTTACATTATTTCATCATATGGTATGTTTTTACGACATGCTGAAAAAATCACGTTTTTTTCGACAGTACACTATGGCTCTTTTTTTTTTTTGGACAAAATCATGATGATTATTTTTTCCCCAAAGAAAACTGCTCTATAGTGTTTTTCACGGCCTACTTTACATTATTTCATCATATGGCATGTTTTTATGACATGCTGAAAAAATCACATTTCGACATAGTATACTATGGCGTTTTTTTGGACAAAATTCATCGTGATTTTTTTCAAAGAATACTGCTCTATGGTGTTTTTCACAGCCTACTTTACATTATTTCATCATATGGTATGTTTTTACAACATGCTGAAAAAATCGCATTTTTTTTGACATAGTATACTATGGCGTTTTTTTTTTGACAAATTTCTTGATGATTTTTTTTCAAAGAAAACTAATAATAATGGTTGCATTTACATAGCGCTTTTCAAGACACCCAAAATGCTTTACAATGAATCCATTTTTCATTCACTCACACATTCTCACTCTGGTGGTGGTAAGCTACATTTGTAGCCACAGCTGCCCTGGGGCAGACTGACAGAAGTGTGGCTGCCAATCCACGCCTACGGCAGGGCCGGATCTAGCTCAGCCCATTGGGGGGGGCATTTGGTTTGACATGAGGGGCATGTGTCAAATCCCACCCAAACCCTTAAAAGTACACTACATAAAACAATGCTGACTATGGCCATCATGTTAATTAATGAATCCATAATTAGTTTATACATTTTATTTATTTTGTATTAGCCTATAGGTTTTATATTGGATTTGAATGCCATACCTGACACGCTACCCTCTGCATTTACCCGGGCTTGGGTGTTTGAACATTTTTTTTCAGGTTATAGCAACTTTTAAGATTTTTTTTCTTTTTGTATTTTTTTGTTCTTTTTATCCTTTTATGTATTCATTTAACATTCATTTATTTAGAACATAGTTTTTTTCAATATCTGTTTTTTTGTCTTTTATGTCATTTTCATTTACCTTATGGCAACTTTTAGGATTTTTTTATTGCTTTTTGTCTTGTTTTTTATCTTTATCCTTCCATGCATTTCTTTGTAATTTTCTTTAGCTACAGTACATCTTTTATTTTATTTTGATGTCTGTGTTCTTTTCATATAGCATCGTTATCACTTTAGGATCAGTCGTCTGTTTTTCTGTGCAAACACCCTAACAAATTCATCCATGTTTAGGCCTTTTGTAATAGCCTTCTCGTGAGCCAGAATAACTAAATCTCTCTTTCTCTTGTGTAGCATAGTGCGGCGAAAGGGGGTAAGGACACGAGACAAAGTAGAGAAAGAGCTCTCGCATGAAGCAGATGATATCCCAATCACAATAGATGTCACATACATGCGATGGAGCTGAGGAAAGCCTTCTTTATGCCCTTGTAGAAATTGGCAAATGGTGGAGAGATTTACAAACTCTGCTCTACCCTCCTCAGTGTTTTTGAATTTATTTTCCAACATTATTTTTCCAACAAGAATCTCATTGGAAAGTGTGCCACTATCACACCCTGCCATTTTCTGCAGAGGACCTAACATTGCAGGATCCAGAAAAGAGATGGATTGAGGTTGAAGGCAATTCACTGCTTTCATGAGATCGAGATTGCTTTTGGTGAATCTCGTCTCCATCTCTACAATGGCTGTATCCAAAATGTTGAGAAGAGCTCTCTTCAGAGCCTGGTCAGGAGTCACAGAGTCTTCTTCATGGCCTAGAGTGGACATAACAACACTACCTGTAAGCTGTGAGCTCATTGTTCGCTGTCTTTTAGCTGCTGCAGCTGGTGTAGCTGTGCTTGTTAATGCTTCGCTCTGCTCATGTCGGATCTGCTTCAGAGTCTGCAGAGATGCACTGACTAGCTCTGAAGCACAACACAGATCAACAGAATGACCCTGTAGCATAGCATTTGCTGGCTTTAAGGGACCCAGAATCTTTAGGAGGAATTTTCCTATTTCAAAGAAATTATGCCTCCTTAACATCATCAATAGCCCTGATGCCTCTGTACAGATGTCAACAGCAGCTGCTCTATCCTCTGTAACCTCTGTCAGGATACTCATGATAGCATCCTGATTTTCCACAAGGCACTTGGTCACTTCATAGTGGCTTGTCCACCTGATCTCCAACAGCCGTTTAAGAGAAGGGACGTCATAGTTTTGAGACATATAATGACGGTGAAAAAATGAGTGCAGTGACCCTGATAGATCAAAAAAGGCTTTTGCACATGGCTCTGCTTGCATGGCATGAACCACTACCAAGTGCAGTTGGTGGTTATAGCAGTGTATATAAGGAATATCTTTCCCTATCTTCTTTTGTATTAAAGCCTGCACCCCACCCTTGACTCCACTCATGACAGAAGCTCCGTCATAGCACTGACTCATTATTTCAGCTGCATTGTAGCCTGACTCAGAAAGATGCTCAAGAATTTGGGTTGTAATATATTCAGCATTTAATTGACTGAGATCAAGCAAACCAATCAGGTGTTCTTCTGGAATGCCATTGCGAACAAATCTAATCATGACTGACATATTCTCTACATTGCATTTGTCCCTAGTTCCATCACTTTTAAGGCAAAAACCAGAATAATCTGCATTTTCATATTTTTCTTTAATGTCATTGATTACCATTGTTCCCAGTGTTTCAATAATTTCATTCTGAATATTGTGAGATGTGTACTTAGCATTTTCTGGGATGTGTTTACTGATTTCTTCAAATTTTGCATCCTTTGTTAGTGTGTAATTAAGCAGTTTTAAGAACAGTCCATCTCCATCAGAACTTTCCCATGTTCCACGAAGTGGAAGCTCATTTACTGCAAGGAACTGTACGACTTCAATTGTTTTGACATAATATATATTTTTTTCAATTTGTGTGGGCCCTAGTAGATTGGTAATGGTTTCTCCAGTGTTAACTCTTTGTGACATTTCCGACCAGGCTTTTGCATTTTTAATGTGGCCTTGGCTTGATGCATGCCTTTGGAGTCCCTTGTCTTTTTCCAAAGCAGTTTTCCAATTAGTAAATCCCTGTTTGGTAAAAACCAAATCTCGATCATTGTTCCCCCCAAATTTGCGACAGGGAAAACAAAAGCATGCATCAAGCTTCGTGGAATATTCCAGCCACTGTCTCCCACGATACCAGCCTGGGCAAAATGCACGTAAAGTTTTGCCAAAATTACGTTTGGGGAAAACCAGAGCTGTGGGCTGTGACGGTGCTAGCAAATTCAAGCCCGTGTTTTCATCACTCGCAACGGCCTCTGTACTGTACACTGCGGGGGCTATGGTGCTTTTGTTAGACTGGGGCTGGGCACAAGGGGGACAGCCTGCCCCTGTGCCGAGTGAGCTGCTGCTGGTGCTGGGAAGTGCGCGCTGAGCAGCGGCAACGGCTGGAGTCTCCTGACTCGGCACTGTTGCTAATACCGTAGCATTGTTAGCAACAGCATTGCTAGGTTTAGCTTTAGGTACAAGAAATCTCCGCATCGTGATAGAGAAAGGGGAGATAGTTGGACGAAAACGAGCTAAATCACAGCGGTGATTGAGCACATTGTGACCTTCACAAGTCTGGGTCGGACTGAAGCGAGAGTGAGAGTGAGTGAAGCCTGGGAGTGGCCACTCCCTCTCTTTGAATTATCTACCAATCAGACGAACGAGACTCAGGGAGGGGAGAAGAGCGTGGGATATCTTTGCCTGTAAAGGATGTGATATTTTTGCCCCTTTCCATAGCGTTTGGTAAGGTTTGGTCGGGGCAGACATGGCATCGCGTTTGAGGGGGCAGGCGCCAAATTTAGTGGGGCAATGCCCCCTCGTGCCTATGCCTACATCCGGGCCCGGCCTACGGCCCCTCCGACCACCACCAACACATGACTAGGCCAGCTGAAATTGAACCGCCAACCCTTTGATCATTGGACAACCCACTCTACCACCTGAACCACAGCCGCCCCAAACTGCTCTATAGTGTTTTTCATGGCCTACTTTACATTATTTCATCATATGCATGTTTTTACGACATGCTGAAAAAAAATCACATTTTTTTCGACATAGTATACAATGGTGGGTTTTCTTCGGACAAATGTCATGATTTTTTTCAAAGAAAACTGCTCTATAGTGTTTTTCACGCCTACTTTGCATTATTTCATCATATGGCATGTTTTTACGACATGCTGAAAAAAATCGCCTTTTTTTCAACATAGTATACTATGGCGGTTTTTTGAACAAATTTCATGATGATTTTTTTTCAAAGAAAACTGCTCTATAGTGTTTTTCATGGCCTACTTTACATTATTTCATCATATGGTATGTTTTTATGACATGCTGAAAAAATCACATTTTTTTCGACATAGTATACTATGGCGTTTTTTTGGACAAAATTCATAGTGATTTTTTTTCAAAGAAAACTGCTCTATGGTGTTTTTCATGGCCTACTTTACATTATTTTATCATATGGCATGGTTTACGACATGCTGAAAAAATCACATTTCGACATAGTATACTATGGCATTTTTTTGGACAAAATTCATAGTGATTTTTTTTCAAAGAAAACTGCTCCATGGTGTTTTTCACAGCCTACTTTACCTTATTTCATCATATGGTATGTTTTTACGACATGCTGAAAAAATCACATTTTTTTCGACATAGTATACTATGGCGTTTTTTTGGACAAAATTCATAGTCATTTTTTTTTTCAAAGAAAACTGCTCTTTAGTGTTTTTCACAGCCTACTTTACATTATTTCATCATATAGCATGTTTTTACGACATGCTGAAAAAAAATCACATTTCGACATAGTATACTATGGCGTTTTTTTTGGACAAAATTCATAGTGATTTTTTTTCAAAGAAAACTGCTCTATGGTGTTTTTCACAGCCTACTTTACATTATTTCATCATATGGTATGTTTTTACGACATGCTGAAAAAATCACGTTTTTTTCGACAGTACACTATGGCTCTTTTTTTTTTTTTGGACAAAATCATGATGATTATTTTTTCCCCAAAGAAAACTGCTCTATAGTGTTTTTCATGGCCTACTTTACATTATTTCATCATATGGCATGTTTTTATGACATGCTGAAAAAATCACATTTCGACATAGTATACTATGGCGTTTTTTTGGACAAAATTCATAGTGATTTTTTTTCAAAGAAAACTGCTCTATGGTGTTTTTCACAGCCTACTTTACATTATTTCATCATATGGTATGTTTTTACGACATGCTGAAAAAATCGCATTTTTTTTGACATAGTATACTATGGCGTTTTTTTTTTTGACAAATTTCTTGATGATTTTTTTTCAAAGAAAACTAATAATAATGGTTGCATTTACATAGCGCTTTTCAAGACACCCAAAATGCTTTACAATGAATCCATTTTTCATTCACTCACACATTCTCACTCTGGTGGTGGTAAGCTACATTTGTAGCCACAGCTGCCCTGGGGCAGACTGACAGAAGCGTGGCTGCCAATCCACGCCTACGGCCCCTCCGACCACCACCAACACATGACTAGGCGAGCTGAAATTGAACCGCCAACCCCTTGATCATTGGACAACCCACTCTACCACCTGAACCACAGCCGCCCCAAACTGCTCTATAGTGTTTTTCATGGCCTACTTTACATTATTTCATCATATGCATGTTTTTACGACATGCTGAAAAAAATCACATTTTTTTCGACATAGTATACAATGGTGGGTTTTCTTCGGACAAATGTCATGATTTTTTTCAAAGAAAACTGCTCTATAGTGTTTTTCACGCCTACTTTGCATTATTTCATCATATGGCATGTTTTTACGACATGCTGAAAAAAATCGCCTTTTTTTCGACATAGTATACTATGGCGTTTTTTTTGGACAAAATTCATAGTGATTTTTTTCAAAGAAAACTGCTCCGTGGTGTTTTTCACAGCCTACTCTACATTATTTCATCATATGGTATGTTTTTACGACATGCTGAAAAAATCGCCTTTTTTTCGACATAGTATACTATGGCGTTTTTTTGGACAAAATTCATAGTCATTTTTTTTTTCAAAGAAAACTGCTCTTTAGTGTTTTTCACAGCCTACTTTACATTATTTCATCATATAGCATGTTTTTACGACATGCTGAAAAAAAATCACATTTCGACATAGTATACTATGGCGTTTTTTTTGGACAAAATTCATAGTGATTTTTTTTCAAAGAAAACTGCTCTATGGTGTTTTTCACAGCCTACTTTACATTATTTCATCATATGGTATGTTTTTACGACATGCTGAAAAAATCGCATTTTTTTCGACATAGTATACTATGGCGTTTTTTTTTTTTGACAAATTTCTTGATGATTTTTTTTCAAAGAAAACTAATAATAATGGTTGCATTTACATAGCGCTTTTCAAGACACCCAAAATGCTTTACAATGAATCCATTTTTCATTCACTCACACATTCTCACTCTGGTGGTGGTAAGCTACATTTGTAGCCACAGCTGCCCTGGGGCAGACTGACAGAAGCGTGGCTGCCAATCCACGCCTACGGCCCCTCCAACCACCACCAACACATGACTAGGCGAGCTGAAATTGAACCGCCAACCCTTTGATCATTGGACAACCCACTCTACCACCTGAACCACAGCCGCCCCAAACTGCTCTATAGTGTTTTTCATGGCCTACTTTACATTATTTCATCATATGCATGTTTTTACGACATGCTGAAAAAATCACATTTCGACATAGTATACTATGGCGTTTTTTTGGACAAAATTCATAGTGATTTTTTTTCAAAGAAAACTGCTCCATGGTGTTTTTCACAGCCTACTTTACATTATTTCATCATATGGTATGTTTTTACGACATGCTGAAAAAATCACATTTTTTTCGACATAGTATACTATGGCGGTTTTTTTGGACAAAATTCATAGTCATTTTTTTTTTCAAAGAAAACTGCTCTTTAGTGTTTTTCACAGCCTACTTTACATTATTTCATCATATAGCATGTTTTTACGACATGCTGAAAAAAAATCACATTTCGACATAGTATACTATGGCGTTTTTTTGGACAAAATTCATAGTGATTTTTTTTCAAAGAAAACTGCTCTATGGTGTTTTTCACAGCCTACTTTACATTATTTCATCATATGGTATGTTTTTACGACATGCTGAAAAAATCGCATTTTTTTCGACATAGTATACTATGGCGTTTTTTTTTTGACAAATTTCTTGATGATTTTTTTTCAAAGAAAACTAATAATAATGGTTGCATTTACATAGCGCTTTTCAAGACACCCGAAATGCTTTACAATGAATCCATTTTTCATTCACACATTCTCACTCTGGTGGTGGTAAGCTACATTTGTAGCCACAGCTGCCCTGGGGCAGACTGACAGAAGCGTGGCTGCCAATCCACGCCTACGGCCCCTCCGATCACCACCAACACATGACTAGGTGAGCTGAAATTGAACCGCCAACCCTTTGATCATTGCACAACCCACTCTACCACCTGAACCACAGCTGCCCCAAACTGCTCTATAGTGTCTTTCATGGCCTACTTTACATTATTTCATCATGTGCATGTTTTTCTTTGAGCTCATGCAACAAACATTGTGGGTAACTGCACTTTAATATGGATGGATGACACTGAATTAGAGTCTATTTTAATGAGACTGAGTTCAGATGTGTAGCTCTGTCATTAGATAGGAAATTATTTCTCAGAATTCACAGAGAAAAGTCTGAAATGTTTGCTAGGTTATTGTCCCACATGTTCTTTGGCTCAGCTAAAGCTAACTCTCTCCAACTTCTGGATCTCTTGAGTTGCTTGTTGCTAAAATATCTTGCTAGAGGTGCTGAAGCTCAGAAAGTCTGAGATGTTTGTTCAAAATAAGCTCATTCTCAAGTCTTATCTGAACTGTCCACTTTAGTTTGAACTTTCTCTAAACTTAGGAGTTCATGACAAAGCAGCACATCCAGACTCAGTCTGATTTATGTAGAGATTAAACTTCAGTGTCATTCATTGATGTTAAAGTGCAGTTTTTCAGATGTTTGTTGCACATGCTCCCGACCAGACCAGTTCAGGTAGAAGACGATGTAAAGAGAAACTCCAGAGGATGAATATCACACATTTACGTTGGAAATAAATGTCCTTTAATTAGACATTGTCATGCAAAAGTTGGATATCCCTTTAATGGTGTTCAAATCTTTGAGTGTTTTGTTGATGTTGGTTTCTAAATGTTTTTTGACACTCGGCCCCAAAGATTAAAACCTTTTACAGCTCACAAGCTGCAACAATTCACACATTATCAACTATCTTTCTGACTAAACTAAGAAAAAAAGTGAAAAACTGCCTGATTCCTGCATCATGAATGTAAATCTTTTTGGTTTTTATGACAGGAAACTGAATATATTTGGGTTTGACATTTTATGAATCAAAAGAAGAAATTAATTACTGGAGAAAACAATCAACAGATTTATGGACAAAGAAACTGTGTTTTCCAACATGTATGGCTGAATTCCTCCAACATTACAAGATACATACTATTTAAATTCAATTTTATTTGTATAACGCCAATTACAGGTCAAATTGTCTCAAGACGCTTTAGTTTTATATTTTTTTGTCATATTTTAAATATGACAAAGTAAGAAATTTAAACCTCTTGACTCATCCAGTTTATTATTTGGTTTACTAGAGACTAATCAACGATTAATATAACTTTCTCCAATAAAGCCTATAAACATGAAGTGAAATAGAAGTAACAGTTTTAAATCCTGCAGTCCCACGACGACAAGAATAAAGTTTCTCAACAAAACTAAATCTGCTGGTGGATTCCATTAAAGTCCTAATAAATGATAATAAAGTGTGATACTAAAGGTTTGTGGTGCTAAAAATCTCAAAGTGAAGATATCAAGTTGAACATCTGGATAGAGGTTGATAAAAGTTGACCTTCCTTCATTTCTCTGGAGCTGACTCCATGGATTTTAGGGATGCTGGTAAAAGACCTGCTCTTCTCATCGTCTTCTAGTCACTGTAAAAAGTCACTCTATCCTCGCCGACTTCAACACCTCTTCATGACAACTTGTTCTGCCTCCGACCTGGTGGAAAGTCCAGAAACTTGGGAAAACCCGTCGAGACTCGAAGAACTCGTCGGGCGGAGGAAGGTGTGGTGGGGGAGGTGGGGAGTAGAGGGGGGCAGACTCCACCTCAGTTCCACCCATGTGGTCACTTTATTAGGAACAGAAACTACGATGTCAAAGGGACGACGAGTTTATTTCTTTATATCTGATCTGTAGCTCAGTGAGTTATGGGTTTGCCTATAGAATTGCAGGTTGCTGGTTCAAGACTAGACCCTCCTTAAATTTTTTGAAAAACTTAGACAAAGAAAGAAAAATGCCAGTGTTGGGCCTTGAACCAGCAACCTTCCACTTGGTAGGCTTTCTTCTTACCACCTGAGCTACTCACTCAGATCCTGGCTTTTCTCTTTTTTGCGCATTTATTATCTATTTTTTGCCCTTTTCAAGTTTTTTTTTTTAACTCGAGTCACAACTCGACTGTTTTTCTCAGGAGGTTGGACTTCAGCCTTTGTGCTGGAGGGTTGAACCCTCAGTTCCAAGATTTTCCAAAGCCACCAGACCTCCCGACTCCTCAGGACCTGAGCTCTCACACAATCTGAGGGTTGAAATTTTCTAAGTCCCACAGTAGATCTCTGTTAGATTTAACTGTCAGACAGTCCAAGGACTGGTATCTTCTAAGTTCCTGAGCAGTTCACTGTTAGTTTGAACCTTCAGACAGTCTGAGAACTGAAGTTTTAAAAAATTTCTCAGTAAGTCTCTGTTAGTTTGAACTTTCTGGTTAACAGAAGCCTTAAAACTTCTGACCATGAGTCTTGATTTCACATTTAGACCAACCATCTGAGTTCTTCTCAGACCTTCACCTGGTGGACCGGCTCATCCTCGTAGGACTTCTCCTGTACCCTTGAGGAGACCACAGGAACATTCAGTAGCTGTTTGAGTTCTTCCTGTCAGGCTGGTGGTAGAACGGCTCTGAAGTATCTTGTACTTGTCTTATCTGGAACAATCTAACAGCCTAAACTGTCAACAGTGGTGTAAAGAAGCAAACACACAGACATAGATTAGGACTCAAACTAGATTTATTTTAGAAAACAAATCAACTTAGAGGCATTTGTTCACACATGTGGCTGAATAGGAGGCCGTCCAATCAGATTCGAGGTCTTCACTCTTTTTCTCATTGTCGTCTTCAATAAAGTCTTTTTACTCATGTCAGGATGTGGTGAGACTCTCAGTCGCTGCAGACGTCCCTCATTGTGCATCTCCAGAGAAGAAACAGAAAAACTGGTCACTGCTTCAGCAGCACAAACGCTCTCCAGCATTCAGAGTGTTTCAGGAATTAATTCATTGTGTCGTGACTTTGAACGAGCAGAAATTTTACAGCTGCCAAAGATATGAGCTCCAATTCTGGATGTTTTAGGAAATTAAGTTCATCAAATGAAAAACTGATTTTTGCTGATAACTCTCATTAAATTAGCGAAGAAATCTGACATAAAAACCTGTAAACTCTCAGGCAGCTTTTGTTAAAGTTTGTCTATAATTCTATCATCATGTTCTGGAACCAGGACTCTGCAGAAGTTCTTTCAGATACTTGTGTGTTTCTATTTAATGCCTCAGGTTTGAACTTACAGCAGAGGATTAGAATGGAGTGATTTTAATATTTAAATAAATCGGTCCAGTCAATGTTTGGAGTAAAAACGATGAAAATTTTGATTTAGATAGATTTGTGTCAAATGATATTGGAGAGTCTCACTTAAATATATCCAAATTAGTTCAGCGTATTTAGATTTTCTAGAATATTTGATTTCTTAATCTCAATACTGTAGGTTCTGACCTTAAATGTAATAATGAAGTAAATTTAAATAATTGATATTGTAGTGCAGAGTCGTAAGCTTCAGTCAGCTAAACTCACATAATAAATATCACTGCACAATCTTAACCTGAACATTCATATTATTGAGGTAAATTTACATAAATCATGATATTCTAGAGTCTTAACTGGAATGTTTCTAACATGAATCTTTTTGTATTGTGCTGACAAACAACAATAACCTGACTTTCAGATAATATTTATTGTCTGTGATTGTGAGACTAAATTCCTCCACATTCTGGATCTTTACCTGCAGCAGCTGTACGAATAAATAAAAAACAGAATTTGTTCATTTCCACATTATGCACATTTATTTATTCTTAATATCTCAGACTAAATGGTAGCTGTCAGTAAAAACAAACTCATCTGCTGGACTGCATTTCCCAGAATGAAACATGGAGAGAATTAAACACTCATGTATCCATGGCAACGCTAAAGTTTCTGCTTCTTACCAAAGTTCACAACAAAAGTAAAGATTTCAATGTAAAACTTCAGGGATGACGGCTAACCATAAGTATTCTGATCAACACTTCATGATCAATATCAGGACAGATGTTACAACTCCAACTGTTCCATCAGACTGCAGTTATTCACAGGGAAATTAAAACGTCACATTCCTCATAAAAACTCGATGGAGCTTTGATTAAATAAAGTGTTGGTGAATAAACAGTGTAATTAAATGAGGAGATGTGAGACTTCCACAGCATGGATCACCATCAACTGGATCTGCTGTTGATTCAGTGCTGAATGTCAGAATGAACTGAGATAGAAAAGCTGCTTTGAGCTAAAACATTACTGTCTGACAATCCAACACAATCACACTTTTCATCTGCTTGTTTTGCTCCAACGTGCTGTGAAGTTCAGTTTTTACCTGAATCAATACAGAGATTCTATTTCCAACCAAGACTGGAATAAAAATTTGAATGTTATGAGGTCATTAATGCAACTAAATCCTGTCAGATCGAAGGATTTACTTCTAAGTTCTAGTTCAAGTTTCAGTTGGAGCACATTGCATTCACTAAGAAAAACAGCGAAACCTTCATAGCAACATTTAAGAAACCTAAAGCTTCCCTGTTGGCTCATTGGTGGAGTTTGTTCCTGAGCATCTGAACCTTAAATCCAGTGAGAGGACCATCTTCAGTCAGAGAACTTCAAGACCTTCCATCGGCTGGAACAGATGTGGCATCATCTCCCTCTGAACATCTGGATGACAGGAGAAAAGACAGGCCGGGATTTGAACCGGGGATCTTCTTGCTGCAAGGCAAAAGTGCTAACCACTACATCACTGTGCAGCCCACGGAAAATTCAATTACCAAAATATACACGGACCACACAGGAGTAATGGTTGCTGGAAATGTTCCTCTGTATCCCTATATTCTATTTAAAAAAATCTGCTGTTTCCAGCTAGAATAGTCATTTACCACATTAACAATGTCAAGACTGTATTTCTGATTAATTTGATGTTATCGTCACTGAAAAACATATGCTTTTTTTTTTTTCAACAATAAGGCCATTTCTGTGACCCCAAACTTTGAACGGTAGTGCACATTTTAGCAGACTGGAATACTAATGGCTTTCCTTTAGTATTAATGTTAATGTTCAGTGACCCCTGGGTCCCTCTAGTGGTATTGATTGACTTAATCCAGGGTGAAGCGTATTCCTTCATATTGGGATCTTCGGTAAAGAAGATCTGTACAGACAGTTGAAACCCTGTGCTGTAACCTGAACAGGAAAATAAAAACAAGTCCAAAAATATAGCATTCCAGTGACACTGCTTGTTGGATTAAAGGACATTTTATTGTTTGAGGTGCTCTGCACACATTAATCTTTAAAATGGTTGTCAGTATTTAAAGTATAGTACACACATGAAGGCCAGAAGATCAATAAAATAATCCAAAATACTTTTTTCCTTAAATACAGAGAAAACAATCAATAATGGAAAACAGTATTTCAAACTTTATTTATTTGTATAGCACTTTTCATGCAGAACAACACAAAGTGCTTCACAAGAATTAAAAACAAAGAAGACAATAAATAAATACAATTAAAAATAGAAATAAAATAAAAAACCCAACTCTCCACCCTCCCTACATATAGACAGCCATTCACACGCACACATACACAGACTCACACACCGCCTTGAAGACACTGAATCTTCTGTATCTTAGAAATAGAACAAGAAACACATTAATATAATATTAATTTAAAAATAGCTACACGTAATAACTACTATATGAAAACTGAATCACTCATTGACTATAATAACTTCACTTTAATACATTAAAAATGTAAAAATATACAATTAAACCACAACAGAACAAACTTCATCTGCTGATAAAGATCAACGGATATACCTAAAAGCTAATAAACATACCTTAGATGATGTCTTTCTGCTTTATCTATTTGCTTTTTTTTAGTTTAGTTTAGTTTTGTCAAACCATAAAAATGATCAATTCATTTTTTAGTAATGTACTTATTCATAAGATACAGAAATGCTCTTTTCCATGTTGCTTGAAGCTATGTAGTATTTCCTAATGATCACAGCAGAATCTTCACCCACCAACAACAGAATACCATTCAGATGAGATATGATTCAGCCAAGTGGAAAATTCTCGGGGCCAGAATGAGTAAGATTCTCCCAGTCTGTGGACTGCATCAGCCCTCGTTTTTTGCATTGAGGTAGTTTATTGATTTAACATCCGGCAGACTTACACTGACAAACACTATGAGGCTGTTCTGCCATCAGCCAGCAGGTGTGTTTATCATGTTAGTGTAACTGTGGAGTCTGGGCCTCACACTTGTAAATATAATTAGTGCATCGCATCCTGTTGGAATAAATGTAGAGGTCTGGATAAAGGAAGATCTAAAACAGATTTGTCCAAAGGTCACAAATCAGTCAGAATACAAAAGCTCGACACGTTTGTGGCACATCTACAGTGAATTCTACAATTTTATGGTTAAAACATAGAGCAAAAAAAATTATTAAAATTACTGAAGCTGATTACTTTATGAAGAATTTAGGTATCTTTTGTGTTGGAAAAAATACCATACAAATAATTAAGGACCCCCGTCTGGTGAAAGTCAAATTCTTCACCTTGTTTAAAATGTCCATGTGTAATTTATTTATATGCTAGAATACATATCATGAAAGAAATAAGCAGTCAGTACCGTGGCTAAGGATTTCCACTGTGAAACTGTAATGAAAACTCAAACTTAGACTTCTGGAATGTTATTCGTAACAAACTTAATACTCCAAAACAAACCAATATCAACCATTAGTATCAGCTTGTAGGGGGGGACTTTCTGTATCATTCTTCTTCTTCACACTCGGTTTTCAATTTACACATATATGGTTGAATTATTCCCTGCGACAGACTGGCGACCTGTCCATGGTGTCCCCTGCCTTCGCCCGAGTCAGCTGGGATAGTCTCCAGCACCCACCGTAACCCTAGTGAGGATAAAGCGGTGTACAAAGAATGGATGGATGGATGGTTGAATTATTCCAATATTACAAACTTTCATTATGTAGTGTAGAATAGTTTTAAAATGTTTGAAGAAGGACTAATATTCTTTCACTAGAGACTACCTTGTGATGACATTACACCAACTGTAAAGTATGTCATCATTTTGTATTTCTGACCCATGAGTGCTCAGTAGCATCACTACATACTCACCACTAATGGGTCAGACCACACCCATCTTCAAATACAGCCTCCATTTTGATCTCAACTACTCAAAGTTAAGCTTTATGACTGCATCCTGCATGACTGCGATGATCTCATGTTGACAAAATCTGTTCACAGGCAGACAGATGCATAAACACCTGACAAAAAAAAAAAACACCGTTGTAATACTTCCTACTATAGTTGGTGTCTCCAGGACTACGTTTTGCACAATGACACACCCATGGACACACTGTCAATGAGAAAATAATATCAGCTACACTATTAGAACCAAGTCACAACAATCTTTGCATTAGATGTTTTGAACTGTGCCTCACTGTACCAATGTGAAAGTTGCTACAGTTCAAAAGTTTGGGGTCACTCAGACAATTTCACATTTTCCATGAAAAATCACACTTTGATTCATGTGCTAACATAATAAGAAAAGGGTTTTCTAATCATCAATTAGCCTTTCAACATGATTAGCTAAAACAATGTAGCATCAGAACACAGGAGTGATGGTTGCTGGAAATGTTCCTCTGTACCTCCATGTAGATATTCCATTAAAAATCAGCCGTTTCCAGCTGGAATAGTCATTTACCACATTAACAATGTATTTCTGATTAATTTAATGTTTTCTTCATTTAAAAAATTTCAAAAATAAAGCCTTTTTTAAGTGACCCCAAACTTTTGAACAGTAGTTCAGATTAACTCCAGATTTTTGGTTCAATTCCTGCAATTCCACTGGAAAAAACAAGTTTCTCTTGTCAACACTAAATAAAATGAGTGAGAAATTACATCCAAGACTGTTGCTGAATTACTGTAGAAAATACGGTGCTGACGTTACTTGAGCTCTTTCTACAGTATATTTTGTCCTACTGGGATCTGAAAACATCTGATCATTGCCTCTTTTAGTCTAAGCAAGCTGCACTGACACATACGCAAGTTATAAAAATATACAAACACTTCATCTAGGTACTGAATAATTTAAATGATGAAAAAACAAGTTTACAGCAACCCCAAATACTGAAGCTGAAAGAATGTGATCTTAAAACGCCAGAATAGGCTGACACATAATAAATCTATTCCCATTCCTCACCGTTCAAGTAACTGATCTACACTTTGATTGTTTAGTGTCTTTTTAAAATCTAAATGCATATAGAGGATGTTTAACTGTTACAAAAAGCCTGACACCTCCAAGAGGAGATGAAGCTTCTCGTTTTAGCAACCAGTTTGGGGCATCTAAGGCCATATGGGTTATTCAGCAAAGCAGCCTAGCTTAAGTAACTGGTAAAAAAACAAACATCCGCCTCACTCAAACTGAAATGCTGACTCCCCAGAAGAATTGCACCCAGCACTCATCACCATGGTGACCCAGTGTGTTGGCACTTTAATAGCTGTGAAACTCTAGTTAAATAGCTCACCTGCTTTTCTCATTACAGCTCCTCTTAACAAGACTGTGCTTTTAGCCTCAGAGCTAATAATTCAGATCAGAGTGTGTGAAGGAAAAATGTGGTGTCGTCTTTACAATGTGTCCCAGGGGCCTGCAGTCAAGGGCCCCGAGCAGTGGGAGGCCACACATTTGAAGCCTTCTCAGATGAGCACTGGAACATTCAATAATATCCTCCTCGGATTAGAGCTGCAGCCCTCCTGGTGGCCAGAGCAAACACACTGTGTGAAGAGAAATAAACAGTGTCAGCGTTACAGGCTCTCTAAGGTGTTAGCGGTGTGCACTAAAAGGAGTATCAGGGTTCACACCGGAATGAACATGAAACAGTTTAACAGTACTGGTAAAGGCTCAAAAAGAGTATGAAGAGATGAACTATGTGGGCCACACAGAGGAGATTTACAATCCTCGAGGACCAGCTAAGTCTCTCGCAGAGCTGGGGATGTTACTGGTGACACAGGTGACATTGGGACTGACAGTAGACTGTAAATGCCACCCCTGTGTTGACATCCGGTGATCGTCACCCGGCTTGTCGCAGCCCAATCAGCAGAACAAACAACACTGCTGTTTGCCCAGCCCTCCTGCACTGCCGTCCTGAGACTGCCTGAGCTCAGTTTAGCCTCACTCTTAGCCTAGTCGGCCCACCTGGCTGTAACACAATGCCCCATGAACCAGGGCCTGCCATCATGCTAACCTTGGCACCAGGGTCACAAGTGCAGCCCTAATTACGCTACATTATTTGTGCAGGAGGCTGCCTCATCAGCACCCGAGTGCACAGCCTTTCTGTCATTTGTTCAGCAAATTTACTCTGACCCTATCGGCGCGAACACCCGCTCCCCTCCTGCTCGACCTGGTTAAAGTTCAGATTCTGGAAGTAGTACATGCATAATGAATATAATTGTGTTATAGCCAGCATAATTGCTCTGGCAACTCTGTTTTTTGTAACTGTCAAGTCAATGAAGTGCATTCGAGTTGAGTGTGGTTGAATTCAACGTTCGAGCCAAGAATGTTTTGCTGTTGGACAAAACTGATCAAATAAACATCATATCCATCTGCACCCCCCTCAAACAACCAATCCATTTGTGTATACGTGTAGAAATATGTTGCTCTGGTGGCACAGCAGGTCAGTCATTAATCAAAGGGGTTCAGCAACTACCCATGTTGAAGTGTTGTAGAGCTACACAATGAGCCCTAAATTCACCCCTCTGAGTGTGTGCAAATGGGACAAAAGGCATCTGTGAAATTCATGTTATACAGCATAATGTTTATTCATTTTCCAAGTTTCTTTTTAAGTATTTTAACTTCATTTTTACCGGCACTGTTTTGGAACCAGGGCACCTTACCTAACAGATACAGCATGCGCCTGAAATGGACACAGGACTGTACATCATGATTTCTTTTCTTCACGCACATGTCCCATAGGGCGGAAAACCTCGGAGAGCCGCACTTCAAAGCTCGGCTTGTTCACTGGACGGCCATAACTCTGCAGGGCAGCAGGGCAGAGTCAGGTATTGAGCGTACACGTTTTTTGGGGAGGGTGAGGAGGTGTATATGTACGTGTGTGTGTGTGTGTGTGTGTGTGTGTGTGTGTGTGTGTGTGTGTGTGTGTGTGTGTGTGTGTGTGTGTGTGTGTGTGTGTGTGTGTGTGTGTGTGTGTGTGTGTGTGTGTGTGTGTGTGTGTAGGACGGGGGTTATTCTGCCCTATTTCCCCTTCCATCTCCAGATATCAAAGCAGACTCTGACAGTGGGGGTCTCTGGCATCCCGGGCCCCTTTTTTTGCACAGGAGACAAAGCATAGAGCGGCGAGTCTGCATCGTATTAAACAAAGCCTAAATGCTTCAAGCTGTTACACACTCCCAAGTGAAACCTTTATGAAAGGGCCCCTAATGCGATTTCAGAAACACCTTGTCATCAGCCCCGGGGCAGAAGAATGGAGAAGTGTGGATGTATGAATGAATGGACTCTTGGCGTTGCTGAGAGTTGACTCTATGAGTGCAGGTGCCCCCCTGGTTTTATAGCCCAGTATGTACCTCTCACTGATATTCCTGTTGTTTCATTCACTGTAGAGGCCTCTGCTAAATACAGGCTCTGATTAGAAACAAAAGGCATGTTATTATTTCATAAAAAGTACAAGCTGTGCATTTTGGGACAGTGCATCTAAGCAATAACTTGACTAACACCTATTTTTAACTATTGTTTATCTGCTTTTATTTATACTATTGTTTTG
This sequence comes from Acanthochromis polyacanthus, assembly GCF_021347895.1. Taxonomy (NCBI): domain Eukaryota; kingdom Metazoa; phylum Chordata; class Actinopteri; family Pomacentridae; genus Acanthochromis; species Acanthochromis polyacanthus. The sequence continues at coordinate 22,092,167 of NC_067126.1, read as the reverse complement.
TAAAGTTATGTAATTAAAGGATTTATATAATTATATATGCAGTTTAAAATCAAAGCAGTGATGCTTTCCGAGCATATTTTATTTCAACACTAAATTTGGATTTCCTCTGAGTCTGACGTGAGAGTTCTTATTCAGAGTTGACTTGTGAGTCACATTTTTCACAACTTACTGGAAAAGAGCTGCGCAATAAAACAGACATAGATGTTTATCTTCAACTCTGGAAACCGATCCACTTCTCACTAAAGACCAGTTTTTAGTTAAAAACAGGAAGCAAAACAAAGTGTGTGTGTGTGTTTTTTTTACAAATTTATTTATGTATTCATCAATTTCTATCCTTCTGTTTTAATAGGTACCAGCACACTTTGGGGGCTAGTAAAGCTACTGCTGATTAAGTTATTATATATCCTCCCAACACAACTATACTTTATCAGAAAATCAATAGGTTTATACACTACCATTCAAAAGTTTGGGGTCACTTAGAAATGTCATTATTTTTGAAAGAAAAGCATTTTCCCCCAATGAAGATGACATTAAATTAATCAGAAATGCAGTCTAGACATTGTTAATGTCGTAAATGACTGTTCTAGCTGGAAACAGCTGATTTTTAATGGAATATCTACATAGGGGTACAGAGGAACATTTCCAGCAACCATCACTCCTGTGTTCTAATGCTACATTGTGTTAGCTAATGATGCTGAAAGGCTAATTGATCATTAGAAAAGCCTTGTGCAATTATGCTAGCACATGAATAAAAGTGCAAGTATTCACGGAAAACATGAAATTGTCTGGGTGACTTTTGAATGGTAGTGTGTATTTTATTACTCCGCCAAGGAATGCAGAGAAGTTATGTAATGAGTGGCGCATGCTTGTCTGTCCATCTGCTATTCCGTCTGTTCACAACAGTACTCAAAAATGGACTAATGGTTTTGGATGAAATTTTCAGAGAAGGTCAGAAATGACACAAGGACCACCTGATTAGATTTTGACAGGGATGCAACTATGACAACAAGTGAACATATCAGCATCCTGCTGACGATCACATGATTACAATCCTACTACAAAATCGACTATTGTGGCCTTCTCAGGACTTATCGGTCCGGCATTATACAGGACCAACTTATTAAATTGTTTAGGTGTTTCTGAATCCCTTCAATTCCTGCCACCTGCTACATATTTAAGTCACGCGATTTGGCATGCATACATAACATACACATGCATAACACACGCCTGTGCTCAGCACAGGGTCATTTTGTTTGTGGGTACATCTATATTAAATGGTCACATTCTATGGTGATTTCGGACCATCAATAACTAAAAAAAATGCTGCATTTCAGAAAAAAAATGCTGCCTTTCGGACAATTCCATATGGGGGAATGAACAGCCTTGGTGGAGTACTGTGCTCTCTGAGTGCTTTTTTGTTGTGCTTTTCAAACATTTGAACTCTCTTTGTTACTGTGTATTTACAAAAACAAATCATCACTATGATTTTTGCAGTCCTTATCAGCTGATCTTTTCCCAGGTTGCACCGCACAGTTGTGTAGTCGTATAGATATGTAAATGGTTGCTCTAATGGAAGCAGTGGGGCTACAAGTAGCTTTAAAAGTCATTGAGCTGCTGGTAATAGACACAGTATTCTATGCAATGAAAACCAGCTGGGCCTTGCCTCTGCTGAACATCTTTGGTTCATCTTGAATCACTTTCTGACACACACACACATATGCAGATACACACACATAAGAAAGTGCATGAGAAAAATCACATGTATATTTACACTGATGTACATAATAATGAGGTGATAATGTCGTCTGTACATGAGTTTAAAGCGCACACACACACACACACACACACACACACACACACACACACACACACACACACACACACACACACACACACACATATGTAGACACATACACATGCTTGCAAATGGGCCACAGCTTTAGATCTTCTAGCCAAGATCATTCAGGGTGAGCCGAGCCAGTGTTTGGGGATAGTGGGGTGGTGGTAAAGTCAAAGGTAACCAATCCTGGCAGGCACATGGATAGTAAAAATCCACTCATCACTGCCTTTAACAAATCATCTCTTCCATAAGTTCCCTCACACATCCGTAACCCTCCATGTCAGATCAAAGCCTTTTTTGAATCACCTCACATCCGTACATTTGGCCTCTCTTCTCCCTTTTTTTGTCCCTTCCTTTCGTTCTTTTTCCTCTGAACCTGTTTTTTGTCTCTCAACACCTCTCAGTTTCACTTTTGCTTGAGACCAGTCGTTCCTGTTTATGAGGCGGATTTTGCACTGCATGCAACGAGGCTGCGTTCTTGCTGATGTGACAGCGGAGAGAGGATCTGAGCCCGCTGAGGCCGTGCCCTCCACCCATGTGGAGCTGGTTTCAAAGGTGTCAGACAAGACAGAGCTACGTCATCCTGCTCTGCTGAATTACGGCCCGAGCTCATCTTTGATCTGAGAGGCAGGTCATCCCCGTCTCCCCCGTCTGTCTCACTTCATTTTGCCATGTATGCTTCTCTTTTTATCTTCCATCTTTTCTCTCTGGGGGTTCTTCCAACCGTCACAAGGATCAGAAATCCCTCTTAACTCCAATGAACACTGGGTGAGATGCACATGAATCATTTACCGACATCAGTGGAGGATTAACGAGTATTTCCACATCAAAACATGACACAGATATTGCTGAGATACGCAAATAATCAGTTCAGGAAAATGATTTCACGGCTAATTAGGATATTGTATTTTAATGGATAAAGGATTTTACACTCCAACCTAAATTAAATTAAATCAGCTCATGCTTTTTTGTAAAATAATAATAACAATAATGTGTGCAGAATTTGATCAGACTGAATCAAGCCGTCAACCTCATAATCTGTTGCTTTCTTTTTTTACTTACCATTGCCCAGAGCACATACAGTGGATGAAAAAGAGCAGGAGAGAGGCCCCCTTCTTGCTCTTGTTCTCCTTGTGAAGTGCGTACGTGAAGCCAACCTCACAGACGCTGCACAGGATCAATCTCTGCAAAGTCACAACTTTCTCCCCTGGGCATGGAGACCTCCTGCAGCTGGGCCAGGGAGCCAAAGGTCAGAGGTCATAATCAGGGAAAGTGTGTGTGAGTGTGATCGTCCTCCAAGTGCATGCTCCTTCTTCCTTCATGCTATGCGCTTGGACATATTCACTTTCGCATTACTTTCATATTTGCATGTGTGAAACATTACATAAAGAGGCTGTATGAAGTGGACCAGTGAAATGTAACCACACTCCGACTTATGCTGAGGCCTGCCACAGTGGGAATTAAGAGCTCTGGCACTGTGCAAAAGCAGTGTGACAGCAACTATTACCAGTGGAGCCCAAAACACAAAGCAGACTGGAAGTTCCCTTTAGGCCGAAGGAGTCACTCAGTACCAAGCAAGTCCTCGTGGGTTTAAACAATGTTGAGCAACTTTCAGGAGGTACTCGGTTCCACCCCATTTACAGCAGCCAGTCTCCCTGGACATGTAGAACACAAACTGGAGAACACCAATACTTAAGATACTGCAATTGGATTGTTTTCAGATCCTTTTCTTGTACTGGATTGTATGCTACAGTTTAACTAACAAAATTGCTTTGTAATGCCATGTAATGATTCACTACAATTTGATTAATGATGGATTCACTTTAACAGTTGAAGCCTTGTTTCCTTGATAAGTTCAGGAACATCAAATTACATTAAAGTAGCCTTAACTACTAAAAAATATACCCCCTAATTCATCAATCTTCATTAGGAAGTCTTGCCTTATTTTTATTTTAATATTCTTCTATTACACTATAAAACAAGTGCCATTTTATTGAATTAAAAAAGTCATCATGTGGATCCTGTTATGTCAGGGAAATTACATGGGATTCCACTTGAAGAGATATCTTGTAAACTCATTCCATCATACTTGTATATTTCTTTTCTTGTTGTTTCTTTTTGAATTTAAAAAGTAAAACAAATATTTAAATGATATATTTGCGGTTTATTGGAGCTGAAGTACGCTGGCTATAGTCAAAAAGCCACAACAATATAGAGCCACAGAACTCTCCAGAGGTCAGTCAGCTGATTTGGACAAACTCCGCGTTCTGGCAGCGGATAAATTCAGCTCCATAATATGAGCCACCTGTGCGCCGCTCTGCGTAGAGAAAACATGACATGACAGATGAAGAGGTGGACCGCTGACAAAACGCACGGAGGAGAAGGTCCACTGGAGGTATCCGCAGAAACCGGAGAGCTCGCTGGTTAGTTTAAGCCTCTTTCCTGTTTGACTTGCACATTATAGGAACTGTGAGAGAGTGCGGACTTGATTCGATTAGAGATCAAGCAGATCGGTTTCCTTTCAGTCCGGAGAAGTTGTGCGTAAATCGGCCTCAACCGCGCGCAGACTTTACACTGCAGTTAAAGGTGGAGGGTTTGTGTGGATGTAAAAAGGCCTCACAGTGAGTGAGGGAAGCTTTAACTCTCCAAGAACGAATAGTTTTTATACAGCAGTTAATTCGATTATTTATTGAGCCATAAGACTCGCAGTGACTTTAATTCAAACCCAAAAATGACGTTTGTAGACTGAATTAGAAAGTAAAATATTTAAGAAATATAAAATTTAATGAATGTGAATTTAAGATTTAAACTATTTATTAATCATTGTAACAAATATTTCCTGTTAAAGAACGTTTTAAAATAAATGCGCAAAGTAATATGTCATGTAATAAATTCATTCATAATTTCATTAATTTGGCTTCAATAAAAATAAACAGATAAAAACTAAAAACTGTAATTTCTTGTCATATGAATAAATGGCCCGTTTGATGGACTGATCGTGCGCAAAAAGAGCAAATCAAACCAAAGTGTGCGTTGCTTTCTGACAGTAAATAAGCGGCTCGTTTCAGTCATCTCAGATACACCAAACCCTGCCTGGTCCCTCCTGCTTATTAGAGCACCGAGACGCACTCTGGCTCCCCCTCCGCCCTCCAAACCCCTCCCCTTCCACTCTCAAAACTATTTAGCATCTGAAACCGGGATAAAGTTTCCAAAAAAATTGAAGGAAAAAACTTCCAGCGAGAGGAGAAGCGTGTCAGCCGCCAGTTTGAACCCGGTTACTTCCCAAAAGCGCACAGAGAGAGACGTCCTGACACAGTTCCCCTCATCTTTGCGGATATCTACACATTTCTGTAACCACGGCTTCAAAGGTGGACAACGTTTTTTCCTCTCTATCCCTGCATTTCTTCAAGAAAGAAATGGAAGAGGGCTCCAGTTCTCCGGTCTCCCCTGTGGATAGTCTGGTGACCAGCGAGGAGGAGCTGGACAGGCAGCAGAAGCGCTTCGCCAGGAAGAGGAGACACAGTAAGAAGTCCAGCGAAGACAGCAGCGGCAGCAGCCCGGGCCGGTGAAGCGGGGCAAAAAGCCGAGTCCCAGCAGCACTCAGTCGTACGAGGAGCTGCAGAACCAGCGGGTCTTGGCCAACGTCCGGGAGAGGCAACGGACTCAGTCTCTGAACGAGGCCTTTGCGTCTTTGCGCAAAATTATCCCCACGCTGCCTTCGGACAAACTCAGCAAGATACAGACGCTGAAGCTGGCCTCCAGATACATAGATTTTCTCTGTCAGGTGCTGCAGAGCGACGAGATGGACAACAAGATGTCCAGCTGCAGCTACGTAGCGCACGAAAGACTCAGTTACGCGTTCTCCGTGTGGAGGATGGAGGGCGCCTGGTCAATGTCAGCATCTCACTAGCACCCAGAGAACTTCACTCACAATGCCAAAGCGGTGGGTACCACGACCTGAAGCAGAGCAAATGCAGTATTATGTGTATTTAAAGCAGAGATAATAGAAGAAACTGATTTTTATTCCTGACTGGGTCGGTGGCGAATAAATAGAGACACTCATTGATACAAAACACAATAATTTGGCTAATGTTGGAGTCTGACATTTTACAGATTATAAATTGTAATATGTGAATTTTCCTCACAAATTCATGCACTTTTTAACATTAAATTCGTGCAAACTATGACAAGTAGTGAGGTGGTGATTTGGCCACGTGTTTTGGATTTGGAGGAGCGTCGTGGCCAGATGTTGAGGTAATTACCAAAACGTTCCTGTGCATCAGCTGTGCACAAAAGTCCAGTAACTTCACGCGCCCTGAGCTGTGCGCTGGTGTGACAGATTTCACACTGAGGCCTCAGCATCTTGTCAACGCCTTGCCTGCGCGTCTGCATCTGGATGCTGCTGTGCGCGAAGCTCCCGGTAACCACTGATCCCTCACGTTACTGGTGGATCCCTTTAGGATCCAGTCAAAGAAAAAGTGCGGCTCGGGATGTGGGAAAACAGAACGCTGCTTTTAGTTTGAGAAAGGGATCGGGCGGAGGGAAGTAGGCGGATTAATGCAAATAATAGTTTTGGAACTCTTTCACATGCCAGGCAGGAAGAATATGCCTCCTCTGGTTCTCTCTCTGCCCTGCTTTCGACTATTAAATTAGCCAGTTGTGACTTAATCCTCGTTCAGTCGCTCTCAAGTGTTTCGTAATGACTCGGGTGAAATTGACTGGGCCGGACTGAAGCGCAGCTGTAGTGCCACCACGGGTAATTTATATCCACAATAGAGAGCTTTCCTGTGCGCAGACCGCAGGAATGGGCAGCTCGGCTGGACATGAAAGTTCAATCCAGTGCAAGACAATAAAAACACAGGCCCGTATTAACAAGCAGGCAGGATTTGGTCACGTTATGTTTCAGATTTGCAGCTCAGTTTGCGCACATTTGGAGAGCTGCCTGGAGCCAAAAAGTAAAGACATGTCGTTATCACAACAGACCTGTTTTACTTTTTACTGATATTTTTTTTTGGAGGAACTCATTTTTATCACCAAATATGAAAGAGGAGGAGGCAGTCCACATGAGAAATAACCTTTTTGTTTTGTTTACGTTCATTTTGCGCTTCACTGAAATATTTGGCAGATGCTCTAATTGAATTGAGGCCCAGAATAATGACAATTAAAGGAAATGAAGGTGCGCACGGTGGCATGTGAGCTGTTTATTTATGGTTGCTTCTCATTAGAAGGTCTGACTGAAGCTCTCCATTGTTAGAGCACCAAGAAACTGACACTAAATAACACTTTTCAGTTAAAATAACCAGAATCGGGGTGTGTTTAGCTCTCCTGGCCCTGACATGTAGTTAGCAGACCGCCCAGTCCTAACTGCTCATCAGCGGGGCTTTGTTGTCTTATAAACCAATCCTGGGGCCGCGGGGAAAGGAATAAGCTTCATTACAGTGATTTGTGTAAGCACAGTCATTTGGAAGGTGGATTTTTTCGGAGTGTAATTGGCCTTCATGAAATGTAAAAGAAAATAACAAAGAACTGGGGTGTGCACAGAGCTGCTTGGAGGCTGCTCGTGGCCTTTAAGCTTTATTCAACAGTTTCATTTCTTTATTTCTCAGCCTAAGTGACACACAAGGACGTTTTGTTTAATATGAAAATACTGTGTTATTTATTTTATTTTTTCGCATGGAATAAAATTGGAAAACTGGAAATCTATTTTCACATGGGGATATTAGGGCATTCATAAGTAGGCTAAGTAAAAGGCCTCTCCAAATAAACCTTCAGAATCGTGACCTTAGTGAACGTCGTGATGTATTTCAGTCATAACTCGGGGCTTTATGCTGCTCAGAGGAATTGGACTGTATTATTTTAGGCTTGTCCTGTAATCCGCTGCGAAATGAAAACGCGTGAATTTTCTCAGGTGCTTCAAACTAAAGGCCAGAACCGAACGATGTTTTTCTGTGTTCCGCTGCAGCTGCAGTATCCAAACACAAAACGTCCGTGCTTTTCTGCTTCCATGTGGTTTTACTCAGCTCAGTGGCTAATAATTGATTCATTAATGACTTCCCACATGCTTAGTGAGCCAGTAAGTGTTTAAAAAACATCGCATGTGCTCCCTAGAAATAAGCCTGAATCAATAACCTGCGCGTTTCTGTGCGTATTTACGCACGATCAATGACATTTCCTGTATTTTTCTCTTTGTTTCCATCCCAGACTGTTTACTTCTACAAAGTATGAAGACCAAAGGGATTATTGAAGAACCCATCGACCTCAAAGGCATGGCAGAGATGTAATGTGACCCACAACTACAAACTCTTGGGGAGTGTGTGTGGATTCTTCACACTGCTTCTGACTGTCTGGAGCTGTTTGTGGCAGAGAAAAGGGAAAAAACACACCCAGAGTCCTGCAAGAGGCCAAAAGATTCACGGCCTGTATTTCACCAAAGCCATCCTTTAATTGTTTTAGAAGGAAATCTATTTTGTTTTTCAAAGACTTTAAACCAAAGTATAAATCTATATAAATGAATGCATATTGTACATACCTGTGTAAGTGCGCCTATAGCCTGTAAAGGGACCAATGCAATTTAGAGTCTTTCGCTGCATGGATTTATTTCACCGACTTTCTTAAGCGAGTCTCCAGCCAAACTCCGTCCAATGTACATTATTTTTTTGTTTTGCTTATTTATTAAAACACGTATTTTTGAACGAATTTTGCTTCGGTTTTTTATTTGGAATGTAGATTCTGAGCTTTAGCTGGATACATTCCAATAAGCTAAAGAACCCAAAATAAGTTAATTATTCAGAGCAAACTAAAAGAAATGCCTCTGGTTTGCCTGATTTTTTCCCCCTCTCTTGGGTGTGAGAAGTTACCCTTTTTACTTTCCCCCTGCTCTTGTTATGGAAAGAAAAGTTAAAGAAAAAAAAACAGACCGTAAAAAAATACAGCTTCATTAACAGTGGAGGAAATTCAGGGCAGTTTGTGCGCTTAAATATTTCAGATGGTGATGCCTTTGGGCTCTTTAACGAGCAGGGAGCCCCAACAGCCCAGATAAGGACAATAACTGTGCAGCTTGAGTAAACACATAAGAACCCCAACAATATAGACGACTAAAGAAATTCCTTTGAATCTCTCCCGCTTTCTCTTAATACATTAAAACTGTTTACATCTCGTTTCCCAGACGTGGTTAGATGCAATCTAAACACCAAAAGGAGCTCATTGTTAGCAGGGCTGCTGGTGAAAATGGGAGGCTGACTCTCTCTCTCTCTCTCCCTCTGTAGGCCTGCTGCTGAAATCCTCACTTTAAATAATATTTTTAACCATCAGAAAAAAAAAACTAGCACCAGCCTCTGATTTGAAATAAACGAATCCTATATTGCATTTTAAAGCTGGATCAAAGCCAGGCCACGCTTTGAAGTGACTGTTTCCCAGGTGGAAAACTGTAAAAGCTTCCAGTATTTATACGTACAAATTATCCAGGACTTAATGAAGGCCTTGTAATGAATGACTCTTGTTTTCTACACCTCTACGAATATATTTTAGCACTGCTCTGTCTGATTTTTCTAATGGCTTGTGAATGTGGTCTGAATGGGGAAACACCTGCAGCCACTGTGGCTTCACTCTGCTGCTGCTTTGTGAACATGCTGATGCTCCAAACTCACATTACCCAGCCTTTTATGGAAGATAGCACCTAAACAAACAGAGGAGTTTATTCCCAAATGATCTCAGTGATGATCATTGGCTTTTCTGTTTCTGTTCAAGGTATTTTTAAACTGATGATTTATCGGAGCATGCTGTGACGCTGTGATCTCTGTGACTAATTCTAATCTTGCTGCTCCAGGACTGACATGACCCTCCCTGTGTGAAGCCTCAGGATAAAGCTCTTGTAAAATGTGGGTGAATTTGCAGATCCACAGAGCAGTGCAAACAGGGTCATGGCAACACAACTGCAATCGGAAGCAAATCTTCCTGTAATCACAAGTTGAGTAATTTCTAACAAACAATTCCATGCGAAATCCGTTCTTAAATCTTTCTCAATAACTTGTTAAAGGTGAACAGATGCCTCAGTGTGCAGTCACTTTTGGCATGGTGGTCTTGGATGCTGTTGGGCAGCCCTTCCTACCAAGGCCGGCTTATCCATAGGAGCCCGTTTGATACCTGCTCATTATCCCGGGCCCTCACAGCTGAGCAGCACAGAATCACCCGGGGCCACTGCTCCAGTGGTGCGAGAGATCCAGATGTTTCCCGTAAAATCAGGCGGAAAAAGCTACAAAACTTTAATTTGCAGTAAAAGGGAATAAAGTAAAGGTTTACATTCTGTGCGCCTCAAATGGTATTCTGTGTTCGTCTGGTTCAGTAAAAGAAAAAGAAAATCCAAAGGTTAACCTTATAGCACTTTGGAGGCTGATGTTGGCTCGACTGAACTTCCCCAAATGCGGTGCAGTGCAGTTTGTGCGTGTGCTGGCAAAGCTGAAAGTCAGCTGTGTCGGCTGCCACCATGACAATACACAAAGCCTTAGTCAGACTTCAGATATGCTGCAAGTGTTGATCCTTCTCTCCTTCTCCAACTGTGTGTTGTGGAGGAGCACTTTATCGAGTAACTGTTCAAACTGATGGAATCAGCGATTAAGAAGGACTTTGTTATGAAACCTGACCACAGTCTGACATTCAGCTTTCATAGCTGTTTGTTGTTCTGTACTACATGCACAAGTTAGCCTTCTTACAGGAAAGAACTGGTTTTATAACCACAGAATAGAAATCAAAATAAAGACAAGGCAAGATTGCAACCCAGAATGTGAGTGGATTAAAAAAATTAATTGTTAGAGTTGTTTTTTTTTCAGCTGCAGTCATTTGATTGTCATTATATTCTCCCGATACACTATTGTTTAAAAAATTTGGGGCCACTTAGAAATGTCCTAATTTTTTAAAAAGAAAATCTTTTTTTTTTCCCACAAAGAAGATGAAATCAAATTAATCAGACATACAGTCTAGATATTGTTAATGCGGTAAATGACTATTCTAGCTGGAAACAGTTGATTTTTAATGGAATATCTAAATAGGGGTACAGAGGAACATTTCCAGCAACCATCACTCCTGTGTTCTAATGCTACATTGTGTTAGCTAATGATGCTGAAAGGCTAACTGATGATTAGAAAAGCCTTGTGCAATTATGTTAGCACATGAATTAAAGTGTGAATTTTCATGGAAAACATGAAATTGTCTGGATGACCCCAAACTTTGGAACAATAGTGTATATGTTAAAGTCATTATATAATTGTTGAGACAATAAAAGACACTTAGGTAACTTAAATCTTTGCACTTGCTGTTGCACTGAATGGAACTAAGAGAAATACTTTAGCTGCCTTAATGCAGGAACCCAAAGCTGTGTGCAGACGATGAATATCTAAAGTTAGGGAACAATAAATCCTGGTGCATTTGATAAATGGAGTAAAGCTCAAACAGTAAGGAGAAAGTGCTGTGCAACCTGGCAGAGCGTCAGCTGTTGAAGCTTCCCTGGTTAAAATGGAATTAGCACAAGTTCTGGCCTTTGTCTTTCCTTCATTCCAACATTTAAGACTTCGATCCTACACAGAGGAACCTGCTTGTAATATTGACAGACTTCAGAATGGTGTTTTGTTTTCCTTGAGGAGTTTTGAATTTCCCAAAACCATCTTATCCTTCACTGACTGACAGAATCAGTTTCATCCAACGCTGCATTTAATCTATTAGTATATGATTACATTGAAGTGTGAATGCTCAAGACGCACTAATTCATGAAAACTGAAATAAATGACTTTCTTTTCTCAGTCTGTCGTAAGAGAATGATGATCTACAGCATCAAACCTGAACAACTTTGGCATAACGTGACAGTATCAAGGTGCTGCACGTCCTCACTGCCACATTGACGGTGGGGATTATCTTCCTTACACCTGGTTAAGTATCCTTAACCTTTGTCTTTTGCTGATGTTACTGACCCTTTGAAAAGATAAACTGGCTGCGTGTGGACATGAAGAGCCCATATCTGCATCTATATCTTTCTGCTCGTTCAAGGAAAAGCCTTGTATTTCTTCCTTTTTTCCAGTGCTTTGAAGTATCTTTAAAAAATGAAATAAAATCAATGAACATGTCATCCTCTCATCTCTGAACTCTCTTTACTGCACGGCTCTTCGGGGGTTTCTAGAGGACTCAGGAAAACGGTGGGTGTGGAACTGGACTGGAGGATATAGTTGTAAAAAGCAGTCCTGCAAGGCCAATAGCGTCCTGCGGAGTGCGAGTGTATAAAGAGAGTGATGATTTTTCCCTTTGTGTGTGACACAGATAACACATCTGTGGTGCAGCTCAGAAAACACCTTTCACTCCTGATTTGTGACAGTCTAATAAACTGTTCGATGCCGTTGCCACGTGAACAAAGTCTGACCTGTCATGTTGTTTTCATATCTCTCTGTATGGGATTACTGTCATTATATAAACAGGGAAGACAATCATTGAGAGTCCTGGAAAGCAGAGAGAGGAAGGCTGAGAAATAAATGAATGTTTGGGCAGATGCTTTGCTCGAATCCTCTGTGGAGTATTGCGTGCAATTTAGGTGTCTTCAATGACAGACTGTCAAAACATGAAGTCATTTGTTGTTCATTTACTGACTGACATTACGCATGAATGTTCCAAATGATTGTGATCAGTAAATAAATAAAAAGTCATTGCCAAGCGCTATTGAACCGGCAATTTGAACACAGCCTTTAGCTTGGCACTGCATTACTCTCTCTGTCTGTTTTTTATGTATGACTTGGCACTGAGCCTCAGAGCATATCTTCTCTTCTGGCATTGTCTACAGTCCATCTGGCCTCATCCTCTACACACACACTCTCATGCATAAAGTGTCAACCAACTGCTGTGCACAATAACAGCATCATATAAACTGCATCCTTCATCTGTTCCATTCCTGAACAAATCGGACTTCACCAACCAACAACAATCTGCTTGGAAAAGGAAGCAGATATGTCAGGGCAGGTTTCTTTCTGCATTGGCATATCTGCTTCATTTTCAAAAATCTGACTCAGTCAATCAGTCAAGTTCCATGCCATTCTCTCCAGCTAATCCGATATTTTGCTCTCTGAATTGTGACTGTTGTCTTTTCCATATGTAGCTATGATGTCAATCCATCCATCATTCTCTTTCTCTGTCTGCCTCTTCCTCCCTTCCCATTAATTTTCCCAGTTGTGATGATATAGGTATTCCAGGATCTCTTTCCTTGTCATGTGTCAATCCATTATCTATATACCCATGACCCTAATGAGGATTAGATGGTGTGTAGATCCATTATCTATACACTGTCTAATCCTCATTAGGGTCGCAGAGGGACTGGGGTCTATCCCAGCTGACCTAAAATAATAATTATACCTTCATTTGTATAGCATCTATCACAAGAACACTGACAAAGTGTTTTGACAGGTAGAACATAGTGACAAAAGAGAACTTTACTGGAAAGCGAGTCTACAAAAGTGGGTTTTAAGAAGTGATTTAAAAGAATCTACTCATTAGGCAAGCCTTATCTCTTCAGGCAGGTTGTTCCAAAGCCGAGGGGCCCTGATGAAGGCCCAGTCACCCTTGGATTTAAGTCTCGACTTTGGAACAACTAGGAAGGACCCACCTGAGGATCTAAAGCTGCGCGAGGGGACATATGGGGTTAACATGACTTAGGGTGAAGGCAGGGGACACCCTGGACAGGTCACCAGTCAATTACAGGGCTACATATAGAGACAAACAATCACATTCACACCTACTGAGAATTTCGAATCACCAATTAACCTCAGCATGTTTTTGGACTGTGGGAGGAAGCCGGAGTACCCAGAGAAAACTCACACATGCACAATGAAAACATGCAAACTCCATGCAGAAAGATCCCGGAATGGCCGCGATGCGAACCGGGGGATCTTCTAGCTGCAAGGTGAAAGTGCTAACCACCAAACCACTGTACAGCCCAGTATATGACGGCAAACAAAAAATACTTACTGCTCCAGTTTTGCAAACTGGTTCAGATGGAGGGCAGCAGGAACATGACATCTCAACAAGGAAGCACTATCAAGCCTTCATTGTTCGCTGGATTCACAAACAAACAAACAAACAAAACCCATTAACAGTAATTCATCTTTCACATGCACACTGAATTTATCTTTCCCCGTCAGTGAGTTGGGTCACACATTAACAGATCATTGCTTTCATCGCTGTCACAGATAAAGCACAAATTTGTGATGAATTGATCACTTGCCTCCACCATGGCTGTGAGCCAATCGTAAGGCTGAGCTTGGAGGAGGTACGGAGACATCCCAGGACACTCTGCATTCATTTCTCTTTCCTTCCTTATTTGCATCCAACAGCCAGTAACTGTTCCAGCATCCTCCTCGGCTTCAGCTGTGAAACTTGATTTGTGTCCAGGCAGGAGAAGGGGGTTGTGTTTTTGGGGTAACATGCCAACTTACCCCTCCTCTTTTGCTGTTCACTAGCACTGGTGATGACTGCAGTGGTCAGCAGAGATCACTGGGTCGGGTTTCACTTCACTCATTAGAGGTGGAGAAAAAAATGTGAAAAATATTTCCTCAGGGTGCATATTTGAAGTCAGAGTGGAATTATTTACTCAATGCAGCATGTGAGTCTGACAAGGAACGCTTCTGTTACTTCCTGTCACAGTAGGAAAGAGAGATGACACAGATATCACCAGATATTTGAAGTAGGAGGACATGTATTGTTTGAACACGGCCTGCCTAGTGATTCAAGCTGTCTGATGAAGACCCCCTAGTGGCAGGACTTGAAACAAGCAGCACTCAAACAACAAGGCTTTCATGAGCCTGACAGCTGAGCTAACTGTATCTGCAGATGTGATGCATTTATCAATACACACACACAAAAAAATGTTGAGTCACATGTATGTGGACCTTATGTCTCCTCTGGTTAGTCATTCTCTATTTAACACTACAGATATACAGTTAACTGTCAAATTACTCAAATCCATGGACAATTTTGATTTAATGAATTTCTATCTGACCAGCAGGTCAGATAGAAGTGACCATTGATAGAAATGACATGAATGAGTCACAAAACACAGCAAGACGTTGTAGAAGAGAAGTTGATGATGAATTTCAACTATTCCTTTGTTTTGTATTTTATTAAAAATGTCATTTCCAAAATGATTCACCCCTAATTGTTAATTCTTTCTTGTCAAAGATGAAACCTGTATTTTCCATTCCAGCATTCAAGCAATGGTTATAATTACTAACAAGCTTTCTGCATGTCTCCACTGGGACTTTGGACCACTCCTTTGTTGCTACAATCCTCCAGGTCTTTGGGGTTGAAATGCCTTGTTGCCATCATGTTGGTCTTCAGTTCCCTTTTATAGATTACTAGTGGGATTCAGGTCTGGACTCTTGCTGGGTTCCTCCAAAATGTTGATTTTGTTTTCTGTAAACCATTTCTTACATACTTGGGCGATATGTTTCAGATCATTGTCAGCTCAGTGCTGCTCAAGACCAAGTTCTTTTCTGTAGACTGCCTGAGATTTTCTCTAGAATCTTAATGTTGTGCTAATTTCCTTAATGACAGTGTTTACTTTGACGAGATGTTGGCCAGTCAGCTGAAAAACACCTCCAAAGCATTACATGCTTGACCCTGAAGATGGTGTTCTTGGTGATGACTTTTTCTTTTTGATCTCCAGTCAACTGTTGTGTCTTTGTGTCCAAACAACTCCGTTTTTGTCTCATCTGACCACAGAAATTATGACCAAAAGCATTCTTCTTTGTCCATGTGATGTTTTTGCTAAGGCGAGGTGAGAGTTTGTGTTTCTTTCTTGGTCATGTTGAGTTCTTCATGAACAGGAACTGCCCAGATTCATCAGGACGGTCTTAGTGGTGATTCTTCGGTTCTTCTTGGCCCCATTGCATGGGTCACTTTTGACTTCCTACTTTGACCCTTGAGGTTTATCACAGGGTGGAACTCCTTGTGCTCTTTAGCTATGGTTTAAACTGTGACCACCGGCACTTGAAAAGACTTTGATATGGCTTCATAGCTTTAATAGTTCTTGTGAAAAGCCACAATGCCCAACTTTCTCTCAGCGATGGACCCTAAATAGCAATTCACTAAGCTCTGTAAGCACACTAAGGTTTGAGTCATTACTTGCAATTGATTAGTAACTGACTGCTGCATCAGATGTTCTGAGTTTATAGCATATTAACAGGACCATTTGTGATGCATTGAAGCTGCAAAAAATGTGCAACAATTTCAATACATAGGAATAATTTTGCACTTGGAATTTTCAGTGATCATCATTAACATCTCTGACACGATTTTTTGCTACTTGTGCCATTTTAGGTCAGAAGAAGTCTAGATGTACAAGAAAATTGACTTAGTATGAATACATTTGAGCTTAATTCTGTATATAAATGCAAAAACAAGAGGTTGAAGGATGCTTTTAAAAAAAAATAAATAAAGAGCCAAAAACTAAAAAAAACACGTTGCTTACTTTGGGTAGCTAAATAATGACATGTCCTCTCTTTACCAGAATAGCTGAGCTTTAAGGGAAAGTTTTGTGGCAGTATGTGAGTGGGTCAGGCCAGCAGTCAGCATGTGTTGCTGACCATCTCTGAACTCTGTACTGCCCCTGGTGCTCTTGACACCCGAGCTGACAGTGACCTAGCCTCTTTGTTATGTTAGCCCAAACACCACATAGCCGTGTGTGTCCTTGCCCTTTTGATGTCAGTACACACTGAGCAGCAGACTAAACACATACAGTAGCAAGACAAGCAAATGCTGCACAGCTTTGCAAATACACTATGGATCAGAAGTCCTGACTGGACCTGGTGGAACATCCACTGGAAAGAACAGCGAATGGCCACAGGCTCCTCGTGTACGTTTCCATTGTTTCCAAAGTCATGCTTGGAATGAAATAAGTTGAGGGAAACTGCAGAATTTGTTTTAATTTTTGTCCAAGTTTTTCTTGGCATTTCCTCTGCCCTAACCCTACCTCTGTGATCCCCCCATAGCATGTTTGTTACAGTGCTTTAAATACACCTAGTTTTTTTTGCATGCCTGCCTGTGTTGATGATCCAAATTGGATTCTAATGACTCTCTTCTATAATTAGTTTTATTTGTCATCCAAGCAGCTGGCCAAAGCCTCATTGCCCATTTTGGAGTCACTTGAACCTGCAATTAAAAAGCGCGGTGATGAGCACAGCTGGGAGGATGAGGCCTTTTTTACACATGCGGGTGGCTGGGTAATAACAGAGCGAACTGATAACGACCAATGTTGCAAGAAGATGAGCAAAGCAAGAGAGCTGCCGCAGACCAGAATGTCACTGCGGGGAAACGAGAGGGAAAATAGAAAGGGGGGGTTTTCCAAGATTTCATCTTCTACTGACATTTCGGTCCTTTGTTGTGGGGCAGAGGCAGCCATCTTGTGGGTTGGGCCTCAGAAGGGGGGAAAGTTCAGTTAGCAGGGCTCCACCTCTTCTCTGACCTGACCTGAGTCAGAGGGCAATGGGGTTGCGGCATGTCGCTACGTAGCAGAGATACGGGAACTAAAGGTGAGACGGGCAGTCTGTGTGTCATGAGCGATGTTGTTAGAGCATCCCTAGCCACAGAGGAACCATAAAGAGAGCACATTCCCAACTTTACTGTCATCCTGTGGAAGCCTTCAAAGTTCTTTTCAGCATCAGTAAAATGGCAAATATTGTCCCTCATGTCTACATTTAACCTTATTCCTTCAAGGAGGCAGAGATGTGGTCTTTTTCGTTTGCCTTCGACACTGGTGTCTCAAACCTTCATGATTTACAGAGACTGTGACGAGGCCACAAAGCCTGTGGCACAGCTAGTATTTACACTGTTACTCACTAAGTTCAGTTTGACTGAAAGCAGTGGAATGTATGTTTATTTGAGGGGAGGAAAGACAGGATTGGTTTTGTTTGCCTTTGGACTGTTGTCTTAGCGTTAGTTCCACCACCAACAGGGATTCAGTGCTGTTTATTTGGACACTAGCTCAGACCTCTGACCTCTCCAAATGGGTGGCTAATCCTGGTCGAAGCTACCGTGGGGCTCTTGTTGCCAATCTTGCCAATGATGCCTCCCTCTGGACCTAAAGGTGTACTTTTTACAGGTCTTGGGGAGCAGTACATTATATGTCAAAATTGTTATTTAAAAATTGTTGAAAATCTTCCTACTTTAATCTTTATATTAGAAGAGAAAGCAGGAGTAGTGATTTATTTCAAATGGTTGATAAACTATTAGAAAAATATAAGAGTGGAGAAACAGTGAATGCAGATATTTCAACATAGAGTGGGTACGCTGCATGGTACAATTAAGCCAATAACTTTCAATCTTGCTCTGTGGTATGCATAGAGATGCTGAGCAGGCCAGTTGATTTCTTGTATCTTTGAATCAAAATGACAAGTAGAAAAGATGTCACTGATTTTAGAAGGAGCTTCAGTCACAAAGACCACTCAACTGGTTCATGTTTCAGGAGGAACAGTGTCTAAATTGACATCTGCATGTAGATCTATGGGAAATATGTCAGTAAACTGTGAAATTGAAGCTAACTGCACACATTTGATGACTGAAGATTGTGCAGTAGAGTGATAAAAGGAAAAACAGAAAAGCAACCATCGATAATTACATACAGGGAGAAGTTGGTCTGAAGTGCATTAAACTTTCACTACACAGATGAAAGCACATTTCAGAATTCAGAGGAAAATGCCAAAACTGGACTGACATGTTAGTGTTCATCCTCCAGTAGAGTTCCACAGACTTGGAGTCAATGCAAAGGAGCACAGAAACGGTTGTAGCAGCCCGCTGTGCAAGTCGTCCTTTAATTTGTCACCCATCTGTATGTTTATGTCGCATTTAATTTATAAGCATCAACACAACAGATGCACTTACTGCTCCCTATCAGCTTAGTGTCAGTGGTTCTCTAAAGTACTGACTTCAGAACAATGTTTACAACCAGAGCCCACTGTGTGATGCACTGGGCTCTAAACGGTGCTTGTTAGTGCCACATCTGATCAGAAGTCCAGCAATGTTACAGGACTGCGATGGTAAATCAGTGCAGTTCTCTTTGAAGCAGGACAGTCAAGGATGAAGTAACATATGAAACCAAATGTTCAATGGAAGAAGTTAAATCTTTGATCTGTCATGGTTTTATATTGCACTGAAGTTTTTTTTTTTAATCGTATATGAGGACATATGCTCATTCTCAGCATCTGCCTTCATGCCAGACATCGGGAGACATTTCCCACCAGTGAATATGTATTTTCTTTGCAATGAAAACCAATAACCAGCATCATAGAGATAAAAAATAGACATTGCAGTTTTTCCAAAACAATACTTTATATTGTAGATGTCAAAGACAACATGTTAGAGCAAAGGTTCCCGAGAAAAAAGTACTATTTCTGTAACAATGGTGGAACAAGTCAAAAACGTAACTGATAAAAAAAGAAGAAGCATTTTATACATATGTAAACCTAGAACTGTTTGTTGTTGAACCACAGTGGTCATAGAGATAACTGGCATATTTACTGGAATGGACGACTGTAACAATGACCAGGCAACTGGATGGAGCCCTTTGAGAAGTCCAGATGTGACAAAGAACAAGTGTCTTCCCAAAAATCCACCAAAGTCACATCTTGCCTGATTTTTTTTTTTTTTTTAAAAAGGTCCATTCTGTTGTTGCAGTTTACAAAGCATCCCACTAAAACAATTTGTTTTCTACATAAATACAATTAAATCTATTGTCTGTGCTAGATACCTTTTTTTTTTTCCTTTTTCCTTTTGTAAAATATTCAACTTAAGTCTTCCAGGTTTGATGATTCCATATGCTACAGGTTAGAGCACAGCATGGAACGCATCCAAACTCCTCCCCACTAGAAACAAAAAGCATCAAAAGAGATAAGACAGTTTGGATACAGTGAAAGTACTAATGTCCTTCAGTGCTCGATCCCTTGTGCTGGTATGTGGCAGGGGACAGACAGACAGACAGACAGACAGTGCATGCAGACATACAGATCATGCAGAGAGAAAAGAGGGATGGAGTTTAGTCAGACCAGGCCACCTAAATAACCAGACAACTCTTGAACTTTTGAGGGTTAAAATAAAAAAAAAAGAAAAGAAAAATCTGCCTCCTAATAAATGGAAATTATAACAAAATGGAATGTTTCTGTTTTTTCTTTCTTTCTTTTTGGTTACTGGACATTGTTTTAAGACTAACAGTGTAGACAGATGGCCAGACAGTGCTAGTTTTGGCTGCGTTTGAGAAACCAAAGCATTAAACAGTAGAAATGACTGGCAATGCTGTGCAAAGGTTCTGGGAATGTTCTGGGCTGGGTTACTGAAAAGCATCTCTTTTTAAGTGTATTAAAATGAGATGTCAGCCTGTCCCTGTTGAGTTGACATTCCGGACAGCCTCATTATATGTATTTTCATATCCCAACCACCCTGCATGCAAGTATCACACAACACAGTGGTCTGAAATTACAAGACAGGAGAAAGTGACACTTCTGTGTAGGTGTCTCAAAAGGGAATGTACAAAAAAAAGCAAAATATGAAATAAAATTAAAGATTTGATGCCCAATAAAGCCCTTCTGAAAACACTCTTTTGGGCAAGTCCTACATTATGGTACACAATTTATTAAAAACTTAGGTTGATGTGTCTACATTTTCTTTGTTCCTGTAAATTTCTGAGGTGGAAGATGACACAGGCATGAAAAAGTCTGAATGTAAATTGAGGACATCATCTTTTTGCCAGTAGATGTCAGATACATTCAGTCAAAGTGATTCAATTTTCTCCTTACAAGTCTGACTGAAAATTCAGCATATGACAATGTAATCATAATGTGTTTTTTTTCTGTTTTTCTTTTTAAGACATTCTGTTTAAAAAAAAACAAAAAACAAAAAACTGGTCCTTGTACAGTTAAAGCAAGGAATGGAGTTTTTGTGTCTGCCAAGTAAGAGAAGACATGTGGACTGCTGCAGGGATCGAACACCTGCAATCTTTTTGGATACAGGAAAAGTCTTGCTTAACAACAGGCAACTCCTGAAAGCCCAAAGGCATCACTTGCATACCACATCAATGAATTAGATGCAAACTCGACAAATGGTGATTTAAATTAAAACTAAGGGTATTTGGCCTGCTAAAAAAATAAGTGATGATAACGTAAAATCATTTGAAATTCCCAACATAGTGATTTAACACAGGGGAAAGGCACATCAAACTCAACTATTTCCCATTTTTCTTGTTCTTGCAAAGACGTTAGAGGATGAACTTGGAAACTTTTACGGGAAAAGAACAAACATTGGTCGTTTTTGAGAAGTGCTGTATCCAGATTTTAAGGTGTAGTTGCACATTTCTTCAAATACTTAAAAGATGCCAGTCAAGATTTGTGTTTTTTTCTACAATCACATGGACACACAACATCGAAAAAGTATGGAATAGTACAAATATGTGCATGAATATGTGAGGTTGAGCAGGGCAACTGCACACCTACTGTAACAGTGTTATGGTACTAACGGGATAAATAAAGTGAAAAACTAGTCATCACTGCTGAAAGACAAAAAGACAGCCAGTAAAATGCTGCTGAACGTGTAATCAGCTGTAACCAGAACAGCAAGTGGTGCCGACATGAACACCCTAAAAGGGCCGACTGTTTGCAAGACCCATGAAAAGTATTGTTTTCCAATACCAACTTCAAAAACAAGATCATAGTATTTCATTATGTATAGATATATATAATATACTCATTTCTTTTTATATATAAATCTACTATGAACAGACAGTAAATACACAATTGTCCATCATTATACAAAGTAGAAACATTAGCATCCCCACACTCCCACAAAAACCCTGAACCCAGAAAACGCATACATGTAATGTCTGCAAAAACAGAGTCTGAACCTTCACCTGTTGTGAAGTTTGTCAGTTTTACAATGTAACAGAGAAACAGTGAGGAGAGAGCGGGCGACATATACAAAACGACAAGAAAATACATTTAAAAAAAGTACAAAAATAAGTCACTAGAGTCCACTGAAAGGGCAACAAAACCAGAAAAAAGACGAATGGGAAAGGGGGGGGAAAAAAATCAACAAAAGTAGTCATTGATAGCTGTGTGTGTGTGTGTGTGAGTGAGACTGTGGCAGGAATACTCAGGAGATCAGTGTCCTATGTACAGTAAACAACAGTAAACACCACAGCACTCTGTTTCCTGTTCACACAAAAAATACATTAAACATATGATTAGCCTGTAGATGGAATAAAAGGTGGCAGAAGGTAGTTGCCCAGAGGGCCAAACACAAGTTGGAAGGATGGTTACACACAGGAAGCTTGCACTGTTTCACCAGACATGTTGGCAAAATGAAAAAGAGTTTGTGATGATTTCACCTGTCAGAATTATACAAAAACTAATCTGGAGGCTGGTGTGTGTTGCACAGTGTGATTTTTTATTTTTTTTTTGGGACTGAGCTCTGACTGGCAGCATTCTTGTGGATTTAGTTCCAAAATATTCAAATCATTAAGCTCAGAATATAATAATTCCTCTCTTCTTAAATGTTTTAAAACCTTGAAAAGGATGCAGACAATATAGAGCATTCGGGTGTAATAAACTGCTCCTGGAACCCTACATGGGACATTCAAAATCCAGAGGAGAGACTGAGCTACACGTGCTATTTAAAGATGCAAATATATGAATTTGTTTTCAGTTTTCAAGTGATACTATTAAACTACTTAATATTCATAAAGGGCAGCTTGTGCTTCACTGTATCTGAACAGACAGGCGTACACACACCTGGCTCACAGCACCTGACATTTGGAGAGCAGATGTGCTTAACAAGGGCCTAAAGATGTTAAGCCAGCTGTGGGAGCCTCTGGAACATCCCTCTGGAAAATCCCAGGTGGTATGGTCCTTGCTACCAGGGAGACACATTTGTCTTAAAGAGAGGGCTGGTTCGACAAATTGGCCCATGTGAGATTAATTCCTTTCCATCCGTCAATTTTGCTGCAAAAATTCTAATGTAGAAATTGTCCCTGCTGAGCCTGTGTTCCATGTGTGGGACTGTAAAGGGTCTGACTCTACAGAGATGATAGTCAGTCATGCTTTGGCTTCATTGTTGTCTAACTACTACATACAGTAAAACAGGATTCTATTACTCAGAAGTCCTGTTGTTTTAGTAAAGTGCATGCTACTTAACTCTTCCACTGATGAAGAAGAATTGATGCCTAGGTGATACACGATTATACAAAAATACAAATCCCGCCTCTACCTTCCTTTTAAATGGAGCCACCTCCAACTTGTGGCTGGGAACTACCTTCCAAGCTGAGACTGAAAATGAGCGGAAAATGCAAAGATGAAGGGAGAGACAGTAGGCTGGTAGCAGGGAATTATAGGTAAACATGCCAAGAAGGTCCTCCAGTCTATGTGCCAACAACATGCAGGCAGTGGATGACTTGTCAGGATAAAATGTTTAAGGGGTTGGGGAGAAGAGGCCTCGTTCCCAAACCTGTTTTTAAGGCAAAGCTCTTTCAGTGGAGTTCAAAAGAAAACCCACCAGGTTGGAAAAAAAGGCACAAATGCACAGTCTTTTACTGTCAGTAATTTTGGAATCCTGGAAATCTGCTGACCTTTCTCTTCTGTAACCTTTAACAACCTCGGAAAATTGCAGGAAATTTTGTTCCTCTCATTCAGTTATCTTGAAAGAGCGGGAACCCATCCTTAGTGCAGACACAATCACAATAGCTCTGGTGGTCTTGATGAAAGTGAGAAGATGACGATAAAGCACAGAAAGAACAGAATAATATGAAAAGTAGACGACTGTACATCCTCCGTGTACGGTTCCGACTGGCAATCAAAAAGCACATCTGTCTAGTGTTTAAAAGCACTGGCACTCGAGGCTGTCTTTGTGGGATGGGTGAGTAAATCCTCGTATTTCTAAGGTCTTGAAGTGCAATGCAATGCAGCACATTTATGCTGATCACTTGGTGCACTGCTGATCAGTGAATGCATCGCTCATCTTCAGTGGTCTGTTTCCTCTGAGTGCCACTTTTGTCAGCTCTCCAAGTTGTCCTCCCACGATGAGACGCCAGCTTGATCCGGCAGGGGTCAGACATAGGAGAGGAGTTTAAACTAGAACTGACTGGACGAGGAAACAGTCAAAGATCAAGACTGGTCTGAGTGGTCAAAGGAGAGGGATGTTTTTTTTTTTTGTTTTTTTTTTTACATGGGAGCTTCCTCTTCCATTGGTTCCTCTTCAGCTCTAGAAACAGAAACAAAGTAGCAATAATATTTTCTTATGGTACCATGGCTGCATACTTTTTAAGAATGCACACGCTATTAGAAATTAGTTTTATTGCTGTTTAAGACGGACACTTTAACCGTCTGAACTCCAAGCAGTTCCTGGGCATTTTATGCTAGAAAAAAGTAAAAAAGTCCTGCATCTCTATGGGAATAGCACAACTATGTTAAAATAAGACAGAAATCATCATGCCTTTTGTAAAGTATAAAGGGCTCAAGTCATAATTACGAAAATCATACAGAGGAAAAGTCAAAAACTAAACTTCTTGTACCATTTATTGAACACTATATGTCCCCTGGCTATTTCAGAACACTCAAAAAGTTAAATTCAATGATTCTTTCTGTTTTTACAGGTTCTGTCTCTGATAAATTGTGTAATTTTGGCGGTCCATTATCACGTTTTTCAGTTCAGATCGGTTTAAGTGTATAAAAGCACATAAGATTATTGGAAAAAAAAATATGATGATTTGCATGCTAACTCCAGAAGTGCTGGTGGAGGTGACCAAGCTACTTACCTCCACCGTTTCCAGTCTTTCTTCCAAACTAGCCTATTTGGTTTCTGGTAACAGCCTAAAATTTTCCAAACTCCTAGCAAGAGAGCCAATATGTGTAGTCCTAAAATGTTGAACAATTCCTTTAAATGTATGCTGAAGTTCATCAGTCTCTAAGAAAATCTACAGACTCCACATACCTGCTTCCAATGTGCTTGTTGGCGACGGACAATGAGGCCATGGCGGAGACGGTTTCAGCTTCGTCTGTGTCCCGTTGGAGGGCCTCGCTCAACGAACAACCGAGTGTGGAGGCAGAGCGTTGCAACGAGCGCCAGTATTTACCTACAAATGAAAAGGGCACGGTCGATGTCTAATTGGAACACGGATATGCAGAGTGAGTATAGACAACCCTGTGTGACAGAAATCACATACTTTTACAGATAAAGTGTGTTCTCATTAACATTTCAGAAGAAATGCATTTTCTCTCTGGAAGGTAAGACTAAGACAGAAGGCCGACAGGAAAGGTTACCAGTTTGAAACACTCACAAAAGCGTAAATCCCAAGTGAGACAATTATTCTTCAAATTTAGTTTTATTTTCACTTGCTGTTTGGTTAGGTTTAGTACCAAACCTACCTGACTAGGCTTAAAAAATATGGCAGTTGGGGGTAAAATACAACTCTTTTACAACACTTTTGAAGCTTCTCCTCCATTTTCTAGGTTACCACGCTGGCCAGGCTTTTTACATTTATTGTATGATTGACTGGCTAAAAAGCAGTGACAGTTGGAAAGCGATACGATATGTTGATTATAAACCTATTTATGTCACAAACAAATCAACATCATTGAGACTGTAGTTTTGGTTGTATATGTATGCAGTTTGTTTTTAGCAACATGGTTTTTAAAGAGGTGTTATATTTGTGGCTTAACAGGTTTCCCACAGGAACCTCCAGGCTGCAGCATCTACCATCTGCTTATCTTACTCTTAAGTAGGCCACTAATACCAAAGCAGTACGTATAATGTCGAATAAAAATAAATGTATATGCAGACACTTGGTGTGCATAGATGTAAATAATCTACTTACTGTGAATTTCAATTACTTTCTCCATAGAGTGTACAGCATTGGCGTTGGGTCTCTGTTGCAGCACCTCGTCAGGAATGGGGTCCAACTGGAACAAACAGAAAATAATATTGAAGAAATATTTCGAGCTTAACTTCACTTAAAAAAAAAAAAGGTTCTCCACTTTTGTACAGAATCAGCAACATACCTATCAAATAGCCACATCTTTGAGATCATTTAAGACATTTGTGCTGAAATGTAGCTACTCTAACTTGGCACCGATGGAATTGGCACTGAACCCATGCCCACTGGGAACATCCGCTAAGTGCATTAAACGTCTCACTGCATTTTCTAGATATATTGGGTATGGCTTGATACGTTTTTTATGAATGTGACTGACAGGTGTTCAGAATCTTTTCTCCAAAAACCGGTTTGAACTAATGTTGTTCCCTCCTGGTTTAAAGGATCAGTTTTAAAATGTGGACCGCAGCCCACTGTTGAGTCAATCCAAGAGGTGGGGAACAAGTTTGAGCTGCTGACACAATAGAAAATAGGCCTGCAGATGCACACCTCCTCCCACTCACCAAGAGCTGTGCTACTCTTTGACACAAACTACAATGTGTGCTTTGTACTGTCCCACTCTAAGGACACATACTAGTGTACTCAGACACATACACATGGAAACAGCCCGCTCACATAAACACACATCCATATACATATCCACACACACACTTCAGGGAGCACTGGTAAACCTATGAAACTCTCCAAGCCACAATTCAGAGGAAACAGGGCTATTCCCCAAAGTGCCTTCCCAACCCGGAATGATTCAATTTCCCCTTTGGCCGACTGCACATACGACACTTTCTCATCCCATTTTGTCAAACAGGCTCATTCAGCTCTGCATTCCACCACAGACAACCTGCATCCCTTCTCTGCGCAGTCATAACCCCAATGGAATAAAGGACCAACTGAGAAACATGCAAAGAGAGACACGCAGAGAAAGAAAAAGGTTTGGCCTGAGATTTGGGAGGTGAATGCCAGAGAGAAGAGGAAAAAGTCCTCGTCGGTTGGTCTCGCTTGGCCAGGGCTAGAAGTTTTCTTTTAATTAAAACAAATAGTGTGTGGGAGGGGTCCGTGGGGGCCGAGGGA
The DNA here is from genome assembly GCF_021347895.1 of Acanthochromis polyacanthus. Taxonomy (NCBI): domain Eukaryota; kingdom Metazoa; phylum Chordata; class Actinopteri; family Pomacentridae; genus Acanthochromis; species Acanthochromis polyacanthus. The sequence goes on along the minus strand of NC_067126.1, from coordinate 22,065,330 downwards.
AAAGGCAGTCTGGGGAGAGGGATACTTTAATCCTGCTGTGGCACGACAGGCCACATCATGCACTCCAGAATGGACAGAGGTGCATGCAAACAGACACACATGTACATGCAGATTGTGCACCAATATTTACTTTGGGCTATTTGCCATTTGGCTGATGCTCTCATCCAGAGCAACTTACAAAATTTCAAATGGTAGAAAAGGCTTAACTCCTTAACACTAACTGTCCTGAATACAGGCTGAGTGAAAATTCTGCCGCTGTATTTTTAATGGCAATGGACCCAAATATACATTGTTTGAAAGCTCAAAGCATCACGTTTCAAAGGGTGTAAATGATTTTGAGATACTCAAAGCACAGCTTCAATAACAGCAGCGATAGCTCATTACTTTATAATGAGAAAGAGCATCATATATTTTCTGTCATCTATACTGGCACAAGCTTACTGAACCACTTGAATCCATTTAATCAGTCAAAACCAACCTTAGTTTATCCACACGTTAGATGTAAAATCAAGAGGCTAATCAGAAAACCTAAACTGCTGTTCTACTGACAAAAAGAACTGGTTGGCTTCAAAACAGAGCAGCTCAGATAATTTCATGTAATTTAATTCTCAAAAACAATGGTTCTCAGAGGATGCCTGTCTGGTAGTGATTCATTGGTTTCTATTAGCTTAAGTATCCACTGTGATATCATATGACAAAGCACTAGCTTATATTTTTATACAGGATGGTCCATGACTTTTCCAATAAACAACTGAAGCACATGTAAACTGTTCTGGCCAACTCAAGATTATTACTGGATAGATTTTTAAGTATTTCAGACAAACAACAGTGCTGGATCATAGAATGTAAATACATTAAGATCATAAATGAGCACAATGAGACCACTGTGGCTCTCCTTAAAGACCCCTTCAGGGCGAAAGTTAAGTTTGTTTTTTTACATGTAGAGCTGCAGTGATTGACTGATTAATCAATCAATCAACCATTGGGGCGGCATGGCTCAGTGGGTAGAGTGGCCGTCTTGTAACTGGAAGGTTGCCGGTTTGATCCTCGGCCCGTCGTGCTCATGTCGAGGTGTCCCTGAGCAAGACACCTAACCCCTAATTGCTCCTGATGGACTGTGGTTAGCGCCTTGCATGGCAGCTCCCACCATCAGTGTGTGAATGTGTGTGTGAATGGGTAAATGTGACATATCATCATTTAAAGCGCTTTGGATAAAAGCGCTATATAAATACAACCATTTACCATTTCAATTAGTTTTTCAACTATTCAATAAATCAGCAACTGCTGTGATAACCACTGAGTCGTTTTGAACAATTTGTATAAGTAAAGTTTAAACTCTTTGATTCCAGCTTCTCAAATTTTCTTTTCCTGGTTTCTTTCTTCCTCTATGACAGTAAAAAGAATAGTTTTGGGATGTGGACAAAAAAGACGTTTGACATCGTGGGCTTTGGGAAACTCTGATTGACTTTTTTTTTTTTTTTTTTTTACAATTTTCTTTTTACATTTTATTGACCAAAAAAAACTAATCGATTAATCAAAAACAGACAAAGTCACTAGATTAAACAGCAATAGCAATATTTCGTTAACTGCAGCCCGATTAATAACTACATTTGTTATATGCTAGGAAACATATAATGAATAAAACAGGCAATCAATACAAAGGTTGCACAGTTCCACTTTGAAAGTATAGTGTACTTATTGCTGTCCCAAAAACAAGATTAAGACTTTCAGGGTTTCATGCATTAGAAACCTAAGGAACCAATTTGTGAACTTGAGGATGGGAATTTCCACATTTTTCTTCTTCTTCAGAATCAGTTTCTGGTTCTAATATTTAAACAGGTATTGCTCCAATATTACAACATGCCATTGAGCAGCTTGGTGTAGTTTTAAAATGCTGGTGAAGAGTCTTAGAAGAGGCGACAGTTTGAGCTGCAGCAATTGGGCAGGCGGGAGTGAGGAGAGAGGTGAGGACTTCTTAAGCTTACGTTTTCCTAGAAAGCAACGATCTAGAGATGCAACTGAGCCATTTTAAGGCAGGAAGGATTTATTTTCATTTAAAAAAAAAAAACAAACAAAAACAAAATAAAAAAACTTTGAAATTTCAGACTTTGAGACACAGAGATGAGTTTCTAGGGGTTTAATCTAAGACCAGAGATGAACGGTAACTGACCCATCAGAGAGCTCCACTCAGCCACCCCTGGTAGCTGCCCGGAGTTGACAGTTGTGGAGCTCATTTAGAGGAAAATTAACGTTTCAGTCCTTTAATGACTCAAACTGACAAAGTGACGTATGTGAAAACTCTTGTCAGCCAGTCCTCCTTCATGACTCTCCTCTACAGTAAGGTTGGAATTGGGTCGGATGCTGCCTGGCTTTGGTCAGCTGGTGTGGCTACCAGGAATGAAAATTAATTCATGTCACACTGTGCCTTTACATATAATTTAACTGACTGGCTAAAAAAAGTGAGAGGATAAAACAGGAAGCACACTGAATGGACCCACGTCATATCCAACTCTACTGTCTGGGGAGGGGTACTTATGCATCACTCCCATCTCAAACTTTCCACAGCTGGGGGCTCAAATCATCAATCTTTTAGTCAAAACTTGCTTCTCAACCCTTCAGCTTACAGGCTACATGTACTCACCATAACCCAGTCAGAGCCCAGCCCTACCTAGCCCATACAAACCCAGCTTGCCTCAGCTCCCTGTCAAAGTGAGGTCAGGGGTTCTTTGGGGTTTCGTGGGGTTCACATCAGAGCAGAGTTGGACAGGGGAAGCCTGTCAACCTGATTGACAGCTGGGCCTCACGCTTATAAACTTTAATGGCTCTTGTCAGGGTACTCCAGGGGCCCCCACTCGGCAGGTATGGTCAGCACACACGTGCACACACACACACAGACATACAAGTGCACTATATACAAGCATACATTTGTCTACCACATCATCCATGGTGACATTTCTGTTTATTTGAGTTCCTGGCCTTGGCTGTACTTCTGCATCTTGGTACCAAGCAATGTGTTCCAGTTTCGGAGAGAGAAGGGGAGAGAAATGTCCTTAAAGGATGGTTTGACTGATTTCTGAAAAAGTCTGCTTCTCTGTGTGACACAGTCGTCCGACACACGACGTTCTGGCCAACAAAACCGAGACACCATGGAAAGCCATGAGCTGAGAGGGAGGAATGTGCCCCGGTAAAAACATTCCTGAGGGAGGCTGAAACCATAACAGTGGAAAGAGGAGGAATTCCACTTGTTCAGCAAAAGAAAAGTGCACAAGGCATCCATTGTTTACTGTTTTGTCCATGTGCATGTGTTGGCAGTCACTAAAACCGGCTGATTATGTTATGCTAACTGAACAAGGTAATGATGTGTATTGTGCAACGCAGGTGACCTTTTTGGAAAAGGGTGTAGGTTTGCCTTGTAGTTGTGGGGTGGAAGGGGAACAGTCAGGCCCAAAGGGGGACAGGTGAAGTCGAGCGTCTTACTGTAACTGGAGTGTAAACACACAGAATAACCTCTCTGACAGCTGGTAACAATTAGCATATTAGCCAGTTGTTTATCAAATAATTGCTAACAACCGTGATTCAAACTGGGCCAACATCTGTTTGCGAGCAATCATCAATTAGTCCCAAGTTCAGAGTTGACTAGTGTAGTCGCCAATGCATCATTCATGAGCTATTTAACTAGAGAGACTTCACGACTACGCATTATGGTGGTGGGGGTGAATAAAAGAGCTTGTAAAGTCCATTCAGCAATTTTCTTCCCTCTCTTTCCCAGCTAATTTGAGCTGCTTTCAAAAGAAACCTAATGCTCATTATAGCAAAGCTTGTCCTAACCTGCCAATAAAACTGCAGCTATATATCTGACACGAGTAAACAGTAAAGTACTGCAAGTACTAGCTGCACAGGAGGGGAAGGTGATATAAGGAACACCTTCGGGATGTTTTGGGGTCTAATGTGGTGGCTGCCAAACTGAGCTATTTCATACTGCACCAAAAACACCAGCCATATAATACATACTTGTTTAAAATTCTATAACCATTATAATGTCCTTTAAGGAATATGAGATACACAATGCAGACTTTGCAGTCTTATGTCTCTGGTAAACTGGCACTACAGCAACTCATCTGTCAGTCCAAACTAGTAAACCACAGAGAAAGGCTGACTGGCATAGATAGTATTATTCAACAGATTTTATGACTTAAGCTACGTGGGTGCTAAAGTTAGATCAGAGATTTCTACTATGGTGATGTACTGGGTTCAGGAAACTTCCAGACAATACAAACCCTCAGGAAATTTGAAGCAGCATAAACAAATCACAGCTGACTGGCTGATCCAGCTGTGGTCTTCTGCCTGAACCCACTCAGCCAACACACACAATGCACAAACTAAAATATATTCTTAAAAAAAAAAAAAAACAACAACAAAAGACTCATTCAGTCGACACATTCAAAGAAGTCAAAAATTATTCTGACTGTTGGTCTCTTGCTGCCCAGACAGCATTGTTGTTCAGCCTGGTTAGTGAGGCTAGACTGCCCCTTAGGCTTGAAATTCCTGGCCTTAACAGATCTTAAGATTTGCTATTTGAGGCCATTACCAAACCCTGACAGTGAGCGAAAAACAAAACAAGAAAACAGGCTTTTATTCTTTCCCTCTGGCTCAGTCCCCCCGCTGACGTTTTCCAGCAACATTCCATGTCCATTACAGAGACCTTCGCTGAGATTATGATAAAAACACTCTCTTCCTGCTGTTTTGATCTGATCAGGGACATTTTAGCCTCCTTTTTTTCTCTTTGCTATCAGCTATCAAAGCTCCAAACAACTGCATGATCTGCCTTTGTTCAAACAGCTGACATCACTTGTTGCCAAAGAGCCAGCCGGTGGAAGTCATGAGAAGCCGAGGTCTATACTTAGTAAGTCAAAAACATCCACATTTGTGTTTTTCAACACTTTATCAAAGCCATCTTGCTAATCTATTCATACCCATAAGGCCTTCTAAACATGTTTTTTTTATGTCAGACAGCTGTCATAATATATTTAATTGTTTTTTGTTAAGGATTTCAAAAAATACAAGACAAAGCCAAGTAGATATGACGTGCATACTGGACTGCTTCCACTGTAAAAGATACAGCACTTTTCCAGAAGTTAACCCTTTAAGCTTCAGTCAATTCCAGCCGTTTTCAGTACAAAAAAAATCGCTAATATTCTATTTTTAAATAAAAAAAATTACAAAAAATACGGGGAATATTGGACAGGCATCGCGAGGTGCATTTCCTTGAAAATGACCGATTCAGGGATTTTGTACCGACTTCAGGACATGTTTTGGACAAAATAGTTTACTGCTTGTGTTGTCTGGATGTAAAAGGTTGGATTATGGCCGTTTTTTGTGGAATCTTTTTTTTTTTGTGTGTAATAATGAACCCGGAAATGTGAGTCGCACTGTGTGCGTTGAAGCCGTGTATAGAGAACGGATGGATGAATATTCGTTTTTGTCGGACAAATGTGTTTTTCTCACCCGCTGTGGTAATCACATCTGAAAGTGGTTTATACCGGCGGATTCATGAGATGTCGAAAATTCACCAGTTAGAAATCAATGAAAAATCTCACTTGCCCAATTCACTTTTTGTACAGAACTGTACATACAAGTCACATATATTTTCAAAAACCTGCATATGATTGATGTTCACTCTGTATCTTTTCTGACTTTGAAGACCTGCACAGGTAGAGCACTCTGTACAGCTGCTTCATAACAATAGTTTCCTCCCTCCCAACATCAAATGATTGCTCCATTTCCTTTTATTATCTGATCCCTAGACCCAGGCTGACCCTGCTGGAAGAGGTGTGAGGGTAATCATTTTCAGATGTGTATCAGTGACAGGGGCCCGGGTGAGAGGGTGAGAGCAATGCCCTGCAGGGCAGAGGCAATTGACGCCCCCTGCCTCCTGCCTATTTTCGAATTTTCAGCTCCCTATGGCACCCATCCAGGGACCTCCTCCAAAACCCCTGCTGAGGCCGGTGCTCTGCAGGCTGCTGAAACCTAAGAAGCAAAGCCCCTGGTCCAATTCATTATTTTTGCTGCAAGGCGGTGTGTTGCGAGTAACGAGAGCGTCCTTCACACTGCGCACAAACCTCCGTGACAGCAAAAGGCATCCGCCCTTCTGAAGTGTCCTTGAATTCCTGAGGCCTTACCAGATGTAATGGCAGTGTTACGTACTGTAGCTTTGAGTCACTGGTGGGCACAGTGCAGGTAAACAGAGCACAAGTCATTGGATTAAACCTCTAAGTTTGTCTGCTTCCCATTAGCTATTAGTTTCCTTTGACCAGGTTGGCACACAGTGGTGCTTTCCTCTGAGGAAGAAACATTCAAAGGATAGCAACACTACCAGCATGGTCCAAACTGCTTTAACTAATTCCCAGTCGGTGTCACTTCAAAGCGCCAGCAAGGTTTATGTGTCTGCAGTGGTCAGTGTCCTAATGTTCCAGAAGACAGTGAACTGGTTAAGGGCAGACTAAGATTAATTAATGTGATCATATGCTATTATTCTGTTTGTTTTGCTCGAGCTCCAAGATCCACATGGAACGAGGCCATGAGTTTTTTTTTTTTTTTCACATCTCCATGAACTCATTTATTGCTCTAGAGATTTGCAAGGGTGGAACAAGACGCCTCAGAGTACACAGATACTTCAGCATGGGCAATACACATCGATGATGGGTTTTGTTTTGAAGATTTTCCTGACCCTTAAGTATTTTTGTGCTACTTTTGTTTTTGTGTATCGTCTACTTTATGAGTACTGATGTGAAGCCACATTAAACTGTCTCAAGACATTTGCCACAAACTAAATTTTATTTTCCTCATTAAACCAATAAATTGTTTTACCATATGATGACTATATATAGCCACTAGTTCAACTTTATGTATTGCAACATGCTGTTTATATCTAATAACAACTATAGAACTCAACGTTTTAGTACTATTCTGAATGTTTCACTGTGCAGAAGATAATGGCTTTAGCAGGTACACAAGTCATTCCAATGACAACCAACACTCCAAGGGTGTGCTTGTGGTTAGGCCTGCAGCAACACTTGAGAGCGGTCACTTTCTGAAAATAAATGAACTTAATGAAATGTCAGTCTGGATATTCCCTGTTGATGTACGGTGCTTACTTACTTGGAACTCAGGGTGTTAATGTTCTTAGCTTGTATGGTAAGATGAATATGGGCAGGGATTTTGCAGAACAGTAGAAAAAAGTAAAAATAAATAGTAGAACACTGCGTGTTTCGAGTCATGTTCCATATTTGTCTAAAGGGGTTAATTTGCAAATATGTCTATGAAATGAAAGGTGAGTGTATGGACGCCAGAGTCTGCATAATGTAGCTACTCATGTTCCGTGTACATTGCCAAAAATGTATGAGATTGTGGAAGGAGAAATTTGCAACATACTTTTGTAATTAAAGGAATACAAAAACATCCAGATGATCATCCACAAGTCAGTAGTCCTTTAGCAATAAATGGGATATGAGATATCTGGGATACATAAACTTCAAAAGCACTCCAGTCTCTCCATTAGCAGGAGGAAAAGTGTGGGAGGCTTAGAGGAGTCGCTATTCTGTTGTACGCCATGAATCACAGAGTGCCGACGTTTGCCGAGTTCCATTGCCCAACCTACACACTCCCACAATTAACCTTCTGCCTGGAAACCCTCTCCCTCTGACGTATTCTTGTGTGTTTTTGTCTGTGTGCTGTGTGTGTGTGTGTGTGCGTTTGCGGGTTTGACTTCCTGTCTTAGTGGTGGGGAGAAGAACAGAACATGGAGTGAAGAGTTGACTCAGACAAAAAGGAACGCTGCTGTTGCAATGTACAAACTTGTCCTGCATTAACATTCTTAACTTAAACCATCTATGTAACAGGACCATCAAATCATCATCCCTACCAGATATTGTGTCTGCTGACTCTTGCTGGCGTTCATTCATGACAAAGTGTGTTTTGGCCAAGCAGCAACCTGTGCAGTTGAAAAATTAAGACTACATGCAAGTGTAAAAACCCGCAGTGCCCTGAAAGTCCTCCTAAGGTTAGTTCCTAAAGTGACTAAATGTACAGCTACACAACATGAATATTACACATTGAAGTTATCCATAATGAAGAGAACGGCTCCCTTGACTGACAGATGAGAGGGTCATTCGTCCCCAACTCTACAGATTTTTGAATCAGTTATGAGTTAAGCACAAATTTAATTGGATTTCCATAATGACAAATAAAAGCCTCTATCAGACAGTGGCAGGCACAGCCAAGATGGCAATGGCTGGAGCCAACACACCAAGAGTGCGTTCCAATGCCCGTACTACCGTACTGTATATGTCAGAAAAAGATTGAGCATGTTTCACTACATGTTACATCAAATGCAGTACGTGAAAAATACCAGGATGTCCTACTTCATCTTGTCTAATTTTGTAGTAAGCAAGCCAGCATGTTTTTCTGGCTATTCTGAAGGGCAGAAGTAGCATGTACTGAAAGGCCAAAGAAAAAATATGCACAGTATGCTTCAAAACTGCTCCTGAGAAAACCTATGTGTGACATCATGGAGTGTTCATCGATCTTTATATACAGTCAATGGTTCTATTTATGTTAAAAGTACACAAAATGTTTAAATAGCCCGACATGTCAATATTAAAAGTGAGGGGAGGTGTTTTACTGTATCGAAAGGGTTAGAATGGAATTTAATGATTGCTCTGTTGTGGTTTTGTTGTTTTCAAACTTAACGTCTCTGCAAAAGCAGCAACAGATAAAAATGTGGATTATTCTGAAAAGTTCTTGCCTGTAACACAATTAAAGCAGATGCTCTTTGGCTACCTTTAGCCCTCAAATCATACAAACATAACTATACTGGTTTGAACAAATGCCTATAGCACCATACTTCACATACAATAAACTAGTGTTATTATGAACTTTATGTGATGAAAAATGAAACCGTTTCTATGATGGCAGTTTGTGCAGTTATTTACAACCAGATCATTTTCTCTTGCATTTGTAGTGAAGTTCCCATCATGGATTGCTGTTTTTCTTTTCCCGTTAGTGTCCACACAAAGAACAGCTGTAACTATGACTCCACAATTCCACATACCTCACATAATCAAAATGAGTTATGCACCAACTGTCTATCCTGAGTAGGTTCACCTTTTCCTCGTATTGTCCTGCATTTATTAACCTGTAATGTGTAGTATACTGACAAGGTGGAACCGTTACATGTCTGCCACAGGTAAGCTTCCTTTTTCGATTTTTAATATTTTATGTTAGAATAGTTTGACAGTTATTTATGACGATATTTCAACATCCCTCCTCCCCCTATTCAGCTCATATCTTACCTCATTCCCAAGCAGAGCAGAGATGCAGGCTTCGGAGGCATCACATATGGCTGTGAGGTCGTGACCCCCCTCCAAGGCAAGCACCAGCCGGCCGCCTGCCAGACCCATCAGCTGCCTGGTCAGGTAGCCAAAGCCTGGACACACAGGAAATGACAGCAAAGAGAAGGCAGAGACAGAGAGGGAGGAACGGGAGGGGGGGGGGACCAAGAGAAAAAGAATGAAATTGGGGAGAACTGGTGTTCAGCCTCTGACTTCCTTTTTGGATATTGATCAAAGAAAAAAGACAGAGAAAGGGGTTGGAGCACGGATGAAGGAAAGGGTGACTGCATCAGAGAGAGGAAAAGAGAAAGAACGTGCACTGTGGATTTACTGGGGGACCAAAAACAAGCCCTAATATGAGCCAGGTTTAATTTTAATAAATGCGGCTTTGCATTTAGTCTTGGTCACGGCCTTTGATGTTTTTCCTCTCAGGAGGAGGGGAGTTATATGCATTCAGCCATACTTTATTCTCTTTTGAATTCTAGCCCATCCCCTCTTCCTGTTGTGCTCTCTAAACCACCCATGTCACCCCCTTTTGACAGCTAAGACCTGGATGGATCTGCAGGATGGTTTTAGAAAAGCTCTTTGCTGGCACGCCAAGGTCTCTATCTGAATGTACAAGTCAGAGGCACAAAATACACAAAAGGAGTGTGTGTGTTATACTGCACAACAAAGAACATGAGAAATGTTTGTGAGATGTGGAGAGCATGCATAAAATGTGCATGCATACAATTTTTTTTGGTATGGCTTGGAAAAAAACAGATACATAATATCTGTGATCATTACTTACATTTGGCTGTCAGTTTGTATCCTCCCAATGGTGGAGCATGTCCATCTACCGCATCAAAGCCAGAAGATACCAGAACCATGTCTGGGGCAAACTCGTTGGCGATAGGCATGACCACCGTTCTAGAGTAAACAGCACAAAAGCAGTAAAGTCAACTAAGTAATGCATTTAGGGTAAAAACTGCAAATAAATTCAAGACATTTAATAAAGCTTGGTGAATTGTCTGAAGTTAGGATTCTTGATAGTGGCTTTATATGAGGCTCTGTATGAAAATAACTCCACGCTTGGTTGCATGCATTTGGTTTTGGCTCGCTGCCCTCCCCAAGAAAGCCAAAAATCAGAGAGGGCTTGAAGATCGTCGCTCAGAAACATTAACGGCATGAAAACCTCAGTGATAAGTGAGGTTAAATGTTGTCCCACTGGCTGGGGGAGCAGGCTCCCTACTAATTTTACTACCCTGTTGAATCAAATTTCTCCACAAGGCCTATCAAAAAGTTTCATTAGCATTCTTGCAATCAAATATTCTTGAAGTGTCACATCTATTTAACAGTTTGGATGAGTGACAGGATAACTGGACTGCCAATACAAGCAAGAGCGCATTTCTCAAAAATACATTAAAAACAGTACATAGACTGAGATAAGAAACTGCTGCTTAACTCACTGCACGTTTAATCAAAACCACCAAGTCTGATGAGCCAAGATTTCAAGATTTAATTATACTAATGTTGGACACGATCCCATGTGAATATAAACAGTTTGTTTTTTCCCACTACCGCATTTTGAATACATGCAACTATGTCAAAGGATGCACAACTCACTGCTAAACATACAAGGCCATTCAAGACGTCCCAGAACTGAAGCACTGAGGGCACTAAAGGCAACAGTACATGTGCAACCTAAGAAATTCAAGGTGGTATTTCAAACAAGTGCTCCATTATGACAAAGCTACAGAAAAAATAAATAACATAGCAAAGTCAGGAGAAAAATGATTTACTTGGTGTAGACAAGTTAATTGCACAGTGAACTCAGTCACCCCTGATAGCTAAAAGAGGACAAGAGGAATTTAAGAGGACTGCTATTAAAATAAGTATATCGACAGATGTCATCAGTGCATTTATCGTCTGTGATTTTGTGTGATATATTTATGAAGATATATGCATTTTTGCTGAATTTTTTATATTTTTTATGGCCTTTCTCTCCCTTTCATGGTTTTCAAAGCAAACATCCACCTAATGAGTTTGTATGTACAGTATGTGTGTGGCAGGGAAAAAATACCACGTTTACCTTTGAAGTGGAAAGTTTGGAAATTTGGAGGCAGCAGTTCGCTGCAGGATCCTTAAGTAAAAAGGGGAAACGGAAGGACAGATATAATTGTATGTGTGTTAAGTACGGAGGATAATTCCAACACTGGATGGGTGTGGTGAATGAGGGCTGTTTGTGTACAACCTTCATCTGACACACAACTGGTGAGGAGGGAGCGCTTGTACGCAATGTGTCATACACAAAAATCGAATCAACAGTGGGCATATGGTGGTTGGAAAATCCAGTCTGGTTTATTTGGTGATCCTGTTGTTGCTTGTATGTATGTGTGTTTAATTCTAAGACAGTGTTGCAAAGCAAGATTAGATTAAACAAAATAAGATTAGAATTGGCTTCATCTTATGGTTGTAGTGGTTGGACAAAACCTTTTTAAATTTTCTAACCACCCAAAGCTGCCTAATCACATGTGATGTACAGCTCCACAGGGAAAATGAACCAAATCTAAGCCTAAAATTGTGATATACTGTTTACAATGACCAGATTTAATGAAAAATTTAAAATTCAGTCAAGCAGTTATTAGTGACTCAGCTGTGATCAGTCACACGGTACAAAAATCAGGGATTTTTCACCTGAACTGTGCTGACCTGCAGGTGGGTTTATAAAGAGCAGATAGGACACAAGTATGGAAACAAATTACAAAAACATTTAAGCAGGTAAACATCTACAGTATTTGGAGTCACCCCTTTTTTTCCCCAATATTGGTAACATCTGGGGATACTGGAAAATGTTGTTGATTTCAAGTTTTTTTTTCCACTGTTGTAAAGTAAATAAAGGAATTCACTTTTATTTTATTTTTAGATTTTATGGTATTATTATTTTGTTATACTGCACAGAAGAAGTAGCTGAGTTCTCTGTACTTCTAATAATACCTGTGCTGTTTCCTTAAAAGTGCAAGCTTTTACATCGCAATGGAAAATTAGCAGTGACTAAACACGTGACAAGAGCAAAGAAACGCCTGGAAACTACTCAAGGTTCAGAGGGCTGATAAATATTAATATAATAACTATTAAAAATTAGGTAATATGCATACTACATGAAGAAAAATGACTAATCTCTGAAACTCAAGCCTTTGAGTTTCTGTAAAGGGTTCTTTAAATGAGTAACTAATCAATCAGTGAACCAGCCTGTAATACTAGGAGCGGCACACTGGAAGCTTCATTGACTTTGTAGAAAACTATCATGTGTCACAGCATTCTGGTTAGCATGATTTAGGATGTCTCACTTAGTTCATAAATAGTTAGACTTCCCAGATGGCAAAACAAGTGTCTCTCTCTGATTCACTGTGGGACCTCTGGCTCTGCACAAGAATCTTTTTGGGGTCTGGGATATTTGGGCAAGTAGTGTTTTGGTGAGGTCTGCGAGTGATGGAGCACCACAGGGTTCCGCTGTAGGTCCCCTGTACTTTGCTGACCTCAGGAACACGGTGCTGGTTTGCCGGCTGTGGGCGAGCAGCGTGCCCTGAACTCCGTAGGCCACAGGTTTTTCCATCTCTTGCTCACCACCAAATTATAACCCTAAGCTGTGCACACCCCACCCCCCACCACAACACAACACTCATACGTACACACAGCTGTCTGAGGGAGAGGCAGGAGGTAGCTTTAGGAGGTTTTTGGGAGTCCCAGACAGCAAGGAGTGCGTGCGTCATTGTGCACTAGCATGCATCTGGCAATATTTCAGAGACAAACGTCATGCAGAGAAGATATAGGAGTTTCAGTGAGAAAGATAGAGATGCAGATGAAGAAGGGGAAAGGACAAAACTGTCTAGAAAGAGAACATTGACATAACTCTGAAAGTAATGACATGAATGGGGATGAGGTGAAAAACCTGTGTGTCATTGTTCTGATATTTTCTACAGTAAAAGGGAAGGCGGCTCCTAACAACACAAATGTATGACTATAAGTATGTATGTATTACTGTGAAGTTAAAAACCACTGTGCTGAGGGAATCTACTTTATTTATTACACCCTCCTCTACTCTGCCTATTCGCAAGCGCACATCCACATACACAGCCTTGGCCCATTAACATCTGCACCATAAAAGACCCCACACTAAAGGGAGTCAGCCACAGACGCTTATGTGGGCTGACACACGACACACAGAAAAACCTTGACCGCCAAGGATACTTCAACCACCGAGGGCTCCTCCGCCCCCTCCTCCAACCTTGAACATAGACAGAAACAGTTCTGGTCATAATGCTGAAAGCTGCTGGTGTCATCAGTTCCAGCCCCCACCCCCAGAAATAATATCCTGACATTTAAAGAAATAAAAAAGCCACAGTAATCAATTAGCAGCCTGGCATAGAAGGAAGCAAGTGGTTTCAAGGAAGACTAATTGTGCGTGAATCAGAGGCTATGTATGCAGAGATGAAAAAGACTTTTTTTGTTAATTAGGGAGGGGAGAGTTTACGACTGAGCCGTAAGCTATGGGACATCCTGAGCAAACAGGTTGCAATCTAAACCACTGCTGGCTCTCTCCCAGTCCGATTTTACTGTGAACAGAATTACATGTCGGTTAAGCAGAGTAAACTTTTGTTTAGTATTGTTTGGCTTACCTAGCAACAGGTGCACATGTGTCAGCTGAGCAGTGGTGAGCCTGTATTCGTATGCGTAGAGTGTGACGGAATGTTGCATAGTCATTAAACTCCACCGCTTATTTTTTCTAAGAATTTTTTAAAGCATTTTTATCCCTTTATTTCAATGTTGCAGAGCAGAGAGAGAGGGAATTTGGGAAAGAGAGTAGGGCAATGACATGCTGCAAATGGTCCCCAGCTGGGCATTGACTATCAAGTCATTCCAACTTGACCATATTTGCTTGTAATGCTGCTGGACTGGTGAGAGATGGTTTTGAAAAAAGAATGCTCCAGAAAATCTTTAACTAAGCGTAAAATCTTTGTCAGCAAGTACACTACAGTCCACAACAATCCATGCACACCTCTCTATGGACATCTGCATCCAGTCCAAAATTTGGATCCACTTGGACAGTCAGTACCATGACTATAGCACAAGGGCAGTAGTGCACATGCTCAGTAGCATGTCCAGAATACATAGATATGACCTATTGTGCATGTAAGGAACGGAGTCCTTCCAGTGGATTCCAAGCAGACTAGAAAGTACTAACAACAACAGGGAGTCCGTGGTGTCTGCTGCTGTCCAGGTGCACGACCACAAAGTAGTATAATAAAGGTGTTAATGTCTGCATCCCTGCTCCCCGCACACACATATCATCCTCTTTAAAGAAAGATTGTAAAGTACCCCTTTAGTGAAAAATCAACTTTTTTACTGTGCTAGCATGTCCACATGATGTTTTATATGCTGAAAGACACAGCACAAGTAAAATACATGGTTAACCCTTTAAGCTGCAGTCAATTCCAGCCGTTTTCAGTACAAAAAAATCGCTAATATTCTATTTTTAAATAAAAAAATTACGAAAAATACAGGGAATATTGGACGCACATCGCGAGGTGCATTTCCTTGAAAACGACCAATTCGTGGATTTTATACCGACTTCAGGACATGTTTTGGACAAAATAGTTTACTGGCTTGTGTTGTCTGGATGTAAAAGGTTGGATTATGGCCGTTTATTGTGGAATCTTTTTTTCTGTGTGTAATAATGAACCCGGAAATGTGAGTCGCGCTGTGTGCGTTGAAGCCGTGTATAGAAAACGGATGGATGAATATTCGTTTTTGTCGGACAAATGTGTTTTTCTCACCCGCTGTGGTAATCGCATCTGAAAGTGGTTTATACCGGTGGATTCATGAGAATCTAAGCTTTCCATCAGCGTATAGTGTTTGTATAATCGCGTTTGCAGCCGTCGGACATTCTTGAAATTCCTATGCAAATTAGTAAGTGTACCGCCGGCGGTACACCTACTGCGCACTGAAGCGCAAAGGGTTAACACCATAGAACAACATGCATGGCTGAATTACTCCAACATTACATGACATTGTGTAGTGCAGAATAGCTTTACAGTATGTGAACACTCAGAGGTGAGCTGGTGTGCTCAAGCTGCAGTAGATGAGTGAAGAAACAGGTCATTGCTTATTAGATCTGCACATTCTAAATGAAGCAATGGTGTACAGTTAAATCTAAGCCATTTTAAGGCTGGAGATAATTATTTTCAAATATTTTAAATATATAACTTGGATACACATGAATTTTTACAGTCTTAATGGATGACTAGAGACATATACATTCACTGCATCCTGTAGACTTCAAATGTTACCAAGTCAAACCTCATGAAGTGCCTTCATTCATTTAATTTGCTCCGTTCCAAATAATTTCTCCTCTTTTCAGCCCAATAAGTACTCTCTGCTTTTGGCACTTGTCATCAGTCATGATTTCATGGCACACAAATATGTTCACACAGGTTAATAAAGCAGCAGGTTTTGGCTTAGTGGTAACTTTTTGAGCCAAGAGAAACTACCTCTGAAGGAACTACTCATCTTTGTGTAAATCCTCTATGCCCTAATTTATCCCCTGGCAGATCTTGATTATGTCTTCTGATTAAAAGCATTAAAAACATCATTACAAGTTTATAGCACGGAGGGAAAATGGCTAAAATGTGGCACTTTGGTGATTCTTGGGGACAAACAAAAAGAACAGAAAAGGCATTCTGTGTTTTGTTAATATGACGCATAATAAATTGGTTGTTTATTTCTAAAATGCCATCTACACCTGCCAAAAACATCCCCTTTGAGACCTTGAAAGGCTTCAGATCCATTACCACAAGAGAATTGTATCTTCATCGACTGACTGAAAGGCCTGTTGGGAAAATATAGACTCTGTCCTTTAGAGCGAGCAGCGCTTATCAAACCAGACAACAAAAGGTTAAACTAGAGAGCTTGAAGGCTTTCCCCCTTCGTTCATAAAAAAGTAGGGGAGAGCGGGAGGAGAGAGACAGAGAATAAGAGAGCGAAAAACTCACACACGCACACTTACACTTCAAAGCCCTGTCATCTGGCGCTGCGGAGAGCTGGTTTGAATTAAATTTAATTCTCCTCCTCTCTCGTCTTTCCAAGTTCATGGCAAAATAGGGGGTGGGGGGGGAGCAGGAGAGTGAGAGAGAGAAATAAAGAGAGAGGAGAGAGAGAGAGAGAGACGGTGCTTCTGGTTTTCATTAGGGCCAATTTTCTTATCTTTTTTCTCTGTGCTTTCTGGAGGCTCAGACTTGATCCCCTGCAAATGCAACGTGGCATAGGCCAGCAGAGGAATGGGAAGGTGCTGGCTGCAAAGCACACATTCCCTCCCCAAGACAGAGAGGGAGGACCACATCACACAGATAAACAACAAGATGCAAAGAGAGAGAGAGAGTCTATCAGGTGGCTGTATGTGTTTGCAGACATATAAGCACACTGATGTAAAAGGTGTACGTGTGGGCATTTGCACATCTGCTCCACTGTGATTTAGTGCACATTCATGTACATTTGAGGCTCACCACTGTGCAGTGAGCTTGTGTACAGCATGCGCATTTGTGTTGTAAACACATAAGACTATCTGGAACGGGTATCAGTGTCACTTTGTGTGTACGTATGCACAAGCATTCATATTCGTGTGTGTGTGTGTGTGTGTGTGTGTGTGTGTGTGTGTGTGTGTGTGTGTGTGTGTGTGTGTGTGTGTGTGTGTGTTCGTGTGTTTATGTGGCAAATCTATGACCCGCAAGATAGGCTTGCTGGTGTCTCATGGGGCCAGTAAATTGTCCAATACTGCTGAAGCCTCAGGGGATTAATGGCGCCAAGGTCTGAGGTAATACACACCCAAACTCTCATTCTTTTTCATTTTATATCTTCAGAACTTTCCCATAATGTAAGGAAGGCTGATTTAATGAGTCATAATTACAGAAACAGCACAGGCAAATGCAGAACACTCCTCTCTGCATTTATGTTGCATGAATGCATATGCAAGCAAACATACTAAAATGAGTCTATAAAATTCCAGATGATTTAAGCACGGACAGCTCAGTTTGTCTTAATATTGAACTGATATTTTTATCATTAAAAAATTTAGAAGGGTTATTGACAAACAAACACAAACTGTATCTATCTATGACATGTTTAACGTCAAATGCATAAAAGCAATGGATAGTTATTGGATATAATTTCAATTCCATTAGCACATAGGAAATACAAGAATGGATGATTTGTTATGTTTACCTATATGGTACATTTTTGATGTTGATGGCACTGTTTTAGAAGAGAGGACTGCTGCTTGACAAGGACATTAAGATGACAGAAAAATGGCACTGCTTGTCCTCTCTGGCACACATCACAGTTTTAGGTGGCACTCAGAAGCACATTCCATGCAGAAGGCCCCTTTTCTTCACTGAAAATGACACTGGGAAATGCTATATACATGGGCGGTTCTTGTGGTAGGAACACGCACGGAGGTTGAAGGTGCCCTAAAATGACCTGCAAGTTCCTGCAGTGGAAAACAGCCTAATTATAGCAATTAATTAAAGATGTGATTATACACTAGACAGAGTACATTGCTGATAAAATTGCACAAAATTGTCCAAATGTACAAGGCCAAATGCAATGCATTAGAAATTAAAATTTTTGTTGTTTATGTCTTTTAATTTCAGTCTAAATTACAGGAAACAATTAATCAGTGCCCAGAGCTGCAGCTAGAGCAAAGTAAGCTTTATGTTAATTGGCACCTACTGCCCTTGATTAAGCTCACACAACTGTTCTGAGGTTGCAGCGCACAACTAAATCTCTGATTAAAAAGGCTTCTTCATTTCAGTTTAAAAGTAATTTGTATACATAGGTTTATGTTGTATACAGGAGAAAGCAGCATATGTACAGATAACACTTTTCACCACTAAAATGAATACTGAAATGGATCAGCAATGTTTAAAAAAATTTAGAGACCTTTATTAGTGTACCTAAGTGTGCACGTCCTTTATTTGTTGTTGTTAATGATGAATGTTCTGGATGACAATCAGCTCACCTTTTAACACAATCCTTCAAATTCATGAGCTCATCTGCTAATTTACAAATAAAAGTCTTTTTGCAAGAGATCAGTGGCATTTGATTTCTGTGAGTAATACTACAATACTTTCGAAACTTATGTGTCAACAGATGGAAAAAAAAATGGCGTACCTACTTGTGTGTGAGCCATACTCTAGGTAGCTATTGGCCTCTGTGATGGATTATAAATAATGTCTGCAGTATGATATATATTACGTGGTTGTCATCAGTGCACATTCACACAGAAGAGTTGAAAGAGGGGAGAGAAGAATACAAAGGAGACTGAGGGAGAGTGAGAGCACACGGGGTTCTGGGGTGCATTAGCGGGCTAAGGTGTGCTTCCTGGAGATTGCGTGCCGAAAGCTGCGATAAGACAGTGGCCTGTCGGTTTGATGTGTCAGGCTCAGGCCAGATGGACACACGGCTGCAAACACAGATTCATCTTCAAAGAGAGCTGGAACAAATCCAGGTCTGCTCCTTTCCAGTTGTATGGAGCAGAAATGTGTAAGAGACATGTACATGTCCACGCTGAGCCCATGCCTGTATGTGTGAGTGAGAGTTTATTTATAGCCCCAGAGAGTGGACATAATAGAAATCAGACCTGGTATAAGGACGAGCCCCCTGCCAACGAACCAGCTCCCAATATAAAACTTGTCATACCTTCCAGTGCAAACTCAAAGGCAGTGACAGGGTGACTGCTGCCAACTTTTTGAAACCCATTCCCTCTTGGGACACTTCCAGGGCAGATATTTAATGTACCAAGGAACTAAATTGACAGTGTGATCATTGAGTCACACACTCAGCAGCAGGTGATACTGTCTTACCTGAATGCAGCTAGATACTCTGCATCACCCATGGGAGGCTCCAATCCTCCAGTAAAGGCCATATTCACATTGAAGCCGACACCTGCTCCACTGCCCACCTATAATGCAGAAACACACACGAGTGCTATCATGAATTCAGACAAACAGGTGAGTGAGCAAGCAGAAAGATAGACTCATGAGCCATCCAACCTCATCAGGAGCTCCACTGCCCGGGAAGAAGTTTCCGTCGTCATAGCGATGAAGAGACAAGTAAAGAACACTGGGGTCGGCGTAGAAGGCCTGCTGGGTGCCATTACCATGGTGAACATCCTGAAAGAATTAAAAAGGGCCACGTTATGGTAAAATCTGTCATGAGCCAAGAACATTTTCAACATAATTATCCTTTGACTCTCATGGCTCAAACTAAACAGAAGCTGCACAAAGCTATAGAAAATAGCCCAGACCATCAGGCTCTGCACCTGCACTTAAAGCAACTCGGTGACACAGAGAGTGAGTCCTGTACTACCAAACAGACTGTATCTCAGCTGTAGCATGTTGTGATGTCAAAAAAGGATGGTCAGCAGGATTCAATAAAACACTCAAATTCAATAGTTGCTTAGTTTTGCCAACAACATGACATCAATTAAATGACCTCATTTTCTATAGCCCAAGAATGCTTTAATACACGTTCCTAAAAATGTCCCTGTTAGCTGGAGGCGAGTGGCATGACAATGAGCTCGCGAGCTGCACTAAAAGTCTCCCTGTGACAGACAGAGAGGAAATGAAAAGACCCTTCAAAGGCTTTTGGGAATGGCCATGACCAGCCAGGGATGCCACTGAGGAGTATAGCTCCTGGACACGACAAAGACTTTGTCATGCCCTCTTATAAATTACTTTGTGCCTATTTGAAAAAAACAGACTGTATCTGACCTAAATAGCCAAGGCAAGACAAAAAGGTCAGTTAGTGGCTATTACAATCATTATCTGTCACACAGCAAAAACACCGAGTAGGACTGATAACATGAAGGCTGTGGTATTTTTTTTACAGCCTTCGCAATCAAGGGGATATTTTTTCAATTGAAATGCTGAAACAGAAGCCATACAGAAAATCAAAATTCAAAAGATTCATGGCTTAATGTCAATTCATGTATTCTGCATCCAAGTGTCCACAAAGCTTGTAACCACATGGAAATGGAAATAGGAATGGTTGTTTGTCAGTGACACTGTGCAAGGAGATTCTTTATCACTCACACCTTTAAATTAAACATTAAATAGTTGAAATAGTCACTGTTGGACTTTGGAAGTGCTATGATTTGTAACTACATGTCTTCTATCAGCAGTGCCCAAACACAGTGGGGAGCTCTAAATTCTCCAGAAATGATGTGCTTTGTCCACGTCAGGAATATTCACCGACATGGTGCTGCAGCTCGATCTGTAACTAGCTGCTTAATCCCGTAAAAAGTGCAAAGTCACAGCCTTTCAGAAACATTCACTGTGTGTTTTTCTGTGTTCTATGTGAGGGGCAATGTGACCATCTGTGTAGCAGACTACTGCAGTATGAATACGACTGCACTTGTATCAGCTGTCTGCGTTCGAAGTTGGCAGTGATCAGTGCGGGGCATGAAAACCATGACTTGGCCTTTAGGGCAAAGTAAATGCACATCAGATTTAACAGAATCAGATATCAATTAAATAATTATCAAAGTTAATTCTTTCAGAGAAAGAACAGGAATGCTTGTGGAGAGACCTGGACATCCACTGATGAATTTTTCATAAGGGCCTAGATGTGTGACAGACAGAGGAGTCAAGGATCACCAGAAACTAGGAATTATCTTCTGAAGTCTGTGTAGGTTGAGACGACATAGTACCATCAAACAGATGACACACTGGTATGGTAAGAACTTCTTTTTGCTCAAAGTAGATGATTCTCCTCAGCTGCTACTGAGAACTGTCTTTTGTTAGAGGACAAAATTATCATTAAATTATATTGAAAAACAGGAAGAAAAAGAAACAGGGTGGAAATGCAACTTGCATTAAACTCAGAATACTCGGTGAGCTCAGAGAAACAGGTGTTTGTCCACCTACATTACTGTGTCGTCCAAATAAATGGTGATGCAAAAAAACAACCCACTAGGTTGCCTGTAAAACTCACCCAGTCCACGATGAGGATTTTACTGACATTGAGCCTCTGCTGCAGGAGCTTGGCTGCTATGGCGACTGAATTGAAATAACAGAAGCCCCTGAGAATTGAAACAGAGAGGATAGTAACAAGACAGAATTCGCATTATACTGACAAGCTGGAGCAACATTGTACATAAGTACCATCCTGACATAGAATGTAAGCTGTCCAAGAGGAAGATGTAAACAAAGCTTTTAAACAGAGGTGGACACGGAGGGAATGTAAGAAAAATACATGTCCTGAAGGAAACTGAATGTAAGAGGATGCTCTTTATCAAATTTCTAATTTACTTACATGGGTGTGCTTTCCTCAGCATGATGACCAGGTGGTCGAACTACAGCAAAACCGTTCTGTCAGGGAAAACAAAACGATTAACATACAGCACAATACATACAGTTATACATAATCCATGCAAGTTTGTACCGTCTACATAAAGTCATAAAAAACATTAAAAACATTAAAATTAAATAAAGTAAACCTAATTTTATCTCAGGACCACACCTTGATCCAAAACATGTGTGAGTCAAAACCAAACCTAAAACTATCACAACTGTTACTTAAAAGATTAGTTACCATGCCTTAGGTTCTCAGAAACTGAAAAATGAAACTGAATTTAAATAAAACTGATACTGAAAATTGTGCACAAATGTCCACACAGAAACACATGCCTACATCAGGTCAGTTAAGAGGAGCTTTGTTAAGGCAGTACTCCCAGCAACAGTTTGTAGAGGCTCCCATCGCTATATGGGGACATTAGATAGATGTTTGGGCTGATGTAGAGTGAGGCAAGCTGGACTAATGATGTTGAGTCAGCTGCTGTGGATTAGCAGCCAGCCGGAAGATTGCTGTAGTGACAACTGCCTCAGCTGGTTTGAGGACACCCAGTTAAAGCACTCTGCATAATGATGTACGTACGTTTGGTGTATGTGAGGCAAGGGGGAGAGAGATAAAGTGTTTCTCGATTTAAAATGGACGTTCGGGAAAACGTAGAAAACAGCAGATGAAGAGACAGAAATGTATGTGTGTCTGCGTGGGTGTGTGTGTGAGTGTGACTTGAGTAGATTTATAGCATTTTGTGGAGTTCAGAGAGTTGTTGGTGCAGGTGGAATTTGCTCATTTGGCTGTGGAGGATCCTCAGAGGACCATGTGCATGTGTGTATGAGTGTGTGAATGTGTGTTTGTGCATGTGCACTCGGACACATCTGCACGTATGTGTTAAGATTAGGTTAAACTGAGGGCAAGTCGATACCTGTAAACTTTAACCCTAGCTGTAGATAGAAATTATTCATCTTAAATTTGTGCTTGCCTCCTGGTGAGCAATGCATTTGGTTTTCATTTTAAGCTGTGATTCTGGCAAATGTGCATAGTGCTGTATAGAATCATGCCTGCATGATTAAGGCTGAGCGTTAGCAATCCAAGCCAAAAACCATGCGGGTATTAGCATGGCGTGCTACTGTCTGTCTCCAAGGAATGTCATTAGTCTGGGGTATGTTGGTGCTAAGCTAACGCTAAGTGCGACGGCTGCTCTGCAGGTGGCTTTGGTATAATACTAATAAAGGAGGCCTGTTAGTGGAGACTGCTGGCATTTGCAGTGCCTGTGCACTGGGACTCCCTGCTGGGTTCAAACAGTAAGCAGCCATTGCCACAGACACATGAAGGCTGGCTGGGGGGCAAGGCATGACGGGGTGGGGATGTCTGTCTGGGAGGTGCTAATGATGGTTCTGGAAAAAGGTTTCTCTTTTCTTTGAGGTGTTTGGGGGTGTGGATGGATAATACAGCACTACTGCAGATATGATGCATTCATCAAACACTGCTGAGCACAACAAGGTTTTTAATTCAGTAGAAATATTCTAAAAAAAACCCCCAAAAAACAAAGAACATTTCGCCTGCACAACCATGCACGCAAGTGTTTGTTCTGCATGTGGTTAGAACTCAGGTAGAAAACAGAACTAGGCTAGGCCAGTAAGGTCTGACAAGCAGACTTAAATCAAACCCTGTAAGGTTTAGTCATGGACTTATTTTGTCACAGACTTCATCTGAGCTTGGTTTCATGTTGCGTATAAAGGCCATTAAATACACACATTTACTGAGACATAAAGGCCACAAAGACATGACAAACGCGTAAAACCCTTTAGTCATCTCAATCCCTAAATATACTGTGGCCCCAACAAACAAACATGAGTCATTTAACAGCATGGAGCATCTAAACCAACCTTCAGTTCTCCTGATGCTACTTTGAAGACGAGCTCCACCACCGAGCCGACGGCCAGGCGAGCCGCACTGGACGAATGGACTTCATTCCAAATGGTGTCGCTGTCCACCTGTCAACACACACACACACACACACAAACTGTCATGTGCTGTTTATATGACTTTTTCAAAGGAGCAAATATACGGCGGCTTCATACTGTTTTCCATTTATTTATTTATGTATGAAATTAGGGCGCATTTGATGGTGTCATTTACAGTACTTCAGTGGGACAGAAGTCGTAAAAGTGTGAGTGCATTTGAAATGATTTAGCTCATGTAATTTCACAGGATCAAAGTTAGTCTTTGAAAGTGTGTCTGCTCTGGGCGAAGAAGCAACAGTGTAGGAAGGCCTGGAAAATGTATTCACCGAGAGAAAACAATAGAGAGGCAAACAATGAGGCAGTAAGACATATTTAGCAGCTTAATCACGCAGACAATCTGCACATAGCTGAACAGACTTTCCGAACATTTGTTTTAGCCAGAAAAAGATGTTACTGTAACTTTGAATACGAAAATGAATCAGTAAATAAGGTTTAAAAAGTAATAAGACGAAAGCGTAAAATATGAACTCTCCTGATTTACAGTAGGTTAAGCACTGGCTGAACATTTCCACCATGAAACTGCAGTGTACCAATGATGGCCTCAAAAACATGGCTATAGACTTCGAAGGGATTATATTTAGCAAACAGGTTGAATGTAACATCATTCTTTAGAATCTGTCACCGATTTTAAAAAGTATAGGTCAGTTACTCTAATATTACAACTTGCCATTGTGTAACAGAGTCATTTTACAGTTTTTGAGCAGAATTGTAGGTGAGCTGGTGCTGTAAGTGGAGTCAGGGGGTGGAGAAAGAAGTAGGAACTATGCAGATCAATGCATTCTGGACAAAGAAATCATGTGGAGTTCATCCAAGTCATTTTATGGTAGTAAAGGGACTATTTTCATGGGGAAAAACTACTTCTAAATATGGAGCTTTGATAAATAGAATAACAACCATTGGGGGACTTTAAAATTTGACCTAATTTCCAAGTTTCTAGTAGTAACAAAACTACACTACCAGTCAAAAGTTTCGACACACCCTCTCATTCAGTGCTTTTCATTTATTAGTACTATTTTCTACATTGTAGATTAATACTGAAGATTAACACTTTTTTGTTTACAACATAATCTCATATGTATTCTTTTATAGTTTTGATGTCTTAGTATAAAATAATAATAAAAAAAAATTAAATGAGAAGGTGTGTCCAAACCTTTGGCTGCTAGAGTATGTATCAGCACTGTTTCTGCTACTGCCTGTTGCAGGTAGCCACATGCTAGTGGAAAACATCCAATCTGATGGTTGTATCAGTGCATCTGGTGGGTTCAGTAAGCAAGACGGCAGAGAGGACAGCTTTTACATCATGGAAGTAAACACATAATTTTTTTTTTTTTTTTGGGGGGGGGGGGGGGGCACAAAATTATCTTAAGAGTCACTTTTATCGTAATTTACTTTATAAATTTACACTAGTCTTGTAATTTAGCAAGTCATTTTTTCAGGTAATTTTAAAGAACCCTCCAGACATCATACTAAAGATTCCTAGTTTATCCAAAAATGTTACAGTACAGACTGAAACAAAATGGACATATAATACTCTATCTAGCAGACCCAAAGTGGAGCAAAGCCAACCTCAGATGTACTGTACTTGTTTGTTTTATGGAGTGAAACAATCTCTCCAGATTGATTGTGTGTTTGTGTGTGCGCGTTTGTGTTTGAGTATGCTCACACACAGGGCAAGCTTTCAGTGGTCAAGCCTGATTTATGCTGAGGCACGGCCGGCCCCCAGCCCCAATAACAACAGTACATCCACACACATGCACAAAAGCTAAATAGACCACAATATTCTTTGTGATTGATTGTACGCAGAGCCATGCACAGGATAATATACAGGCAGATGGAGCACACGATAAACACAGAGAGAAGAAGCTGGCAGAGGAAAAGAAGAAAAGGAAGGTCTGTGTGTCAATGTGTTTGAACTGTACACACATGTGCAGAAGGGCCGATGCCAGAGCTCTAGCGAGGCTTTCTGATGTAAACCCAGGGCTGTTCCACTTTGAATACGTTAACTTTAACATGCCCGTCACTCGGTCTGTCGGACAGCCGGCCCTTTCATCCACGCCGACGGCCCTTCAGTCCGTCAACTGGCCGGGTGGAACATTAACCTTAGCCACCCAGTCAGCTCGTCAGTCCTTCAACCAGTCAGTGAGTTAAGCAAGCCGACAGCTTTTCAGCCAGCCGGCCCCCTTTCCTCTCGTCTCCAGTGACGGAACTGATCAAGGCTGGATGATTACTCCATAATAACATCCACAGAGAAGAAAAGTGGCCCTTTTTAAGTTGAGCCAAGAAAGACTTTGTCATGAAATAAAACTGTGGAGCTTTTACCATAGACTACAGAAAGTACAAAAAAAGGGGAGTGAGGAGGTATGGAACGCGTTGTTGATGAGTGACTAATGGAACTGAATGTGAAGAGAGAGAGAAACGGAGAGTAGGTGGAAGACAGTATGTAGTAGCCGAGTCAGTGACTGAGCGAGCGAGCAAATGAAGAGTCAAGTGAGTGAGTGAATGGGAAACTGAATCATATATACAAGTCAGGTTAATGAGCACAAACATGCTGTTCTAAAGCAGCATGTGGAGACTGAGTGGTTTATTATTTCCCATGTTGATGTCAGTTTTGCCTCAAGCTAAGAGTGGGGTAGAAGTTAAGTTGGGAAAAAGTGAAAGAGAAGTGGAGTGTGTGAGAGGTATAAAAGAGCGGGAACGTGCTGGTATGACGGAATGATGGTTCTCCACAGGCTGACAGCCTAATTTCAGCCCCTTTCCCTGGAAGTGTGTGTGTACGTATGACTTGTATGTGTATCCATGACAGGAAGACAACAATTTAGTCCCATTTGCCATTATAAAGAGCAGAACACAGCAGCACAGAGCTCAGGCCCTTCCAGTTCCCACCAGAGCAGGAGAAGTAACCCCAACGGAGGAAAGAAAGGGGGGGAAAGAAAGGGTAAGGCAGATAGCCTGGAGGTACATGTAAAAGAACTGATGTCAAAGAAAAAGCAAGTATAGAGCAATGTAGGAGTTTGTAGGTGTGTGGGTGGTGAACAGGCCTTTGCAAAAAAAAAAAAGAGAGAAAGAAATGCACACACATTCAGGTGCAAGATTGTTCTAACATATCGGTTTCAAAAGATACCACTTCCAAATCTAAGCATCCATCTAAATCATTGCCTTAGCGCACAAACATCCTCAAACACACTGCTATGCACACAAACAAAATCATACCCACCGCCACCACACACACACAGAGCTCGTAACATCTGGTTATAATTACTAACACGGCGGAAAGGCGAGCAACAGCTTTTGTTGCCTCTGGTCCTTGAGGGGTGGTGCTCGTGTGTGTGCGTGCTCGTGTGTTAAGATTGTGTGTGTTTGTTTGGTGGAACAAGAACAAATGGAACCATTATTTAGGCAGGGGGCAGAAAGAGTGGGCGAGGAAGACTTAGTTCTTGTGCTACTATTTGATGATGCTGAAACTATGCTTCACTGCAGAGTGAGATGGAGCAGTGCCAGGTGGGTATTGATTAGATTAACACAGTGCTGTAAAAACACAACAGTCTATTACAACAATTTTCCACTGAATAAACCGGTATGACTAACGACGGCAATTTCCAAGAAATATCAGGCGCGCAAATTACAAATACTTAATTAGCTGGTGAATATTTGTAAAATGACTAAAGCACGACTTCACAAACTTACCCCGATGCCTCCACACGGTAACCTCACAAACATGGGACTTACTGAGCCTGAAAGAGAAGAAAACAAGTAGAGAGATTACAAAAGAGTAAAAGACAAGGAAAGAGTGAAAGGTTACCAGGTGAATAGGTAAGTTGGTGGATTCACAGGCCCAAATGGGTGCATGACCCCTAAAACTGAACATTTGACTTCCTGACCTTATCTAACAGTGAGAGTACACAGGGGCAGCTTTAATTGGGTGAGGTGAAGAAGAAAAAAAGTATCTCATTGACCTCACAATCAAGCCTCTCTTCAGGGAGAAAAAAAAAAAAAAAAAAATCAAGATTTTTTTTCTGCTTTGTCAATGAAGACCAATAAACTTCACTTTTCTGACATGTCAGAAACTAAACAAACTTAGCGGACTAATTTGATTGGACCCTTTTCAAATGTAAACTGCAATTACAATTTCCGTTTAACAATATACCCTTCATACTTTGTGCCTGTATAAATATTTAGAATTGTATGCAAAACTTTGTTCTACAGCTGCAGTGTATCTCTCTTGAATATAATCCAACCGTTCAACCTGAAAAATGCAAGAATGTAGAGACTTAAATGAGCAAATTTTCAAGATATTCAACTAATCTCAGTCTACAAGAGACACAACAATTAGCTAAGTAAGTGATGAGTTGCCTCCTATTAAATTGCTCAGCAACTATTTTGAGAACTGATTTATCAGTTCGAGCAATTTTGTAAGAAAGAAAGGCAACATTTTGGGATTGGAGCTTCTAAAATTGAAATATTTTCTGGTTTCTTTCCTCCTTTAGGACAGTAGACAGAACATCTTTGGGTTGTGGACAAAGCAAGACATTTGAGAACATCATGTTGCACTTTGGAAACAGTGATCAACATTTTGCACCATTTGATGGATACTAATTGTTTAATCGAGAAAATAATCGGCAGACTAATCGACATTGAAAATAATCATTAGTTGTAGCCCTACAGTCCAGTGTTCACGAGACCAATGTAAAGTTTCATGAGTACAACAGCAGCACTTGCATTACCAAGGCTAAAGTTCCTGAGTCTCATTAGGCCACTCGCTAACTTGCCAAGGATACACATGCTCAGCATTGTCTCACCAACAGGAACAGCACCTAACAGATACTGAATACAGTGTCTGTAAATTCGTTCATCCCTAACTATTTGCCACCTTTGCAGTTGTAAAGCAGTTTGCATTTTCACTTTCTTTTTCTCCGTTACCCAATTCTATGGAATCCCACCTGTACGCAGTGTTACACAGGAGTATTACCAAATACTCCTGTGTAAGCAGTAATAATAAGAGGAATTTATGCCTCCACTGGAATGAAAGCTAAGATGACCACTGGGGTTTACCCCTTTGGTTTTTTGCACACACTACCTCGGCTACACCTGCACTTTAAGGCCAGACCTAAGTGACTAAGCAGCCAGCGCGACTTTTAGTTTAACAGCTTCAGCGGGTCCTCGCCTTATCGTAACACCTCCAGGACTTTATTAGAATGGACCTTTTGTTATGACATGGTTTAAGCATTAAAGCAGATTCCTTTAACAGACACTGCACATTCATGGCATTTACATGACCGCCCAGTTGGAGACTTCAGCCTTCTCAACTTGACAAAGTTACTGAAAACTTAATGTTGCGTGCATATTTGTAAACTGAGCTCGATCCAAGTGTGTCAAGAACTGTGAAACACGTGAGTTTTACCACTAATCTCAACAATCATTCATTTCAGGGCTCCACAGTTTATTCAACTAAATTTTTGAGCGATCTTTACAGTAGATCGGGGCTTCTGAAAATCAGAACAGTAAGTCAATCCAGGCTATAAATTTTTAACTGATCAGTAAATTGCTAGTGATGTTGAATATACAATGTAGCTGGAAGATTATTCACAGAAATCCTGTCCCCAGATGAATATGATTTTAATGTGGCGTACTTCCCCCATCACTGACAACATTGTAATAAGGCTCTGTTAACTGCTGGAGAGAGTGCTGTGTGCTGTTGCTGCCGAGTTCACGCATTAATGTTACACCAGAGAGTTTGCTATGAAGTTCTAAATATGTCTCATTTTCTGCAGAACACAATTTCTGCAAATTGTGTAAATGTAAAAATGTGTCAAAGTCTGACATAAATACACACGTGGACAAAATTGTTGGTACCCCTCAGTTAAAGAAGGAAAAACCCACAATTCTCACTGAAATCACTTGAAACTCACAAAAGTAACAATAAATAAAAATTGATTGAAAATTAAATAATCAAAAACAGCCATTACTTTTGAATTGTTGATTAACATAATTATTTAAAAAAACAAACTAATGAAACAGGCCTGGACAAAAATGATGGTACCTCTATAAAAGATTGAAAACTATTTGACCAGAGTGACATGATTAACTCAGGTGTGTCATTTAATTGACATCACAGGTGTTTCCAAACTCATAATCAGTCAGTCTGCCTATTTAAAGGGAGACAAGTAGTCACCCTGCTGTTTGGTGAAAAGGTGTGTACCACACTGAACATGGACAACAGAAAGCGAAGGAGAGAATTGTCCCAGGACATCCGAAAAAAAATTATAGACAAACATCTTAAAGGTAAAGGCTATAAGACCATCTCTAAACAGCTTGAAGTTCCTGTGACAACAGTGGCTCATATTATTCAGAAGTTCAAGACCCACGGGACAGTAGCCAACCTCCCTGGACGTGGCCGCAAGAGGAAAATTGATGACAAATTGAAGAGACGGATCGTTGGAATTGTATCCAAAGAGCCCAGAGCAACCTCCAAAGAAATTAAAGGTGAACTCCAAGGCCAAGGTACATCAGTGTCAGATCGCACCATTCGTCGTTGTTTGAGCCAAAGTGGACTTCATGGGAGACGACCAAGGAGGACACCACTGCTGAAAAAACTCATAAAAAAGCCAGACTGGAATTTGCAAAAATGCATGTTGACAAGCCACAAAGCTTCTGGGAGAATGTCCTTTGGACAGATGAGACCAAACTGGAGCTTTTTGGTAAGGCACATCAACTCTATGTTCATAGACTCAAAAACCAAGCATACGAAGAAAAGAACACTGTCCCTACGGTGAAACATGGAGGAGGCTCAGTAATGATTTGGGGCTGCTTTGCTGCATCTGGCACAGGGTGTCTTGAAAGTGTGCAAGGTACGATGAAATCTGAAGACTATCAAGGCATTCTGGAGAGAAATGTGCTGCCTAGTGTCAGAAAGCTTGGTCTCAGTCGCAGGTCATGGGTCTTCCAACAGGACAACGATCCAAAACACACAGCCAAAAACACCCAAGAATGGCTGAGAGAAAAGCGTTGGACTATTCTAAAGTGGCCTTCTATGAGCCCGGATCTGAATCCCATTGAACATATGTGGAAGGAGCTGAAACATGCCATTTGGAGAAGACACCCATCAAACCTGAGACAACTGGAGCTGTTTGCTCATGAGGAGTGGGCCAAAATACCTGTTGACAGCTGCAGAACGCTCATTGACAAATACAGAAATCGTTTAATTGCAGTGATTGCCTCAAAAGGTTGTGCAACAAAATATTAAGTTATGGGTACCATCATTTTTGTCCAGCCCTATTTCATTAGTTTGTTTTTTTAAATAATTATGTTAATCAACAATTCAAAAGTGATGGCTGATTTTGATTATTTAATTTTCAATAAATTTTTATTTATTGTTACTTTTGTGAGTTTCAAGTGATTTCAGTGAGAATTGTGGGTTTTTCCTTCTTTAACTGAGGGGTACCAACAATTTTGTCCACGTGTGTATGTACTGAGTTGCAGAGTCATATGTGGCTAAGCTTTGTGCTAGTCCAGTCACAAGAGATGTGACGTTCAGAGGTTACATTTTAGATTTATTGCTTTTATTGTATATTATCATAGATATTTATTATGTTCATTGCTTCATATGTGTGTTGTTTATTTTTCTATATGTATACGTTCTGAACAACACTTAATAAGTTTGGTTCAAAAGGGGCTTTATTCAATTTTTTAAACTTAATTACACTGATGCAACTGATTATGTACAAATAATGTCAGTTCTCTGCGTGTTTTGAACTGTAAGTGACTAAGAAGTCTGAGGACACCTGCCGTAGGTGGTAGAACAGCACATGTTTAATAAACATGTCTTTGAATGCTTGTGTCGGGATGCATGTCTTACAATCTAGTTTCTGTCGCAGTGGGTTAGTTCCATACAGTAAGACGTGGGCCTCTGAGTGAACCGTTTGTAGCTCCTCCAACGAGGCCTTCCTGCCACGAATACACTGAAGACAGAGGAAACGGAGGAGAAAAGGAACTTTTGATTAATCTTCGTATTCGGCAACCAAACTGTCACAGTCATCCAGAAGATGGTAAGAAGGAAGTGACGCATGAAGGTAATAACATTGTGAGAACAGTGGAAATATGGAGTTCAAACAGTATCAAAAAGTCAGACTAATATTTAACCATTTTCAAACCCTAAGATCAAAGTGGAATGGAATAACACTGCCCTCTTCTGGTTGTGAAAACAACCTGCATTTGTGAAAAGAAATTTATTACAAAATGTTTGAGATGTGCATCTGTATAATAACCATGAAAGTTAGATCTATCAGCTACCTCTCACTAAATGTGCTGTTTTTAATCTTTGTTTTAGTCTCCCACATATTCATTTAAAGATGGACAAGGACTGATTTTTTAAAATGTTCAATACTAACCAATTTGTTTATGTATTTTCACTGCTATAATGCTGTATATTTTGTAAAGTAGCTCTACTTTTGTAGAGTCTCGTCTAAACTGGCCTTTACCTCACAGTGTGCCCTGAGGCCTGTCTCCTGTAGTCGGGACCAGATACTCTGAATACGGCCAGCATGCTCTGGATGACTGGTGGTGTTGCCACACATACACTGGTGCTTCTGCATCAAGGAGTCATACACAAGACCTGGAACAGACACACAAACACACACATAAAGAGGTTTGGGGTGATTATGCAGCTTTGACAAGGCTAACAACAGCTGTCTCAACAAAGATTCCTATAATCACCCTGCAAGACATGCTGTGGTTATATAGAACACCTGCTTCATTGTAAACAAAAGGTCATGTGGGTAATTTGAAAAGAAATGTGGTGATTTTATGCAGTGAATTATATGTGTAGTGGTTTACACTGTCAGGTGGGCCACATTGCCCAGGAACCACCCTGTGTATATACACAGCCAATGTATAGCGGCTAATCAGGCTGTGTTTTTCCAGGAAAAGGTTTCCTCTAACTTGCAATCAGCAGGATGAACGTATGCCTCTACGTTTCATACTAGAACTCTGTGTAAATGCAGTGCACACACAAATCAAAGCATAATTGTACATTTCGCTGTGATGTTTATATGTAAAAGCTAAGTTTTTATTTCTCTTTAACAGACCTGTAGTGAATCGAGGCTTGGCTGGTGGTTCCTGTACCACCATGGGGAAGGAGGAAGAGGCAGGAGATGACTGAGCCCTGGACAGAGGCCGGTGTCCAGCAAAGCTGACTGATAAGCCGGCTGCTTCCATGGAAGCCTGGTAGTTCCTCAACTGGTGGATCCGCTGCTGCTCTAACAGCAGAGCCTGCTGCTCTCACACACAAACACACAAACATCTAGTGTTGGGCTGCAATATACTTATCATGCCAGAAGGTGGCACCAAATACTTGCACATTCCATGCTGCTATACCATACAGCATAGCCTGCATCAATAAAGACTGTGTTGCTCTGCAACATATGTTTGTTCTGTAACGAAGGTGAAGCAACATTTCTTGGTAAAGGACAGGTTAGTAACCATGACCTCTTCATGTGAACCGCGGCAGTTTTACATAGATCTGTCTTTCGATAAGAAAAATCAATACTATTTATCTAAACCACTTTATGCTCAGTTTCATTTTACCAGGATTCTTCTCTTTATGTGATTGGACAGTCACTAGACAATTATGACCCATCAGTTGTTTACAAAAAACCCCAAACATAGTGAAAGGGTAGGTATTGGCACATTTACTTAATACTGATTTTATCTAATAGTGTCACTTGTAAGTGCTTCAAAAACTATCTGTATGTACCTCAATGAAATGTTTCAGTGCTCTTTCCACTCAAAAGACTCTCACTAAGGAATCCTGTTGCTCTGTTCTGATGGGTGTGTCTGCCTACCCTATGGGCGCCATGGCGACAGTGAGAGGAGTGTTTGATTGAATTTGGCCAAGCGGAGAGCAGGGATGGGCTGGACAGATCACATCAGGACATGCTGTCCTGACTGTGTATGACCGTGGCGACAGAAAGACAGAGAGATATATAGAAATTCAAGAAATATGTTGCTTGCATCCAAAGAGAAGTAATGCAAAATGTGAAACTCCATGTGTGATAGTGTTTTTTTTGTGTGGGTGTACAGTATGCATTTTAAACATTTGCATGTGAATGTCCAACTTAACTCATGCCAGGGACTAGTTAGGAGGAAGTATATGTCCTAAACCTGTCATAAAAAGCACTCCAGTCTGCATTAGTACATGCAGTCTGTGTGTTTTTTAGTGCATTTTGTATGACTTGGGAAGAAAAATACAGTTAAAATTATGCCAGAAAGTGGGCTGGTCAGTCAGTCGGGAAGAAAGGCAGATCGAATGTAGAGTGTAATGTTTCAGTCAGTCACTAGAAGCTCCATCTGTCACTGCTGTCAGGCTGTTTGTGTCCATTTGCCTTAAAAAAATCACTAGCAAATGACTGCACTTTTGTTATTTGTAAATTACAATAATGTGATTCAGAGCCAAAGAATCCTCCAAAGTGTCTTTTTACTGTCAGTTCAAACCATCCTGCATACACATAATGAGATAATCTAACACAATCAACTTTGATGCAATCTTTGGATGCAGGCAAAAAGAAAATGAAAGTTTGTTCTTCCTTCTGGTTATTTTTACACTAGTGTTTCTAAAAAACAGATTGCACTCGTGGAATCTGCATCTTAACTGACTCCAATTTCATGCCCAGTCAGTCTCCAATTTCAATCATTCACTCTTTATCGCACTGTCCTCCTACTTCTCTTCTAACCTATTCTTCTATCTTCTTTCTTTATTTTTTTTCTTCTTTACAAGCATTTTCTTCTACTCCTATCTGCACATGTCCTTCACCTGCTCCCCACGCCTCATCCTCACCTGTTTGAACAGGAAGTCCTGGTCAGCCTGTCTCTCCCTCTGCTCCCTCTCCTCCTGCTCCTGGGGGTCTGGGGGCTCCTGTTTGATGACGAGCCCCCGTAGAATCCCCGTCTCCTGCACAGAGGTAGAAGAGGACGACGAGGAGGATGAGGAGAGTCCCTGGTGCTCCCTGAGTTCCTCTTCCGTCTCCTCTGGGTGACTCTGGTGCTGTCTGCCTGGTCCCGAGGCACTGGAGCCTGCCGCTGAGACCTGATCACTGGGCTTGGACATGATCTAGATGAAAAGAAGTGCTCAGGTCAAATATCTGACAGAGCATCATTGGGGGTCTGATTTCCATGGTGTGGTATGTGCTTGAAATGAACACTTTCTGAGGAAAAAAACATGCTTCCAACATCAGGCCAAGATTGGGGGATCAACTGTGGGTGTTAAGAGAAGTGAGGGGAAGAAATTACAAAAAAAAATCCAATTAGGACAAAAAGATAACTCTAGCTTCAAAAACATGAGAGGATAAAAAAATGTCTTTTCAAGTGAAAGAACATGGTCTATTAGGGAAGAGAACCTGCCCACTTTCACAACTGCTGGTCCACTGATAATGTTTTTCATTCCAAAAATAGCTGAGTGATCAGTCCGAGTACAAAAACAATGTAAAAGACCTGAAGTTTAACCAAACAAAGGCTAACATTAGCCAGGTTCTGATCTGTACTCTGGAATCTAATTGGTTATTTGTTTTTAAAGTCCTAACACAATCTTTATGAATATCTGTACCTTTCATTGCCAAGTCCACCAGGTTCTGAGCCTGGAAGTGAAACTGAGAAAAACTGAGCAAAGGACATGAGGAAGAAGGAGTGGAAGAAGTGCAGAGGGGTGACTCAATAAACTTGTTGTGGCAGCTGGCCCTGTCCCCGTCCCTGTCGTCAAAGACCTTAACCTTGATGTGCAGGTCATGATTTGACTGGACCACTGTTTGTGCATGGAACACACACACATGCATAGAGGCGCACACACACACTTGGCTGGCATATTGCCCAGGGAACAGTCCATTGACGTCAGAGAGCAGGCTCTTGCCTCATCCCAGTCCCTCTTCTCCAAACAAACTCAAAACACTGATCCACTCCTGCTGCACTGATTCTCGCTCTCCTTTTCTCTCCTGTTTTGCTCCCTTTCCCTTGCTTTTTAACAGAGGAAATAGTTGCCGGGATATGAACCATAAGGGGGACAGACACTAAAAAAGCCTGTGAAATCAGCTGGAAGATGGAAAGAGTGGGAGGTGCAGAGGGAAGTCGGTTGTATACACAAACACTTGACACTAGTTGACTCTGTGTATCTATCTCTCTCTCTCTCTCACACACACACCGGGACAACAATATTATGAGCGCGAGTTTACAACACTATTGCCTCAGCTGTCTCAGGTAATTAATGGTAGGCAGCACACTCAGGGTGGAACTGTTTCAAGATTCTTTGATTCCTTTCGTTGCTGCCAATATGTCTGACTGCTTTAGCCAGATTTTAAGTTTTCAGGAAGGGCCCCTTTTCATTGCTGACTTGACTAAAACAAATGTGAACAAGGAAGGGAAGGGAAGGCAGCAGATGAGTCATTTTTTACAAAGTGGTAGATATTCAGGGGGCAGTGAGGTAATAAATGAGACTGAACATAATGTACCAGTGGAATATTTATAAAATAAAATAAAAGAATCTGCATCGCTGTTAAGAATCAAATTTAACGGCAACCATGATTCTGGAACTGGTATTCAAACCTGCCGCAGAGACAAGCTGGTGTCTGCAGCATTATACCGCTTCATGTCAAACTGAAAGTGTGTTGCAGATTTCAGGCTTTCAGTAATCAATATTTCTTGGGGGTACTATAAAGGCAATGCCTAGCTAGGGACATGTAATTTATTTCTGTATGGATGGGACTACAGGGAATACAGCTGCAGTGACTGTTGCATGGTACATTAGTATCAGAAATCCAATCCATTTAAACAACAGATAAGTTATTATATCAGCCAGAGCAGCATGCATTTAATCGCCTGTAGATGAGCTGCCTAAATTAAAACATGACTCTCAGACTTGTGTTTTGCAGTGCAGCAGGTATGGCTCCAGTCACAAAGAGATCAAGTCAAGAAAAATAACAAAAATGACAGAATTAATTTACTGCTTGGGCTGAGGGACGTCTGTGCCAGTGTTACACAATACAGCACAAGTTTATTATTTAATCACAGTTTTATGCTTCAGGCAAAGTAATATGCAGGACTGGACACTGACAGCTCATTCACTGAATATAAGAAATGACATGATTACCTCAGAGATTATCACATGTCATGGGTTTTCTTGGTGTGCTCTTGTGCTGTGAGGTGTCTAAAATCAGCTCCTAGCCCTTTCCCAAGTGATATTTGAAGTAATGGACGACCAGATTACACAGCTTTTATGTCACACTTTCAAATGGGCCACATCCTGTAAGGTAAGTGGAATTTTCAAGCAATACAGAGGTTCCCCTGGCTCAAGGAACTGAGTGATCACCATCATATGCCTGCATCTTTATACAATGACTACTTCAGCTCATTACTGAAATTAACTAACACATTATCGTTCAAAAGTTTAGGGTCACTTAGAAATGTCCTTATTTTTTGAAAGAAATACATTTATTTTAAAGTGAAGGTAACAATAAATTAATCAAAAATACAGTCCAGACATTGTTAATGTGGTAAATGACTATTCTAGCTGGAAATGGCTCATTTTTAATGGGATATCTACACAGAGATTCAGAGGCCTATTTCCAGCAACCATCACTCCTGTGTTCTAATGCTACATTGCATTATGGTGTTGGCTAATTGATGATTAGAAAACCCTTGAGCAATTATGTTAGAACATGAATAAAAGTGTGTGTTTTCATGGAAAACATGAAATTGCCTGAGTGACCCCAAACTTTTGAGCAATACTGTATATCTTCTGAAAATCTGCCTGAGTTTTGTTTAAATGGTACACAGTTTGTATGAATACATAGTAATTTTAGTCTGTCTATCAGAGCTAACTGTACAAGCGCATCAAAAGGCATTGATTATGCAGAAAAAGTATTCAGTAGGAGACGGCTAGAAAGGCTGCTGCTCTATGAAAGGCCTATAACCTGTGCTATACAGACAAATACTGAATATAGTCTCCATACCTTCAAGCAATGAAGCAAGAATATGGAATGCCTTCAGGAAACCACACCAACACAAACTTTATACAAACAGAACTCAGCTCCTCAGTCAGTTCACAGAGCTACTGTAGCATTCAAAATTAAATTTTAATATTTGTGAGATTCTTGTAGCAGTGCCAAATGTGATGCACTGGAGATGGTGGATTAACGCGGCTATAATGTAACTTTAGATTTAAACTTTTATTTTAACTGCTGTAAAAGTTAAAGGATGTAATGAGAATAATATCAGTTGCAGCTGCTGTGGATGTCTTTCTACTGGTTCCACATTCAAGCACTCGCAAAAGTAATGAGGTAATAATTTGTAGCACTGTTATGCTGTAAATTTAAATGTTAGGTGCAGATTCCCAGTGATCCAAACAGAAACTTGGTCCATGGGTTGCTTCAAAAGCAGATTTGACGAGCTTATAGCATTATTACAGTAGTTATTGTGCTGATGACGGGGGTTTACACATGTGGTTTTTATTTATAGACATTATAAATGTTTGATGCATCTGAATTGTATTACAGCAATAATTGTTTGAGAAAGGGCTAAAGTGTTTCCTTGTGTTTTCAGTGATTTTTTAACATAACATTATGGACTTACCCAAAGCACACAAAAAGCAAACATTACTTGTCCTGAGCTGTCTGTTGTAGCTACTTTAGATTGTGTTGTGATGCGTCTGGTTAGTATCCAACTAAATGCCTGTCTTAAAGTCTGAACTAACATTCATGTACAGTAAGTGGCCTGTGATTTGGTGCACTGAACTAGAGAAGGAAACGTGTTTCACACATGCACAATGAATTTAAAGTAAGGAGTCAGAGCATGCATAATCAGAGGTACCCATTACTGCTTTAGAAAAACATTCTTCAATGATTAAAAAGTCTTCGGTGTATTTTAACAACAAACAAACACACCTACACTCAGAAGCAACACAAATGTCATCTTGTCACAGCATACTAGGATTTTAGAATAATCATTAAAGGTAAAAAGCAGTTTCTATTTATCAAGACTGCATGCAAACTAGACTTATTCAGATTTTCAGCTTCTCTCAAAAGAGCATTAACACAACCCTCAATCATTCACAAAAACAACCCGATTGTATCACTTAAGCTTAAATAGTTCGACCCACAAGCAGAGAGAGACACCGAGAGCGCAACAACACAAGATAACGGAGTTGAATCCTCCAGAAAGTTCGTCACACACAGAGCAACACATATGACTGCACACACAAAACAACCATCTCCTCTTCTATAATGACCTTATAATGCTGCAGCCACACCACCTTGCACACACACGCGCGCACACACACACACACTGGTGCAGTGAGTCACATTTCCTGTGTGAGCATATATGGAGGCAGCTTCCTCCAGTGCACAGTTGCCAGGGTGACAGGGAGAAGTAGGGACACATGAACACAGACGAGAAAAACTGTGTAAAAGACTTGCTGATTGCAGGCTGATTCATCCTGTTCTTGGAGGAAAGACAGCATTCACAGACATTAACCAAATCAGTGTCAGCGTAGATGGACAAACACTCCTACACACACACACACACACACACACCCACACACCCTTGCACATACATGCATGGTCGCTCTGCCACAGCTGTTCAGATGTTACATTTGACACTGCTCGTGACAAATGCACACACACTGTACACACGTGCACGCATTCAGATACCTTGTTGATGATGTGCTGCTGCTGCTGTTGCTGGAATAGTTGCTTGTGCTTCTCCAGGAACTGCTGGTGCTGCTGCTGGACCACCAACTGCTGCAGGGCCTGGGCCTGTCCACACTGCTGCTGGGGCAGGGGGGCCGACTGGGTTCTCCCCAGTGGACGGTGGCCCCGCACAAGCTTGGAAACAGAAGGTGATGGTAGTGGTAGGCCACCCAGACCAACTACAGCAAACACAAGAGTGATGAAAGGAAATCCTCATCAGCATATTTTACAAGGTGGTGGTTGCTTCTGTCGTTCTTGTTATCATTACGACTGGTTATGAATAAATTTCATTCACCAGCTTAAAGGAGACTGGAAACATGACAGATTTGAATTGCTATCCAGAAATATTAACTGTAAATTTTAGTTGCAATTCACAGATCTTTCCCGGCTCAGCTCTGGCTACGTTTTTATCACTTAAATTACTTTTGCAACACAAGATAATACCGGACAATTAGAGCACATCTGGCATAATTTTTCACTCTTAAGTAGTTTAAAACAATTAAATGGTTGAAGTAGCCTTTGTGATGCATTGTACTGTGTGTAGTGCTATGACTGTGTCCTAAAATCTCTGCAATTAAGTTGATGAGTGAAATGTTAGCAAAGAGAACAGGGTTGCGAAAATTATAGAGATAAAAAGAGCTGTAAAAAATAGAATGCTTACATCTAAGGGCTGTGTTATTTAGTTTAACAAAGAATCAGCCAGTACAATATAGTCCAATTATACGTGTTATTTCTTCACATACTAGTGATTTGAAAAGAATGACAAAATGAAGAATACATTAAATATACTGTTAAGATCCTAAGTATTTGGAGAGTGACAACTTTTTTTTCTTCATGCTCTATGCTTCAGCACATTCGGTTAAAAATAAAGGATATACTACGAAAGTGCCAAGTCTTAGCTTAATTTATGAAGATTAACATCAGCGTAGGAGATATGGTGCCATGAACCATGCAGAAATTTCAGTATGTGTAGAAGGCCTAGTGCCCAAATTATAGGGAGTTTAAAAGAAACTGCATAAAACCTAAACACATGAAGTCAAACAATATCATTATATGTATTAAGCTGCTAATAATCTTTTGCACTAAATCACCATCTGACATGAGCAGATGCTTTATATCTGCCCTGATACACCTCTTCCAGGCTTGTAACTGGCTAAATATTTATGGTCTTGAACAGTGTGGATATCATCTTAGCATGCTGAATTTCAGCGCATGTACTGCACCTGGGAATTTAATAAACTGTGGAATCACTAAAGCCAGGATAACATTAATAACCCACAGCATATAATTTGGGCATTAAATTCTTTCTATGATCCACAAAGTGTCCGCAGTCCAAACGCCAGCCACTGACTGGCTGAAAAACAAAGAAAATACTGTAAATGTTACAGTGAACACCGACCCATTGGACTGTGGCTCTGCTCCAGCAGCACCATGTGTTGGAGGAGGGGGTTGTGACCAGCCGTACCCCCTCCTGCTCCCTCTCTGTCCAGTGCTGAAGATGCCAAGTAGGAGGGCAGGTGGGCAGTGGGCAGGAAAGGAGAGGTCAGTGGAATGCCCTGCTGTAATGCAGGCAGTGCCAGATGACTCTCACCATCTTGGTGTCCTGATACCACCTACGAAGAGGGGGATTGAGAGTCAAGTCGAGAGAAGAGAAAAGGTAGAGGGTCAGAGAGAGAAAGAGAGAGAAGGGTCAAATGAGACAAAAAGGCATTGAGATGGAGAAAGCAGGAAAGAACAACAAAGTAAAAACCACTGATAAGACCAATTTCAGTTATAGAATCATAAGTGTCTATGTGATAGTCAAAACCACAACAACAAAGTGATCATTATTAAAGTCATTATTTTATGCAAGAAACTATTCAGTCAGTGAATGCCATCAGTGTGTTTACATGTATTTGAGATGCAAGTTAAATGTCTGGTCCATATTTTTCAAAGTCAAGCTTCTTCATAAGTAATGTTTTATTGTATCATTGTATAATATTGTGTATTAAGTGTACTCACAGAGCTTGCAGGACCTGTGGCTGGCAGTCCCAAGGTGATGTTGGGCAGAGACGGTGAGGTGTAGAGAGAGAGCTGGCTCACTGAACCTTCCCTTGCTGCCAGCCTCTGAAGCAGGGAGGCCTGGACACACACATCCACTTAAACATTACACTAAATACTTACACAGTACAGACACAAAGTAGACACAGTATTGCACACAGTACATTACTTTCTCAATTTGTCTCTCTCAAATACATACACGGAGAGACTGAGACCTCCATTAAAAGAAACGGATGCTGCAAATCTCCTCCTGAAGTCTCGTCTCACCTGTGTGGCTCCTAGACACAACCACTAACAGAC
The DNA here is from genome assembly GCF_021347895.1 of Acanthochromis polyacanthus. Lineage (NCBI taxonomy): Eukaryota > Metazoa > Chordata > Actinopteri > Pomacentridae > Acanthochromis > Acanthochromis polyacanthus. Next base: position 22,023,474 of record NC_067126.1, on the reverse strand, counting down.
ACACGTATATATGCTGTCATGTTGTTTACCTCTCCTGGGCTGCTGGAGATTGTGACCCCGTTCTCACTGGGGATGTTACTGGAGCTGTTGTTGGGAGAACTGGGACCTGAGCCTGGTGCACTGTTGCATGCAGACTCTGGAATATAAACAATATAGAAATTAGGTTTTTTTGTTGTCTAACACATTAACATGTGTCTAACAGCTGACTAGGGTTATTAAGCTTTTTGTGCTGAAGTGTGACTGTGATATTTAAATACATTACTTATTTAAGATCAATGAGTAAAATAATTATTACAACACAACACAATTTGAAATGAATGTTAGGATGCTCGCCAGACTCCATGGGAGAATTTCATTTATTTTTTTGCTGTTCTTATTATAATTGGACAATTGTCATTCTAATCAGGATACCACCCTAAAACAACAGGTAAAATCCAGTGACAGCAGTCCTTACCAGCCACATCTAGAGACCGCTTCTTGGCAGTAGTGATGGGTCCGTCTTTCCTGCGGAGCAGAGGGCTGCTGCGACGCTCTGTCACCTTCTGCTTTAGCCTGGAACGAAGCTTGAGATTGGGCTCAGAGGCTGAAAAGACACAAAAAAGGGACAGATTGAACAAAGTACAGAAGTTTCACTCTGTACTGACACAGCACCTGAAAGTAAATGAGACTTTCTTTTACATGAAAACCAAAAAATGTGTTGTCAGTATCTGCTGTTGCTTGTTCCACCCCATGTAACACGTAGCACATAACTAGAAGGATGCAGATAAGCTTTGCCAGGGTTGAGTGTTCGATTTCCAACAGAGCCACTAGTTTTAAAAATATTTATGTGCTACAGCCCAAATCAGCCCTAAAAATGCATTAAAAATTACTGAGTATCTCTAAACTGTTGCTCTGGCACTCAGATTGGTGGTAGATTGCTGGGTCGCACAAGTGGGAGCTTGTTTGTTGGCATGTAGCGGTGCTAATGAGGTTGTCCCTATAGGCCACGCTGTATGCGCTGGCCGACAGATTCGGGAGTTGAGGTTAGCCGTCATCATGTGACAGTGGGATGCCCTGCAACAACAGGGGAAACAACCCACTGGCAGCTTTCTTGACCCCACACTTAATGATGCTGCCTCCACGCTCTGCTAATGAACACTGCATGTTTCCAGACGCTTCCAATTACAAACAAAAAAGAAACCTGCCAGTGTCCTCCTTCATGTGTGTTTGTATGCATATGGCATGTGTGTGCCTAGCACTGTATTTCTTGGGGCTATGCCTGCAAACACATGCTCCTGTTCTGGATTTTGTGTGTGCTGTGGAGCAGTATTGGCAGGTGCTACAAGGGTGCAGGAAGGAGAAGAGGCAAGCGTGCAGTGTATTCTGGGAATCGTGTCAGCCACAGGGCCTGGTCTCTTCTGGACAATCTTGCTTTGGTGTCTCTCTGCCAGACTACACTAAACACAAGCAGTTTTATTCCCTTGTCCCTCATTCCTTCCGTTCAATTAGTTAATGCTTGACGGTTGACCAAAGGTTGACCCATTGCTCGTCCGATGACCTTGGATCAAACAGACCATGCTACGGTCATTAGCCTCAGAGAGGGAGATCGGGCTTTTTCGTACAGCCAAGTGGAAGCAATTGATTCTTTGTGTACTGTAGTGATTAAATCCTTATTAGAAGACTTATTCTGGGTCATCAAAACCCCTCTGGCCTCTCAAATGCTAATCAAGGTAGGATGAAGTTTTAATGTACTTCAAAGAGGTACAAGATCTCATTATACCTTCTGGCCAGTGGGGATGAGATGACCTCCTGTGAATCTATAATGTCTAAGTACGTTTTTAAATGCACTCTCAGTTTTCAGGAGAACAATGCTGATGAAGAAACTCAATTATTTAAAAAAAGAACTTCTTCTAAGAGGAGAGCACTCTTCCAAAGTCTTTGTTAAGAGAGTGGGCTAGGTCAGGATGAAATGCTATGCATTAGTTTAACTGGAGGAGACAGTGGGAGAAAGAAGACAAGGAGAGAAGGACACAGCACAGGCCATGAAAGCTTATCTTAGTCTACTGCATGATGAATTGGAAGAGTTTGATATCGTAAAGTCTCCATCTGGTTGCAGATTCAATCTCTAGAAATTAATTTATGTGGATCAAAGTTACATGTTTAGACACTTTTTAAATGAAAACCAATCCCCCCAAATCCCTGCCTCTGTGTCCACCCACCCCTCCCAATCCATGGTAACTCAACACTGCCAAACTACTCTGTGCTACACAATGGCAAATTGCAAAATTGGAGTATTTCAGCCATGTTCAAATCAGACTCTGAAGTAGAATAATAATACAGAAAACCCCACCATTCCAAACATTCAAAATAACTTGTAAGCCTAATTGATTTTGAAAGGTCTTTGAACATCCCTAAATGATAAGCCTTTGATTCTGATAATATTGAAAAGAGTAAATCAGCTGGCGTGCTGAGAATTTGGCTTGTGCTATGTTTATTAATGTTCTGGGTGGTATTCAGTACAATCAAAACAGCTCAAATATGCGCCATGGTGCTGGATCAAACACCACCAAAAATGGACATGAGTATCTCTTTGTTCTCTCTCCGATGCGCTATTTTATGTTAGTAGGTGTCACATACAATATTAATCTACAGTGAAGACCTACCAACAGTGGGCGGCAAAGGTGATAGAAACTGTAGATAATCTAGTGAGAGCCAGGAAAGGAGAAACAAGGCCCACACAGATAGTAAAACGGAGGAAGAGGAGGTTGTTCAAGGTTGTGTCTGTGTGTCCTGAGCGATTACGAAATGGACAAATAAAAGAAGTAGATGGAGAGAGAGACAAGGTCGATAGGAGGAGGACATTGAAGGAGACAAAGAAGGAGAGAGAAGTATGCATGTGTGCTTGCTGGGCACTGGTCGCGATGGGGGTGTTCACCTCAGGACACAGTGACTTTGAAGGGTGTTACTGCCGACTGGGCAAAAGCACACCAGTGAGCTCACGTGCGAACACACTCGCTGCAGAGGGCCCAGACTGGTTTAACTGCTGATGCTGGCATTTTAATGCAGCCCTCTCTCCCTCCTTCACCTCAGTCCAACCCCTCCTTTCTCTCACTTCCCCTAAGTCCTTGCTTCTCCTTTTCTCTGGAATTATTTTCTCTCCCCATCATCACTGAGATTTTATGAGCACCCTATAACCACCCACTGGCAAAAGTGGACATGCAGACTCACATAATTCAGCATAGCTTATGCTGTTTATTAAGTGAAAAGCAGCATTTCTTCAACATTCCGACTTTTTTGAACTTCAAATCCTCTCTTGTCAGAATGTCAGACAGCATCATGTCTGTCTACATGGTCTTGCAGCTGTGATAATAGTTAAGGAAACCTATTTTTAAGGTAGATAATTATTTGGGTCTAAGCGAACCACAGTCCCGACATCATAACAGGTACATTATAAAAGGCATGAATAGGCCAGATAACCTACCACACACCTTAATCCAAAGCACATTTTACCATATATATTATATGCTCAAATGCCTTGATGAGAGGTGGCTTCAAATTACATATCTCATAATAGACATTGTTGCATTGTGGCTTCTGTGCTTCTCTTTGTGTCCTTTGCATCTTTATTCCAACATCCTATTACACAAAGCTGCTCAAGACAAAAAACTTGGCAGTCGTCTCTCTGATCCACTCTTATACTTCAAAGTAGCCATTAAAACTGTACAAAATCCAGATTAAATGTATGTATAAGTGATGCTCAATATTTCAATAGGGAGTTGACAAGGAAACTGATTCTCTGATACAAAACATATCGATTAGCTGCTCATCTGTTTTGACAGATAGGAGTCCCGAGCTGCAAGAGACATGCCGGGGAAGCTGTGCTGCTCTGCCAAGAAAAGGCGAGAGGGAGAGAGATTTATGGAAATCAATAGGGTAGTTTGCTGAAACTCATCAACAGGGCTTCCGAGAAACATCATATGTGGATGATACATTAGATAAATAGATTAGAAGGACATAAACAGAGAGATAGACATATGGATAAACAGATTTGTCTCAGATGCATATTTTCGAAAGACAGGAAAGCACATAAACCAAATTTGAAAATCTCATGGTAGCCAAATGTGTTGTATGAACAAGGCATCAGATTAAAAGCCATCAATTCTTATAATTTCCGAAAGACACTTGTTCTTAAACTAAACATCAAACTATTTAACCACCTCTGCTGTGGGCATATAAAAAAAATTGAGCAGAGGCCACCAAAAAGCAGGCTGAGCTGTTCCCTCTGATAGTTACAGCTAATGAGGCTTTTTCATGGAGGTGACATGAGACCGTTAAAATCAGTGACGTCCAATACTGATTGTTGACACATCCAAGTGGTATATGAGTAAGGTTGGTGGAAGAGGATGTGGTGATTTTTACATCGCAGATATTTAACTGCCACTTACCAGAACAACCCATGTGTGCACCAGCACACCCAATTTAAATGCCATCAACATTGCAAACACTAAAAGAGGGTCTGACTTTAGTTACATAAAATACCAGGCTTTTAGATGTTTGCTTTCATCAAATATCTGGAAATGCTAACTGTCCACCGTCAAACTGGATAAAACAAAAACATGACAGTGATATATTGCATCCACACATCCTGCATGGTTGTTGTTCAGTGGTCAGTGTGATATGGGGAATGTCTGTGTGTGACAGTGTCCGAAAGACTGAGGGAGTGAGAGGGTCAGCATGACAAGTCTTCCTCTGTCATGAAGGCCTGACAGACTTCCTGCCGCAGCATTCAAAGTGGCCCTCTGTTTTCTAAGAGCCATTATCACAAAGCCCCTCAGACTTGGACAATAAGCCCCTTTAGTAATATATTGTACGCCTGGACTCACTGGACAGAAAAAGAACATTTAACGTACACTTATAATTCACATCGATATGTGACCAGAATGGGGGAAAAACGTCATGCATGACAGCTGCAGACGTCAGAGGAGCGCACAACTGTGGTGTCCACTGTCACTGTCGCTCACTTCCTCTTGAGAACAGTTCATATCTCTGTCAGCTAGTCTAATCTGATCTATGTCTGCTCACTATTGACACAACAGTTCCTCAACAGCTGTGTGTGCGCGCGTGTGTGTGTGTGTGTGTGTGTGTGTGTGTGTGTGTGTGTGTGTGTGTGTGTGTGTGTGTGTGTGTGTGCAGTCAGTATTCCCTTTCTGCCTCTGCTCACAACTGACACAAAGATGATGTCCAGTGTATTCAATTCTCTTACTCCACTTCTCCAAATATGTCGCTTTCTTTACATGCGCATTGTCATATGTATGTAATGCGCTTCTTGTTGAGTCTTGTATCAGTAAGAACTATTGTCTGTACTGTGACTGTTTCTCAAAGGAAAATTCCTGAATTACATCCGAGTGTCCCTGAAAGTTGAAACTCGCAGTCTGAGTTTGCGTGCCAGGAAAAATCTTTCTTCCCTCCAGCTCACAGCAGGTGGGCAAGAGTGCAGAGTACCCAGAGTTTGGCCTCCAGTTGTGAAAGCAGGCAGCGATACCGCCAAAGCAGCTGCTGACGCTAAGTGAATAATCACAGCTTGGCCGTACGTAATATGTGCAGATGGACAGAGCGTGATAAATCTAAAAGGCAGGAACTGTGGTTTTACATGCCTACTAGGACACTGCACAAAGGTAGTCAAGAGTTGTTTTGTTGAACAGAATGATCTATGACGTCCGTGAAGAAGTGTGACTAAACGGGTTTGTCAATATCTGTGTGAATGAGCCACAACAGGTGAATAACCAGATAACAAAAATCTGATTCACTATGAAATTTTTTACACCTGATGATGAAGTAAAAGTCAGACTATAAATGATTAAAATTAATTTTGGACCCAAATCTTTGAATATTTCTATTTTCATTCACTGTAAGACCTTGAAACCAAGAAAGGAAACCGCTTTAAGGTTTCCTTGAGTCTTTGGTTGCTGTTGTCGTCTTCACATTGTGGTTTTCCTAGATTTAACAAAATACGACATGCTGGAAGATGAACTTCACGACCTCTGGACAGAACCAGATTAGCATTTCTGCTCTGCCCAGTCTTTATGCAAAGCTAAGCAAAGCTAATCCACTAGTGCCTTTAGCTTCATATTAACCACAAACTGTCAGCAAGAAAGCAAATATTCCTTTAACTTGCGTCAAGGTTTCTAATTTTCCAATTTAGAGAGTGACTCCACTATCTTCCATTCTCCCTCATCTACATTAGAATGATTCCAAAGACTTCAGGAAATAACTCGACATCTTTCTCAAAGAATATTTCAGGAGCTCCTATTAATCCTCTACTGGCTGACTCTGGGTTCCTGACAAAGGAACCTAATAAGCCAATTTTACTTTCAGTTGCTAAAGCAGGAAAAGGGAACATTAGTGCTTCATTCTCAGCAGGCAAGGATATGGAGGAATGTGGGTGCAAGAAATGAACAATACGCCAGTAGAGCCTTTCATTTTGTACCTGTTTTGCGGAGTGGGAAGTCGTCTTTGGAGTCGTATGTCCCCAGCACTGGATGGTTGTACGCTGACAATGCTGTTTGGGGAGGAGAGCTCTGGTCCAAAGAGCTATGCTGGGTTTTTCTAAAAAAGTCACAAAAAAGGAAATGAATTAGATATCTCAGCATAACATGAAATATGACTGAAGTAATTATTTCAAAAATTAGATCTAGCTCTATATAAATGCCAAGCTCACTCTACAACTACTACACCTGACACACACAGACACACACCCACACATAAACGGAAGTAAAAAAGACAGCTTCTATTGCACTCTCCAAGGTCAACACGACAGAGTGTGGGCAACAAGGTGGGTGGAAAGGGGAAAGAGGCAAAGAATAGAGAGAAGGGACTAAGCCTGAAAAGTTGAGAACATCCTTTGTGTTTTTTATAATAAGTAAGCAAAAAGACTGAGGACTACTTTCCAGTAAGAAGGTTGATTGAAAATGCACAAAGACAGGGATGGTGAAGAAGAGAGTTGCAGGATGAGAGGAGAAATGAAGAGGAGGGAATACACGTCTGGAAGAACTGAGGAGAATTCCAACAGGCAAAACAAACGGCAAGCAGGCTGAAGAAATGGTGATAACAGTGGAAGAGAGCTACACAGTCCTGAGATTGCTCCATCATCTCCTGCCTTGGCAAAATGTTTGACTGCTTAAAGCCCCTTCAAATATTTAAAGCGCAGGAGAGGTGCAATTGTCTTTTCTCTCTGCCCACTTCAAACATACGCACACACGAACACACCTCAAAGAGAGCCAGCTGTCAATCAGCGACAACAAACACTGACAGAAAGAAAACCTCGCTGCTTCAACATTTTCTCTGTAGCTTAACTCAGAGGGGCTAATGTTGATGTTGGAAACTTGATGTGGACACAAAGCACATCAGTGACAGACGCCCACACAACAGGGGTTCATAACACCACTGGGTTTGCCGTGTTTGCAAATCCATGATGAGACTTTTATGTCGCCCATCACTGGCTTTTACGTTTGATATTGTTCCTAGTGTGGCAGTTTCTTTTTGTTTGTTTTTTTTAAACTTAGATTAAAAAAGGAAGCAACTCAAAGGCTTCTAAATGCGTGAAAAACAATGCACTTAATATGTGATAGCTCTGAATTTGAAGGCTACGGGATTTAGATACCACTATAGAACTCTTTCTTGAAAGAGGAAAACACAACAATTAAAGATAATTATTGGCAACAGAGTACAAAATTAAAAAATAACAGAGGTTATTCTTAAAGATTACCTTAAATGCATGTATTGTACAGGTATAAAAAGAAAACTGAGTCCAGTTTCAAAAAGTCATGCTCATGAATTTGATATTAAGAAAAAACATGTATTTTTAAAAAGACGTTAACAGTCAGGTAATACACATAGTAGGGGTTGATCAATATTGGTTTGTTTCAGTGTCAATATCAATATTGATGATCAGTGAGGCACACCTTCTCATTCAGTGTTTTTCATTTTTAATTGTTTTCTACATTGCAGATTAATACTGAAGACACCAAAACTATAAAAGAATACATATGGAGTTACACTGTAAAAAAAAAAAGTGTTAACCTCCAGTAGTCATGCACAATGTAGAAAATAACACACACACACATAATACAGTACAAATAACAAAATCAAATCAACTTAAAAACAACCATCTCCACTCTTTAAAATTTATTTAGTGATGTCAAATGAAATTTTTTGCAGAAATAAAGTTGAATTCAGACTTTATACGCAGAACGTCTTCATATATATACTGCACTTAAAGTCACAGGTCGTTCTGTGGTGGTGGGCGGTGACACTCACCCATACCAGTAGCGTGGGTCACTGGGCAGACAGTGGTTTAGGTTTCGCTGAGCCAAGGCTTTCTTCTTGTTCAGGACAAACTCCTGAAGTCGCATCTTTACCTCTGTGCTGGCAACTGCACCTACACAGCAACACAGAGAGCAGGAGATCACCAAGCAAAGGTGAGCATATTTATACTCGATACACATTGCAAACAAACACACACATGGATACAAACATATTCCCTTTCCCCGACATGAATACACATCTTTTGAGTATTGCCCTTCTGGAGAAGATAGCACCTCAGACCCTCTACTATATTATACCCACGGTTCAATCTGTGACACTAACATGAAGATTATAACAATATGTATCCACACTTTGACAGATAATAGGTTTCTGACAGTGCACAGTCCTGCATCAGAGTTTCATTGTATTTCTACCGAAACGACAGCCATGAAGACGCACATCAGGACTCTCGCTCAGCTCCTGGTCTCTCCTCAATTACCACCTCATCACCCTCATTTCACAGCTGAAAACAAATTGTCCAGGGAGAGAGACAGCGATGAATGAAAGGGAGAGAGAGAGACCAAGGGAAAAAATGAGGAACAGAGTGAGGTGAGCAATAAATGCTGCTTAAAAAAAGGTGTTTGCAGAAAACAGGAAAAACCAGAGGTGTGTTTTTATTAGAATGTGACAGTGGGAGTGATAACAGGTGATGTGTTGAGCTCAAGAGAGGAAGTGGTAAATTCAGCATGTGAGAGAGAGAGACAACAGCTAATATACGTTCTCTAAATCACGGTGCAGCTGGAAGTGCCGGCATCCCAATATGTCTGCTTTGCCACTGAAGCAAATTGGCTTTTATGAGACTGCCTTCTATGCAATTTAGTGCAGTAGTTAACAAAGCTTCTTCTGTTTACAACCCAATACTCTTTCCATAGACGTCAAACTGAAGGCTCACTTTTCCCAGTCCTGAGTCGTTGAGAGATGGCAGAAAATAATGGTACAAAATGTGGATCCACCAGTAAATATATAAAAGATTTGTGCTGAAGTCTTTGACAAAAATACATGGATTTAATCACATGCATTGTTCAGTAAAGCAGTGCAAGAAAAGGCAACTTTATGTGTGAAGTGCTTTTTAACAAGAAGATAATTACTGTGATTCAAAGGTGAGGACAGTCTTTCATGCCACCTTCTATTTAAGTAGTATAAAACAATGACAGGAAAAAGAAAAACATTTGGCTTTCCACAGATAAAAGACATCTTACTTTGCTGTCAGAAGAAAATGCAGTTCTATCATTTGATTTGATATTAGGAGCACTGCACCGGTCAGTCCAAGTAAGAGAACTTGGCAGCTGAATGATTGTGATTCCTGACAGCATAGATACAGCCTACTGACAATTACTAAAGAATAATTTTGATTCCAGAGGTGTGGTCATCAGTTCTAATGATATTTACACATAAAGTCAATTGCTGAGATCTGGGAAGGATAATACACCAAGTCCCAGCACACACAAATCAATTTGGAAGAGGAAACAACGGGGGACTGTGAAATTGTTAACCAGACTGTCCATTGTAAACATTCACAGTTTTGGCTTTCTTGTTCTGTCTAATCTGGCATAGCCAGACGCAGCACTGTGTCAGTGCTGGAGAATAGTCTGGCTGCACCTCATTATTCATTATCACTGTGCTATGGGGTGGGGGGAATACTCCAGCTGGTTTGTATTTCTTTTACTCAATTATAATCGCCTTGGATGGTGCTAAACCCAGGACGCAGTAATGGTGCTTCTGTAAAATAAAGTCCAAGGGAATTGGTTTGGTAGTACACAGGAAGGTAAAAACTGTCATTAAAATGGCTAATTTGCTGAAAGAACCAAGCGGGGCTGCATTGCTGCATTGTCACGATTCGTTATTTTCAGCATGCATGTTGCTGCTCAGAGGTGTTACTGTGCCCAACGGCAAACAGGGTTTTGAAAATGTCATCATGCAGATATAAAATGGGAGGAGATAGCTGTGTGAAATGTGTAACGGAAACAGCAGGTTCATACCTATCCAAGTGCAGTTTTATTATAAAGAATACAGTAATGGCTGGAGCAACAGAAATATAATCAAAGCAGACATAAAAGTAATATTCAAAGTAAACAAAGGCAATACATCAAGTCGGGTCCACAGAATTTTTGGTTCTCAACTAATATGATATGGGAAAAAACAGAAATCATAAATCCGAGGTCATGTGTGCCTGTTCAGTGTCTTGCTCCTCTAACCTTGTGTTGGCTGTCTGATATTCCCTGTGGTGAATGTGTGAGGTCAGGCTGTTCTGACTGCTGTGCTGTAAGTGCAGGTGCTGTGAAAGAGGGGCTGGTAGGGCAAGACTCTCTGACACCTGCTGTGATAATATGACACAGTGTTTCAGGACAGGTACAACAGATGTTGGTAGCATACAGAAGGGAGAATAGGTGCTCAGTCAAACATGACAGCTTTATTTGGAGCTCATTCATGACAACTCTGAGCCGCTGGAATACAAAACCACTCACACTGACTTCTCTCATTAACACTGGAGTGATCCTCTTCTGGCCACTCATTTGGTTCTTTATATTGTGCATTTTGTTGATGTCATGTGTGCTGATGGTACAAAATGTACAGTGCATGACAACTCTATGACATCTTGTAACAACTCTGCAGGCACGCATAGTTAATATGTTGCCACTTTCTTCAAACATCACTCTCTCCAGCAGGTGCTACTTACTCTCTTGTCCCCTCTCCTTGTGTTTGAGCTGTTGGAGTTTGTGTTCTCGCTGCTGCTTCTCCAGCTGCTGCTCATGACGTTGCTGCTCAATCTTCCTGTGATGCTCCAACAGCTCTTGTTGGTGCTTGAGCGCCAGTAAATCTTGTTGGTGCTAGTGAAAAGAAGGACAAAAGACGATTGAAGGAAGTAAGAAAGAGTACAAGAAGACACAGTGGATGGGTAAAGGTCACTACATGATATCAAGTTGCTACAAGAATCAAAGCTGAAGAAGACATTGTTTTGACAACGAGCAGTCATGGTTTATTGTAGGATTTGAAAGTTAGCTTTTCTGACACATATGACATCAACAAGTTTTAGTGCAATAATGACAGCCATGCTAATCTGGAGACTGAGCAGATTGGACAACAAGCAGCAGAGTTATTTTCAGCACAAACTGATCATCCTTGTTGGCTGGCTTTGTGGTCGTAGCAACACCAGAGAGAGGCTTTTCAGCACAGTGTGTCGCGTACAAAATTCACACGCACAAACACACACACACAGGCATACACACGGTTTACTGGGGCCAAGGTTCCCATGGAGATAACTAAGCAGCAAAATTCTGCCACCAGATCAAATTACACCGCCATACCCACTTAAATGTACACATGCACTTGTTTCCTCCTGTCCTTCATAAGATGCATTTCTGCTGAGTACAGCCCTTTAGTTGCTGTATTCAAGGAAGAACTCCCTACTCACACTCATCCACTATTCAAACACAAACGGAGAGGAGAGGAGAGGAGAGGAGAGGAGAGGAGAGGACCTTTACTTCCCCCTCCCATCCAACCACCTCACCTTGATATGTTCCTGCAGCTGAGCTTCATGTTGTCGTGATAGCTGCTCATGCTGCCTCTGAAACTCTGCGATCAGTAGCTGCCTCTGGAGCTGCTGCTTGTGTTTGAGAGCCACCAGTTCCTGCTGCAGGTGCTGCTCCTGGTGGCCTGTAAAAGATTTTGAAGACTGAATCCCTCAGAGTATCTAAAATGAAGAGCACATTTGCAGAAACCAGTTGAGATACCACAAAACAAAAAGACATCATCACCACTTACCAATGACTGGCCCCCGGCCTGTCTCAGATGATGCGGGACAAGCTGTGGAGGTGGCCGGTGTAGGGTGGGGTGGGGGAACCAGGCCAAAGGGGGGCTGCTGCTGGTGGTGGTGGTGAGGGTGGTCCACTACGCGCAGGTCCATGGGAAGGATGGCTGTGGTGGTGTGGGGCACCTGCGTGGGCAGCGCTGCTGTGCTCACATCCACTGAAAGAAAAGGAAGTGAGAAAGAGAAGCTTCCGTTTAGACTGTCAGCGTATAGTAAAAGTTCATCATTATGTGTCAAGGCCCACATTATTTTCTAATATTCTTTAATAGCAACAAAAACTTTATCTTTTCTGATGCAAATCAGACAGATAACCACTTGTTACTTGAGCTGCCAGGATGCTGCAGCCCTTACAGTCGCACTTTACACTGGTTGTGGTTGCTTGCAACGCTGAGGATTTAAGTCTGTTTTATACTATAGTTGTACACACTGGATAAGAGCATTAGCAAAGCACCAAAAACATAAAATCTGTGTGCGATTTTTAAAGCCAGAGATCATCTCTGTGGTGGGAGAAAAGTGTGTAGGAAGCTTCCCAAATATACTGTTTACATAAATATGTCCAAACATCAGAGAGGAAAGCACAAAAACAATCCCTCTGCAACACGCAGCAAGGATTTGCTGACATGCGTGGCGTGTATGTTTCCACTTGTACTGTGCGTGTGGGGCAGTAACCCCACATTTTGCTAACTGTAAGTGCAATGCTGGAAGTGTACGGATGTTTTCTGATGTTTACAAACATGGATTTACAATGCCAAAGGTCTGAGAGGGCACAGATGACAACATACTCAAAATCCACACACTGTATCTCTTGCCTCCAACTCAGGCAATGCAAGTATACAATTTAGAGTGCTGCAAAACAAACAATATATAAAACATCACAGGTATAAAACATCCAAATGTCATGTCAGATGGTTAAAGCACGGGTATGTTATGAACTCTAGAGGTGCATTGTAGGAACCAAAGAAAAAATAAAATAAATATGTCTGATTTAGTAAGGTACTAATGCAATCAGATTATTTCTCTAAAGCAAGCAAACAACACATCAGATTACAGACAGTCACTAGTACAACCCCAAATGACACCAGGGAAAACACTCTAATTAAACCTTTGCCAGCATTTAAATCTTTGATATGTAACTTGAATATGGCATGCTGAGATCAAACACTGACATTGCTGTACTTTATTCATTCCAAGTACATGTAAGCTTAATGTTCTAAAACCAGGAAAGATTTTGATATAAGTGAGCTTCATACATGAATGAGTGTGAGGAGCAACCTGTTAAGGTGCTTAGGTCAAAAACAAGGGCACAAAATCTGCAAATTAACGCAACCAAATACATGCTTGACTTCAAGCTCTAAATCTCGTGTGCATCATTCAGTCTTTTCTGATCAATATCTGCTCTGTGGAGAACCACCTTGCACCATGCCAAGCCCTCTGCCAGTGATCAATACCCTAAAACCAGTGCAAAGCATCCCCGGCCTATCATGAATGTCCTGGCATCCCCAGTGGCCAATGAGGTGGCGATGGAGTTGCAGTTACTTGCTGAGACAGCCAATGACATCTTTGGTACTGGGCAGGTTTTCAGTGCGGGAGGAAACTCGACACCACCCAACGGGACAGCAGGGAGAGAAGAAAGGGTGTGGCCAGGCCAGACATGCTGGTGCTTCACTGGTGCACATGTGTGCACGTTTAGTTGTATCACTAACCTTGTAAGGACTTGCTTAACAGCCGGACTTTAGAAGGATTTCTTCTGCTTAGTCCTTTACTTTGAAAGGATGAAAGAGTTAGGCTTAGATTTAATTAAACAAGGGTGGAGGACTTCATTATCCAACTGCACAGTTCTTCATCATACATCATAATGCCAGCTGATTTTAGCAACTATCAGAATGACAGGTTTAGCAAAGCAAAGGGAGGCAGAGATATGGGACATCTGACCTGCAAATATACAAGTGTGTAGGTCAGATTTCCCGGACCTTTGACCTAATGACTTGTATCCTTGTCACTTACATATTACAAAGCCAACAGAAAGACCGTCTCATTAGTAGATGGCGCCGATTGTCCTGTTAAATCTCAACAGGCGATGCCAATCACCAGACAAAGCCATTCCCAGTGAACCATGGTAAACTTTTAGCCCACCACCTCTCATATCCACTGTGCACGCATGCACTGACACAAACATGCCTATCAACTGTTTACACACATATCTAATAAGCAGTAAACAGCAAAGTCAAACAAACAAAACCTTTTGTTTACCCATGAGCCGTGCCAGTCCATTTCACGCGGAGTGCCACTTTGTATGCAGGGGCCCCTTTCAGAAGGATCCCAGCGCCGGCTGTTTTAGCCTCAAAGAGACAAGCATGCATGGATCATCACCTTAATTAACGCCTGCTCCGCTGTATATTTTCCCATGTAGACTGAGGTGAGTTTTGGACACAAATGCCAATCCAATTTCCTCTAAATAGGGTTATGGCACTTGCCCCCAACATCGCAGTCTTCATTCTCAAGTGCCTTCCTTAGTCGACATGCCACAGAGACTTCACAAAGGTCGATTGTTTTCATAGTTTCAATGCATCATACTTTTAGATGCGAGTTATTGCATGTACTGAACTACTATAAGACTTTTTCCTGGGTTCCTTGAAAGACGCTGTAATTATTTAACCACTATGATTAAATGCAAATAAAATGATCACCGCTGAAGGCCTGCTTTGGGAAGTTTTTAAAGGAAACAACAGGTGGTCTAATAATTATTTCTACCATCTACCAATTTTTTATAGTTACCTTATTTAGCTTTGTAATTACCAAAAATAAAGAAACTCAGATTTTGACACCAGAGATTACCAAATTAGATGATTAAAATACATCAAACATCAAATTTCTACAAAGGTCGCTTGTTTTCACTGCATCCAGGCTGAAAGACTACATAAAGGAAATGTGTATTTTCTGCTTTCTTATTTTCACATGCAACAACACAATCCAAAAATTCTTGTTGGGAAAATGGACAAAAAGCCCCATAAAGGCCTGAAAGATAATACTGTGGCTTTGTAATTGACAGGAAATGAAAGAAAGCATATTTTGACAACAGCAATTACAAAGCAAGCTAATAAAAATCAATCAAACAAAAATATTTGCAAAGAAGTTGTTGCAATGTCCGAATTCATTACATAATTACAAAAGTAAAATATCTAAAAATGTGCCCAAACAATTGTGGTATTATCTTTTACATACTTTCACATTGTATTACACTGTACTACTACATGCAGCATAATGTGCACATGTAATTTTGTGCCATATCTTGTAGAAATACTGTGCAAGCTCTGTATCTCAGATACCTAAATAATACAAAAACGTAATTTTAAACCCTGAATGTCTATGATATTGGGTTCTGTTAAAATGGCTGGTCACCTCTGGACTCGTAAGCAATGGCCGGCTGCACGACAGAAAACTATAATAACAAAAAAAACGAATTACAGCCACTTATCCTCAAACTGAGGGGCTACAAGTGCACAGCGAGAGACAGAGATGGAGTGAAAGAGGGAAGGTGGTGTAATCACTGCTCCAGCCAGCTACTCAGAGGCTAACCACACTGGCTGGCACATTAAGACTACACCGAGAGCTATTGCTGGCTACAGACTGTGATGTTCGCTACACAAAGCTGCACATCCAGGCACACGGGCACTTGATGTATTTATGTAGCAACAGTACAGCCCATACCTGAACCACACAGACACAGAGAAGTGTTTGTTCCAAGTCATTTCAGTGCTCAGTTGTTTTTGCGTCTGCAGTTGGTTAAATTTATGACATGTTGAAAAAGAGGGAAGGTTTTTTATTTTGTGTTAGAGTTTCAGACTCCACAATCAGGTGCACATTAGGAGATATGGACTGAAAGATCTCTTCAACATGAAAATTGATCAAAACAGTATTTTTATACTGTTTGTCAGATGATTTTGCTCTGGTTAATACAAACATTGTCTTCAAGATGTGTCCAAAGTTTCAACAGAAAACCTATTAGTGGCGTATCTCACAGGCAGTTCATGGTCAAACCGATATGTTTCTAAAGGATCACAGTACTGCTATAGTAATATCATTTCAGACACTGTCAGAATAAAGAAGCATTTTTATAGTAAACAAAGCTTTGTCACCAGCAGCAGACAAACAGGGTGACATACAGCACCCAACAGGGGGCAGGCACCTGTGAAGTAATTAGCCCAGCTTACAAGGATAGCACTCTGTGAATGTGGCATGAGGTTATGGTGCTGAGCCAACAAAAGGAGAGGTAACTGCACAAGCTGACTCACCCTCATAGCAGCAGACATGATAAAGCAAATATTCCTGCTGCAGGCATGACTAAGCAGTCCAGAGGAAAGATATGAATCCAGTGTTATGCAGTCATTTCAATCCATATTAATATAAAAGCACACTATGCATTTGAAAGGTTTGTTTCTTCTCAGGTTCAGTTTATAAATGTACACAGTATGTTTTAAATGTGTCTAAGCCTGCAGATGTTAAGTAGCTGCAGGAACATTAAAGCTTGGAAGGACTATTACAGCTATGAAGGGCGGAAGTAAGATAAACTCTGTTGATTTGCAGAGAGGAAATTGTGTTTACTTTGTGAAAATCCCATAGAGTTGTTAGCGTTCTCTGCTATAGGCACGATGAAGGGAAATCCGGCTGAACTCGCTGAAAACCTACACAAATAAAGCTGCCGAAATGTCAGCCTGTGCCTCCTCTTCTGTCTCCCTCATCTCTTCATCCATCCCTCTCTGTGTCCCTTTATCCCTGACTCTCCTCTCCCTCCCTCCTCTCATCCCCCTCTGCCGTGATCAGGCTAAGAATATGGATCACACAGACGGAGTTATTTATAGAGCAGGATTCCCAAGGGAGTTCCTCACCCCACTGGGCATCAGTGCACTCAGAGGAAAAACCCCATGAATGTTTACTCACAGTCTGCGAGAAACCTGACGCACATTCATGATTTAAACACAATGTCAGCAAAATGTGTGTGACACAAACAAAGCTACTCAAAGACACACACCAGTGACATCAGTGCAAGCCTTGCATATTAAGAATGAATCCTAATCGCTGACATAATGTTGTCCTGCCGTGAGCCCTACAGTCACAGGTGCTCACAGAGGAGGGAGGCAAACGCCATGGCGACTTGTGGGATTGTGGCCAGCGGTTGGTTGGACAGGAGAGCAGGGGTGGGGCTTGAGGTGGAGGGTGAACCAATGATGCTAGGCAAGTAATTCAACAAATGGCCTGCATGTATGTTAAGTTCAACGCTTTGCTGTCAAATCTGGGATGGGTGTGTATGTGTGTTGTAGTGTGCGCCGCCACCTCTTTGTCTTTATTCATCTCTCTTTTATCTTCCTGTGATGACAGCTCGTCAGTGTTCCCTCAGACGGACTCCGCTGGACAGAACGAGCCAAAGAGCAACTAATCAAGTCCTTTAAAACGAGTCTAGAGTGTTCACATTTGGGTATACAAAGATGTGCAAAATCTTCATGGGCACTTTTCAAGGAGCTTCTCTGTTAGCTGTGTCAAAGCACTGTGATTTTAACTTTCAAAGTGAACTGGGATACTGAGTCTCCACATGATCCACAACAGAGAGCTGCAGAGCCACATGGTGACACAGCATGTACAATGGGCACCACATGCAAATTAAGCTCTTAATAGGCACTTTACTCAAATAAAAAAAGATAACAAATATTCATTACTTTGTATTTTTTGTAAATGTCTAAACACTTTTGTACACGCTTCTGTGCACGCACACACACACAGGCATAAACGCAAATGCACACTGATGAACACAATAGAGTGTGTGGAGGGACAGACCCAGCCACTGCCATCTGCTCCATTCAGTTAAAGGCTGCGCTGAGTGGTGCTGAGCGAGCCTCCATACATCAGTACCATTCAATAAACACTGTCACTACCCGAAGCTGCACACCCACACGGCAAATCAACATGTACACAAACACACACGCACGCACACACACTCCTAAAGCAAGCGAACATGCACACACAGTAACATATCCACTGGCAAAACAAGTGCATAGAAACACATGGAGGACTACAGATCACAATTCATTAGTGAACACATGAATAGCAAACTCTGTGAAAGCCACAACAACACATCCCTTACACAACAAAAAGCACAATACAGCTGAGCAAAGATATCACAAAACATTTCCCTGCACGCTATTTACAGAGTAATCCTTGCGTAACAACAAGAGCTCTTACCCATCAGTTGTGCCGTGCTGTCCGGTTGTTGCACGTTTGAGTGGTGTGTGTCTAGTGCACAGTATCAGAGAGAGAGAGAGAGAGAACTGAACTGTAAAGTCCACTGCAGCGCAAAGACCCAGCAGACCAACCTGGCTGTGGCGGTGAGAACAGATCTCTGTCCCTCTCCGTCTTTCACACGGTCCGTCTCTCACTCTGTCGCTTCTCCCTGCTTCTCTCACTGACGTTATTTTGCTCTGCCCTCCAGCTGCCACTCTCTCTCTCCCTCTCCCTCCCTCTCCTCCTCTGGTCCCCTCCCACTCTTCCTCCCTCTCCCTCGCGCTCTCCCTTTTGCTCTCTCAGTGACATCAGAGGGCAGTCTCAGGCATGTTGAGCATTTTATGAGCGCCGTTCTCTCCGTCTCTACCTCCCAACTCCCAGACCAACGGTGAGGCAGACTGCGTCAGACTGCGACCACATTCTTATTTGACTAGACAAACTCTACGCTTTTATGCACCACCTCTGTTCAATGTTACACTTACCGACATTTTTTTGATGCGATTTACTTGTTGCACTCACAGGTTTGTGGATCTTTCTATCTGAAACCCTCCTACACACAGCACACAGACAGTCGCTGTGAAGTTGAACTAACAATAGATGTAGCTCGGCCTTGTAAGGGGAACATTTTACAACCAGTGACGATATGTCAGACATCTCTCTCTGCCCACTGCACACATACATGAGTACAGTTTGGTATCCAGATTCAGTTCTTTTTGAGCACCCACCATGAGCAAATTTGCTTGAATGTCACAGGTTCCCGACACCTTAAAACAATAATTATAGACCTAATTGAACAAGGCAGCAATTTCTAAATTCTCAAACAAGGCGAGTATATTACACAAAATACAGGGAAAGCGCAGAAATTGAGAAACCTAAACAAATACATAAATATCTGAGGAAGCTGCATTGACGTAGTTTAGTGACTAATTCTTAGAAAGAAAGCATGACCAATAAACCGAGAGTGAGAAGCTGAATCATAGCAGAGACAGATTTATTTATGGATGGCTGAAAAGTGAGTTGCGAATTAGAGATGAGTTTTGGAGTGAATGATAATGAGGAGCAATTAGGGCTGCTGAAGGACTCGTCTATTGAGTGGAATCAGTCCACTGATGACAAGTGCTCCTCTGGGGGCGACACCCGACATATGTCCTGCTGTCATATCAATGGGCAGTTTGATAATCAACCAAAAGGTGTGAACAGAAACAGTCAGAATGGGGCTGACCGCAGAGTGAATAGTTGTTTACTTGGAGAGTGTAACTGTATTAAAAAAAAACAAAACAACTGCATTTGTGCTTAAAGGGGATGATTTATGATTCCCTTTCAGCCATACAGGCTCAGCAGTTGAAGAAGCAACAAGATGCAGCATTCAGAATTGAAAGCATTGCCGCTGGCAACAAAGACTCACATATTTTGAGTAAAATTGGGCAATTGTGAACGTTTTAACTTGTGGCTACCACTTGTGCAAGTTTGGATTCTGATGGGAAACAGATGCCCATTCAACTACATGGAGAGCTACAAACAAAGAAAAACTGACCCTCGTTAGCAAGAGCTTATAAGTTCTCTGTGGTATGAAGAACTTAACAATATAGTCAGGACAGATTGAGATTGGAGTACGGAAACTGCATGCAACAATAAATATATCTAAGCCCTACTGGTTCTTAGCGCCAGAGACAGCCTGCTACATAGAATGTGCTAGAAATGATACATATCCATCCAAAATAAAAATAATACGTGAAGCTGTCTGCAGACCAGCGATGGACAAACAAGGACGCATTACTGGCACATTTACTTGTATGCAACACTGATAAATACTTTACCACTACATCTTATTTTAAAACCAGCTGCATTCAAATGTAGTTGGTTAATAACGGGATCTCCCCTCACATTTACCACGTCTATCTATTCGATCACTCATCAGATCATCTTTGTGTTTTTTGCACACATCACATCAACAAATTTTTGTGTGCATAAGTGTCCATGTATGTATGTGTGCATGTAGGTGCACATGGGGTGGTCTGATTCTGTGTTTGCAGAAGCTATTTTTGAAGTTCAGCGTAGAATCCAGGAAGCGAAGTTTTGTTTGATCAGACAACACACCTACACACCTGGCTGCGATAAAGGCCTGCGTTATCAGCTTGTTGTATGCTGCTGACGTCAAAGGCTTAGCTAAGCTTCATGCAGCCATGACACTGATAACAGCTAATGCTGCTGATCCCAAGCCACAATGGCATACGCACACGCACACAAACACCATTTCATTTTTAGAACAGAGAGAATCACCCTCAGGAAGGGCAGTGACCAGACTGAGCAGAAGAACACCTTGTGAACTTTGCATTGACAATCAATCCATGGACATGGGTTGGTGGGCAAGAAGCATGGTCAAAGAACAGTGGCGGTGACCCAGCAACTTGTCAAACAAAAACGAACATTTGAATATATGTGGGCAGCTTTGGAAACTATTTTTTGGCCTACAAAAAAGAAGAATTGTTGAAGATTACAAGTGCCTTCCTGAGCCTGTTTAGACCACTCACATGTCATAGAAGCAGTTATGATTAATTTCCTCTATGATTGTAGCTACAAGTGTAGAAGTGTATCAGAAAAACACAGATCTTGCGCTTAATTAATAAAACTTCTGTTGTACATTTTGATCTTATTAGGACAGCCATCCAGACGCTTATGTGCAAGACACACACAAAATTCTGCACTGATAAAAGGTGACACTGTTTTGCTTTGTTTGATGCAAGTCTAACCATTAAGCTTTCTTTGATCCAGACCAGCCAGTCAGGAGACCACAGGAGGTCAAACATTGCTTTTTACATCACAGTCAGTTCTTGCTTTGGCAAAGATTCCAATATGAAGCAACAAGCATGGAGACTGTGCAACAATTCTGCATAGAGAGACAATAAATACAGTTTGTGCAGCGCCACGTGCTGAGACTTGGAGCATATAGAGGACTTCTAGGTATGGCTTCTATGCTCATCATTTAATAGCAATATGTATAATTAAAAGTATGTAGAAAACCTAGAAATCTGCACTCCACGGTGAATGCATGTGAAAGCTGGCAGTTATTTGCAACAGCCTGAGAGAGAACCAGAATAGGCGATAAGTGAGTGTATCTGAGATAAATAGCTTGTGTAGCTATCTGCATCAGAGTCAGCGCGCACGTGTGCCTTAAATAATACATGTGGCATAATGATTGCAAGGCATGCTGAAGTACACAGTGTGGCAACCAGGCAGACAGGACTGATGAATAAGTAATGGATGGCGTCCGACTCGTAATGTACACACACTCACACACACTCACACACAAGGCATACATGCAAACCATAACCACAAGCCTGCTCATGCTCAGGCGGGAGAAAAAACAGCAACTCTTATTTTTGTACCATCTTACGCTCTTGCCCCCCCCCCCCCCCCCCCCCCCCCCCCCCTTCATAGTGACAGAGGGATGGTGGGATGGGGGGGGAAGGAGGGTTGCTTTTTTCATCCATCTCCCCAGAGAACCCCCAAAACCAACTCCAAATATATGAGATACTGTGTCGTTTATTATTGATTTGGGTTATTTATAATACACACTCACTCTCTCAGTGTCCCCCATCCCCCTTTACATCCCTCTCTCTGTCTCGTTCTCTCTGCCTCTCGTCCCATTGACTGGTATCTTGGGGAATCTCAAAACGCGCACACTAAATTTGAAACTTCTATTTTAAACAATCATCAGCATTTTAAGCAGCGGGACTAGGATTTATTGAGCGTAATGATTTCCTAATTTATAATTAGTTGATGAAGAATATGAGAAACTACCTTTCTTCATGTCGTAATTTAATCAGCTCTGCAGAAGTTTGAATAAAGTATTGATTTAATGCTAGAATCCTACTTTTTTTCCTCAAATATATACTAACACTTGTCTTTTTTAATTAACATGGCAGCAAAGTTAGAGATGGAGTCTGCAATTCTGGTGCTTTCGCTGTTATCGTGTTTAAATTTACCGTCCTTCTTGTTCTGTGTATGTGTTCATGGGTGCATGTAGACCCCTTTAACCCCACCACTCCGTCGCCTGTCCTGTGTACAAACTTCCACAAGCTCAAACAAGTTGTAGTGAGAAATTGTTGTGTGGATTAGTCTGAGCCACTTTGTTTCCCATTCACAAAACTTGCGCTGTGTAGACACAAATGAAATTCATTCAGTCAAAATTTCTGGATGAGAATCATATACTCCACTTTTATATTATAATATTTGCTTTGTATATTTTGCACTACACTGACACAAAAAAGGAAACCGATCAGTTAGCTGGTAACCTGTGAGTTGCTGCATGGCTCTCACAGTCCGACTAACTACAGAGATGAAGGTACAGTATATACGCCTCAAAACCAAGCTGAAGTCCCACTAGAATACTGTCTTTTTTTTTTTTTTACGAGACTTGTCAGATATCATAATGTAATGTCTATACAGGGAAATGGTTCGCAAAGCAGCAGAGATTTCACAGAACAATGTCTGCAGAGAGAGGTGCTACTTTAATATCCCTGGTTTTGTCAGCCCATTGCTTCCCAACCAGTTTTGGCTTATGACCCCTTAAAACAAAACATGTCTACCAACTGGAAGCATGTCCACAAAAGAGCAGAGGGCTTAGAAGAAAAATGACCCATTATACTGCGTGAGATAAAGTAGATATTGGGGGGGGGGACTACAGAAAAATATTAAGAATTTGGTGCAGCAAAAATATGTTTTCCCACTTCTCTCACAACCCCTCAAGCTTAATATCTGAATCAGGCATTACTGGCAATGTTGCAAATCAGTGGGAAGTATTGTTTTATGGTGATAATGATAAAATAAATGTTATGACGCATTTTGATTGTATTTCCATCTGGTTGTTTGGCCAAAAAGTAACTTAGAACTGAATTTCCAGAGAATTAAGTGTATCACAGTATAAATCTCTTTGTTGATAAATACTTAAATAAACTATTTAATGACATTGCCAACCCCTGTTCATGAGCAATATCTAATCTAAATGGAAGGACATTTTTTCTTACGTCAAGGCACAGCAAATAACACACACAGACAAATCTCGTGATTGTAAACCAGTGCATGTGTAAACAAACACTGCTCCGATGTACTCCTTCTTTCTCTTGTTTATGCATATAGGGATATCTAAAGACAAAGAGCTGGATTATGCAGCTAAACACTTTTATTTGATCTGCTGTATACTTCACTGGAGCTGATTTGGTGTTGAATTGTGCTCTATAAACCCACGTGTACACACACAAAAGACACACAAGACAATCCTCAGATCAAATTTGTTTGAGGCTGCCAGACTGATCTCCTTCAGGTAGCGAGCTCGACCAAAAATACGCCCAACAACAATCAAATTCTGCCAGTTCTGAGGAAAACCTTGAAACATCAAGGCTTCAAAACAGCTTCTTAAAAAGCAGACATGGTAGCAGAAAGAGATGATTTGAGCTGTTGGCTGCAGTGGGGAGCTCCCGTTCATTTATATTTTACGTCCTCTCCTTCCATCTCAGTGGTAATGCCTTCCCCGTCTGCACCGAGCTCACACCAGACAGAGAGCCATTAGCCGTCAGCGATGCTAAACTGAACTTATGAAAGATGTCAGCTTACCACGCTGCACCCTGTGCTCTTAAAAATCACATGGGTCACTGGAGTGCCCTCGTGCACAATAGCTTGAGTACAGAGTATAGCAACTTGTCTAACACAGGCCTTGTCAATAATGTAAACAGGCATAGCGAAAGCAAAGATAGCTACAGCTATAAATGGAGAAAAAGAAAGGTGAGTCCAGGTATGTAAGGAAAGATCAAGGATTCGTACTATGAGCAAGCATGAAAAAAGGATGAATGCTGGTGCAGATGAAGAATCTTGTCCAGTTTCTTTCACTTGAACAATGGTTTGTATTTCATGGCATATATACTTGCAGGGTGGTTGATTATTTTGTATAAGAGCAACCAGTCCTGCAAACACCCAACTCGCTTCTTTTTCTCAAACTTCTTAGAAGTCCACTCCACTTAGAAAACTGACACAGACAATCACAAGCAGCAAACCATCATCTATTTCTACTCTTAAATGAGTCTGTGGTGAGGCACAGTCTATTGCTGACAGCCATGCTGTAGCCATTAGGCTGTAGGCTTGTCTGTAATGAACTCCACTTCCCGGACTGAGGAGGGCTAGCCCCTGGCTGCGATGGTGTCCTGGCCAGATGCTAGCAAACCCCTTGCGAGTGAAAAGCAAAGGTCTGAACCTTGGAGTGGTCATCCATAATAGATAGCTTCCAGAGGACTCTTCTAGGTCCATATGGTCTTGCTAGGGGTTTTAAAAGCCTTTACAAAACACACCTCTACATTAACAAGTGATTTTAACAGGAAGCAAAAGAGCAAAGCATCGCAGTACAATGTGCATAATATGCATCTGTTTATCTTCACACAGAGACAAAGACACACACTATGGTTGTGATTTGTACAACTTGGTAAGACCTAACTTTAAAAATACTACAAAATGTTATATACAGACCTTCCGCCTGCTCTAATGACTATAATATTGTTTAATATTTAGCAGCATGAAGAAACTACTCACAGTTCTGGCTGCTGATATGATCACCTGTTGGTATACAGATGGTAATATGTGAGCTGGTGAGACATTTGCCTTAAATTGGTAGAGGGGTGAAGTAATGGAAACCGCAGATGCAGACCAAAACAAGTGATACAAGTTTGTTGGTTACAGAAGTTCTTGAATTCATTTCAGCAGTCAGGGTTAACAAAATGGCAACATTTCCTCCCCCCACATACAAGCATAGAAGTCATTTAAATTCTTCAGATCGAAATCAATTCAATGAAACTATAAGTTTTCTGAGAAGAATTTTCCAAGAAACGTAATCTTTAGTCAACTCGGACAACGGTGAGCTTTGAGTAAAAAAATGGAGGAATCCCTGTGCACCATAAAATTTTACCTGCTCTGCTGAGGCTGCTTCACAGAACAGATGTGGTATGGCTGGCAGATGGCTGTGTGTCAGGAGTGGATGGTATAAACATGTTCATTTGACTGAGCTGTTTAACTTGTTTTTTGGTTGGTGACCCAGAGTAGAAAGAACTAACTTATCACCAAGACTGCCCCCTCTGCCTTCTTGTTATATATTTATGATCCTTATTACAGTTGTCCAGGGCATACCCTGCTTTTCTCTTAAGATAGCCTCCAGTGGTTAATTGTCCCAGTATATGAACAATTTAACTGCTAATTGTCACAAATAATGCATATAACACACTATAGCTTCAAAATTAAATGACAAATATTGATTTTAATATCCTAACCATGTGAACCCAAGTTAGTTTTGGGACATTTTTAGCTTCTGTCACATTTTGTTTCCTGTGGGCACATTTTTCACTGCATTGGGTCCTGCACACCTATGGAAACAGCACAAGCATTGCTAGAAGTAGAAAGAACTTCTTCTTCCATGTAGTTCAGCTGTAAAAGTCACTGAATTATTATCAAATGATTGCTGGGTACAGCTGAGTCAACAAGCAAATTATTCATTTTTGGCATTTTGTTTTGAATCAGACATGAGAACAAGTTGATTTTCATGAAATATCCCCAAATTTAAGCTTAGATTTGGTAGTTTTAGTTTTCCAATGAAACTGCTGTTTTAGAAGTAGTTTCTAGCTGTGATCAAAGGTCATCTTTTAAATTGCCTTTTTAAATTTGCTGGTGGTGTTCAAAGGGTTGATAGCTCGATAAAATCAAACTAAAACATTTATTGTAAACCCGAGATTTTTTTTTTCTTTTCAGGTTCATAACAGAGTTTGTATTGGGATGTCCTGGTTACCAGATCCTACCACATAACCACCACGTCTCTGGCACTCCCAACCCCCATGCCTTTCTCCTGACTTCCTGTCTGTCTGACAATATTACCATCAAGCCAAAATGAAGTTCCAAGATTTTGTATGCATTCGTGCACACACACCAGCTAACACAACCTCTCTCCAGACGTCTACAAGGCCTTCGAAAGCCAAGCCAGCCAACCAAAACAGCAAAACACACCAGGCCATATGCAAAATTTATAGCATGGTAACATGGTAAAAGTCTTTCTGGCTCCACTACATCCACACAAACTGTCACAACCTGCTGTAGCTGTCAGGATAATGGCACTGAGGCAGACAAAGTAGGTTAAGGCATTGCCTGTTCTGCTGGAAGACACAAACAAGTCTGGCTCTAAGCACTGTGCCATACTTTCTTAGACCTGAATGCGTATGTGTGTGTTTCTCTTTAACAGGGTTGACATGAAGGCCACAACCTCAGGCTATGTCTGTAAATATAATTAGACACTGGTACACTGTCTTGTATTGCCTTTATAACTCCAATCTTTCTTTCAGGATAAAATGTAATTTCACCTCATGCTCTCCCAAAGCTTCAGGTTTGCCTTACGTGCAGCCATAAACCTATTGCTCGTACATACACCACACTTTCTAGTATCCTTTAAAGAACATTAAATAAATGTAAATTATTCCAAAACTGTTATGTGCAGGAGAAATAAAAAGACAGATTCAGGGAGATGACGTGAAGCAAAGTGTGGAGGATTATATTTCAGTTCATCAGGAGTTCAAGAGAACCATTTGGAGAAATCCCTTGGGCAATGACTTTGACACGGTTGTTAGTATGTGAGTGTGTGTACGTGACAGTGACAGTGGCTTAGCAGAAAAGTAGCAGCTGCCCGCTAACTCCTGCCTACACCAAACTGGCACCAAACAGGAGGATCGATGCCAGGTCAGGGAGAGAGGAGGGTGAGAAGGGTTGGTAGGTGGTTCTGGGGGCCCAACTGAAGGGCTGGGACCAGGGCCGGACAGCCATGTGGGCTCCCTGGTGACTACGAGCATAAAAACAGGTGATCTCCATAAGGAATAGTGCTGATTTAAGCAGGTGCAGATCTGAAGTCTCTCTAGCCCTTTTTATTCACCCTTACAAGGAATGTTGCGTTGTCATTTCACTTCGCTTCTTTCTTCCCCACACAGCAGCTTACCATGACTCTGCTCAAACATGAACTTCTCGTCTGTTAGTCTGCCTGTGCGCAACATTACCCAAAAACAGAATAAAAGATTTGAATGAAATTTTCAGGGAAGGTCAGAAATGACACAAGGACTACCTCATTAAATTCTGGCAGTGATGTGGCTTATAGTCTAAATACATGGATTTGTTAAAGATTTCTGTTTCATTGCAAGATAGCGACACAGCGTCACTGTAACTATGACAACAAGTGAACGCTACTACAGCTACCTGGTGACAATCACATGATTGTGATGCTACTACAAATCCACCGCTGCAGACTTATCAGGACTTATCCGTCGGAAATCAAATGACTGAGCAGTGTTGGTGGAGTGCTGTGCTCTCTGAATGTTTTTCTTGTTTTAGAAAGCCAAACTTAGGTTCAATATTCACTGTATAATAGATTTAAAACATGTGATTGAGCTTTGCTGTATGAAACACTATAAAATGTGTGTCACACAAGAAAGTCAGCATAAATTTGTTGTGTTAAACAGTTTAAACAGTGGGTCAGACATGCTGCAAAATGTACGAGGTGTGGCTATTATATGAGACGGGGCTTATGTCAAATCACTGTAAACAACCTGAACAATGCAGTACACATTGATCAAACATAACAGCTCCTGAAAGCTTCAGTCTACTCAAATTAAACAAGACTGAATTACAGCTTTAGTCTCATTCTTAAATAGCCACACCCTGTAAATCCTACATTGCAACCTTTGACATTTTCCACTGTTTTAAATTCTGATTTCAATTTGAATTTGATTACTTGTTCAGCTCAGTAAGTGAAATATTTCCTGGCAAGTCTCAGACTTTGTGTTGCAAAATGACTTAGTGTTTTGACTCACCACGGACACTACTTTTCCTGGGGGAAAAGCTGCCTTCCCCATGTGATTTTGAGGATCAACTGCAGTAAGAGCAAAAATAGTGGTGATGAGAGACTGTGTGCAGAAAAGAAAAACGAAGATGATGTGAAAATAAGGCAAATCCGATGTGTCTCTCAAGCCCCAAAGAGCATAGTGTGTCGGGCATGTTGTTTTTACATTAACAGAGTAAAAACAAACACAAACACACGTATTAACAATGTCAGGATTAAGGTCAAGCACTCAGTCATGCGCAGAGACACAAAACCCCCATTTTCCAGAGAGCAGTAGGGAGGGAGGCAGCAGGGGTCTGGCAGACAGACAAGTGTCTGGTCATGGTGACCTACAGGAGGGGTGTCCTCTGGAACACACCTCGCTCTCCATCTCTGGCTTTTCAACACTAATCCTGTCACCTTTAAAGCGCATTTCCACTCTTCTGTTCACATCTGTTATTTCAGAAATGTGTATTCCATTTTGAGGAAAAGTTTTATGTGAAAACCAAGGCTACGAAGGCTTTTCCACAGGGTTAGAGTAAGACATTCAGCTGTGATGGTTAAGGTTAGGGAATGCATTATGTCAGTGAGTGTCCTCATGAAGAGAAAAGTGTGTGAGTGTGTGTGTGTGTGTGTGTGTGTGTGTGTGTGTGTGTGTGTGTGTGTGTGTGTGTGTGTGTGTGTGTGTGTGTGTGTGTGTAGGAATGGAGATGCAGAGTGAGAAATAATTTGGCGTGGTCCAAAAAGTGTTTCTCTCCACTTTTTGTGATTTCCTTTCCAGAGTTTTGAAATGGTAATGAGGCTGCTGATATTTGCATAATGTGCCTTTCCTCATCCCTCTTTTTCTACTTATCCAGGCCCTCTTCTCCTCAAATTGCTGTTCCCCTCCTGTCTCTCACTTTTACCATCTCCATCTCCCCCACCCACCTCCATTCATTGCATTTATTCTACCTACTCCCGCTCTCAGGTTCTTAAGTGCTCATGTATTATTGACAACTCTAAATAAAGATAAGATAAGCCAGAGGACAGGAGTCGGCCAACAGGTTTGTCAATGACTGCGTGAACCGCTCTTCATCCTCTGTCAACTTTGTCGCTGCCTCTCATTCAGCTAAGCTTGATTATCAGTGCCGTGCAGACAGAAAATGGACATGTGCACAAAGCCTTAAGACTGAGAAAAAACTAAAAAAAGACAACTGTCACGTTTCTCGCCGATTACAACAGTGCACGCCAGGCAGGCACTGATGAAAGGAGCCATAACGAAGCCCTTCTGCGAGCTACAAAAACCACTTCTGGTCTACATTATCTGTCACTTCTGCTCCTTCTCCCACTCTACTCTTCTATTTTTCCATCCTCTCCTCTCAATTTGTCTTCCTCTCTCCTCCTCCTTCCTCATCACTTCTCTCACCTTCCCCTCCCTCCTCCTCACTCCCTGCAGCGTCTGTGCTCTGACAGTTATGTGTGAGTGGAGCGTGGGCTGCTGCTAATTTGTGCAGAGTGGGAGAAAGCTGTTTTGGCTTGCGGAGGGGGAAAAAAAAAAAAAGCCCAGTTTAGCCTTTACGGCAGGATAGATGGATGGATAGACATGCCACACAAACACACACACACATTCATTAATGCATGTTTGTTTAGTCTGCAATTTTCTCCAAACATCACATGTGCATTCACAGATACAAACAGATGCTCAAACCTACATTCACATCCAAGAGTGGAAGTGACTCTGAAAGGTGCCGACTTCTGTTCCTCTTAGTACCTCCTCCTGTGCGCAATTTAGTCATCCTGATTAATATGCACCCAAATCTGTTTCCATCACAGAGTCTTCCTCATCATCCTCCTCAATGCTTCTCTCCCTCATTTTTTTTTACATTTCCGCTGCAAAATCTCATTCACTCTAATTGATGCTCATTCCAATTTTGATCCCAAACTTTTTAAAAATGCACAACCGCACACAGCCTGGTGACTTTAAGGTCACCAGCGACGACTGCAGCTGCTGCAGTCTCATTAGGGCTCGTGTTGAAATGGACTTCACAGCAGAGAACAAACACACACGCACACACACACAGGAAGTGTCACTGTTGCTCTTGGCACACAGTTAATTAATTCTAACACATCTTATGAATGTGTTAATAGAGCATTGTACAGTGCTTATTCCAATAAAATGCTGTTGTCCTTTTTTTGGCAGGCATTTAAACATTTAGTTATTCTTAGGGCTGGAACAAAGTCTGTATTTTTTGAGTGAATTTATTCAGCTATTCAGTCCAATGATTTGACCATGGAAGTAAACACTAACAAATGCATTAGCCTTCAGAAACGATCAGTTAGACTCATATCCAGGCGCCTTTTGTTCAACATTGTTTCTCAGCATTTTAAAAGCATTTACAAGTGCAAATGATACTCGAACAAATGCACATTGCAATTAGTCCAAAAGGACTGGTTGATGAAAATGTATCTTAATGATACTGACATTTTAAGTAATTTCAGGTGAGCAATGCTTGAAGCTGTGATATTTTAACTGTTGGTTTGTGTTATTTACTGAAGTGAAACCACTCCACTTGCCGCTTAAGGAGGGAAGGTTCACTACAAATCAATAAAAGATGTTCTGCGTGATCACCTTTATCCTGGGATGAAACACTTCTATTCTGATGGCAGTGTTCTTTTCCAGGATGGAGTCACTGAATGGTTTGAGAAGTATAAAAGTGAAGTGCATCACAGGCTTCGGCGCTCAAAGTCACCAGATCTCAACCTAACTGAACACTCATGGAAGATTTTGGCCCGATGTGTTACTCAGCGCTCTTCACCACATCATCAAAACACCAAACGAGGGAATATTTTTTGGACCGCTGGTGTTCCATTTTCCCAGCAGAGTTACAGATTTGCAGATGCAATGCCAACGGCCACTCAAGCTGCTCCGAAGACAATTCATGTTTTTTTTTTTCCATACGATTTCTCACCTGTGTGCATCTCTGCTAGTCCTATTCCTAACATCGAGTCATAACCCAAAAGCCTGACAACGATTACCAGTCAGAAAGTGAAGAGGACGAGCATGAGATTTTTAACTTTCATAGTGTGTGATATTATTAATAAACTCTTAGCTAAAAAATGTGAAATTTCATCAAACCCACTTAATTCTGTATGTCTCATCTAAACATTTGCCAAACATAAACCAGCAGTCCTCTGACAAAGAGAGCACAAGTATGGAAACACTGAAAATCTAAGTAGTAAAATATCAACAGTGTGTAAATGAACTATTTTTTCCAGGATTGGTAACAGTAATGGACACAGTAGGGATAAAGTTGTACATTAAGATTGCAGTGTTTTGTTGTTGTTTTTTAAATTTTGTTTAATTAATAACCAAAGAAATTCCATTTACCATTCTATCTTTTTTTGTAATTTATGCTATTCTAATGTCTCTTTACTTTTAGTGGTTCTGTTTTGTGGAATTTATACTGCAATGAAAAATGAGCCAACAGTGAAAAATAAATGTCCAGAAAGTCCTTGAAATTCAGATTAAACAACAGAAAACTATGTGACTAACATTAAAGAGATAGTGATACTTGTTTGACATTAGTTTTATATCACGGATTTTTGTCCTTGATATTTTTTGCTAGTGTCATTTTACCTTTGTCTATGGAAACGCATTCACATGTACAGTAAACACCACAAAATACAGAAAATGTGTGTGTGATAGGGGTCTAATGAAAATATGAAAATGTGTTTAACCCACACTGGTCCCATCTACCATTATTAGCAGAGAACGTGGGCTACAGTGGAGCTAATGCTTTTTTTTTTTTTTTTTTTTTTTAGAAACCACAGATTACAGTGCATCATAAAGTTTCACATTTACTTTTTCTCTCAGTATGCTCACTCACCCACACATTTGCATTCCCTCCGTTTCTCTCACTTGGTAGGGAGTCATTTAGATGACCTATAAATGTCAATATCGCTAAATTAATCTCTATCTGTATTAAAGACGTCAGCTCAACAAAGTTGATATCTAACCCACGTTCAACCTAGGGCAAGAGCGGGAAAATGAAAGAGGGTTAGATAATCTGTTGGCCTTTTCAGACTGCGTTGGTCTAAATAAAGTATACACACGTGGACAAAATTGTTGGTACCCCTCAGTTAAAGAAGGAAAAACCCACAATTCTCACTGAAATCACTTGAAACTCACAAAAGTAACAATAAATAAAAATTGATTGAAAATTAAATAATCAAAAACAGCCATTACTTTTGAATTGTTGATTAACATAATTATTTAAAAAAACAAACTAATGAAACAGGCCTGGACAAAAATGATGGTACCTCTATAAAAGATTGAAAACTATTTGACCAGAGTGACATGATTAACTCAGGTGTGTCATTTAATTGACATCACAGGTGTTTCCAAACTCATAATCAGTCAGTCTGCCTATTTAAAGGGAGACAAGTAGTCACCCTGCTGTTTGGTGAAAAGGTGTGTACCACACTGAACATGGACAACAGAAAGCGAAGGAGAGAATTGTCCCAGGACATCCGAAAAAAAATTATAGACAAACATCTTAAAGGTAAAGGCTATAAGACCATCTCTAAACAGCTTGAAGTTCCTGTGACAACAGTGGCTCATATTATTCAGAAGTTCAAGACCCACGGGACAGTAGCCAACCTCCCTGGACGTGGCCGCAAGAGGAAAATTGATGACAAATTGAAGAGACGGATCGTTCGAATTGTATCCAAAGAGCCCAGAGCAACCTCCAAAGAAATTAAAGGTGAACTCCAAGGCCAAGGTACATCAGTGTCAGATCGCACCATTCGTCGTTGTTTGAGCCAAAGTGGACTTCATGGGAGACGACCAAGGAGGACACCACTGCTGAAAAAAAGCCAGACTGGAATTTGCAAAAATGCATGTTGACAAGCCACAAAGCTTCTGGGAGAATGTCCTTTGGACAGATGAGACCAAACTGGAGCTTTTTGGTAAGGCACATCAACTCTATGTTCATAGACTCAAAAACCAAGCATACGAAGAAAAGAACACTGTCCCTACGGTGAAACATGGAGGAGGCTCAGTAATGTTTTGGGGCTGCTTTGCTGCATCTGGCACAGGGTGTCTTGAAAGTGTGCAAGGTACGATGAAATCTGAAGACTATCAAGGCATTCTGGAGAGAAATGTGCTGCCTAGTGTCAGAAAGCTTGGTCTCAGTCGCAGGTCATGGGTCTTCCAACAGGACAACGATCCAAAACACACAGCCAAAAACACCCAAGAATGGCTGAGAGAAAAGCGTTGGACTATTCTAAAGTGGCCTTCTATGAGCCCAGATCTGAATCCCATTGAACATATGTGGAAGGAGCTGAAACATGCCATTTGGAGAAGACACCCATCAAACCTGAGACAACTGGAGCTGTTTGCTCATGAGGAGTGGGCCAAAATACCTGTTGACAGCTGCAGAACGCTCATTGACAAATACAGAAATCGTTTAATTGCAGTGATTGCCTCAAAAGGTTGTGCAACAAAATATTAAGTTATGGGTACCATCATTTTTGTCCAGCCCTATTTCATTAGTTTGTTTTTTAAAATAATTATGTTAATCAACAATTCAAAAGTGATGGCTGATTTTGATTATTTAATTTTCAATAAATTTTTATTTATTGTTACTTTTGTGAGTTTCAAGTGATTTCTGTGAGAATTGTGGGTTTTTCCTTCTTTAACTGAGGGGTACCAACAATTTTGTCCACGTGTGTAAGTATCCAAGTCTAAATCCATTATTTTATTTTAAAATCTTTTTTCAGCATAGATGAAGAGAGGAATTTCAAAGAGAGTTTAAACTTTATGCATCTACATTATTGATAAACCCAGTCTTTAAAGACCATGAATGTGTGCATTTGTTAATAAAATATATAAAAAGAGTCCATATGAACCCTATAATCTATGATATGTTTTGCATGTGTCTGTATGTGTTATTCAGTAGTGTGCAAAGATTTAAGGCACTAAAAGTTAAATGAACATGCCTTCAAAAATAATGTCCCAAATAACTCAAATAATAATTCCAACAAAGAAAAGTAAACAAAAAAATAGCTAAATCAAGTCAATATTTGGTGCTACCACCTTTTACCTTTAAAACACCACCTTTTCTTAGACTTAGATCGACTTGTGTATATACACTCACATGGACTTTTTCAAGGTACTTGGGAGTTCGGCTGTTGAAAGCATCTTGAAGAGTCACTTCTCTTCTGTGGATTCAGGCTGTCTCAGTGTCTTCTGTCTTTTCATGTAATCTCCAACTGATTCCATTATGTTGAGACCAGGGCTCTGTGGGGGCTATACCATCTGTTGCAGGACGAGTTCTTGTTACCAATGATAGTTCTTTTTCATTCTGACTGTCTGTGCGGGCTCACAATGAATTTGGGACCGATCAGACGTCTCCTTCATGGTACTGCATAAAGGAGAAGCATCTAAACATCTAGGGTGCTTAAAACTTTTACACAATGCTGTATGTGCAAACATCTGTCTGTGTGTTTATGCCATTACATGTGTCACCCTTGCAGTCATTAAAACATGCCATTAACAGCCTACATCTCCAAGTCCTGGCACCCATAGCTGTGACATCACTGCTGCATAAGCGTTTCCTGCTGCCACATGGGACAAACATACCGCTTGTGGGTTGATGACATGCTGATGTGGCGTGATCATCCTGTCAACAAGAACGTGAAACCCTAAAAAAAATTCCTCCGTTTACATGCACGTTCACGTAAGCGCAAATGTGCGCTGACATAGACTGTGCAAACGCCAAACGGAGTCGACCACTGAATAATACATTGTCATGTACTAAAAACAACACGCAACGTCAGCTGGTGGAAATGATTACATGCTTTAGACAAAATGATAAGTTTCCTCATAAACAGACACTGACAGAGTGTATTCTTAAGCCATACATTAGCAAGGAAGGGTAACCACAGTATCACGAAATCCCCCATTGAGCAGTAGAGTTCTGTAATCACCTGTGGTGCATCACACACTAATATATGACTGGATCAATCACTCAGCTCTCACCGAGAGTATTTCTGAGGAGTCTATGAGGAGGAAACCACTGGAGTTAGTAGTGGTATAAATACAATACAGAAACAAGGAAAAGTATTCAAATTAAGGCCAAGGAAAAGTCTTTTCCTCTACTCACACAAAATCTAAAGACATCTATGATATGAAAGTCAACTGACCGGCAAAAATCCACATGATTAATTTGAGCATCATATGTGTGTTTAAGGCAGCAGATGGTCATTACTGAATCAATGCAGTGGTTTAACCACTTTTTTTCATGAAATTACTTAATGAGTTCAAAAAAGATTCAGTCTACTGGTAAATCTCTTTGTAATGTGCTCTAGTTTCATTTCCACTCAGGTTTTCAGGTTTTAGCATTGATTCGAATGTGACAAATGAAAAGCATTTGTGTCCCAACGATCACAACAACAAGACTGAAAACCACTAATTTATCAGTCCATATACAGCTCACACACAGAAATATACACACATAGAGGTCCTACCAAAATGGTTGTGCGAAGTTGGTTTGAGAAGCTCCAGAGGCTGCTCCTTGCTGGTCAATCCACCTGTCAGAGAGTAAGAAAAGTTGGGTTAAATATGATCATATCAACATAGTTACTATCAAAATAAACTTTAAACAATTCTGTATGACTAGATTATGAAATACTGGATAAAGGCTGATATGATTCATTTCAGTCATTTCTGTGAGCCTCATTAGAGACAGCAGACGTGGACCCAGATGCTTATGAAATCTGGATAAGTGAAGTCTGTGGTAAAAAAAAAAAAAAAGTACAAAACAACTCAAGAAGGCGGCATTCACAAGGAAGATGTCACTTTTCACAGTGTTAAAAGGATCTGATAAACATTAGGCTTGTTATACTTGGTAATAATTTTATAAGTGCTTTTCTATTCTTCAGTCAGAAGATTAACTCTCACTATGCAAAGAACACTTCCAGCTCATGTCTGAGGGATCAAAACAGGTTCATATGGTTTAGAAGTTTGCAAGTTTAGAACTAGGTTTAAAGCATGTCGAGGACCATGGTCCTTAATCACCATTCTCTTCATAATTAACTTGTTTCTGAAAGGTCAAAGTGAATGGAACACATTGGGGTTTTTTTTTTAAATTTGTCACAATGTGACCTAGTGTCACCTGTAACCACGTTACCAATAGAAGCTATAATATACTCTTGCCATCTTGGGTCTGGCATGTCCCACACAACATTAGCAATGTGGTCAAGAAAGTATAAGGACAGTTGGTATTTTTTTTGCGTGTGTGTGCATGATGTTGAGGCCTGTGATTTGCTTGCAATTCTCCATACGCTATGCATGGACATGGGGGGTATTCAGGCAAAGTGAAAGAAACAAAAAAATGAGGCAGTGCTGGCTTTTAGTCTAACTTCAGGGTGCACATTTGGACATCAGATGAACTGATGAGATGCAGGAACTTCATCCTTTTTGCCCCCCTACTTTTAGAGACAGGTGGGTAAGTTAACATAAATGTAAATTTAGTATTTATCATAACTGAAGACAAAGATTCATCCAGCTCTTGCAGCCATTATTAGCTTGGGTGTTCTGATTCATCTTTAGCGAAACAATCACAAGTTCATCTGAGCCAACATCAAGTGGAAATGTACTGTTAGGACTTGAAAGAACCTGGTTACCTTGACATCGTGTTGCTTTACTGTATGAAAAAGTGCTATGAGTTCACATAGTGGGTGAAAATATCTTTAAATTAAAATGTCATCAACTCACGATCATTGTTTGTAAAATCAATTTGATGGAGCGAAGCCATTTCAATAACCTATCCGTGTGTGACTGCACTGGACACAAAGCCTGCTATAATTAGCCCTCTGGACTGAATTGTTAGGCTTGCTAACATACACCAAATTTCAGCTTCTGAGTGACACTCAGCCAGTTTGTTACCTGTCACTCTTGTACCTGATGTGCTTAATTTTAAGCTCTTTTGTTGAATCTCTACACCAAGTTTCTGTCTACCCCGCACATAGCTGAGCTGAAATTATGCAATCACTCAGCCTACTTCACTTTAGCTTTAAGATTGGCAGCATGAAGGAATGATGGGGTCAGTAATCCTGCAATTATCACCACTTTCAGGAAGAAAACTCCTGAAAGTTGCATATTTCTAACTGTGTCTACACTCAGTGGGTGTCAGTGAAGACAACAGCAGGCTGTCGGAGTTCAGTTAAAGCGTGTGCTACACAACAAAAATATTGTCGAAGCCTGAAACGAATAAACATTTTAAAGACATCAGCGCTTCGCAAACCATAAAGCAAATCTAAAGCATGATTGGAAATATGTCTTCATCGGCATCACTTCTGCATCAGTGGAGACAGACACGAGGAAAGGAAACCTCATGTGAGAGAAAGGAAAATGTGAACGGAGACCATGTGCTGTGTCACACATGAACGAGCAGCAGCACATGACATACCCACAACTACTATGGATTTTGTTTTTCTGGGTTGCTAGGCGCTATTTTCAGCCTAAGCAGACTGCTCCATGATTAATACATGATGGAGGGAGGGGTTGAATTAAATATTCATTTCATACACACAAACGCACACCCCATGCTTTTCTGGAATTTCATATTCCGAGCAAAGCCTGCTTCCTTTGTTTCTTTATCAAACATTAGATACTAAGAACCCATATCATGAAAACATAAACAAACAAAAACCTGAGAAGAGAAGAGAAGAGAAGAGAAGAGAAGAGAAGAGAAGAGAAGAGAAGAGAAGAGAAGAGAAGAGAAGAGAAGAGAAGAGAAGAGAAGAGAAGAGAAGAGAAGAGAAGAGAAGAAGAGAAGAGAAGAGAAGAGAAGAGGGTTTTGAATGAACAGAGTATTATAAGAAAGCTGCATACAGTATGTGTGTGTACGTCTGCATGCGTGTATGCTTGTGCGTTCATGTCAGTAGGGTGGCAGTGGCAGATGGCAGAAAGACGACACCAGAGCTTGATGGGCAAGACACAGTCCAAGCAATCACACACTCAAACACACACAAAGAAAGAGTTGTAATTGCAAGAGAGCACAGTGCATCTTCCCTCTGTTACAATGACAGCCATCACCTCATTTTTCATCTTTATCTTTGGTCCTCCCCAAAATCCTTTGCATGACTCATGACGACAGAGTCGCCGACAAAGAAAAGGAGTGCGATGGAAAAACTGAGTTGCTGATGTGCGTGTTAATGCAAGGCCACACAATGTCGAAATACACAAGGAAGACAGTACGTGCACGTGTATATTTATCTGTGTGTACAGGAAACGTATCTCATGGAAACCGGGCACTTTTATAGGTTGTCGACTGCGACCACTATGACCTCTAACGCCTGGGCAGGAAGGCAGGTCAAGTACTCTGCCCTAACACACGACGATGAGAGAACGTCTCCATGGCAACCATGGGAACAAACAAATATGCAGAGAGAGACACTCTTGCACAGATAAAGACCTGTGTCCTTTTAATCCTTGTGTTATAAATAACAGCACTACATTTAAACAGCTTGTATATCTCATAATCTGAATACATTTAAGTTTAACAGCTTACAGGTGGTCACGATGCTAGATATCGTTACTATATTCTGCTGCATTCAAGGCCGCTGATAACTGCCAAACAGACCATAGACAACAAACTGAATGGCCTTGCGTGGAGAAAAAAAAAGCAGTATATAACATCAGGAGATTAGAATTGTTAATGAGATGAGGACAGAAATATACAAAATGAAAAAAGAAAGCACCAACAGCAACAAGTCAGTTTCTCTTCATCATGTTCAGCCAGTGTTGTTGCCTGGAGTCTATTGTACATTCTATTTACTGCAGATCAAGACGAGGTCTGCTGAGAGGTTACTGGATTATTGGTCTTGCCAATTATTAGATCGGATATTTACTATTTACTTAATGATTGGTACTGCTACGTTTTTCATCCAATTCCCAATAAAATAAATTAATTTCAAAATGTGATATTTTGGTAACAGCCTATTAACACTGAAGGATAAATGTGCAACAGTTTTCTTTTCTTCCAGCGTACATAAAACATAAAAAACAAAAGCATGTTAATGTATTTTTGTCTTGGAGTGTCAATACTACATTTTGACACTAGAACATATAAATCTAGAGCAAATCTATGTATAAACGGTCTTCTTAATCATTAATACTCAGTAGCAGCCCAGGGGGGAAAAAACAAAACATGTCAGCCGAATACCAACACTGCCCCCACTGTTTACATTCTTATTTGTTGATGAGTACTGCTCATCTCTGTAGACGAGCATTATCCAATACATGCAGTAACCGGGAGATTTGGGAAAAACAGTAGATAAAACAAGCATTCTGATGCTCAAAAAGATGAAACATCTATCCGCTGACAACTCGGATCTCTCAGTATTCATGACAGTCATCTATCAAGCGAAAAATCCTGACGGTTTCAGGATTTGATAATGTTGTCCAGTTCACACTTGCAAATTGAGTAATGTCGGCTTTTGTGTTGCTGCTCTCAAAAGCAATTTCCCTGCTTGATTTTCAGAACATGTTCTAAATCATCAATAAATGGAAGAATATATAAAAAAGAAGGATATTTAAGCATTAGATTTTTTTTACCAGACAATCCACTAAAAACAGTACATTTGTACACCTTGATACTTTAAAATTCTGTCATTTTATTGTTTAAAGGATGACAGATCTGCTACTTTGCACTATACTGTGACTGTGTAAAAAATGTTCAGAACTGGGACTTTAATTGGCTAATCAATGGGTTACATCTGGAAAGCTATTCTGGTGACAGTATCCTCTAGCCAAGCACTGGTCTAATTCCCTTGCCTTGCTCTCGTCTCACTCCTGATTACCAGCCACCATAATGGACAGAGTGCCTGTATACACAGTCGGCTGGAGAACACAGCATGTGGACACTCGCACATTTATCTGCAAAGCACTTTTGTCCACTTTAAACACGGTACTTATCCGTGCTGTCCAAATCATGTCACTCGTTGCCTCAGAGTTTTATTGAATAGTTGTCCTCTCTACAGTACAACTGTTATCTGCAGTTATGGTGGTAACAAGAGATAAAGTTCAAGAGAGATGAGGCAGAGAGGTTCACTGCCACTTACAGCTCATCCTGTGGTCCGAGCTCTCGCTGTGTTGGCAGTGTTGCAGACAGGAAAGAGGAGCACTTGGAATGGCAGAAGGTTTTAGTGGGAAAATTAAACCATAACAAGAGGCAGTTTTGAAAGTTTAATAGTGTTAAGAAGGGATATGACACATTTTATACGACTAATGGTTTTTATACAGTCTTTAGAGGATGGGCATCATAATGTACTGTACTGTATACGGCATATGGTTATTATTAAAGTAAGTACTGTCCTGCAGGGTGTTACTGCTGCGTGGAGATGTGCAGCACAGTTACAGAGAATGCCATGTGATAGATACTTTAATGTGTTGGCCTGTTTGACCTCTGTCATATGCAAGCCTCTCAGCAAAAGTTAAGAATATTCCCCAGTGACATTTAGGAATATACATGCGGTCAGTCAAAATAAATATATGCTCTGAAAAAGTACATGTGTGCCTCCAAGCTCAGGGAGAAAAGTGATTTGCTCTTTTTCCATGTGTCATATCCCATTTGTAAAAGCCTAGATGTGTCGACAGACTTCCTTGTGGATAGACATACGTGATCACCGCATGGAAAAGGAAGAGGGGGAGTGCCAAGATACCGATGCCTGGCAAGATGACAAGTTGGCTCAGAGGATAGCAGGAAGCAGGAGTGTCTGGTTCAGTGGATACACACCCGGTGTACAATGCTGAGGAGTACCCTTCCACAATGCAAGAAAAAACACAGAGAGAATACATGAAGATTCAGAAAAACACACTCTTAGACAAAGGCAGCCAGTGTGGTTGAACATGTTTAGTAGCACACACCTTTCCTCCTGCTACACCGTGGAAGTGCCAAGCTGTCTTGTTTTGGGCCACTTTTCTCTCCACCTGAATGGCAGTCATCACGACAGCGTGCCAGTCACACAAACCTGTTTGGTCCACTACAACTCAGTCTGGTGTATTCCGAGCCCTCGATATCGGCGTCAAAACTCTGCCACCCTCCTCTCTGCCAACTATGCCATCCTGTCTGCTGAGGCTCCACCAAAATTGCCCTTCTGCTACAACCAAACTCTGAGCCAGTCTGAGAGTGTGCCAGCAACGCCAACCTGTCACCGCCACTCTAAACCACAAGATAATCTGCTGGGAAGCCAGCATATGAAGAGATTCATTCCAAAATGAGATATCTATCGTGTGACTGACTTTTTTCCAG
Source organism: Acanthochromis polyacanthus (assembly GCF_021347895.1). NCBI lineage: Eukaryota > Metazoa > Chordata > Actinopteri > Pomacentridae > Acanthochromis > Acanthochromis polyacanthus. The sequence continues at coordinate 21,981,863 of NC_067126.1, read as the reverse complement.
ATCAACTTGAAATTTCTGCCTTTAGTATAGAAAATTGTCTCTTTCTTCAAGTCAGTTTCCTCAAGAAGGTTTAAGTTCTGCTTGAAATAATCTGTTCCTGTGATGCTAGTCGTAAGTGCTTCTTAAAAAAGATGAACAGGAACACGACAAGAAGTCTCCCTAAACTGAAGAGCTAATTCTGTGTGGCGTCCAACCCTTGAACAACATTGCCATATAGGCCTTGCTGTCAAAATACCTCCTGCTTCTTTGTGAATAACAGCACCTTAAATTACCGCAATTACCAAATCTCGAATGCAATAATTAGCGTTGATGACAAAGTATTTCCCTTGAAGATTAAGTTGCAACATCTGTGGTCATTTCTATACAGTTTTACTCATGTTGTTAGTTTGCATCAGCGCACTGATGCAGAAAGAGAGAAAATACAGGACCAGTGGTTTATTCCAATTGCCATTAGTACAGTATTCACAGATAACCCTGTGGATTAGAGCTTGACTAATAAATTGAAAACGTTGAAATACAGGCTTTTAAAAAATGCTCTCACTGAATTTTCTGACCTTTTTTCCACTTTGTGTGAAGTTTTCCACCACAGAATACTGAGCTTTCAACTAAATTCTATATCGCTGTGTAACTCGGTCAAATTCTTAAAAATGAAAAAATATAACTAATATACAAATGTTAAGGATTCTGTATCTAGACTGTTGTTACTGTTATTCATTAATGGTACTGATCAGTATCTTCTGTGGGTCTGTAGTATAAAGGTTAAGGTGTCCATTCTCAGTTAGTAGGGCCTTGTCTCCTTGTCTTTTTTTTTGTCATTTTCTGTTTATCTCTATTGCAGCTAAAAAAACAAATGTAAAAAGCACCAAAAAAACAGTAATACTGGCTAACTTCAACCTGAAAAATCCCATGTTAGTCAACCAGTACAAGTCATACCATCCGTCCAAACCAAACTTGTGTTTAAAGCCAAGATGTGACGGCAAAATAGCAGCATTTTGGGTTTTTCACATCATTATGTCCTCTCATGTAGCTCACTCCTTACTACACATGAAAAGGTGGCATTCCATGTTTGTAATGTGAATCAAACACAGAAAAGCAATTCTGGATGTTTTTTGACTCCTCCTATGTGCAGCACGAGACCCACGAATAGCTTCTTACCATTGCATTGCTAAAAACCACTTGTTGGTGTTGCGGCCATGTTTACCAACTACCCAGCACTTCCTCTGGGCATTTTAAACCTACAAGACAAACCACAGCATTTGACCTTATTTCTACCACTGGGCGTTTTTGTACATGTGTCTGTCTGTGTACTGCTATATATTTGTGTGACTCTGTGGGTATTAACTAGACAAAGCAAGACAATTTAGGTGTTTACAGTAAACATACATCATGTGTTTGTGCGTAGCTACTACAGTCATGTGTAAAAGTAAGTACAGGACAAGAACAAGAACTGTATGGATAACTTTGTTGAATAAATGATTGAAGAAAGCTACATTTTCTTCTGTTGCTGCACATATACACCATGATGATCAAATGTTTGCCTCTCAAAATATGTATTTAAAAAAAGAGAGTGAAAGAGAGAGAAAGACAACAGTTTACATGTGATATAGCTACTTTTTCAAATGACTGTTTATACACCGATCAGCCACAACATTATGACCACTGACAGATGAAGTGAATAACATTGATCATCTTGTTATAATACAGCCTTGAGTCCTGACATTCATTTGGATGTTTGACATGTACCATCCACCTAAACACTGCAGGTCAAGCAGGCCACCCCCTAATACCCCGTAGCAAAAGCAGACCTTGATGCCACTTGCCACCCTCAACATGACAATGCACCCCGACACACTGCAAAAGTTGCTCAGTAGTTTCAGCATAAGCCTGATCCAGGTAGGTCCCACCCTGCAACCCACAGGACCAACAGAATTCATTACCATCATTCTGGTGCCACGTGACATCCCCAGAGGTCTTGTGTCCATGCCCCACTGGGTCGGAGGAGTTTCAGCAGCATAAAGGGGACCAAAATAATTTTAGGAAAGTGGTCATAATGTTATGCCTGATCAGTGTATGTTTATTCAACCTGTCCAGACTATATCCCATGTCTTGCCTGCTGTCAGCTGGGATAGGCTCAGTATCCTCTGTGACAATTGAACGCATAGGTGGGTATAGAGTGTGTGTATAATTATCCACAATATAATCAAAAACATGGCAATGAATAGAAGTGTTTAAATGTAAGATAAGGCTGCATTTAAAAACTGCTAAATCAATTAATTAAAATGACAGTAGCTGCAACCCAGCTAACTAGAAGTTCAACAAGCCAGTCCATCTGGAGCACAGGCCGAATGTCCACAATCTGTAACTATTCATCCTGCAACCAAACAGGATAATTATTATTACTGGACATGTATAATTGTTGTTATCAAGTTAAATGTGACAATTGAGATTTTCGGTCAGATGGTCTGGTCCTACAATCTATCACTCTCACAGTGCTTCACACACAAAATAACTGTTCACAAACAGAGGCCATGTGGTCTGGCAGCAGGCAGGCAACATGAGGTAAGTCCAAAGGGAGACAGGAGATCCCTGTGACACATAAGACGGCTGCTATCCGAGCACGTTTGGGAAAGGCCTGAAAGTGTACAAAAAGAGAGACATCTGTACAGAAGTGGAGGGGTCACTGGGTAGAGAGAAGAGCCTTTCTGTTGGTAAGAGCATTACACATGTGGCCATCACATGGTAGATTCCACTTACTGGTTAGACAACAGGTCACAAATATTGTAATATATACAGCTGAATGCAAAAGTCTTGGCAAATCGCATAGTCTGTAATTTTTTGACATCAAAAGGAGCCCCTCCAGCAAACACACAAAAAAGAATTTCTTCAAATGTTAATGCACTGTTGCTTTATACTTTATGAACTTCAAAAAATAGACTGTATCACTCAGACAAAGTAGTGTATGTGCCTGCAGAACAACACTGTTCCAAAGGGACTGACTGCGTGAGATTTCTCGCTGAACATTACGATCACCAGCATCTTGCCATTTTCCAACGAATTGCAGCACTAGTTTGTGAGCTACTATTTTTAATAAACACTCAGGATAAGAAGTTCAGAGAAACTCCAGGTTAGATTACAACTCTGGATATCTAGGCTCTACAGTGTTAATTTTAGTCTCCGAGCCCTTTAATATCCTGAAGAAATCTCAACTTGTTTTTCATTTTACATAAAAATCAAAGAGGCAGAAATGATGGCCTATTCTTAAAGTAAAAGTGCTGACAACTCCAGCTACACTGTATACAAAAACCACCAGTTTGAAATACAGAACTGAGGCATCATAAGGTTAATGCAAAAACAATCCACGTATTTTCCTCGAGCTGTCTCAAATAATAATTTACAATCACCCATTATTCTGTTTCGACTTCATCTTTGTTCCAGTCTGATCCTATTGCTCATTAACTTCCCCTTGCACACATTGAGCGTGTATTTTAAAGAGGGAAACAAACAGAAACTGGACATGACATGCTAACTACACCACTAGGCTTCAAAAAACTGTAGTTAATTACACCTTTTATGTCTTACAGTGTGTTTTCACAAGCGGTGTATTCTGTGTGTGTTGATGCCTAGAATATGGGTGTGATCCCCAACATGTTCAGTCACGTTAAATCAATGTAACTGTGTGTGTACATGTGCGTGTGTGCATGCTGTTGAGGCCTGTGATTACGTACATTGCAACTCTCTATAGGCTATGTGTGTACATTTGTGTGTAGGTTTGCAGGCAAAATGAAAGCAACAGCATGCCCATGCTTCTCTACAGATCTGTGATGGTAATGGGGCCACCCAATAGCTAACAGATACACAATCCTGAGATGGTGAGTTGCAACGTGGGAGGAGGCATTGGTTCTGGAGGTGTTGTTATCCCATTCTGTATTTCCCTTTCAGTTTGTAAGCCTTTAATATCCTCAGTGTTGCTGTACATGGAAGCACAGATCTCTCGTGGATAATCTGTAGGTTTCACATGTAACCATCAGTTCTAATATCCCAGCTCTGTTTCTCAGTAATCACATATGGATTGTTAATGCTATTAATGAATCAATGCTAATTCTAATTCTGCTCATACTCATGACCTGCACCACTGTTACTACACAGAAGAAGCCGGTCACAGCTGCAAATGAGAAGGGAATTCAAAACTCTTGTTTACTGCAGTAGTTACCTAAACATGGAGCCACAGCTCTGAAATTCTGTTAAAACGGACACCGAATTGTGAACTGGTTTAAGATTGTGTTTTAATTGAAGAGCTTTACCTCTTACTCACCATTAGAGGATCACGACAGAATTTTACGATGGGGTGTGCCTTCCAAAAATAATAACTGAAAGTATCTTATTCCATTCTACAAATTTGGTTATTTGCCTTTGTAAAGTTTATGGTTAATGAAGGCATAACATTAATATTCATTAAATTAACATCTAAATCCAATATTCATACTCCTTTAAGCTCAATTGCCATCTTACTGAACTTTGAGGAATGTATCTAGGCATTTTGGTGTCTGTAAAGTTTGGTGTGATGCAGATATTGTGAATAACTGTGTTAATCAGATCTCAAATGACTGCCTGTGTAATGTTGATGAGACCTTGTAAGACTTGGTCTTACAGTAAAAGTGCCATAAAACCAATAATATATGCTAAAAAAATGAGGCTGGAAAACTCAAAGGACGTACAAATGTGGTGCTAATTCTCTGTAATTTTGCACCACAAAAGAATCCTGTTTATATGAAATGGCAATTTAATCATTTGTAGCTAATAAAGTTAAAGTCTTATTAAATGCCCACTCTAATACGTCAGACCACTATAAACATTGGCAAAAACCTTTAAAAGCAAGTCCAATACACGCCAAAGACCACAACTCATCAGGCAGAATCAGATTTTCAAAATGAGAAATGCTATTTCAAAATCAGCTTTAAACTGTAAAGTATTTACAAATAATAGGAATAAGTATTGTTTGTCGCTTGAGGCAAAATAAAAACAAATAGACACCCGTTCTGTTAAAAACATGAGCTTGCTTAAACACACACTTAAGAAATTGTACGAAAAAATGGTCAACTTCACAAGTCCACCAACAGATTTATCCAACACCACCATCTACTTCTGGCAATAAAACTATTGCAATAAAGAAACTTCTATGGTGTGCAAACCAATATTTCCCCTGTGAAGAAAAGCAAACACTTGTCCAATAACTGCTGGTTATCTGTGGTTCTGACTTAGGAGAATTATGAGACAAAAAGGAGAGTTAAAGAAATAGAAAGAAAATGCAAGAAAGTTTGAGAAAGACTAACATTTTGTGACAGCTATCTCACAATTTTCAATCATTGTCATAGTCTCTTGCTCCTATGGGTAGTTTTTTTCTTTTTCGGCAAACTATATGACAGCACAAGGCTGTAATAGCCAAGACAGGTGGTCAGAGTGGGTTGTCCCGGCCTCAGGTGCTGTTGGCAAGAGTGTAGGGTTATGAGGTGAGGTCAGGGGTTAGGGTGGCACACTTCACACTCTACAGTTTGTGTGTTGTAGCCACTTAAGAAATGTCAGCAGCATTAAGAGGCCCTGGAAACTCAGGATGGAAAGAAATCTGTTAGTTTGCAGCTTTATTGGGTTGATGGTGGCTATAAAAATCTAAAAATGATGCCCACACACACACACAATTTGCAAAACAACCCCCCAAAAAACATGCAGGAGGTAGTCTAGGTTTACTGCAACCAAGCATCCTGTTTTTGTTCTACTCTAAATCACTAATGAACTTAATGGGCGCTGAATCATATGACAGACAGATGCTAACATCACCATTGTTCGCCAGGTGATGGCCTGCTTCTCCTTGTGTGCTCACTCATTTTGGTTCCAACATCTCTCTCTTCATCCAGTCGAATGTGTCAAATCAGTAGCTATCCCCCGCTACTAAAATGCTTCCAGAGGGAGAAAGAACAGGCTTCAAAGGCACTCCTCCAGTTGATATGGGAGCCTCTATAAATCCCAAAGTTCCTCCCATCTCCATTTTCAACAGAAATCCTCCCTGTGTGTGTGAAACCTACTCACACCTCACCATCACACTCCTTTCTCCTAAATCAACTCTCTACACTCATCTCAGCCAATCCCCTGCCTGTTCAAACTAAAGTGCTACAGTATGGCTCTGAAGAGGACCTTAAAAACGGACTGTAGAGACCTTTTATTTCACTTTTGCTTGGCTTTGTCACAATCTTGACATAAAAATAGCTTTTATGACAGACTAGGATTTTCAAACAAATATCGATACTAAATTTGGTCTTTTGTTACTAATTTCACAAAAGATCACAATAATTTTAGTCAGTAAAATATCTGACGTAATAAATGACCAGTAGCGTTACTTAAAATACTGTTAAGTGTGAAACTTGCAGATAATAAAAAATAGATATGACAGAAAAGCTAAACCTGAAAAAGCCCTGCAGGCAAAACTTCAATTCTGCCACATTAAAACGTTGTATATATGTATATATATATATATATATATATATATATATACATACACCAAGATAAAAGGTGTCTTGCTAATGCTTTATGTATTTTACACTGACCTTGATTTGAACATACATTCAGAAAAGGTTGCAAAATTCCCCCAAAGTACATATTGCAGCATAGTGTAGCATTTATTGACTGCCTAAAGGAAATTACTTTAATCTGGGATGACAGGACTGCTCATTTACCACAGCGCGGTCAGTTATCAAGCCATCCGTCACCTTCAGAAGCAGCAGAAATGCAGGCTTGGTGATTTAAGGTCAGCACACTACGAGCAGGAAAACATTAAATAGAAGAGATGCTCTTATAATGAAAGTGTAGTGTGTCTGCAAAAACATTATACACTTACACAAGTTATAGTTGTATGGTTATTAATTATATCAGTTAATGTGTTAGTTTCAGTAAAGGTGGGCCACAACAGTCAACAATAGGCCTAATTAGTTCCGTCAAGTTTTACAGTGTTGTGAAAACAAGGCCATGAGTAGCAGTCCGTAGTGTAATAATGTATTCCTCCTTCTAGTACATTCCAGGAAGGAGGAAAAAAGTAGCAGCAAGACCAGTGGGTCAGCAGAAATAATCCAAACACACCAACTTTACAGCACACAGAAAACAGGGCCTGCAGAAGTGGGCATGAGGTTTCACTTGGTCATTTGAAAATACCTACCTCAACACTAGTAGAAAAGGAAGGAAGGAAGGAAGGAAGGAAGGAAGCAAGCAAGCAAGGAAGGAAGGAAGGAAGCAAGCAAGGAAGGAAGGAGAAGAGGAGCAGAAGCAAAGGTGGAGAAGAAAAAAGGAGGGGAGAAGCAGGAGGAGGAAAAACTGTAACTTGGTTGGGGAAAAAAAAAAAGGAGTCAATAGAGACAACAGTACATTTTAGGGCTGACTTATGTGTAAGAACACAGAGAACTAAAACACTCCTGAAAGTTACCATGAAGTACAAAACAAAAAGACACCTATTAAAAGATGAATATGAACTGGAACATTTTTCATACAATAAGCCAGCACATTCCCAGTAATTAGGAAGGAATTTCTTACATGTGGCTCTCTCTGACGTCAATCCTGTACCTTCCCAGAGTTTGCTTTCTCTTCCCCGGCGCTGTGAATGTTTAGTGTTAGGCTGGTTTTGGCACACCTCCTGGACTTGGGTGCTAGGAGAGGTTTGGGGGGGAGAGGGCGTTCCTTTGCTTGTTTAAAAAGCAAGCAAGGATGAGCATGGTAACCCCAGTTCAAGTATTTGGCTCTCCTGTGCTTTTGCAGTCTGTTTATGTGTATGTTGGCAATTGGCAAATCGGTGGAGTGAAAGGGGCCAAAAAGTTTGAGATATTTAGAGCACAGTGCTTAAAAGTCAGCGTGCTTTAAAGACATAACTGACAAATGCAGGCCTGGAGTAGCCAAACATACTGCCTAAGAAGGTACATATTGACTGAAGAAGACTATTATTTAAGGTGACAATGTGGCTCAGCTTTATGAAAATTTTATTGTTTTGATATTTTGGTTGCGCTCCTGATGGGTAACGTGTTATGTCGGATAAATCTAACAGGAATTAAATTAAGTAAATTGTATTGTAGCATTTGTTTCAATCGCACAATTTGTGTCATTTACCTGTTAATCCAACAACTAAGTTCAGGGGAAATATGTTGACTGAGAATGATGCCAGATTCACAATTTATCAAGACAAACGAATTAGAAGATGGGAGCACACACTTGTATTGAACTCACATGACTAATGGCACAGACTGATATCAGAAGATTAACAGTAGCAGTTTGCAGAACACTGTTCAGAAACTGACACAAACAGTTGGTTTAGGAACCGACAGGCAGACTCAAACTTAAACTTTCTAATGATTCCTTTGAAATAAAAACTTTAGAACTAATTCTAAGTTGGAAGGGGTTCCCAGTGCCCAGCCTTGCTGAGAGTAGATGTCCATCTTTGGCTCATGTTCTAAACTGGATTCTGTTTACTGTGGAACTGTGTGTAATGCCCTGACATCCTTAAGTGCAAGTGAATATTGGGCCATACATTTAGCTGATGACAGTCCTTTGACAGCATTCATCCAGCACATCAATAAGACTAAAACAATCTTGTGGTAACATTATACGCAACAGCCATCTGCTTTGTGCTGTGATCTGTGCGGCTGCTGAAACTGAGACAATAGCTGAAATGCAATCAGTTTGGAAACAGATTGGTGTTAGTGCGTGTGCGTGTGTAGTTTAGTCCTGCGTTCACCAGCACGTCACATAAACCAGACCAGGGGATTATCTGTAATAATAATGACTCACTCAGGTTTTAGCGAGAGTTTACTGTGGGATTACATAGCAATCTGATGCTGAGTGGATTGTGCTGGCAGTATGATTATTAATATTCATACTGGGCACTGATTTGTACTGTATGTTTGGTGTTTTTTTTTTGTTTTTTTTTTAAACAAAGTGTCCAGTTTGTACAAGCCTCCAATGTAACACAACCCCCCAATAACTAATATATACCTGAAATGAGACAGATAGATGAATGATTTGGAATTTTTCTACTTAGTGTTATCATTGTTATGTAGCATCTGGAAAGAGTTACACTTTCCAAAAGTAGTTCACACATTTCTGACTATATCACACTGGCACTTAATTTGACAAAAAAAAAAAAGTATCTAATTATTTGAATTAAAAATGGCTTAGTAGCTTATAAGTAATCCATTCACATTGTTACAAATAGCTGGACATTTTTAACCAAGTCCTTCCCTGATAACCAGAATGTGCTTGTATCCATCTTCTTTCTCTACCAAATGTCTATGGGAACAAGCCAACTGTGGGGATACTTACTTAGGGTTTAGTTTATTTGTTTTTCCCCCCTCTCTCTACGTGCCCAGCGCAGGTTTGCTTGAGCTCCATTGCTGAGCCTTGTGTGTGGATTCATAGTTCCCATGCCATCTGATGTCAACAAGCTCCTTCAGCAGCACTAATCCACTCCTGAAACTCCCCTAGATCAGTTAGCAATGGCAACAAACTGAAGGACAGCCAAGTTTTACACAAGTGTTGTTTAGAACTCAAGAAATCTCCTCACAAAAAATTGTAATTAACACAGAGCTCGTCTAATACGCTGTACTGTCCATCACTTTACTGCCGAACCAAAACTGAGTGAGGTTAAAAAAAAAATAAAGAAAGACATGAATAACCCAAATGAAAAGCTCAAATTCATAGTATAGAAGATTTCAAATGGAATGTTAAATGGAGGACAAAAATATTGAAAATCTGTATTTGAAAATTAATGAATCCAGATTAACAATGACACTATTAATCACATTTCAAATGTTTAAATGAAAGCATCAGTTCTGAATGTGCAATTTATGCAACATATACAGAGATTAGATGACTCATGGTTAAGACATTTAGGTTTATGTGAAATGGCATTTGGATCACACTCCCTAACTGTCCAAATTGATGGATGCTTTCTCTGTTCAGTCAACTTAACTAAACAAAACCCTTCAAGGTCAATCTCTTCACTCCTCTCCACTAGTAAGCAGTCCATTAGCCAGCTCATCTTTCCTTAAACTGCTGGCATATTTGGGGAGGCAGTGCTGGGGAGGGCTGTGCTGAGATGACAGAACTGTCAACATGGGCCTCTGACAAGGCAGAGCACTGCCATTACTTTCATGTGAGAGGATGGGTTAATTATAAGATTTGGTTTCTAATATGGAGCCTTTCAGAGGAAGTGCAGAGCTTATACCCGGTAATTAGACATAAATCGTTTGACTGAAGCAAATGTAGGGAAGTGGGGGAGGGGGTGGGTTTAGTAAGATCATGCTTTGTCTGTAGCAAGGGGAAGAATATACTGTTTAATCCCTTAGAAAAACAAACTGATTTTTTACATGGCTTTAAGAGCATATTCATTGAAATGTGCAGTGGTATGACCTAAACTTTATACTACAGTGTATATTCAGTTCTACTAACAATAACTGGAGTTAGCAGTGGAGCCTGGATCATCGACTTAGACATATGACGGTCGTACATATGATTTAGCTTTTATCCTCCACAATGGTATAAATACGGTAAAAATATGTCGTGACGGCCTATTGAGCCTACCAGAAAGACAACAATGTCCCTCTTGGCCAGTATCTACGTACCTATATCACACATACTCTGTAAAAAATCTCGACAGTGCTGTGTGGGACCAAAAACTGAAGACACAGAAATCACAAAACATCAGTTAATAATCTAGTTGTGTCTGTAATTTATGCAACCATACACCGTACATGGACTGCAATTGTAGCCATTAAAGGAAAAATTACAATCTGTGGCACATCCACTCATCAAACGGTTGGCATGGTGTGCATTTTTAGTGTAGTCAAAGCACAGTGTCATCTGCACTGGTGGACATTCTTGTTGCCACTTCTTGTAAACTTCATGAATATGAAAATTCACAATACAGCGCAAACAGCAAAGCCACATCGAAGAAATCTGATTCAATAAATGCAACCTTTTTTTAATCAAGGTAGCAGATACATACCAACTACACAGCTCATTAAATTGGGTCCCTTCTGTTGGAAAGAAAACACTTGGTTTCTTCAAGAGCAGCGATCTAATTGGTAGTGTTCACATATTGACCTTATGAAACACTGGTGGGAACACTGCTAAAAGCCTCACTGAGCAGCCTACCTCGCTGTTTTAAATGGCTAAGATGACAGTACAATGACACACAGCCACTGAAATGTTAGAATGTGAGTCATATTAATGAAGCAGTGACTGAAAAAAGGTAGATCCTCTCTGGATCACACTAATGAACCAACTGTATGACTAAACATGCAACTATTAAGGCCTCTGACCGTTACATTTTACGCCGTCATTTTATGTAGTGTCAGTCATGATAACTTCATTATTCACATGAAAAAGAAAACTGAAAAGTCCTTGACTGTGCTTGTCCTAGACAAACACGCAAGGAGTATATCTTCATATACTAACAGACACTGGCACGCAAACACAAACATATTGTATTGCGTTGCCTCCAATTGGCTCATTCCCCACACCAATTTTCTCCCTCTAATTACAATTAAAATAGTCACGCTTGTTTTCATGCAGTATAAGCACAGTAGCGCTGAGCTAAGAATGGATCACTTGTTTGTTGTGGTCAGGATGACAAAAGACCTTTGAAAAGCAGGGGCCCCTGTGTCCAGGCCTGACCTTTGCCAGCAGAGATAGAAGGTTGTCTCTTTCACTGGCCACAACACTTGCAGATTGGTTCTGCAAGCCATCTAGGAGCTAACGGGCTGTTAGTTCAAGCCCCAGTACATAAAGTGCTTTCTACTGAAACATCAGCAAGGACACCATATCACTGTATCAAACAACTTCAAGGACGCATACGCACAGCAGAATAAACCCATCCCTGACCACCGTAATTTTCCTCTATAAATCATCCCTATCTAATTCTGGATGTCCTTGAAGTCACTCCAAACAGTGCAGCCATTGACACTTACTTGCAAGTGGAGCAGCTCTGCTGTCCACCCTAATGGTTTCAATTTACTTTTAAGTAAACTGAAACCATATATTTTAAGTTTTCATAAGTAAGTATGTGTGCTTCTAACATCATTTTGCTGTCCTGGCATTTGCTTTTAATTGCATAAAGAAACAAGACTTTCATCATACTTCGCAACACTTTGCATTCTCAACATGCCGATGTTCAGGACCTATAAGGTTTACCATGGTTACCATCTTAGCGTTGCAGGTAAGCGTCCAACTTCAACCTACTGGGATTTCTCACTAAGTACAGCAGAGGTTGATGTCTTCAGGTCTTAAATAGCAAAATTACTGCAAACTACAACTGTTCTTTTGACTTGATGGGGATTCTAGATGACAGAGCAGGCAGGTATATTAAAGGCATTACAACCACCCTGTTAGGAATATGAATGTTTTCACCAAATTTCACTGGAGTCCAACCATTAGTCTTTCACTAGAAAAGTCAAAGAAGCACCAAAGTCATCAGGATCTGGGAAACATTATTGTGCAACATTTGTACCTATCCATCCGTTTGTTTGTTTGCTCCACAATGCAGACTGGAGCTTCAAAGAACTTGCATCTATTATCAAAAATCAACAACAATGTAACACATTAAATGGCATTAGATAGACTGCTATGGTCAGAGTGATGACATGATTTGGGCACTGTAATTTAGGTCTACTTTTAGATCGTTGTCAGCATTATTACAGGGCATTACTTCATTGGATAATGTAACAGGCTGCCTTGATCCTCTTCTGCTGACATAATACCAAGGTCAAAACATCAGTGGAGAGACCAGGGATGGGATGACACTGTGCACCTGCAGCTCAAAGCGATAGTCAAAGCCTGTAAAAATAACCCATGAAATACAAAATGGGAGTCTCAGAAATGTCTTGGATTACTAGTATTTTTTTTACTTGTTCCAATTTAGAACCAACTTCAAAATTAGTTGTAAATCAAAGTATAACACAATTAAATACCTTCTGTGGTAGAAAACTGCTATCATGAATACAATAGTAAATCTCACTGCCGAATTGGTGCTTGATGTGGTTTGTTTATTTGGGTTTTGGCATGAGGCTACTCAGTGTCTAGTGTGGACAAAAGTGGACGGGGGCCCCATTAAATCCGTGCTTCAAACAAAATGTCCTCTGTTCTCTAAATAAAATAAATCTGTGAGAGAGGAAAAGATTGGAGGGGGTGAGTAACTGGTGTCTATTAACATTGTCTTTAAATAGATCAAAAGCATAAATATGTCCCCCCTCTCTATCTTGTCACTACATACCCTGAATTAACTTTCATCTATTAAATGTGGGAAGTCGGCATAACAAAATAAAGAAGGGCTATTATTACACAGGTCTTAAATGTAGAATGTGTAAATGTTGCCATTTCACATTGACTTAAATAGAGTTTAGTTCAGAAGATAGTGTGGAACAAATGTCTAATTTGTTTTAGTGTACGTTTGACCTGGGAGAAAGACAATGATGCATGGAAGAAATGAGTCATGCAACGAATAAATGTACAACTTCTAAATAGTAAGACCGTTTTATGATGTAACATTTCTATGACAAAATATTTGTACCTTTGTACTATATTGGTCCAAATGTGGTCATGACATGATAAGAAATAAGGGGATATGTAGGTAACATTTACAGCCACATGCAAACATAAGGTGACATGATTACAAGATATGTACCTTAATGATCATTATATTTTTTTCTCATAGAAAGACTATGCTTTAAAAATATCTGTTAGAACATGTTCACAAGGTCGCTACACAGATTGGTGAATTTCAGTGGGAAGCCATAACAACAGTGTTACAAAATTGCTAACATGCTTTGGAACAAAGACGCATTACTGCCTTTGAAACACATTCATCCTAGAGACTTGTACGTTGCAACTCCATCATGTGGAGAAATTAAAGGCTACAGCAACCTTCAGAGTCCGAGTGTCGCTTTCTGCACCCAGTGTGTTTTCTACAAACTATCTAATTGTTCAGTCCACACAGCCCTCAGAGTACATCTTTGTCAGGTCAAATAAACATTCCCACGGAAGGACCAGCGTTTGCATGTATTACACGATGTGTCAGCATCTTCCATTGCATTTCCATGCGAGTGAAAATGCTTTCTGTGTGGCTTGTCATTGCACGGATGCTCATTAGAGTGTTCGCTCCCAGTGTAATCGTGTGAGAATGACAGTGAGCCGATAGACTCCGACACAAAGACAAAATCATAGTCGGGGCAGCTATGGGGAGGAGATGGTTTGAGCTAACCGCATTTCAGTGAGCGGCAGAAGAGCAACAGTAAGAATAAAATCAACAGGGCTTCATTTTACACAAATTATCTGAATTGGTAATGTCATCCCAGTGAACTGTACCTTAACGATTTACAGTTTTATATTATGTTTCAGCAAAATCCATTTTTGTGTTCTCTAATTTATCCATTATACATCAAACAAAATTAACATGTTGGACAGAAAAGAACAAATCCATCAAAGTGCAAACGTCTTTGACAATTAACTTTGGTGACAAGCTTACAAACTCACAGGTCACAGTGAGCCGTATTTTTTATTCAACGAACGTCTTCACACCACCTCATTTATCCAGCCAGTGGCAAGTCTACAGCATACCCTCGCTGTTCCATTCATCTAATAGGCTACAGCCTATGAAAGCTGGAGAAATGAGCTTGCTATGTTATGCTAATGGTTGTAAGAGAAGTCTGGTAAATTACAAAGTGGGAGGACGACAAACCTAATTTTCATGCAATTTGACTGATGACGCCTGCTGCTGAACTCAGTGATCTTGCATACGCTTTTACAGCAAGTTTCCTGGTACACCACAGTAAAGTCTTGATAAGATTGGAAAAAGATGTTTAGATACGAATGGAAGACTAAACGATCTTATGAGGTAAAACGTACAGTGGATATTTGCTTGGATATTTGGTTGAGACTAACCTTAAATCCTAATCTGATTACAGTTCAAAAGGTTTCACATTTACACTTAAAAAAGAAGTTATTGATTGCACTGAAATAGCTAATGTCTTCAAGATGCAATATTTGCAAAATTTTATTTAGGACAGCAATGTTTTTCCATACTGCAATTCAGATGTGTTCTTAAGACAGATTTTTTTTGTGCTATTTGTTGTTTCTGCTCAACATCTTACCGAGGCTACTTTTGAAACGTGATTTTTTATTTCAGTGAGGGCTTTAATTGTTAAGTAAAGGTTAAAGTCCCTCTCCAGTCATTGGTTAAACCCCTGAAAATTCCTCTGTGTGTCTCAAAATTACATATTTAGAAGTTTTTGTATGCTGAAAATAATCTCTTTCTGCCTTAAATTGGCTTAGATGCAATTCTACATCATTGTTTTCTCTTTAAGTTCCTGCGCCCCAACTCTACTCAAATACTGAAAATCTACCCTACACTTCACAATGACAAGGTTTCATATTAGAGTAATTCAATCATGCATGTTTGAACCGGAAACCGATTCTGAACAAGAATAATGAGACACAGAAAGCCGCACCCTGCAAATTGGTTCCTTACGTTTCTTATATATGCAACCAACAGAAGTCTGAATCTGTGGTAGTGGCAATCGTTTACTTATTTTTCTCATGATATTTCTTTCTGCATGTAAAATCCACCATATGGACCATAACAAGAAAAAAAACCTTCACGGAGGTCGTCTTCAAAGGTTTGCTGTCATGTATTGCCATGTAAGCAGCTTCATATCTCTGAAGATGCAGTTACACAATCAGCTAGTTATTTTCCTGAACAGTCATCTGTCATTCTGTTCATGTATCTGATCAACAGATAGTCAAGTTCTTTTTCTAAAGCATCAAAACTTGTAGACTTTTTATGACACTAAGCATGCATCTCTTGCTGAGTATAAACTGTAAAAACACTGTCCTGCAGTTCAATTTTGTCCTAAATAAGTACATATTTATCTATCACTAGTACATTTTCATTTCCTAACCCTAACCCTAACCCAAATCCAAACGTATGGCCCATGAGCCAAAACTAATGTCGACATAGCGATACAGGCCCATTTCCGGCAATCATCACTTCTGTCTTCTCATGGTACATTGCGTTTCCTAATTGAGTTGAAAAGCTAACTGATGATTAGAAAACTCTTGTGCAGTTATGTTAGCCATTGAACAAAAGTGTGATTTTTCATGGAAAACATGAAATTGTCGGGGTGACCCCAAACTTTTGAACAGTAGTGTAGGTTGATATGCTTTGATTTTACTGGACCGGCCCACTTGAGATCAAATTAGGCTGTATGAGGCGACTGAACTAAAATGAGGTTGACACCCCTGCCTTAATGTTATCAGTATCAAATTTAAAGAGTTATGGTGGCACACAAAACAGAGTAGACGCAACATCTGCTTTGTAACCCAGCAGGTGAACATCCACAGTCCTGTGAGGTTTCATCCTCCTGTGCTACCTCTTGCTTCCTCCTTTCTCTTACGAACTTATTTCCCAAGAGCAAGCACTTGTAAGATACTAAGTGAGCTACCACTTGTCATCATTCTTACTTGACTGTTTTAAAGTTCAGAGGTCGTAGGCAGTTCACTCTGTGAGGCTAAATATACCTGAAACATAAACTTGGCATTTTGCAAATCAACGACCCACACATTTATCACTAAACGTCCAAAACAGCAAGCATGTTTATCCAAAACACTGATAATATCCCAGTACCACTACAGCTCTGCGCACTGTGGGTCATGGCAAACAAGCAGACTGATCTTGTGTAAACATGTCAATTGAAACATAGAATCTTAAAAGTACAACTGAATCAACATTAAAACTTATGTCATTGCCGGATTATTGCTGGTTTTCGACAGTTTTATTGCCATATGGAAGAAACTCTAGGAGAAGCAGTCCTAATGGTTATTTATTTAAGTGATATTTACTAAGAAGGAAAGCTTTTTGTAAAAAGGCCTTCAAATTACACACATTCACACATGCAGGCTGCCAAAAGCAACCACAGGAGTCTACTCTTGGCAGCTGAGCAGCTCCAGTGGAGCAGTAGGAGTTCAAAAGCCTTGCTGAGTAGAAGGCTCGGAAAGAGGAACATAATATGTTCACTTAAACAAACCTGATTTCCCCAGCTGAATCTGAGTTATAAAGCTAGAAAACTCCTCGTTTAAAGTCCTCATCCTCTACCTCAGGAAGGCATAGTCATACACCATTTGTGGCCGACCAAGACTAGTTTCTTGCTACAGGTGGAATTTCAACAGTTAACTGGAGACTTGGTAGTGTAGTGCTGCTCATAAAAGTCAGGTTAGGGTTGAGAGTGTTCTGTGATTTGAGCAAGCCAAGAACAAAAAGACCCACTCTAAAGCAGTCATTACAATGATGCAGAATCACAGTACAGCACCCTACTCCTGCCTGCGGGTGCTGGGAACACAGATACCAGCTTCTGACAGAGGAATGAGGGAAGGTATCTGCGAGGTAACCTTAAGCAAGACTGTGTCACTTTGTGCTGCAAATGCCCACTTTGATGTCTGCAAAACTCTGTGAGAGCACTTTGAGGATTACGCTGCTACTTTTAGCTCAAGTATTTGATGTCAACCAGGACCAGATTGTTTTAGGAGTATCAGAAAAAGCACATACAAACTGATAAAGAAGCAGGAACTCCTTAATTTACAAACTAAACACACTAAGTTTATTGCAAACAAGTTGACAATCCTTCTTATGCTGTCCACTCTGTTTTTCGAGGAGGCAGTCTTAAATCTTACTTAACCTTCAGTGACATTTATCACCACATCAAACAGAAACACTTGTTCATGAAATGGCAGGTGTATTAAACCTGCACTAAATCAAACTGAAAGTGTCAGACTGGAGATAACAGTGTTGGTTTAGGTTTTGTTATGTTAGGCTATATACCGCGGTCTGGAGGAGGGCAGATAAGTGATTTGTAATCGATTATAAATCCATGAAACTGAGTCAGTTTTAAAGCCAAACAACTGTTTCTGAGAATAATAAAGATTAAAAACATTTTTCTATATGCTTAAACATCTTTCCTGAAGAGCGGGACCTGCATCTTTTAATCATCACGCTGATACTGTGAGTACAAACCTGCAGGGGATGCCAATCATAGTGAACACAACAGCTCCGTGGGGCATTTCATGCATTTTTAGCACACTGCGGCACACAGCAGAGCTTGAAGGCCTCTGTTTCAGGGATTATCCTCGGATTAGTGCCTGGAAAAGTTCATTCTGCCCTGGGAGACCAAGGGTGCACTGAGCCTTTCCTAACAGGGATTGTGTAACTGCTGGGAACTTTTGATTTTGTTTTGTTCATAGAAGCAGGAGGATTACATCCTCAGAAACCCACCTGACCTGCCTCCCTCTTCTCCGCTGTCCCCTCTTGAACCCATACAGTCGACTGCACCTCCCAGCCAGATGGGAAATACAAGATCAGGATCAAGATTCACTTTATGGTCCCGCATTGTCAGAAATTTGGATGGGGCTTCCAACTGTGCTGTATCCATAAAAAAAAGAAAACATTTGACATGCAAAAACGAGAGTGATACAGCTACAGGGAACAAGAAACATCCAAGAAGATTAAAAAAAAAACATACAGGAAAAGAGGAAAAAGCTATTTTAAAGAAAAAGTAGACAGAAGTGCAACAACTGGGAAAATGGCAATCATTGATATACGTAAAAAAAATATAGCTTTGTTGGTTTTTACATTGAATCTATCCCAAATGAATCCACCGTCATTTATAAAGTAGTTATAAATAGTTTTACATTTTTTCAAATGACAATGTGGTATTCTCAGTTTCTTCCTGATGGCAGTAGCTAGCACTGTGTAGCACATGAGATGAGTTGGTTATTATCTTTTTGGCTTGCCTTTGCACAGCCTGTTTGTAGGTAGACTGCAGGGATGGATGCTGTCTTACACCCATTATCTTCCATGCTGTCTGCATGAGTCTGGCCAGCTTCGACTTCATTTTCACAGAGAGGTTACCAAACCAAGCTGTGATGCTGTATCTAATTAGGCCACCTGATAAAAGGCTGCCACAAACTTCAGATGAACACCACGGACTTAGTTGCCATGAGAAGCACAGATATTGTGCTTAGTAAGCTGCAGAGGGTATTAACATACAGTACCTTTCAAAAGTTTGGGGTCATTTAGAAATGTCCTTGTTTTTGAAAGAAAAGCATTTTTTTCAATGAAGATAACATTAAAATAATCAGAAATACAGTCTCGATATTGCTAATGATAAATGCCTATTCTAGCTGGAAACGGCAGATTTTTAATGGAATATCTACATAGTGGTACAGAGGAACATTTCCAGCAATCATCACTCCTGTGTTCTAATGCTACATGGTGCTAGCTAATCGAGTTGAAAGGCTAAGAAAAGGCTTGGAAACCCTTGTGCAATTATCCTAGCATGAATAAAAGTATAAATTTTCATTGAAAGCATGAAATTGTCTGGGTGGCCCCAAACTTTTGAATGGTAGTGCATCTGGTTTAGGTTGCTGAGCTGCCAGTCTTTTTTTAACATATTGCTGCTTGCTTCAACTTAAATCTTCTCTTTGCACTGCAGTTGCTTCAATTCGCTCATGAAACTTTTGGTCTTGTATCTCTGGTCCTGCTTTTCTTTCTAACAGGTGACAGCCTGACAGCTCAGTGGTTAGGGTGCAAACCACATGGGGGCAGAAACATTAAGTACTGAGTCCGTGGGTCAATTCCCAGCATGCTATGCTGCATATTATTCTGTTATTCTGTGGTTGCCCATATCAGATACCCTAGATTCTCTCTCCCAGGCAAAGTGATGCCATCTTCTCTCTAAGTTGGCATGTGGAGAGATGGCTGCTGTGCAATAGGCATAAAGCTACCATAGGTTGCTGTTGAGCTGGAGTATATATCAACGGTTTTTCATTCCAAAAGTCATACAACAGAGAGTTAAATCAGGAAGTGGGGGACTGGACTAAGCCTATGAAAGGGAGAGCACCCTCCCATAAGGGACATTCTAAGGAGCAAAGCAAGCATATGCAAGGTAGCAGAGAAAATGTCATCACTGGCACTGTACTGTTTGGAAAATTTTGGTATGGTTGTCAAGCAGAAATGTTTTTGCCTTTATTAAATAGTCAGTCATTAAATACACTTAGAGAAAGCCAAGGAATGTGAGAAAGGAGAGCATTGAAATCAGATGAGGTAAAGCACAGCCACTTGGGAATTTAATCAGGGCCTTGCTCCTTCAAAACTGCACCCATTTGACATGTGTCCTAAACACTTCGTTATCAGCTGCAGGACCACAGATCCAAGAGCAGACGTTTTGTATCAGAAAAGAAGCAACTTCAGTACAGGGAGGAGAGGTTAAGCTGGGGCACAAGAAATCCATGCCAACAGCAGCATATCTAAGTGCAGACGTACAGTTTAGGGCAGCAGCAGAGCAAATCTGAGTGAAAGCAATATAAATGCAAGAATTGAGTTTTGAGAGGGAACATTACCATAACTGAATGCAAAAATCAAGAAATTGTGCTCTCAAGCTGAAATACACACATTCTTGAAGAAGACAGTAATATGTTCCTACAGTAAAATGCCAACGTGTTTTTACGAGGTCATCATAGATGACCACAGGTCTGAGGTCTCCCACTTGTCTCAGATTAAACAACAATCTCCGGTCTCTGTAATGTTCAATACCAAGCTACAAATCAAATACTTTCAATGGACTTATAATTTCTCTGAACTTGGAATAATGTTACCAACAACTGACGGAGGGGCACAAGGCCTCTACCATCACTGTACTGCTTGATTTTAAGCAGGAGGCCTGAGATCGTCCTTTGGCAGATGCATGAGAACAGTTTCTGTAGGACACGCCAGTCGATTGTGATATTTAGAATGACCAGATGAAGGAGCAATTTCTGAAGTGGCGGGTCATCTGCTGTTTCATACTTTATGGTTGAGTAATTAATTTCTTTGCCTTCTTATCCCCATGCAGGATTTCTCTTTTCTTATTCCACCAGAGTCGTTCGCTAGGCAGAGAGAAGATGGGGAGAAAATGTGAATCCTTGCAGAGTGAGCTTCCCGGACTTGCATGTTCTTAGAGGAGCTCATTTCCAGCTCTGTATTCTTATGCTGGGACTCCACTAGACTAGCTTTGCATGATTCACTGTTTTTGTTTTTTTTAAATCCTTATATATCACCCCTCTTCCTGAAAAAGGAAATATTAGCTCCAGGCTTTTCTAGGTCCTCCAAACTGAAAGCCCACATTCTTCTTATTGGCCAACTTTCGGAAGCCTGCCAAGGAGCAGCACCCACACATAAATTCTCCTTTCAACTGAAAATGGTAACTTCTTCAATTCATCTGTACATATTCTGAACCTGAATTCAATCCAGGACCATAACTGGAAAGCACAAATATCCACGGTGAAGATTACAGCAGGACACTTCTGCTTAGTAAATATTATGCCCAATACCTGTTTATTATGTGACAACAGTGGATTTAGTATTTCAACGACAAACTGTAAATGCACTTTTATTTTCTACATATGCTCTTGCTCATGGTGTATGTGTGGGGAAAAGTGCTAGAATACCAGTTCAAGTTGCACATGTCTGCTGTCGACAACACAGCTAGTAAAATGTTATTCTGTCTTTGTCTAACTACTGAATGGTGTTGGCAGGACGGTCCTGGAGAAGAAAATCAGAAATCTGTCATGAGTTGCTATCAGCAAAAACAGTTAAAAATAAATAAATAAATAAATGATAACTTTGGTAACCAAGTATTCAAAGAAGTCTGAAGGCCTGAGCCTTATTATTTCAAATTTTGGCCAAACTTCGAGTCTTGCAACATTGTTAAGTATATGTGAAAAGGAAAGAAAAACACAATATGTCTCACTTGAGTTTTGTATTGATAGCAGTCTGAACATCTGAGTCATTCTGATGGGTGCGTACTGATCCAAACCATGACTTTTGTAATCCATTGCACCCATAATGTACTGTGTCATCTCATGTTTCAGGCCTATATTGGAGGCTACAGTTGTATCTTTGCCAAAACTATAAAACCCACTGAGCTGTAATTACATTCTTGACACCACAAAGCAACAGCTCTTGAGGCATGTATAATTTCAAGACAGATCTCTTTACTGGCATGTCTGCTGAAAGCCAGACAGATTCAACAAGAAAAAAGGTAGACACAAATTTTGAGTTTTTAAATTTTCTAATTTAGTTCCAAAATCAGCCATAAAAGCATTATCTGCTTATATAATGATCGCTGTTTATTTGAACGAACGCCACACAGCAGTCGGAGCACAAAACCATAATTCAATTCTGAGCCTTTCTTCCGGCAGAAGCAAAGCTTTGAATGCTTAATAAATTCTTCCGAGGGCCACATTGCACACTTGTTTCATCTGACAATGAGATTACTGGAATGGAATATTCTGGAAAACTGTGGAGAGGAAGACAATAATGAAGCAGTAATCTTATTTCTCCACAGCAGCTTCCATTGTTCTCTTAAAAAGGCTTCTGTTTAGTCAGATTCAACTCTCATTCCAATCCGTCTTTCCATTGAGAAATATTTTGCAGAGCCAAGGATAAATTAGAACAATAACATTTCTGAACTACTCAACACAGATAGGAGAGAGAGCTATTGTGTCAGTTTGGACAATCTCTAGATAGCAGTGTCTGCTATGAGTGCAGCATAACGAAGCACAGATCAAGGGAGCAGCACCGCTCTCTGTTTAACTTCCTTAATAACTTCCTCTCAATAAGCTCCTCTAAACTTCATTTTGCCTCTTGCCTCGGTTGACTTCAGCCATCTTTAGACAACTTCAAAATGCTCAGACTAAAACCGTCAATTAACACCCGCAGTCTTTTCCTTGTGACAGTGGCCTCTGTAAATTAGGAATCATCAGCGTGGGCCAGCAGGTGTTAAGCTCCCTTTTTGAAGATTATGCCTCACTTTCCAGTGGCCTGGCCCAGACACTAGCCACTCTCTTCTAATCCACCACTGCAGGCTTTTGATAGCTCCCACTGCGAGTCTTTATTACAGTTACTGATTAAAACTGGGAGCCAGAGAGAGAGAGAGAGAAAAAACAGACAGATACAGAAATGAGAGTGACAGAAGAGAAGGAAGGGCAAGTGAGAGAATTAAAACTACTCCTATTTCAGAAGCAGGAGCCTAAACTGTACGGCAGCTGACTTTGATTACCTCTAAATCTGATACTTAAGCTTAAATTATGATAAAGGAAAAACCTGATCTAAAATATCAAAGTCCAACACATTTGTTCCATATTTTGACAGGGAATGGTGCCTTCAGAAAAGCTTTAAAAAAAAAATCACAGCCCTTTATTTTTAGCTGAGCACTGTAACATTAAAATAGTCAGAGCATTAAAAACACAGAGCTAGAACTAGACATGGCCACAAAATTGACTAGAAAAAAAAAAAAATCTATGAGTATCACAGCTGTAAAAGAAGGAACTTTAATCCCACGTAATGATGTTGCAAGGCTTGCTGGAACACAATGCAGAAAAACAACAGCCTTATCTCGCATCAGTTTACACTCCAGCATCATTTATAAGACACTTATTGTGCTGTCATTCCTCTCAGTAATGTCTCTCCTCCGCTCTGTTACTCAAGAGGGATAAAATCTACACACGGATGCAGTCGTCCCAAAAACTTGACATGAATTATTCACAACCATCTGCCATGGATCAGCAGTCTGAATGAGGCTAAAATAAGAGAGGAGGTGAGGGGTTTTTTGGTGATTTTTTTTTGAATTTAGTGATGATTATTTTACTGTTAACTTAAAATATAAGAAACATGTTTATCCTAAAAATAAAAAATACTTCTCAAAGCACCCCCCCTCCCGATACCTCAATACTGCACAGCCATGACAGACAAACTGACAATTCTTTACATGCCAACCAGCTAGCCTAAAAAACTACATGTTTTTTTTTCTTTCCCCTTACAGAACCCATCTGCCCTTTGGTTTGTTGCATGTATGGTGATAAAAGGTTGTGAATCAATCCTGGCAAGGAGAGCTGTATGAAAAATCACATGAAAATAGAGTAAGTCAAATTCATTCACAGGATGGAATGCAGAGAGTATGAAGTTCAAAGGGAAATTCAACTATCTACGACACCATCCAGTAGTGAAAGGGGGTCTTGGTCCTGCTTTGCAGACACAGAATCCAGCAAGAAAAAACTGACACACTCTCTATAGGGTGGCAACATAATGCAGAACTACCATCCAGCGGTAACTATACCATCACGAATAATTCAAGAGGAAGAGTTTCGGGTGAGTCCATGAGGAAAAAACATGACTAAGACTAGTAAACAATACCAACACCTACAAAACCCAGCATTAGCCTGTTTTATGGTTAGACTGTAGAGGCCTCAGAGCATTTTTAACAAGCTTTACACAAGGCCTCCAGCAGCAGACGGCCCCTCTCTGTTTGTGTTCCAGGCCGGGGAGCCGCTGTGCATGACGATTTATTGACGCAAGATCCCCCCTCAGCCAGGACCTGCCACAGATTACTGCTGCTGGAGAGGAGAGAGGAGCGGAGGGGAGGGAGGAGAGGGGACAGAAGGGGAGGGTCTCGCAGGGATGAGAGAGTTTTTCTGTGTGTGTGTTCTAACTCTGCCTCCAAGGCCATAAACCCAGTTTCAAAATGCCAAGTAGCATGTCAACATGCCAGCCTTTGCCACCCAAGTTTAAGTCAGACAAAAGGCCTTTCAGTGCTCTAAAATGGCGGTTTAAGAATAGGAAATGATGATCCGTCATAAGTGGAAAAGGGCTTAGCGATGCTGCACAGGCTGGAGGGCGACAAGGAGAAAATGAACTGCTAACAGCCCAGGAGGTGAAATTGAGGAGTGACGGCTTCATTCTGAATTTCTGAGCACCCCAAAGTGGAGACAGGTCTGGCAGTTGCAATGTTTTGGCTTAGTGCAACATTTCAACAGAACTGCCCCTCGCATATTTCTGGGGTTACTTGGTAACAGCTGACATTATGTAAGAAATCTGTTTTCCAAAAGATCATGTTTGTCCATCAACAAATATCCTACTAGTGAGTAAAAAGGCTGCATCCCTTATTGAACAAATTAAATAAGATGAAAAACATGTGGTTATAGCACAGGCAGCTGTGGATTCAGGTTGGGGCCACTTTTCCATCGCCTGGATTTTTGGTCCATGAAAGCACATAAGAGTCGGATGATGTCTATGAAATAACCAAAAAATTGACAGACACACCTCGAAATAAAATCGACAACAGTAAAATTGCATTCATGCACAATAAAGTTATGTTAGAAACGTGAACAACAGTGCGCATGTTGTGAGAACAAAACTGAGAGCACAGAAGTGATCAAAACAGGAGGAAAGTGAAAGAGGAAAATATGGCCTGCTCTAACGTTTCACTTACATAACGTGATGTATTAAACAAAAAAGAAAGAGGTTGGGGAAGGAAATCACAGATATCTTTGAACTGTGCCAAAAATCCACCGCATGTGACGACCTGAAACATCCACTCTGACGCAAACCCTTTTGGCTGGGACAACACCGTGTCTCTGCAACAATTAGCCAGTGGCTGTGACATCAATCTGCACAGCATGACCAAGACAACCAAAGCATGATGGGGAGGGGGGGACACAATTGGTCCTTTGTCTACTTTGATCTGCAGTTGAGGAAAATCCAGATCTGTACCATGGTTGGGATTAAGGGAAAAGGTTTCTGAGCAAACCATATGAGCAGCTCTCATTGGCTGAGGTCAAGCACACCAGTTTTAAGTATGCAAAGAGAAACCTACAGTGACATGTTACTCATGTCCAGAAAAAACAGCTTGTGTCAACCAAGCGCAGTTGCTCAAATGACATTGAAATTTAGTTGGAATTTAGTCAAGTGCATTCAAAATGATATTTCAAAGGAAAGTCAACATTCAAATGAGTCCATCAGCACTGCACACACCAAACAACAGATGCTATCCTTCTCTGACAAGCAAGAAGCAGAGGGGAAACACAATGAAAGAATGAAGGACAGTCATGGCCAAAATTAAAAAAAAAAAAAAACACAAAAACTTGACAACAAATTTCTGCCTTGGAAGCCAGTACAAGTCATTTAAAAGTTTTAGAGGGGAGAGCGATGCATACAAAAAATGTGGCAACACAAAGAAAAGAAAATGACTCCTTGAACTGATACCACTGAGGACAGTGCACTAAACTCCTCCCCTCATTCTCTCTCAGGTGCTAGAAAAGGATTTTTGTTCAGCTAAATTTAGTCCCAAACACAGGACACTGCTTTTCCCGACATCAGACCTTGTGTGACCAACCTGCTGCGATAACAATGTGGACACGTCACAGCCTTCTTTTAGTGGTTTGTTGTCGGTGTTGCCTGATGTCATGTTCATCACCTGATTTAAGAGTGTGTGGTTACAAAATCCTGTGTATAATGCATCCTTGTCACAGGGTATAAATATGAACTAGGGGTTTGGGTTTAGACTTGAAAACTTTCATGACCACAGAATCAACATGAAGATCAGCTACCTAAATTACTCATCAGAATCATAATCGCTTCTTTCAAATGTTACTTTGTATCCATACAGCAGAAAACTTTTCCATGTCAACGCAACTACAATACATACTCACAAATAATTAGTTCCTGTTGTAAACTGTAACTTATTGCTTTTTTTTACATTTTACCTTGTCGACTGTGAGAGCTCATTGCTATGGTTGCTGGTGCAGGTGCAGACTTGATGGAGGAGAGCAGTGAGGGTGTCAGCGCACCTCTGTGGTGGGTGTATTGACCACCATGTGTTGCACAGCCAGGCGAAGGAGGGACACGGGGGAGTCGTTTCTCAGGGCTTCATCACACCGAGCCACAGGTGGAGACCTCAGTGGTGTGTTGGGGCAAGATTCCTTCCACCAAACAGTCAGGCTGTGAGAAACAAATGCAAATAAGTGTTATCATATGTATGGGGTATTCCAGCTCATGTATCATTGCAATGGGTTGTGGCTACCAGGGCAGAGGATACCAGGCACTCACAGCCAACAGCAACAGTTTACAATATCTGAAATTAATTTCAAAATTTTTTGTTATTATAAAGTATGAATGAAAGTACACCAATTTTTTTAACCCTCCTGTTATCCTCATTTACGGGCACCAAAAAAATATTGTTTCCTTGTCTGAAAAAAAATCCAAAAATTCAGCAAAAAAAATCCCCAAATTTCTAAAAAAAAACTGTATAACGTTCAGGAAGAAAATTCCAATAATTCCTTAAAAGTTTCTCTTAAAAGTTTTGTTTTTAAAAAAAAGTCCTAAATTTGGCAAGAAAATTCTTGTAAATATTTTCAAAAAATGAGTAAAACGCTTACCAAAAAAAATCCTAAAAACAGCTAGAGTGATTGCATATACATATTTTCTTGAAGAACATTCACAAAAAAAAAATCAACCCAAACTCAGGGAAATCACCTGGATTTTGGTTGATTTTTTATGAATGCTCTCAAGAAACATTTTTAACGTTTCTTTTGTTTACATCAAAAAATGTTCAAAGATTTCCCAATACTGTTGTAAATGTGGATATCAGAAGTTTCACTGTGACAATATTTTTTTCCCACATTTTCAAACTTTAAAATGGGTCAATTTTGACCCGCAGGACAACACGAAGGTTAAAAAGATTTTGAAAGCAACCGTTTTAACTCTTTTGTCAGTGGAGTCAATCTGCTGAACCTAAAAAGAAACGTCAACCCCATGAAAAGTCAGTGAGAGAGGGAGAAATTAAAATACAGAAAAGAATGTAAAACACAATGGCTTCATCCAAGCACAAGTTGTATCACATGCCTGTTTTTCATAAAATGAATCTGGTTTCATTTAAACCATCTGGGTTTACTAAAATCACAGCATGTTTACATAGCCCTGTAAGCGTCGTTAGTTCTACAGTGTCTGTACCACACCCAGCCAGGGACAACTGCTTAGTTTGGTCTAATAGCTGCATCGACCAGCCACAACATTAAAACCACTGACAGGTGAAGTGAATAATATTGATCATATCATTGCAATACTATGTTCTGCTGGGAAACCTGGGGTTCTGGCATTTTTGTGGATGCTACTTTGACATCCACACAAACACGTTACCCCCCAGCAACCCACAGAACCTAAAGGACGCAATGCCACACATCACAGGACAACTCCAGAGATCCCATGCTCAGAAAAAAAAAATTTGGGCTCCACAATGGAGACCTACACAAATAGGGTTTTAATGTTGCAACCGATTCGTAAAAATAAAAAAAAGAATAAAAAAACAGACCAAAATGCTACTATAATACACTGAAGTTCCTAACAAGCCACATTTCATGATAGTAATGTGACTGCACAAGTTTTAGCATTTGATGGCTTCTCCTGTCATCACTAAATTTTTTATTTCCACAGCTTGCATGGTCAGCTGGGGAAGTCAGTGCCTAAATAAAAGGCTCTTCCTTTCAGAAGAACCCAAAATTAAATGTAAACAGAGGCCTCCTGAAGGCTTAGACTTACCTCTGAGTCAACAGCACAACAAAAAAAAGGAAGAAAACTTTTCATACTGTCTCGCATGTGTGCGTGGGTTATGCAATCAAAACTGCAAGGAGTATGTAAACACACGCACACACACAGACAAGTGCGCACACACACGTACACACATGCGGAAGCCTCTGGCTATTCAACCCTAACCAGCAGAAACTAAAACTCACCTCTGTCACAACTAACAGGTGTCAACAGCGCTGAACACAAACAAGTGGTAATGAGAGCTGCAATCAGTCAATAGAAACCCCGCAGTGGCCACAGTAAAGTGTGCATGTGCTCCCTTTCTATAACAAATACACACTCGCACACTTTTTGCTGTCCCCATTACTTTAAAGCTGTTAAACTGAATCATCGTCAAATAAATAAGTTCAGCGCAGTTTGGCCGATTACAGCTTCATGGAAACACATTACTGCCAGCCCTCTCCATGGCCTGACTTCATTTATTAGGAATTATCATCGAAGAAAAACAGTCCCTTAAGTATATGACAAATTTAATGGAAGCCCAGCTTATTAATTAGTGTTGAATGTGGAAAAACTAAAGGCAACATGCTGGAAGACTAATCAGATATTTGAAGTGTTTAAATAAAAAATGATCTGCAGTTTTGCCTTCAGTCCTAATACGAGGATAATGAAGTTCAAGCGCAGGCTGTCGGCTTTCATTTCTGACTTTAAGAAAACTAACATCAATGTGTTGCGATGACGAAGTACTGGTTGTTTATTTCTGATATGCACTTAAAGTTCTGTGCAGTTCCTCACAGTGTCCTTAAGACTAGGGCTGAACATTTATTCAAAATATTCAGCAAACTTGCAGTATGGCCAAATGCAAATTCCATTTTATTTTAGCATTGAGGTAAATGGTGAAAAAGAAACACTAAATAACTGTCTAATCATATTTTCCAGATAAAAGGAAACATGCTTGTTTGATACAGATGGCATAATATTCTTATAGCAATATCTGTCAAGGTAATCGCTATCTCATTTTTTTCAACCAATCGTTCTACCCTAAATCAGGCTAGAGGTAAAATAACCAGAGGAGAGATTTTCATGTCTGTGTGAATCTTTGACATGGTGTAAGTTTAATCACATGTGCACAAACAATGCTCAGATGACATGACCCAGAGGGACAGTCAAAAGTGGGTGTTGATGATCTGTCGAGGCATGAGGTGTCAAAAAAAAGTCCTCCTCAGTCTGTCAACTGGAGGGCAGCGGTGCTATTCTCAGATCAGCCGCCTATTTTCGTCAAAGGAGTCGTCTGTCACACAACAATCCAGACTGCGCTTTTACAGCTTGTTACACTATGTCAGCAATGACCCAAAGGCATTTAGTCCTCTCGCTCTTTCTGCCACACGCATACAGTGTGCAGCTTAAAGAGAAGCCAAAAAAAAGCTCCTTTACCGACAACATCGACCTGCAGTTTGTAAAAGTCATCTCTTTCAGCTGTGCAGCTTTTAATATCCCCTCCATGTCATACTACTTTTTTTCTGAAATCAAAACTGTTCCTCGGGGATCCCATCAAAAATGTATATCTGTACAACACTGCAGGTATTTTTCCTACACAGTGCCGCCATAAAACACATCACCTGCATCTTTTCAAGCGCCTCATTTTCGCCAACTGACACTTAAGATCGGATGAGATTTATTGTTCTTGTGCAGTGAAGTTTGAATCTGGATGCCTTTCATGGTACTTGACAGGAAAACAGCTCTCAGGACCCCTTAATGGACTTCATTTCCCAAGCACTCTGAGCACTGCCGGGAGTAATCATGATGGCATAAAAATAACATGTGGTCGGATAGCGAGCAGTAAACAACAATTAAGAGACCCCTTGCATAGCTCATGAAATGAATCACTGAAAATGCACTTGTGCCATGAAGACTGCTTCAGCCTCTCAGCCCTAATTGACTATGAATTATTCAGCTGGCGAGTGGGATTAGCAGCATCACTTGTATGCCATGGATTGACATGTTCTTGAAAGCTGAGGTAGGACTGCATGAAAAATTCCTAATGATGTGATGTTTTACTTCAGTCAATACTGATTATTGTTGATAATTAATAATGACTTATTCTAAACAAAAAAATAAGGGTTACTTAGAATTTTTCACTTTAGCCTATTTATTGAAGCACATGCGCAATGATTTTAATGTTTGAACAATAATGAAAAACAGACAAAAATAAATAAATTTACACGGAAGCTTCTGAGTGGCCAGCCTGGACCAGAAAGGGGACCTCGCATTCACACACATCCCAACATAAAGTTAACCAGCTCTCAAAGCAAAACTGCCAGTAGTGCCTCACTGAAGTGGAGACATAGGGTTGTGGATGACTTTAAACAGTGTAGGCCATCTCGCAAGGGCATCCCTGCCGACCGTAACCTCCACCAGAGGAGGTCTGTGCGTGTGTGTGGACACACTCAACCAGAGCCAAAGGCACAGGTGGCTGCAGACTACCACAGAAGCCACGAGCAGAGTGATGGAGGGTGAAGGGGCTTCATTATCAAGGTATGACAGGCTGTTTATGAGCCAGACAAGCAGCTTGCTTGGAGTTTGCTCAAGCAATTGAACTGTGTATTTTCATTACATGCTTTCATGGTTTGCATCTGATGCATTAAAATGAACCTATCGAGCATTCTATTAAACAAATTCTATAGTGCTATTGAAGAGGTGTCATCCCCAGAACATCAGTATCACTCTATCCTATGAACACCCCCCGTCAAAAGTTGTAGGACACTTTCTCATTCAAATAAATTAGAACCAGTCCTAACACTTTTGACGGGGGGTGTATATGAAGTCTTTATAATGAGCGATATTAATATAGAAACATTTTTCAGTAAGATACAGTAGCCCCATAGGAAAAGCATTGCACTAACAAGAGGGATGGATACAGTGTCACACAGTCATATCCTCAGCTGAACCAGTGACAGTCAGACGCAGTCTTTTATGAGGAGTGAGGCTTAAAGTCAGTAAAACACAGGCAAGTAACTAAGCAAAAGTGGGTACAGAGAAGAAACATGACAGAGGGAAGTGACTGAATACATGACCGAGATGAGGGGGTGACATTACCTGGCTTGACGGGCTCTGCAGCAACACAACACTTTCTGTCGCTTGTTTGTAAGTGAACATGGTCAGCTATGACCGCAAGACATCACATGAATCAGCTGTTGGCTAAATGGAGACAAGACGACAAACAAGGAGGACCCGTATCAAGTGGCACAGGGAGATCATTTTTCTTGTTGATACAGAACTCCGGCAGCATGGGGACAGTTGTGTGTCGAGTATGGCCAGGAAGCAGCTCAAACACAACACAACTGTGAATATGATAACAATACAAGCCTCACATTTTTCTGTGGTTGCAGGATCAAGTATCAAAATGAACGACTGAAGATCAGACATTAGAAGATAATCTGTAACAAATAAGAGTAATTAGTAAGTTAAAGGTGTTACAAAATCCTGACATATCCCTTTGAAAGGGTAATTTATGGTTATAAAAAAAAATTGTTAAAGCAGGGTGCAGCCTATACTTCATTGCTTCTGATTTATGCAGTCATTTATAGGAATACAGGCCTCCAAAAAAATTCTCCAGGCTTGCACTACATTTGTCTGCAGATGTATTCTCTTATCAGCAATAGATCTGTATGATCCACATGGTTGTAAATTTTGAGCTTCAAAACTCGTCCCTGTGGTCCATTGTGCACATGGGTAGGTAACAAATGTACGTCATACACATTCTTGCAGCTGAGTGAACATTACAACTAGTTTTGCTGTTATGCCGGCAATCCAGTTGAAGTAGTTATTTTTAGCTGCCATTAGGGCTAGAATATTGGGATAAAATTATTTTTTTCTGACAAATGTTGCAATTGGAAATTGATTTG
Source organism: Acanthochromis polyacanthus (assembly GCF_021347895.1). NCBI lineage: Eukaryota > Metazoa > Chordata > Actinopteri > Pomacentridae > Acanthochromis > Acanthochromis polyacanthus. The sequence goes on along the minus strand of NC_067126.1, from coordinate 21,949,487 downwards.
CAATGATCAAGTCATGTGTTCAATATTCACTGTGTCACAGATTTTAAACAACTCAGAGAATTACCACATCAGACATCAAAAATGTGACTGTAACAAAAGGAAAACAACTTGAAATCCTGGGTCAGACATGCTGCATGACCTTGTGATTGGCAATTTGCAAAGTTTCAAACTCCACTTTTAATTTCTATTTGTTCAGCCCCAGCTCCCAAACTAGACACCCACAAGAGAAACCCCTGTCTGCAACATAAGAAAGAACTGTTAGATTTTCAGCGTCCCTATTCTTGAACTACTTATCTGTTACAAGCCAATCTGACAGAAAACTTAACCAAGTCTAAGCCAAATATCCAGAGATTTCATCAAAATCGCTCTCTACGCGTCTCAGTTTTTTTTAAAAATCCTAAAATTGACATTACTTAAAATTCAGCACAAGAAATCAAATAGATAAATACAAATCTGCAGTCACTTCAGCAGCTACCAAATTTAGGGCCTCATAAGTGAAACTGTTCTGAACTGCAGGCTGATAGACAGAGATGGAAACAAATACAAAATGTAACTAGGGTCCTAGATCATTTTCATCATCAGGTGGGATCAATAGTATGGGAACATGAAATGTAAAGAGTTATTCAAGGCACTAAATACAAATAAGATATTACAAATTAACAAAACATCCACAGCACATACACACCATTTGATACACATGTACACTACACATATATTTCTCCATTCAAACCCCAGATTTTTCCATCAGTAAAGAGACATCATGTAACAGTCACACTCATAACGGGACAAGATGTCCGCGGCACAATAATGCCGATAACATTGGTCTCCTGAAGTCTTTTTTTTTTTTTTTTATCAGAAGGGAAAAAATAAACCTATACATGTCTTTGGGCTATCAGCAGACTCAGTTCCTTAGTGTCTTTAAATGAAATGGCAGACCATGCCTTTTTAAAGGACTCTTTATTCTTCTCAGGTCATTGGCCTTGAACCTCTGGTCATCTGCTCTGAACAAATTTGCACCAGTTTTCAGCAGTGGATGTTCCGCATTGTTCACTGGGGTACATTGAAGTCAAACATCTGAGTACAAATTTAGTGTCAAAACTGAGCATTTTTTTCTACACCAAGTCTATTACAATGATGATATGTCTGTGATTTTCTATTTAAAACTAAAGGCAAACTAAGTGATGGTATCTCATCAAAATTCTTCCAAATTAAGTCACTCAAAACTTTGGAACCCAATCCATGCTGAAGGCCTGTTTTGCACTTTGAAGGATTGGCACAAATTAACAATGAACAATCAAAACTGGTATTTGTAGTACCGTATGTGATTTTGAAACAGAGCACTTTAACAGTGCATGTATCATGTACATTCACTCAAAAATATCTTGTTTGGGTTCTTTTTATTTTTCCTTTCTTACTTTCTTTCTTACTTACTGGTTCAACTTTGCGAAACCTTACAATTCAGTTAAATGTCAAATGAAGCTCTGTAAATATGCATAACTGGGGAAGGATGCAAACGCACCAGCTAAATGCCTGGAAATTCACTTTCATTGCATCCTCTGTGTGAGTTTACTGGCAGCAGAGAAGCTTGATGTTTTACCTACATATTAAGGGTATGGATTTAGCAGACCTACAAACTCTGCTATCTTATTCCCTAGATGAGGACTATAGATAACCTAAACAACATTCAACATCTTCTGCTGAATGGTTTGAGAGTTTAATCCCTTAGAGCAGTGTAATCTTATTCAAGAAAGGTCTCATTTGTAAACTATGTTTAAAGTTTTTGCTTGGTGGGAAAATGCTATGACTGCCATGTTTCCCTTGAATGTGACGGTGAGGAATCCTGTGGAACCTGGAGAGCAATGCCGGGTTGGCGATGACAGTTTTTGGCATTAAACACCGTAACACACTATGATGACAACCTTAAGCCAGGCCTGTCTGCTTCAATCTAAATGTGAGTCGTGTAAAATCTAACTATCATATTATATCATGGTGAATACTTGCAGCCAAATGGAAACATTAGAAATGTTTGTGTGTAAAATGTTATTTTTCTCATGTTTATGTTCGCATGTAGCGCTGTAGTTCAGTCTATGTTAAAGCACACACACACACGTCTGCTAATGTTAACAGACAAACAGCCATATGCTGTTGCCCTGGTAACAAAAGAACAACAATTGTGAGCCAAATAAAAAGCAGAAAGTACCATCTTTCCATGCAGTGAGCCAAGTCCTGTGTATGACAGAAGTCCTCTCCACTTCCCTTTCATTATTACTCACACCTTTTCAAGATCACTCTCACTCTTTGACCCATGTATCTGCCTAATTTTCTCTCTGCATCACCCAACTACCTTTTTAATTTTCTATTATCTCACACTTCAGTAATTTTACAAACATGCTTTCTAAATTTTTATATGTATAAAAGTGATTTTTTTTAAAGACCAGTGTGTAAATGAATGACTGAAGCTGCTTTAACATGATCACACCGCAGAGGAAAACCTTTTTCTATGTAGGTCACAATGACTCCTGACCTGAAGGAACAACTGTAATTTCACACTAAACTGGCCAAGAAAAACACTGACCCAGGGTTCAAATTCTTTACACTTTGATCTAGACCTCTTACTTCCTCTCATTTGGACTCGCTGCTGACCAGAAAATAAGCAGTGACTTCAGTTTTCAGTCATGTTAAACCTTTTCTGAAATCAGATGCTGAAACAATACTTCTGCAATGTGTGTACAGTTTTCTGAGTGGACGGTGAATGGAATCAAAATAGCACTAAACCCAACACACTTTGAGAAATGAAAATCAAAACTGTGAACATATAACCAGCAACTGCAATTGTTGTTTGAGAGGTGCATACATGACTAGTTGAACCTTAAATAATCCTTTCAAATTGCTTCGTGATCACTAAGAGCTGCTTTAAAGGTAGATACAATAATAAGGATTTAATACGGCAGCAGAGGCTATATGGCACCTTAGGGAACAGAATCCAATCTGTGATATTGTATCTGTTCATATTAATCAGTGCTGTGGACCCGCTCTCAAAAGTTAATGGCATCCCCTGCAGAAATCTACCTTTCCTGTGCAAATACAATGTTATCAAGTTGACAACCAAATTAAAGTTGTTTACAATCAGTGAAAAAGAAACCATGAGGGTAATTCTAAACTTGTAGCATTTGGTTGCAATAAAATGTCACATGGAGACATTGTAATGGTGTGGTAAGAAGGGGGTAGGGTGGTGGGACAGTTTGCACAGTCCTGCTGGTTGAGTGTGCCTGTGCACCACAGGTACCGCAGCCCGTACCCAACAATGCTGCGCCATTAATAGACTCAATTAGCGAAACATTCACAACATGCACACAAACAGAGATGGCCTCCCCAACTGCCTGCCGCTTCCTAACGGATCTCAGGGAGCTAGGATGGGTTCACAGTTAGGACAAGGTCCTGGAAAAGCACAAAGGAGCTAAAAACGGGTGTATTATTGAAGTTGTGCAACACAACAGGGCATAAGGGGCTCAAAGTGGGAGAATGATTCACAGCCATGAACTCACTGGGTGACCACAAGGATTCATCAAGCTTCAAATCACATCATTCGAGGCTGAGAGCGTCTGTATAGTTGCCCAGTGAAAGCTCTGTGTCTTCCTTTTGTCTACTTTTGCTGCTTCTCTGGCTAATATCCAAGTTCCTTTCTTTTATTAATTTGCAGGCTAAATTAGAAAAAGTGAAGTCACAGTGCAATGACTGCTTTCACTGACCTTTGTGTTTTATACTTAAAGCAAAAATAAAAAACAAGAAAACGATATAACTGGTGATTATGTATGTTTACATATTTGGCTTGTTTAGATGCCTGTCAATAGCAGCAGATTCCTCCAAATCACCGTCGTTAAACTGTAATAGTGTCTCTTCTCCAACAATGTGGGTAATTGAGAGACAGACAAAAAAAAAAAAAACGAACAGAGACTGACATCAAAGATACAGCAATATGCTGACCGGGGGCAACCTAAAGGGAAGACCCTCTGTGTACCCAAGCAGAGCAGTAGCATTATAGACCCCATTAGTATCCATTAGTGTGACAACATCCACAAAATGTCCACAAACAAGCAAGAGTTTTCAGTGCCAGCTTGTGTAGATCTGGGCTGTGACAAAGCACAGTGGGACTGAGCTAAATGAGTTTATTAATGAGATTAAAATAGGCAAACTTTGGGACAAGTAAAGAAAGAAAAGTGAAGCACTCCCAAACTTTAAGATTGTGACTTGCAAGTTAATCATGTGAGTTCTACGGTATAATAGCTATAAAATGTCTTCATTCTTTATTTTATCCTGTTAGAGTGTTAAACGTGTGTGAAATTGTATCATAATTAGCATATGAGTTCTGAGCAGAAACATGTTTTGTGAGGTCACAGGAACCTTGACTGTTGACTTTTGACAATTTGGGGGGAAAAAAATGCATGCCAATTTGAAGAAACTGCATCAAGGCATTCCAAGGATATTGCACTCACAAGAACTCAGTAACATACACACGTGGACAAAATTGTTGGTACCCCTCAGTTAAAGAAGGAAAAACCCACAATTCTCACTGAAATCACTTGAAACTCCCAAAAGTAACAATAAATAAACATTTATTGAAAATTAAATAATCAAAAACAGCCATCACTTTTGAATTGTTGATTAACATAATTATTTAAAAAAACAAACTAATGAAACAGGCCTGGACAAAAATGATGGTACCTCTATAAAAGATTGAAAACTATTTGACCAGAGTGACATGATTAACTCAGGTGTGTCATTTAATTGACATCACAGGTGTTTCCAAACTCATAATCAGTCAGTCTGCCTATTTAAAGGGAGACAAGTAGTCACCCTGCTGTTTGGTGAAAAGGTGTGTACCACACTGAACATGGACAACAGAAAGCGAAGGAGAGAATTGTCCCAGGACATCCGAAAAAAAATGATAGACAAACATCTTAAAGGTAAAGGCTATAAGACCATCTCTAAACAGCTTGAAGTTCCTGTGACAACAGTGGCTCATATTATTCAGAAGTTCAAGACCCACGGGACAGTAGCCAACCTCCCTGGACGTGGCCGCAAGAGGAAAATTGATGACAAATTGAAGAGACGGATCGTTGGAATTGTATCCAAAGAGCCCAGAGCAACCTCCAAAGAAATTAAAGGTGAACTCCAAGGCCAAGGTACATCAGTGTCAGATCGCACCATTCGTCGTTGTTTGAGCCAAAGTGGACTTCATGGGAGACGACCAAGGAGGACACCACTGCTGAAAAAAAACTCATAAAAAAGCGAGACTGGAATTTGCAAAAATGCATGTTGACAAGCCACAAAGCTTCTGGGAGAATGTCCTTTGGACAGATGAGACCAAACTGGAGCTTTTTGGTAAGGCACATCAACTCTATGTTCGTAGACTCAAAAACCAAGCATACGAAGAAAAGAACACTGTCCCTACGGTGAAACATGGAGGAGGCTCAGTAATGTTTTGGGGCTGCTTTGCTGCATCTGGCACAGGGTGTCTTGAAAGTGTGCAAGGTACGATGAAATCTGAAGACTATCAAGGCATTCTGGAGAGAAATGTGCTGCCTAGTGTCAGAAAGCTTGGTCTCAGTCGCAGGTCATGGGTCTTCCAACAGGACAACGATCCAAAACACACAGCCAAAAACACCCAAGAATGGCTGAGAGAAAAGCGTTGGACTATTCTAAAGTGGCCTTCTATGAGCCCAGATCTGAATCCCATTGAACATGTGGAAGGAGCTGAAACATGCCATTTGGAGAAGACACCCATCAAACCTGAGACAACTGGAGCTGTTTGCTCATGAGGAGTGGGCCAAAATACCTGTTGACAGCTGCAGAACGCTCATTGACAAATACAGAAATCGTTTAATTGCAGTGATTGCCTCAAAAGGTTGTGCAACAAAATATTAAGTTATGGGTACCATCATTTTTGTCCAGCCCTATTTCATGAGTTTGTTTTTTTAAATAATTATGTTAATCAACAATTCAAAAGTGATGGCTGATTTTGATTATTTAATTTTCAATAAATTTTTATTTATTGTTACTTTTGTGAGTTTCAAGTGATTTCAGTGAGAATTGTGGGTTTTTCCTTCTTTAACTGAGGGGTACCAACAATTTTGTCCACGTGTGTATAACCTCCAACTGCTGCTGTCGCAATTTACTAAACTAATGGTTGCCTTTTAAAAAAATATCCTTATTGATGAAAAGTTAGAAGGCGGTCAGTTTGAATTTGGTCCTTTGTAACAGATTCCACTGTTGTACTAAAAAACGCAATGCATGTAACTGCAACATTAGCAGTTCGATTACAGCTGGAGACCCTTGTTTCACATATAAATCCTGGCTGTATTAACTATTCAAAACATTTAAAAAAAACAAAAAAAAAAACAACGTTGCTGGTGAGAGGGACATGTGGAATGCCCTGCTTAACCAGTTGTCACCACAACCCGAATCAGGATAAGGGAAAGAAAATGGAAGGAAAATGTAGATACACACGTGGACAAAATTGTTGGTACCCCTCAGTTAAAGAAGGGAAAACCCACAATTCTCACTGAAATCACTTGAAACTCACAAAAGTAACAATAAATAAAAATTTATTGAAAATTAAATAATCAAAATCAGCCATCACTTTTGAATTGTTGATTAACATAATTATTTAAAAAAACAAACTAATGAAATAGGGCTGGACAAAAATGATGGTACCCATAACTTAATATTTTGTTGCACAACCTTTTGAGGCAATCACTGCAATTAAACGATTTCTGTATTTGTCAATGAGCGTTCTGCAGCTGTCAACAGGTATTTTGGCCCACTCCTCATGAGCAAACAGCTCCAGTTGTCTCAGGTTTGATGGGTGTCTTCTCCAAATGGCATGTTTCAGCTCCTTCCACATATGTTCAATGGGATTCAGATCTGGGCTCATAGAAGGCCACTTTAGAATAGTCCAACGCTTTTCTCTCAGCCATTCTTGGGTGTTTTTGGCTGTGTGTTTTGGATCGTTGTCCTGTTGGAAGACCCATGACCTGCGACTGAGACCAAGCTTTCTGACACTAGGCAGCACATTTCTCTCCAGAATGCCTTGATAGTCTTCAGATTTCATCGTACCTTGCACACTTTCAAGACACCCTGTGCCAGATGCAGCAAAGCAGCCCCAAAACATTACTGAGCCTCCTCCATGTTTCACCGTAGGGACAGTGTTCTTTTCTTCGTATGCTTGGTTTTTGAGTCTATGAACATAGAGTTGATGTGCCTTACCAAAAAGCTCCAGTTTGGTCTCATCTGTCCAAAGGACATTCTCCCAGAAGCTTTGTGGCTTGTCAACATGCATTTTTGCAAATTCCAGTCTGGCTTTTTTATGAGTTTTTTTCAGCAGTGGTGTCCTCCTTGGTCGTCTCCCATGAAGTCCACTTTGGCTCAAACAACGACGAATGGTGCGATCTGACACTGATGTACCTTGGCCTTGGAGTTCACCTTTAATTTCTTTGGAGGTTGCTCTGGGCTCTTTGGATACAATTCCAACGATCCGTCCCTTCAATTTGTCATCAATTTTCCTCTTGCGGCCACGTCCAGGGAGGTTGGCTACTGTCCCGTGGGTCTTGAACTTCTGAATAATATGAGCCACTGTTGTCACAGGAACTTCAAGCTGTTTAGAGATGGTCTTATAGCCTTTACCTTTAAGATGTTTGTCTATAATTTTTTTTTTCGGATGTACTGGGACAATTCTCTCCTTCGCTTTCTGTTGTCCATGTTCAGTGTGGTACACACCTTTTCACCAAACAGCAGGGTGACTACTTGTCTCCCTTTAAATAGGCAGACTGACTGATTATGAGTTTGGAAACACCTGTGATGTCAATTAAATGACACACCTGAGTTAATCATGTCACTCTGGTCAAATAGTTTTCAATCTTTTATAGAGGTACCATCATTTTTGTCCAGGCCTGTTTCATTAGTTTGTTTTTTTAAATAATTATGTTAATCAACAATTCAAAAGTAATGGCTGTTTTTGATGATTTAATTTTCAATAAATTTTTATTTACTGTTACTTTTGTGAGTTTCAAGTGATTTCAGTGAGAATTGTGGGTTTTTCCTTCTTTAACTGAGGGGTACCAACAATTTTGTCCACGTGTGTATGCCTGCATACCGTATGCTGTCAGTGGCATTACATACGTTTGTGCTGACACCCTCAAAAAGGCATTTTGCATGGTACTAATTGCAACAGATATTTGCAACGTGGAGATATTAAGGTCACCACATTAAAAACGATTAGACTTCCAATCTAGATTGGGCTATTAAGTCTCATTTAGCTTTAATAATTACTAAATGAATCTCTGTCGAAGTTTATCTGTTACAAAACAGACAGTGGATGGAAAGTTCAAAGCAAGAAGGAAAGGAAGGAATTTTAATTAAGCTGACATAATGAAGTGGTAATAGGAGGAGCACGAAACAGTCTGTGGCATACGTTTTGCTAATATACCTGTTACAGGTCTTAGACTGAAGTTATTCTAATATTGATTACCACACTCCCTTCATAAAGAGATTAAAATAACACTACATTGTGATTGAGGTAATATAAAACAGTTTTTTTTTTTTTACTTTTCCGATGTCAACAAGCTCTGAAAGTCCTAAAATCATACAACTGATAGACCAGAAGGGTCTGAGAGAAACAGGTGAGACTGTAAAGTCAAGCAGCAGAGATAATTGTGATTGATGGACGTAACAATACTGGTGATGTCAAACTAGCTTTAGACATTGCAGGAATCCTACTGATGTACTCCATTATTTTTTGGCATCAAAATCCCACAAGATGTAATTAGCAAAACTCTGGCTCCACAAATGTGCACACACAAGCAAAGTTAAAATCTGAAGCTGTTTACTGCAGGTGTTTGAGCCACAAAGAGGTTTTCTTGGAAAGAGAAATTCGCTCTAAAACGAATTAACACTGATTAAAAATCTCTCAGTGGATCTTCAATTCCAGGATCTTTGTTGTTGCCTAAGTCTAATTTTCAAACAAATAAAGCATGTGTAGGATGTCTAAAAATCTAATTTAAATATCAGGTGTTCAGCAGTTAAATTCAAAGTTGAAGATTGTTTGTCTCGTTTTTGCAAAAACTGTCAGACACAGAAAAGAAAACAGACCGAGACATTTGTCTGCACATCATCAGTGGAGAGACAAAGTCGAAAATGCAATGCAGCCACAAGATATATTGCACATTCCATGAATAGAATGATCACCAGACAGGAAACAGGAAAAGTGATTTACATATTAATAACTTTAAAAAACTGCTGGAATGAGCACTGCACACCGCAGAGTCATGTAACACTTCTTTGCATGGGACACAGCAGGACTCTGTTCACAACAAAGAGAAAGTTTCGGTCACATCAGTTATTCTAGGCACAGCATTCCTTGTGGCCGCTTTGCGTTACGATCTAATAAACCCCTTGCAGGGAGGCCCATCATCCACAGATTCCTCCACAATGGATTATTTCATCTAACTATTGAATAATTACAGCCTGACAACACCGCTGAGCCTTATAATAAGTGCTTTTCTTGGATAACAAAACCTGACATGTGCCACTTAAAGAGCAACTTGTGCTTTGAATTTTTCACAAAAATATATTTAACATTTAAAATGGTTGTTTGGAAAGTTAATAATTTATATTTTATGAGATACAAAGGGGGAAAAAATCTTATGAAAAGCAGTCCGAGCACTGCTCCTATACATGTTTTTGTCCACAGTGGGTCACGTTACATCACATAAGGAAATCCTCTTTGGCTCAGTAAACTGTGCGGGAGCTGGCGGTTGTGAGTCTGAGGGTCTGCAGTTTTGAAAGTTGTTCTTTTAGCCAATTACTTTTGTATTTTATACTTTTTCATGATCGTTATCTGGGCCAATTTTGTGCAGGTGAGAAATCGGGACTTCACTGCTGCATCTGTAGCAAAAACAGTTGTGTGCAGTGCTTGGTTTAGACGGGATTATGTTCCCAGAGATACGACGGAGTTCCGGATGGGATGTCTAAGCCAGGACTGTGTGAGACTGATAGCGTGTGCGATTCCTTCGGTGCACACAGCTGCTTCACAGCAGAAGCAATGGCTACAGATCGGTCAGAGCTTCAACAGGAAGAAAGCTCAAACTGCACACTGTAAAACTTAATTTCTGTTTGCAAACTTCTATGACTATGACTCTCCTGATCTTTGTCTGTTACTGGACTGTGTGACATCCTGAAAGCTCATAATGATAAAGCCGTGGTACATCATAGGCATATGAAGATACATTTTCAATCTCTTTAACTACTTTCAAAATCTATGTTTCTTATTGTTGAATTTGACTAGCTTGGTAAATCTCTGATTGATATTGTTTAATAATTTAACATTTAACAAAAGCCTTAATCTTAACCATTTGAACGCTTTCTCAAACTGCATTATCATTTTGTTTATAATTTACTAAACACCTAACTTTTCATTCGTGTGTTCGGATACATTAGTAGCATCAACAACAGTGAGATAAAAATATCTCAACAGCTGTGATGGAGGTCAGAACACAACCTGAGGACAGCCACTATGTAACAAAAGATTCCATTGTAGTTTACAAACTGTGACTTAGTTCACTACGACAATGGTTCTCAACCCTGTTCCTCAGGACCCCATGTCCTGCATGTTTTAGATGCTTCCTGCTCCAACACACCTGATTCAAATGATCAGCTCGTCAGCAAGCCTCTGCAGAAGCCTGATGATGAGCTGATCATTTGAGTCAGGTGTGTTGGAGCAGGGAAGCATCTAAAACATGCAGGACATGGGGTCCTGAGGAACAGGGATGAGAACCACTGCACTACGAGACAGTTCATTTGTCTGAGTTGGGAAAAAATGTATTGATAATTATCCACATACATAAATGTGTACATGTTTCTCCGTTCAGAGATGTTAATATGGACCTGTTGCTGTCTGATGCTGCAGATGTTTAATTAACTCAGAGTAAAGACTACCATAAACATCTGGAAACCACAAACTAAACTTCAGCTGGATCAGATTAATTATTGGAGAGTCTCAATATTTTTCACAGGGTCTGTTTTCATCTCAGTTCCCAGAAGTGAAATTGTAGGGAAAATGTGTGTTTTGATTCCAATCCTCTATCTATGATGTTTATGGATCAATGTTGGTCCTTAAATGTCAAACAACAATCCCAGCTCCCTTCACACAACCTAAAATACCACTACTTGTGCATGTATCTGCTAATGCAATTCAAACTTGAGCCGAAAGTGAAGCGAGAATGTTACATGGCCCGACATAGTGCGATTGCTGCCATGACATTCGTGGAAAAGCGATTAAAGTGGTCATTCAGACATTAAGCCAACACATCAGATTAATAGAAAAGAGTGAGGGTCACTGAAATGGCTAAAATATTGCTGACCTGATGAAATCCAAAAAATCTCGGTCACTTTATTGACAGTGGCTGTTTCACGTCTGTACCTATCAGGGCTCTGCTGCCAGCAATTCAATTCAATTTTATTTATATAGCTCCAATTACAGTTCAAATTGTTTCAAGACCCTTTACAGAACCCATATGCCTGAACCAGAGTCATCCTTCAAGGAGACAGATTTTAGAAGGCTGCTGTGACCTGGTTCCTGTGGGGCCTGGAGTTTACAAGCATGCTCCAGAGCTTGTAATGCCGAGGGAATAGTTTCCACTAGTAAAGGCTTCCAGGGAGTCTTTGAGCAGAGGCACAGCCTTGCTGCTGCTCTCCTGTGTTTACACTTCATGCAGACACAAGTTTACACCCAAAGCTGTGGCAGCGGCGGTTCAACCTCAGCACAAACCTCTATCATACAAACACAACACTGCTTTCTCCTCACACACACTAAACGATTACACTGGAAAGCAAGCACTGCCTGTGTTACACGAGGACACAGTTTGAAATACTATATTTAAAAGAAGGCAACTTTTTAGGCGCACTAATGAAGTTCCTCTAAATTTGTGGCGTCGTCCACAACTGCAGGAGGGGACTGAATCCTCCAACACATCTGGGAACCGTTTACACGAACCTCACACTTGGAAGGAAAACAACATGTATGGCGCTGTGCTGCTACACAATTCCCTTCAGAAAAGTTTCAAAACTAATATTACTGACTGTCAGCTGCCCTAGGAAGTCACTTTACTCGCATGGCAGCATGTTTCAGACGAGTTTGAAACATTTCACCAACAGTAACATTAAAAATCCGTCTAAAACCGAGCAGCTCAAGTCGCAGACTAACAATGTTGCACAACACGCACAGTCGACAGTTTTTTAAATTCCTCTCCAAACTGGTAATACTGAACAACAATGCTGGTATTGCGCAATGCTTCCAACTTTCCTCCTGCTGACTTTAAAATACTGTGCAAACTCTCAGAAACAGTGAACTCGAGCAGAGAACGGCGACTCAGGTTGACTCCAAAGACAGCCAGCGCAATAAGATAAACAGAGACAACGTTTGGTTTCATGCTTGTCTAAACGTCCGAACCAAACACAGGGCTGTTGTACAAAGACAGAAAGGAAACACAACCTGAATTGACGGGTGCAAACTGCTGCTTTTCTTCCACTGTCCGAGAGCATCCGTGTGGCAGGGTTTTAGGACCCGTCGGTTCTGTAAAAAATCATTCAGCCCGCAGCTCCGCCATACTGACTTAATCACGTGTCGGACAACCTCCCTGTGTTTCCGTAGGGGCGGGGCCTGGGGCAGGATGATTGACAGCTGAGAGGGAACTCAAGTGACGTCAGTGTATGACTGAACCCTGTCACTGTGATCATGTTCATATTGTTTCAGCAGGCAAAGCCACATATGTGTGTATCACTACTGCTTCTGTCCTCTTCTTCCATATCTGCAAATCAGCTTTTTTATTACTCCTAATAATATTAATTTGGTTTTTCAGTATTCAAAAAGCTGTGTTGTAATACAAAGCTCAACTTTCTGGTATTTTAAAGCAACTCTCAGAGAAAAAAAACAAAAAAAAGTTTTTAAAGACTGCCTACACTGAAAATTAGGCTGCTTTCAAAATTGTATTCCTTGCTGTACAAAGTACAGTGTGTTTCATGCAAACAACTGAAACATACTGCTTCATCATAATATTGTGTCTTCCTCATATATCCATCGCAGTCTGTTGTGTGAAATGAGCCGTCGTCTGTCTGTGTGTGTTCTCAGCCTGTTTTTACATTCATGCAAAACACCATGACATATGTGACATAAATGTTTAGAGGAGTGTGGATCAGAATGGCCAGAGATTTTCCAGTTGAGAAAAGTGAGACTCGTACACTTTACGTAACGAACAACATGTTTGCCATTGGTGGTTTTGCAACACAGATGGCTGGGTAGGAAAATGATTGCCTGCCTCCTGTAAGAGAGTCTTCCTCTAAAACCTGATACCATTAAAACTGAAATATTTTAGGATAATATCATTCAAGAGTGTTGACAGTACATCTGTTGACCATAATAGTGTCTCAAATGCATCCGCTATATACTGACAAACAGATGTCTTTAAGTGTACAAAAACCCCAGGTGTAATACTTGAGCAGAATCAAGGTTTAAACCCTTAATTATTGTAACTCTATCAACATACGGACACCTGCAGACACCATGGATGCATAGTTGTTGCTATTTTGCTACTTTGTAGTCAGCTTAGAGTCTGCTTGGAGGACCCTGCTTCATATTTACCCAGTGGAGCAACATCTATGTATTCTGCAAATGCACACCTGTGTCCATTTAGCAGAGCAGCAAAGAAACTCCCATTTAAAGTCAGTGTTGTACTTTCCATCTCCTATGGCACGCAAAGTTCTGCTAGGGTCCACGTGGTGTAAATTTCATAATTTCTCAAAGTCCGCAAGAATGCATGTGTAACCCATATGAATCCCAAAATTTATGTTCACACCGATGGGCCTCATGGCCACTATGCTCCAAGGATAGTAGTGTGCATACATGGGATATGATACTGACCTACTGTGCATAAATGTATGTCCTCCCAGTGGACTCCAAGCATACAAGAATAGCAGTACAATCACAACATCTACACATCTGTGGTGTCTGTAGCTGTCCATGTGCATGTTGACAGGGAAGTCTAATCAAAGCTTTGAACTGCACATGGACATGAGTAGATGATGTAATTTATAATTTACAAACCCTAGCGGACCCTTGCTTACTCGCAAATGTGGAAAGTATCATGGTAAATGTCCACCAGTGTGGACATAGAGATGTGCAATGAGCCACAGGTGCTCTCTCTTCCCTGAAACAGGATACACTGACTGTACCTGATTAAACGAATGTTTGTCTCGTGGGCTGTTAGCCCCAGGGATTAAACTGGACTAATATGGTGGCTTGTTTGGAAACTCTCTCTCATATTCTGACAATAGTTAATCAAAATGTGTTGTGAAAATATTTGAGGCAAGAAATAAACGATGCAGCTGCTGAATCTGTCTTCATTTTAGATGGACAGTGTTTATTAGAGTGCTACCAGAATGCATTGCATGGCTGCTTAGACAAACAATGAATAGAAACCGTGGACATGACAGATCTTGTGACTACATACCACAACACTAGCATCACCTGGTGCTTGTGCTTTTGGTTATGTTTATTTGTCAGAAGAACAGTTCTTTATGGTGATGAGAGCATCTCCAACAAACTGGAGCAGGTCTTTAATATAGAGAAGCTGTCTCATTGTTTTTATGTTGAATCACAGTTATACATATGGGTGATAGTTTGAATTGAAACAGCTGGGAGCAACACAGAAATTCTTCTTTTCTAAATCTTAGCTATTGTAGTAGGCATTGATATCAATACAGAATTGTTGACAATATACCAAAGTAAGTCAATAAACAGTGAATTAGAATGAGTCTGTCATATATTACAGGAAGTGTGCCAACCTGGTTCGTCCTATGTAATGTACAGCACAAAGAGAAACGTTTCTCTTTAGAGACACCCTCTGGTGAAAATCAGGTTGTTTACATTGTTAACATGCCCATATGCTAGAAGACACATCATAAAATCATAAAATATGCTGTCAGTGCCATGACTGAGCATTTCTATCGTGAAACAGCAGTGTATACGAACCAAACTGGGGATGCCAATCCTGTCAGCTTGCAGGGTCACGCTGTCTCTATGATTTTTCTTCTTCAGAATCAGTTTGCAATTCAAACATGTACAACTGAATTCCACTGATATTACACCTAACCATACTGTAGTGTAGAGTAAGTTTAAATTGTAGGGGAGCTGGTGTGCTCCAGCTGCAATGAGTGGGAAGGAGTGCATGAAGAGACAGAAAGGAACTTCATAGATCTCCACATTCTAGAAGAAACAAAGACGTGAAGTTCATCTATGCAGGTTTAGGGCAGGAAGAAGTATTTTGAAGTACAAAAAACTTTTAAATATGTGACTCAGCATTTACAATAATACTCTTCTATCTTTTCTCTTTTTTCACTGTACCTACATTTAAGTATCAGTAGGAGAAAATGTTTTATTACTTGATGCCTACAGTGTAATTATACTAAAATCCTGAAATGCATTAAAGTGATGGGTATAATTAATGGTTTCCTCTGTGATATGTATTGCAAGATATAATTTCAAAACATTTTTTGCGTTGTTTTTCATTTTAGAACATCATTAATATACACAGACAGCAACTCGGTCCCTGAAGTCTTTAATTACCAGCATTGGGATGTAACACATATCACACTGCTTAAACAGGCAAAGACATCATCAACTTAAAAATAAAAATGACACAATATCAACGAAAAAACAGAAAAACAATTCTCAGTGGGGAAACAGGTTTAATTGGGTGGAAGAAACAGAAGACTGAGTTGTGAATCATCACCTCGTCTTCTTGAAACCCATTCATCTTATCCATACACATTGTTTGGAGCTGCTTATTGAAACTGTGCAAATATGAACTTGACTTTACTTGTCATGATCAAAACAGAATCCATAAAGGCATCTTCCATTTAAAGGGAATATAGACTAGTGAACACTCATGGAAAGCGAAAGCAAAAGAGAGAAGATGGAAAAACTTGTTAAGACTTGCCTTATGGCTGTTAAAGAAATATGATGAATTGCAGTTATGTGGTGACATCCAGCAGTTCACAGCATGTGCTCATAGTCCGTGTGTCAAAGCTCTGATGTAAGTGTTGCACAATAGTGGACTGTATTACCTTAAGGCTTGAAAGGACACCTGATGCTGCCACAAATGTGACAACAGTAAAACTGGGATTATACAGACACTGGCACTCTCGATTTAAGAGTGTGGGCTCATCTGAAAAGAAATGGAACAACTCAGATTTAGTGGAGCTGCTCTCTAAAGAAAAACACTGACAGCGTAATAAGCATCCACTCAAATGGACCTGTCCACATTAGCGAGTAAAGAAGGCTGATTTCAACATGGATGAGACAATTCAACCCGACCACACTCTCAACTGACAGGATAATAAGTATTCTCGCAAACTCGTCCACAACAGTGCAAAATGAGATACATCCAGAGTTTATCTGATGTAATGGAAGCAGATATGTCTCATATACCAAGCAATGATGATGACGATAAAGCTTGAGGTTATTGCCTTAAGATTTGAGGGATTTGAGTAGATTGCATGCCTTTTAGCCTGTTGATACCGTTCCTGGGTTTTGAGAGACCCTCTATTGAAGCTTGTTTCATAACTACACAACTTTCAGTGAATCTGATGATTAAACATCCACTTTACCCATCAGTATGCGCTTTGTCCATTTCTCAGCCAGATGTCCCGTAGTTTTCTCCTGATTGCTCCCACAGCCGATGTCAGATCCACAAAGAAGGTGAAGATGGATGTTGATTCAGGATGCATCTGTTCATTCACTAAGATGTGACAGTAGGGGACAAGTAGAGAAACGTGCGCATTAGAGCTGCTCCTCAGCTCACAAATGGCCTGTTATAATTTCTCCCAAAGCTTTTTGACTCGGCTCTCTTTAGTTTTCTGCAGACATCTGATCTGTTGCTTCAGACCAAGAGTTCTTTCACTGAGCTGGATCAACTTCTTTATGCTCTAGTGGAAGCCAGAGGAAGCACAAGTAACAACAGTGGGCAGCTGTCCTCCTTACTGTCTACTTCCTGAGCTTGTTTAACATCATCTTCCCACCATGTCCACCATGTACAGGCAATGTATACACTGATCAGGCAGAGCATCTTGACCACTGATGGGTGAAGTGAATAATACCAATTATCTTTTCATCATGGCACCTATTATTGGTTTGGATATATTAAGCAGCAAGTGAATATTCTGTCTGCAAGGTTGATGTGTTAGAAGCAGGAAAAATGGGCAAGCATACGGATTTGAACGAGTTTGACGTGGGGCAAATTGTGATGGCGAGACGACTGGGTCAGAGCATCTCCAAAACTGCAGCTGTTGTGACGTGTTCTCGGTCTGCAGTGGTCAATATCTATCAAAAGTGGTCCAAGGAAGGAACAGTGGTGAACTGGTGTGAACAGGTGAGCCGAGTGAACTAGTTACTGCAGCTGACTGACATGGCTGCAATCAGACTGCAGGAGGGCGGGAGATGCAGAGAGCAGAGAGACACAATAGAGGGAGAGAGACACATGAGAGAGAGAGACACATGAGAGACAGATGAAAGACAGATCAAGATAGAGTAAAGGAGGGATAAAGAGAGAAAAAGAGGGATAAGGAGAAAGTATGGTAGGTGCCAGAGCAAGGATAATAACAATTTGGACAAAGGCTGGTGGTTTTGGAAGACCTGGAAAAATCTTGGTCTGGAAGGACAATTTTTGAATGAGGTTGTGTAGTGTAAGAACTTCAGAATGCCCAGGAACTTCTTATTTTATCTGAGTGAACGATTACATCATCACTCTGAAGGCCTAACAGCAAAAATGATGTCACAGCTGGAGGTAAATACGCCTCGATGTAGGAAGACCCAGGAAAATAACCAATACATTTGGTCTAATATAATCTGAAAAGTGTGTAAGGCCAAAAACTATTACTAAAATACCATGCATACCCCTTGATAGATACCCTATGTGATGAAAGAATACACCAGTAATGGAGTGACCATACAGGAACGATATTATAGCTTTTTCAGGGCAGTTTAAGTCGAGATATGGAGCACTGCCCAGATGCCCAGAGCAGTGGACATGCTGTAAATATGGAGAACCTTTCATTTGGTTCTTACGACTGCTTTTCCCTTCACAATTTCCGACAGACTAACAGTGAGACTGTCCCTGAGCAAAATGTTACTGCAGCTTTGCAGTGTGACAGAGACTTCTAACCACCCACTCAGCCTAATAAGTTCAGAGCAGACTGCAAGGATTCTGAGGCCAGGAGAGTGAGAAATGTTCTCACTAAATTCTTTGATGCTAAATCAACCACAAATAAGCATATACTGTATGCTTAATTCTGCAGTCTGTCTTTACTTTGGTAAAGGCAGCTACTTAGATTGTTAAAGTTCAGACTGAATACATATAGAATTACCTAGGTAGAGACTGTCTGTAAATAGAAGAAGACAAATTTGCTGTTGTTGTTGTTGTTGCTCTATTTGGGTTAAGCATTTAGCCACTTGCCACTATCAGTTGTCACCTGGTCCAAACATTTGTGCGCCGTCATACTTGTTGAAACAGGGAATTAGGATGAAGTTTTTTCACTGCAATCTTAGTCCAGTCTGCCCTTTAGCATTACATATTTCACTAAACTCCTATGCTGCATTATCATTTGGTAGTGGTAAGGCCACAGCCTGTTCATCTATGTGCCAGATAACCTGTAGATTTATTACAGACAAATACCTTTCTCATTTCTTCTTTGCCCAGAGACTTGGAAGACTCAGACTGGCCAAGGAATACCACTGTTTGTAGCAGTTCATGATATGTACTTTGCCTGGCGTGGTGTCCAAATCCATGTTTTCCACGGCTTTGTTGACTTTATGCTCACATAAAATCAATATCTTCAACCTGTATGAACGGCAGTGTCCCACAACAAAAGAACAAAAAGTTGAGTGTAAGCACAGCGCTCAGGCTCTGAACAGTTGCTCTGCTTCATCATCCAGCCAAAGACATTGGATTTGATTTCTATTTTTTTCTGTGACAAAGACGTAAAAGAAAACTTTCTGTAGTTAAAATAATTTTGGTCTGTTTGAAATAAACAATGGATTCAAAATGGACAAGCAATGGAAATAGTATGTAGTTTTCTCTTTGTGTTTTTTTCTGTGGCTGGTTTGTTCATCAGCACTTCTCACAAGACCAGAAGGAGGAGAATTTTCTGTTTTGGAGCTTAAATGTGGATTTAGGCATCTGTAGAAACAAGCTGAAATACCTGGTGTGGGAGCATGAGTCCTTTGGCACCTGTACAGAGACCAGCTGTCGATTTTCTCCCAATTTTCTCTTCTTCATCCCAGAAAGTCCGTCCCCAGTCATTGATTAAACCCCTAAATAACTCCTCTCTCTGTATCTAAGTTACATATTTAGCTTATTTTTTCACAAAAATAATTCCTTCCTGCAGTAAAATGAATTAGATGTAACTCCACACTGCTGCTTCCTACTTTCATTCACCACACAAAGCTAAAATGAGTCCAAAAATACCCAGAAAAAAATGTTTACCTCTTTTCTCCTCTGTGGATGGCAGTTTTTATCTATAAATTAGTTGAACAGTGTTGGCGAACGGCTTTAGTCCACACTGAAATACCTTGACAGCTACTGAATGGATTAATATCAAAAAATGAACCACTAACTTTTCACTTACAAATCTGTGCTGTTATATTCTTTGTTTATTGAAACAACTGGATGGATTGCCATACAATTTGCTGGAGATACCCAGGGTTCACACAAATTGAATTTAATCTAATCACTTGATTTCTCATCTGGTGCCACAATCTAGTCCTAATTTCAGTTTATCCAATACTTTTAAGTTCATGTCCAAAAACTAACGGCATTCCCATCAGTCTCAGTTGTGCGTTGCATTTCATGCTAATTATCAAATGTTAGCATGCAAACACAGCAATATAACTCACTTGGAATATGACAGCATGCTGATATGACCATTCAGATTAAAGCACAGTCTCACAGAGCCACCAGCATGTGTGTAGACAGAGTGAGAGGAAGCCAAAACCTACCTCAAAACCTCTGTGAAAGTTTTGCCAGAGCATTTCATAAAGTGTCAGAATGGCAACATCCAACATAGTAAAGTGACAAAAGAGAGCTGAAGTGACAAGAAAATGTGATGAAAGAGACTTTTTTCCCACCTGGGTTTATAGTTGTCTCATTCTGCTCTGTCAGAACTGTAGACAGCTGCCTGGGTTTCAGAAAATAACAATGGCACCAAATGGAGGTTTTTGTGGGAAGTTTAGCTCACTGGAATTGGAGACAAAAGAGAAACCCAAATCCAATGGAAAGACCTGAATGTCAGAGTTTAAGACCTTGCAGCTATGCTTTAAAATTTGACATTATATTTTGATTCAGCAAAGTAATGTCAACATGAACCTAAATAAGTCCCATTCTTTACAAAATTATCTTTTAACTGTCATTTGCATCATTTGTATTTTGGAGCAAAATAAAATGCTTGAATGCTGTGAGATCACTGACACTAATTGGCTTTGCTTTCAGGTTTCAGATGTCATGAAATATAAGGATAAATGTGTAAACAGTTTGCCTATATTGACCTAATCTGTGGATTCCTGGAATACATATACAAGATAAATTTTTATTATAAACTCAACACATTCACTGTCAGTGTTTCTTGTTACACCTCATTTAAAAACACTTTCTGAAATGGAACCATACTGTAACTAATAACAACTCTGATCCACTCAGAACTGATATGAAATGTCTTCAAGATGGACCAGAAAAACATAAACTGTGTTGAAAGTCCAGAGCTATTCTATTTTAGTCAGTAAAAACCACACGCATTCTGTCTTCATCACACCAAAATACTAATAAGCCACAACTAATTCCTCTCTGCTGACAGTAGCAGCTTGCACACCCAATCACCGTCGACAACTCTCCAGAAATGCCAGGACAGGCCTTTCAAAACACCTGCTTCATTAAATCTAGCTGCTTCTCTTCCAAGAATTGACTGCTAATTGTTTTTGAGCTCCCGAGTCATCCAAGATCTCCAGGAAATATACACTGTATGCATTCATTCTAATATTGCTTTGACAGCAGCAGATGGATTTCCTGCACGTTATGATGGGAAGATCAATTTTTCTAAACCCATGATAGCAGAGCATTCTCAGGAGAGCACAGCATTATCTTTTAGGAGATAAGCTAACGTTGGCACATTCACACACTCTAGGTTAATGCAATTCAAAGTGGGAAAAAGGAGCTGGGGTAGATGCCAGGGCATGCAAATGTGGCATACATGATAAACAGGGGAAATTGCTGCTATTGCTATAAACTCTTGTGCAGAGAACAGGGTTTTACTTGTAACCCTTTTGGGATAATCTAATAATGTTCCTCTTTGCCATTATCTTATTTAATTTTAAGATTTCAGCCACCCACAGAAGAAGGGAAAAAGCTAACAGGGCGTGTGTTTGTGCATCCCGCTAATTTAATTAAGGCCCAGGGTTTTAGTCCTTTCTATCGTGAATGCTCAGCTCATTGATTTAGCCCACTGGTGCAGCACAGAGAAAAATTCCTGTTAGACTCAAGTGGTTTTTATCAAAGAGGGTGAAAAGAAAGATTTCTGACTGTAGATGGTCCATACAGTAGTTGAGATACTGTATGGCAGCACAATGAGTATTAGGTAAATCGATACTGTGGGAATGGGAAAAAAACCTGTGGACTGAAATGCGTTGTTCTGATATTTTCTATCTTAGACAAAATATGTGATTTATACAAAAGAAAATAAAGGACATTTCTAAGGAATTGATGGATCATGGACATAAGCAACTGCTTTTACAAATTTGAATAAATGCTCCCTGACGTGGATTGCACAGTGGAGTGGTGGTTAGCATTTTCGCCTTGCAGCTCGAATGTCCCAGGTTTCCCAGAATCTTTCTGCATGGAGTTTGCATGTTCTTCCTGTGCCCCCGGTTTTCTGCAGGTACTCTGGCTTTCTCCCACAGCCCAAAAATATGCTGATTGATTACTCTAAATTCCCCGTAGGTGTGAATGTGAGTGTGATTGTTTGTCTGTATATGTAGCCCTGCGACAGACTGGCGACCTGTCCAGAGTATCCCCTGTCTTTGTCCCAAGTCCGCTGGAATAGACTCCAGCCCCTCTGCAACCCTATGAGGATTAACCGGTGTGTAGATAATGGATGGATGGCTCCCTGACGTCACACATCAGTTTCCTGAAGAGCGGTTTGAAGCTCAGAGTGCATCTCATTATTCACAATACCATACAATATAGTATGCTATAAAAAGGCTCAGCATGTCCACATATATAGTATACTAAATATTCCAACAGCACCAGAATGTTCCACCACATCCAGCAAGCCAGCATGATTTTCTGGACAATCTGACCCACAAACCTCTGTGCAGCAGAAGATATGTCACAGTGTCTCACTTAAGTAACAAGTTTAAGCCACTGAGAACACAGAAACAGGAGATTTTAAAGTGTACACTGTAAAGATGTGAGCATGACAGGCACAATTTTCCATCCATCCATCCATTCTCTATACACTGGTTTATCCTCACTAGGGTTGCAGGGGGTGCTGGAGCCTATCCCAGCTGACTCAGGCGAAGGCAGGGGACACCCTGGACAGGTCGCCTGTCACAGGGCTACATATAGAGACAAACAATCACTTTCACATTCACACCTACGGGCAATTTAGAGTCATCAATTAACCTCAGCATATTTTTGGACTGTGGGAGGAAGCCGGAGTACCCGGAGAAAACCCACGCATGTACAGGGAGAACATGCAAACTTCATGCAGAAAGATCCCAGGCCCACCAGGCACAATTTTATCACAAAGAATTAACTCCTACATGTTTGGATACTGCGTTCAGCAGTGCATACGTGCACCTCACCAGAAAAGTTAGAGATGAATGATTGCTCTTGCATTATTTTTCAACATAATCTCACATGTTAAACAAGTGTTCAAGCTTTGCTATTCTTTTATGGAAGAAGATCACATCTTGAGCCTTCAGATATACTTGTAAGCAACATGTATGACTTTGCCATCACTAATGGTGACCGCACAAATGTAATTTTAGTTTGGGTAACAGACCTAAATCAGAAGGTGCAGGTCAGATGAATATGTTCATAGGGCAACAGTTCAAAGCCACATTTGGCTGCTTCTCTTACCTTTGCTGCAGGGCCGGCCCTAGGACTTTGGTGGCCCTAAGCAAGATTTTTTTTGTGGCCCCAAAACATGCACAGGGCAACTACCAAATCACGTGCACAGCTTGTAATTGGGTTAAAACACACATGCACATGATTAACAGCAAATATTCAGCCCACTCCTGAACTTCCTTTTTGGAGCCATGATGCCATCTCTAGTGCTACTGCTTTTCCATCTGTGGCTTCTCCAGACCAGTGTAATCGATCAAGTTTGAAACGGTGCCGTGGTGTCACAGTAGCCTAACTTACGCACAAAGCATGGAGTCACCAACTGACTGCTGGTTTATTTTTTCTTTCCTGTATTTTTCCTGTATAGTTTTCTAATAAGCCAGTTTAAATTGATATGTTACCATGATGATTTATGTTTTATTGGAATAAAGACAGGCATGGGCGTAATCTCAGAAGTGAGCGGGACAAATTTTTCAGAGCGATTTATCATTCTCTTACATTTAATTGCACCGTCCTTAGTAGCTAAAGAACCACATAATCCCTAACAGCCACAGTACAATACCAGGGGACCAACTAGGCTAGTTCTTTAGACTATAAAGTATAAAACTTTAAACTATAAAACCTAAAGTTTTAGTGGCCAAACTCTAGTTGAGTTGACAACAATGTCCCTTGAACATCTACTGGACGAGTAGCCAAAGGTGCCAAACACTGAACATGAAATGATCAGTACTGCCTGGTTTCTCCCTGCAATAGATATCTTATTTTCAGGAAGTTATAATCTCTCCTTACCTGTAAAGACCCTACATCCTTGTCCCTGCTGCTGGCCTCTGATCCATCTCCTCCCTGACTCTGCTCTTTCTGTTATGGCAATAAACATAAAAAAAATGTGGTAAGAAAAATTCTGAAATAGCATTAGGAAGAGTAAAAATTGCAGTAGAATTTAACCTCAAAATCACTTTAACCCATAGATACATATTTTTTTCTCAGCCACTTATATATATTTTTTTGCACCTCTGCAGACTCTGCATGGTCAACATTACTGCTGGCCGCCACCTCTGGTCCATCTCCTGCCTGACTCTGCTCTTTGTTATGGAAATAATCATTAAAAAAAATCTGAAAATCAAAATTCTGAGATAGAATTAGAAAGAGAAGGAGTAAAAAATAGTTGTAAATTTATACCATAGATAGCCTATTCTTTTTTCTCCTCCCTGACTCTCCTCTTTTGGGACCAAAAGACTTAAATACATGGAGAGCAATTGTGAGCACATCTTCTGCCCAGAAATGAAAGAGGACTGGGTTTATTCCAAGAATAAACTAATTAGCAAGTAATGTAACAGAGGCAACCACATTTGAATTATTGTTAACTAGCTTAACATATTGATATATTGCCACGTTTTACCTTGTCATCATTTAGCTAACAAGTCTAACATTGTTTGCATCCAACAAGGCCACACAACTTACACGGTTTGTTTGGAAAAAACTGTGTAAAGTTTTTTGCTTCTTGCTGGCTCTGGCTGGTTTGCTAAACATTACTCCAGACGCACGTTCAGCACTGCTCAGCACAGCAGCACGTCTCCTGTAGAACACCTGCGTTAGCATGCGCTCATGGTGCATTCAAAGACGGCTCGGGAAAACACGTTACTGGATGCTAATAACGGGTTTAGCTGTTGTAACGGCTGAAAAAAGTGCGGGGGGACAGATGTGGAAAGTGCGGGGGACATGTCCCACGCGTACCCCGCGTCGGTTACGCCCATGAAGACAGGGACAAAATGCGAATCACACACTTATTGTGGTGTGGCCCCCTCTAGTGGATGTGGCTATAAACAACGGCATAGAGTGTTTATGCCAGCGGCCAGCCCTGCTTTGTTGTGTGGATGGACCTGCTGTCCTGGAGCAACAGCAGCCAGCTTGAACTTTTAAACTCCTTTTTCTTTGATTGCTTCAATCACTTGAAGTTTGATGGACAGTGACATAAGGTGTTATAATGTACAGTTATGCCTTCAGATGGGTGTTACTCACATTGTTTCAGGATAAGGCGAAGAACGTTTAGAAGAATCCTTGTACTTTCTAAAGGCAGCCATAGTACAGCCTGAAAAGATACAGAAAAAGTTTGTTAACTGGAATGCAGTGTCCATTTGGTGACTCCGGTAGTTGCCATCTTGGCCAGTGCCTAGCTATGCCTAACTCCTGGCTAATCCAAAAATGAGCAAAGACATGGAGCTGAGGAGGTACATGCAGACTGTGGGCCATAGACGGCCGTTTGACAGCACTCACTTGTGACTCAAAGATGCCACTCACCAAGATGAATCATATGAGAATCCATCCTCTGTACAGCTGTTGTGAAGGGGGAATTTAGCTACTGAGACCAAAAACAATTATTTGTAACAGGCTGTAGAAAGGACTTTTTTTCTGCTGTAAAGTTACGCGTTTAAATATGCAGGTTTAATTAGGATTGACTTTAGTCTGCCTCAAGTGGCCAATCAAGACATCGCACTTCACCCAAACACATGATAATAAAGCTCATTCACACTATGAACAAATCTGAGGCTCTTGCTGAGTCTGGATGGTAAAATGATGCTGTTATTTTTTTTACCATAAAAGTAAAGTTGAGGCTTCATTTGTGATTTTACTGGATTAGTGTTATTTAACAATTTTAGAAGTTAATTAAGTAGAATAATTCTATCTTTGTTACTCAATAGTGATATTAAGTTGTTAATTCAGAGGTTTCAGTATTTCAGGAATTGCTGATGAAATGGAATAGAATATACTACTGTTTAAAGCAATACAAATGTCATCCATGACAACTAGTGTGCCAATGATTGATCAAAGCAATCTTTTACCTACCTAAACCCACAATGACCGGAGATGTGGGATGCAATTCACAGCACACATAAGTGGTTTTGGATTTTCCTCTGCTGGAGGTTTAAAGAAGGGCTCACCAAAAGGAGATAGCAACAGCTTGCTATGCTGTATATCCTTCCTCCACAGTTTAAGGTGCAGCAAGTGGATAAGAGGGATTAATGGTATCCAAGCCACAAAACACCAGCCAATCCTGTTAAGCCAAGCCAGACATGGCTGCAGTAGTTCAAATGTGTTTCAGTGATGCCTTGTGGGTCTCCTGACACTAAGGATCACTCAGATGACTCTGATCCTGCCTGCATATCTTCTGTGCTCCCTGTGTCTTTCATGCTTTGTCCTTTGCTTTCTTTCCCCGTCAGATTTTCGGTGCAGTTTGGGAGAGTGTAAATGGTTTATATTCAGTTGAGCCACGTGAAATAAGTTTTGTACACAGAAGTCCTTTTCTAGAATATACTGAGTGTCTCTCTGTTTAGTCTTTAGGCATACGCACAGGTTTCACATACCACTACATCCAGCAGTCCCAGCTCCCATCCCATCCCCTTCACAGACCACTAATGCTGAACCCCTGTGAAAATGAGACATCAACGAATGAACTATTTCATTCGTTCAGCTTCAGCAGTGTCACAGATACTCGATTCATACCACAGCCATCTAGGAAATCCCTCCTTGATTCACAGCAAAACCGGAACATTTTGCCTCTCCTTTTTCACCCGGGTTTTTGTCTTGTGTTTTTCATTAGCTGTAGCTTAAGAGTGGATTAGCTGCATACTTGTTTCTGAAATCAAACAATTCCTTGTTCAGTTGCAGCACATTTTGGTCCTCAGGTTTCTGAATGCCTTTGCTGTACCTGAAACAAGTGATATATAATGCGTTTTCATGTCTGAGCTCAAGTCAAAAGCTTCGCACAGACGGTTCCAGACTTCATGCTTGTTTACACGCCAGCACAATAATGCTCCTCGGAAACATATGAATGGGACTAAGAGGTGTGGAGAACACAGCAGCAGAGTCAAAGTCCTGTGACAGTGTGATAAACAGAATGCAGCTCTAATCCGCCAACAACACCAACACATTAGAAAGACAGCTCGAGGAATGACAGCGAGGTGGGATAGTGGGTTTGATACTTTCACAGCACAGTGCAATCTACACACCAGATGTGCACAACATTACTGTAGTAACAGTGGATTATCATCTATTACATAAGTGGAACCGTACACTTAAACCCATGGGATAAAGACTCACATTGTGCTGCTTTGTTGTGGCTTGTACATTAGGGGTGGGACAGATTGAACACGTTATTTTACTGATGCATAATTTCAGTAACAACCACAGCATGGGAGTATTTGTGCCCACATATTTATGGTCTCTTAACTGTGTTTTCCGATTTGCAGCGTTCTGTCAGCAAATACGTACAGTTCCCTACTTTAAACTCCAGGCCGGCAGCTATCATTGCACCATTTCAGTGATCCACATAACCCTAACTCTCAAGAGATAAGCCCGATCGAAAAAACATGAATACATTTGCATTATTCACCACAAACAGACTCTCAAATATCCCATCAGTATTTATAATGCATTTGTTTTTGTAAGGTTAGACCTCGTCACACTCAATTCCAAATATTTTTCTGCTCAGGCCAATTAAAAGCCCCCTCCATTCATGCATTTAAGATTACTCATTTGAATAATAATTTGTGTCTCACGTGGATATTAAACATCAACCTTTTCTCTTTTGGAAATTTAGGATATTTGAATATGGAAATATTGTTCATTATAAAACAGCAGCTGTTCATAACGTGATCCAAGTATGACATGACAGTAACCCAACCCATCATGTCATTCAGTCACTGCAAACCATATCCAACTGTCTTAGGAGTTTATCTTTTCCAACATAATTCGATGGTCACAGCGAATTGCAGACATGCTGTTTTGTGCTAATGTTATTTACACATGCATGAGTTTGATTGCCAGATCATGGACATGTACTTCAATGCAAGTCTGGCTTCACTAAACCTAATAACTGCAGTCATGTGAAGTGAGAACACAAAGCTGGTTAGCAACTTGTTAAGTCAACCCAGGCTTTCCAAACCAAGCTATGACTGTGTTCAACATAAGCGGGGATGTGGACACCAGATGACCAGCAGCAAACATGGACAGTTCTACAGCCACATGTTTTTCACAAGAGGAACAAGCTGTAATCCTAAATCAATATGAAGGATTCAGAAAAATACAATACAGGCTACAAGCAAGACAGCTTCTCCAGCCAAAGTCAGAGGAGCAAGAAAAGGTCAACTATGTGAAGGCATAAGTTAATGGACTTGTCAATATCACTCCCGAATCATTCGGGCATGACTAGATCGGACTACAGCCACGATGTATTGTTATGATGTGTCAGACAATTTTAGCCTTATTCATTAAGGCGCACCCTAGCAGTGTTAGTGACACAGAAGAGCAAATGTCAAAACACAATTTAAACTGGTAAATAAGTTCATATGCAAATCTTATGAGGTTAGCAAGTACAAGTCTTTAGTGCCTTAATCAGCATTAGGATTATATCACTGTACAAAGGCCTACAGAACAATATAAAGGCTTTGAAAATGGTTGCAGCTCTAGAAACTCTTAATAGACACTCTTACCAATGAGGTCACGGGATCTTGTCAGTATAATGAAACCATTCTCAAAGAGAACTGATTGACCAGTAGGCGATGCTTTTCTCATATTTGAATATCTCTAAATGGACACAAACAGAGAAGTATTCTATTCTTAGCTCACATCAGATATGCTGTATTAATTTGCTTAACCAAATACGGTTGTGGGCTGTTTAGGAGAAACAGAACTACAACCTTACTCAGTTCAGGAAACGTGACATCTGCTTCATACTGCTGGGAGCACAAAGCACTGGGGTCTGACACTGGAAAGCCATGGCTGGGTTTAGATTACTTAAACATTTCTGTGCTTAAAGTTGGGGAAAAAAAACAGGTTTGGGCTACATACTGAAGACATCAACAGGTCCTCTTTTGTGTAACACCATTTGACTCTGTCTCACATGTGTGGCAGTGGAGGCAGTGAATGGCATATGAGTCAGTGAGTGACTCATTTGGATTCAACTGGCTGCTCTAAAATAAAAAACTCTTTATGTATCCCAGTTTCACTTTTTCCATTTTCTGCATTTTTGTCTTTATAGCATGTTGAAAGGGAGAAAGCAACCAAGAGAGATAACATGTGACAAAGGTCAGTAGATGGGATGGTGTGGTCCAATGGCAAGTGGCCAATAGAGGGGAATCAGGGGCAGTGTGGATGAGACAGTGTTGATATTGTTTCATTTAGTGGGAAATAACTGATGGTCAAATCCCTCATCTACTTTTTACATGAATAGTCAACAGATATTACTTCCTCTGTCATTGTGGTATTGTGGCAAGTTAAGTTCGTAAGTTGAGCTCTGTCTATCAGCTGATCCTTCATTGGCTAATTCATCAGCTTCGTCTAGCTGATTACTGACATACAATCGTATTCAAAGACGTGCACAAAGCAGTCTTTATTCAATGGCACTTTTACTCTTCTTACTCCACTATTTATGGTCACAGATCCTTTGAATAATCCATGTTAATAAAGTAAGATTCTTCCCCCAACAGAATCTTCAATGCTGCTTGTATTGTTTGATTCTGAAGTCACTCTCTACTTACTATATAATGCACTACATACAGCTCATCATATCTTCAGGTGTCTGAATTTTGAGTGCGCAAATATATCTACAATATATTGGCCAATGAGCTCTAAAATTCCCTAACACAAAAAGTAGCATTCATGACGTGCACATCCTACATTGCAATGTGTTGTCTTTAACTGACATAAAAATGACTCAACAGCTGAGTGAGGTGACAGGAACTAATAAGGGTCAAAAATCTAAACTACTTGAGTGCCTATTATAAAGGAAGTAGTAAATGGGTGAGCAAGGTGGTAATTTCAGACGCTGTACCAACTGCTAAATACTAAAAATCTGTCAATTCTGAATAATAGTTTGCATTTGCCACACATATTTCACTGCTTTAAAAAACAAACAATGGTCTTGTGTGATTAGCTTGTGATGATGCCAACTTGAAAGTTGAAAAAATATGTGTTTAACCATCAAGTGTATATTTAAGACTCAAACTCTTGTTTTAAAATGAGTAATATGGAAACCTTTTTTTTTTTTTAAAAAAAACTTACAGTTTCTTTCTGGTCATTGATTAAAAACTCATCTCTGTGTATCAAACTTACATATTTAGTTGATTTTTTTAAACCCAAATTATCTATGGGCAGAAACGTGCCCATAATATTCCTTTCTTCTGGTAAAATGGTTTAAATGTAAATCTTGACAGCTGTTGCCTTTTAAATGTGCAGATCTATGACGTCCCCGCCCCTCTCTACATTCACTCCTCCCTACTTGCTGCAGCTGGAGAACTCTCAGCAAAGGCACTGACTGCTTTGAACATATACAAAACACTGTGTGGACCGATTAAATAGTTCATTTTTCACTGGAGAGGTCTTTAATTAGCTGTCACCTTTCGTATCACTGTCTGAGGTAAAGAACTGAGTTACAATTACTTTTGCAGGGTCATTTTGCAACCATAAAACCACAAACAAAGTGATAAGTTTAACATTGGTAGTGTTATTCCAAAACCATTTCTGAACTTCAAATAAGCAAAGTTCCTCATAGTGCAAAATCACAACAACTGTGATACCAAAGAACAACAAACACAGGTGTACAGTGAACCCTCGCTATAACGCGGTTCACCTTTCACAGCTTCGCTGTTTCACGGATTTTTTAGTGCAGTTTTTTTATGCTTTTTTTGTGTTCTGCATCCTGATTGGCTAAGGGACTGACCAACATGAACAGTCTCCGCACCTCTCCTCTGCCATACAGGCCAGCGCTGCCTGCTGTGGAGCGCTGCATCATTTCTCTCCTTGGTCTCCATGTAGTGAGACACCCTGAAAGACGGAGCTGACGGAGCAGCCTTATTCTTTTCCCCCACCATCAACCAGACAGTGGACGTGGTCCCCAGCCGTCTCTGGCCACCGCAGCCGCGTTCCCCAGGAGAAGAGTGCAGGCGTGAGCCTTCCCCACCCCGGACCCCTCCAATTGATTCAGCCGGCCCGCTCTCTGAGGCAAGAGTACCGCCGCGGCCCACCTGGCTGCAGCTGCAGCGCTCCCCCAAGTGCAGTATTATATAATAACTGTAAAAAATAAAGCTGACTACTTCACGGATTTCGCCTATCGCGGGTTCTTTTTGGAACGTAACCCCCGCGATAAACGAGGGTTCACTGTATAGCATTTGTTATATATCTTTTTTTTTCACTGTATGTGCAGCAAGGCTTTTGTAAACTTCATGAAATCTGTCTACCTGATCATCCTAAAAGTTCTCCAGCATTTGTTAGTTGGTTTTGCAGTGTGAGGAGACAGCAGCACAGGTTCTAATCAGCAGGGTGAGTGAGCCTGTTGGGAGAATGGCGGACTACATCCTGTCATGGTGGGGCTGTTGCTAATTGTTTCCCGGAGACCGGTGGCACACCAGCCAGCCAGACCTAATTAGGATTTCCAAACAATCCAACCTGCCAGACAAAGTTGTTCAAACCCGTTTTGTGAGTGTGGGCGTACAGTGACTTTGTAATTATCCTCTCTGAAATGTGAAGTGATACATGTGTGCAGATGTCGCAGATTGTTACATAACGGTCTGATTGCATGAAGGTCGTCATCCATTGATTTAATACGTTTGCTACCAGAGAACAGAGCTTCAGAGAAGATGCAATTAATTTATAAAAACAAAGCAAAACAAAAAACATTATAATAACAGCAGAGCTGCACAGTGGTTTGGTGGTTAGCACTTCGGCCGAGCAGCTAGAAGATCCCTGGTTCACGTCCTGGCCTTAAAGGGATGTTTCTTCATGGAGTTTACATGTTCTTCCTATGCATGCATGGATTTTCTTTGGCTTCGTCCTACAGTCCAAAAACATGCTGAGGTTAATTGGTAACTCTAAATTGTCGGTAGGTGTAAATGTGAGTGTGATTGATTGTCTCTATATGTAGCCTTATGATAGACTGGTGACCTGTCCAGGATGTCCCTTGTGTGAGCTGGGATAGACCTCAGCCCCCTACGACCTTAATGTGGATTAAGCAGTGTGTCGATAATGGATGAATGGACAAAGATTTTCTTTTTCCTTTGTTGAAAGTAAACTTTTCACACCTTGTTTCTGTCTAGTTTCATCTCTTTTCCCTCCTGTTTTGCTCCATGTTCTGGGTGTCTCCATCTGAAATCTGCAAACATAAAGTAAATCCATCATAAAAATCTTGACTAAAACAGAACGCGGTAATTCATGTTTCTTTTTTCACTTCTGAAAATGAAGTGTTATAATCAGCAGAGACTCTGAACTGGTTTTGGCACTCAGTAATATTAGTGAGCAATCTGTAAGCCACAGAGACACACCAAGCTGTACACCAGCTGCTGTGTGCATCCTGCCGCATGTCCTTTGAAGTGCTGCAGCCAACCAGGCCGCATGAAGAATGAGCCAAGATGGACTGACGATGCCAAAGGGCACACTACTGCCATGTCAGTGCCCCGACAATAAAACGTAATCGAGCTTTTAAACAGTAACAGCGCTATGGGTAATACAGCATTACATGTCTGACCAGAATTTTTCCCTCAAGAACTGTGAAGATTATTAGATGGCGCACACAT
This sequence comes from Acanthochromis polyacanthus, assembly GCF_021347895.1. Taxonomy (NCBI): domain Eukaryota; kingdom Metazoa; phylum Chordata; class Actinopteri; family Pomacentridae; genus Acanthochromis; species Acanthochromis polyacanthus. The sequence continues at coordinate 21,916,699 of NC_067126.1, read as the reverse complement.
ACATCTGGTGAGTGTACAAGACTGGCATGTTGAGAGGAAATAGCGGTAGGCACAGCAGTCTCCACAACACAACAGGATCCCTCTTTTCAATTTCCTGCTCCAGTTTCCATTCCTGCTTTATTTCGTGCAGGGACCTGTAAAATGGGATTCGCAAAGGAAGAATGCAACATTTAGCCGATATGGCACCACAGAGCACAAAACAAAGAAACTGATTCTGTCAAAGGCAATATTTGCGATAATGATCTCCATAAAAACATAGGGTGATTTCAAACAGGGCTATCAGGATTACCTCTGGATATTTTACCCCTAACACAGCAGTGGTCTCTAACTGACTTTCAAACAAGTGCTACACACTTCAGGCCTTGCATTGTTACCTGAGGTGTAATTTATTTCTTTTTCCAAACTAAAGCTTGTCTTTAGTACTTTGAGATCAGAGCTGAGTTAAGCAGTGTTGATGTGTTTGATGATGTTTTCCGCAGTTTGACGTAATAGTTAGAAAGTTCATGTCTGGGTGGCTCATCTCTCTCTTGTTTTCTAATGACTGGAAACATACTTTTCTAAATTCGCACACCTTACAGAGGCATAAACCATTTTTTTTAAATAAGAAACAACATTTTAGCATAACTACATCTGTGTAGATTTTCAGTCATTCTGAGAATCCGAAGAGCTTCAGTAAAAGGTAACTGGACATCTCTTTTTGGTTCTTGAAGATGTTTCAGCTCTCATCCAACAAAGAAGCAGCAATGGGGTGAAAAATATCCGGAACCGGAAAGCTACAAATCCGGTTGCCTACTAATGTTGTTTTAGGAGTAAACGTATAACTAGATTATTGCCTAACTGTTTCTAAATTTCAGCGGCATGTTAATTACTTTAATGTGGTGTTACTTGAATAAAAAATGCGTACATTAAGGACTGAAAAATGGTAAATAATTTGTAGCTGTCTTAACATCCAGCCATTGTATTTTTATAATTGGTAACAACATTTGACGAGAAAATTACACTGTTTTTCTTTACTGTATTTAAATCCGCTAAAATATCCTTGTCATACAGATATTTGCTGTCATTTACTAGAGCAATGTGTTTATGTGAGTGTATGTGAAAGAGAGAGAGAACATGTACTTCACTAATTAGACTCATAAAAGTAACACACAGCAACACGATCCTCAACCTGGGTTTCCACATATAAGGTTGCCAGGGGAAGCAGACACAACAACACCCAACAACCATTTATTAGTCTAATTCTTTGCAGATGGTATGTTTGTGAGTGTTTTGTTTTCCAGTGCAAAGCAGTTATTGGAGTCATATCTATAATGACACTTCGATAAGATAGTGCTTTAGTGCTTTAATGCCAAGATAAGGTCTAAGAGCTGCTGAGTAAACTAGAAACCACATTTGTTTATGGTTTGATTCACAGAAGTGAAAGAAATTAGGTTTTTTGTTCATTAATGGAAAATGTGTTGTAAACATGTGAAGAATTGCACCCAGTATGACCTTTAGATCTGTGTTGCAGAAGGTGCTGGCTCCAACAGCTCAGCTGGAAACATTCTTACAGTATCACATTGCTATTATTGGAATGAAAATATTCCTCCCTCCATTTTGGTAGGCTCCAATTCCAGCGTCCCATCCCACACAATTCTTTAACAATAATGTTTTCCTGGTCTAGTATTTCAAATAGGAAGATCTTACACTCTTTCCTGGAAAGAAAGAAGTAGCGAAAAACACTCCGACTTTTCTCAAAAATTCGAACCCTTTGCTTTTGTAAAGTGTAATTTAAGCACTCATTGTGTGTCAGAATGGATTAGAACATGAAATGAGGAATGTGTGTACCCATCACACACAGCCAGAATGTATAGCAGTCACGAACGATACACAAGGGCAAACTATTGCTTTTTTTAATTTATTTTTTTTGCTTGCTTTGAAAGACTCTTGATGAGAGTAACTGTTCAATCTGCTCATACAGCTGAGGGTACACTAGGGAGCAAAGATGGCATGCAGCAGTTTGCAATCACCATCACTCTCCTTTCATGACACAAAAGGGAGACTTCCACCCAGCAAGCATTTGATTAAAGTAACAGTAGAACATCAAGGCTCATCTTCGTACCAGTGCAAAACACAGCATGGAGAGATTGCAGAGCAGCAGATGTGTGATATAGTTCTTAAGTTTGTTTGTACATATGAGGTTTTCGTGGACACAAATGAAACACTTATTGTCCTGAGGAAGCAAAGGCTTTTAACATTATCTTAACGAGATATAAGATGACATTTTAATGTTATGTAACGGAGTTATTTTCATCAAGAGACCATGAGTGTCCCAGATCATCTATCTATCTGTCTATGTAAAATTTTAGACTAGAAAATGCATTTTTATTATGGGAAATTATTAGTATTTTTAAGAGATGTTTGTTATTATTTTCCAGAATATTACCCTTTTTTTGTCGTTGCTGGTCTTTTTTCATGGTTCCTTTACTGTATATAATTTATGCAATTATTTCAGTCTAATGTAACAGCTGCACTTCCACTATATGTGTGGCATCTTATACAAGTGTATATAATTCAGACATGCAATCACAAGTCATCAAACTTTCATGCAAGTTAATCAACATGACCTAAAAGCATTCCATATGAAATTATGAGTGAATATGTTTTCCTCCACTCTGACTCATCCTGACAGACTCTGGGGTTTCAGATATCGACCAGACCCCTTGTTGATCAGAGCTGTTGAGGAGGTGGGAAGAGCTTGCAGAACAGACACCCACTGTGCATTAATGTGTGCATCCTGTTGAGAAGGCAGATCACCCTGGAGACCAGACGTAGGTATATTCGCAGGTGGGAGCAGGAAAGATGTGTATTTGTCCTGCTATCATCTATTTGTGTGGATTGTGTCACTGAGTGGACAAGCAGGGGCATGTCTTCGGTCTACCAAGCTGTGCTGGTTTTAGTCAGAGGTTAGTGTTGCGGAAAAAAAATGGAATAAAACCCAGAGGTGTAGGATCATATTTTTGAAGTTGGTGGTTCAAATCCCCAAAGTACAAAGACTCCTTAAAAATATGTAGGAAAAAACAAAACCCCTTCCCTTCCTTAAGAACTCAGTGGGGCAATTGAGTGCCCATCACTTTAATCCTGTATATGTACCCTCAAGCTATGAAATACATAAAGTGCTATGTTAGTCCCAGTGGGAATTTGTATAAGCATTGCATCAGCATCAAGCAGCTCACAGTGTCAGAGCTCAGTAAACTTTCTAATTAAATGTATGCCTCATCAGGATCTGGATGAAGTTGTTTTGGTCAAAATGGAAGCAAAATAGTAAAATGCATGGATGCAAAATTTAAGGGGAATGTGGTGTTGATCACATATTTGTTTTCTTGACATACCTTCTTCATTTGAGACACATATTTAGCCTAATCGTATTTGTTAGTTAAATATAGGAACTGTGAAACTGCTTGTCATACTTGGTGTCTCTTTTTAAAATAATTTACCGGCGCCACCCAGAGGTCATTCATTGACATTGACAAACGTGAAAACACTAGAATTACATTGTGTAATTCTCGAAAGAAAATGTTACTAATATAATATTGAATGCTGAAGCGGTATTGGTCGCATAACTTTGACAGAGTGGGTGTGACAGTCATGGATCCAGAGATATACTAAGCACAGAATCTGAATCTGAATGGCAAGAACTTAAATTGTGAAAGCTGAATGTATAGAGGTGAATTTTCAGTGAGGATCAAATATTACAGAACAACAGAATTCAATTTCAAACTGTTTGGTTTCAATTTTATTGTGATACAGTTTGAATTTATTATATACAAATTGAAAACAAAAAATAAAAATTCAATGTTTTATTTCAACTGGCCTAATAGAGCAAAACAAATTCAAGTATAAATCCCTGAAATTATGTTTCTGGTATCACATATTTCTACCTGTAGAGGTAAAAGCATATAATAAAGTAACTGCAAAACTGTAAATGTGAATCAAGGTGTGTTAAGTTTCGACATCGAAGGACATTTCAATTACACACATTACAACCATGTTAGAAATGCAAACTGCCATCACCTATTAATTAAATGTATGTTAAATTACAATTTACAAGCACAATTTTACCAGCCAACTTGATAAGAAATTTAATATCATATTTTGTAACAAATAAACAGCGTTTGAGTGTTGGACAGAATGCTGGCTGGTTTTGACTTTCTTCCTAAGCTTTCCTCACATTCTGTCCATCTTTACTGATTCCTTGGATGCTTTCTTAACCTTCTTTCTTGTTGTCAGCAACCCATACGCAAAGCCGATGATCCCGAAGATACTTGCAAGGAGAAATCCGAACAGGACATAAAGTGATACTTCAGCATCATCAGCTGAAAGCTGCCGACCCAAGAAGTTCACTTTGTCCACAGGATAACCAGGCTCTTCAGTCGGGGCGGGTGTAACTGTTGCAAGAGCGGAACAAGAATCAAGTACAATGTCATCACTGACTCCTATTAGACTAATATAAAACTTTTTTTGTATGAATATTGGTGCTGAGATGTGGAAGAAAAAAAAAACCTTCCTTAATAACTTCATCACCTGTCTGTCAGTGTGAAGGCTCAGTTCACACTTGGGCTATGTTGAAAGATATATGGAAACATTACTATATTCAGCCTAGTAAGAATGTCGGCACAGCTTTCAGAAATAAGCAAACGGGGTGGGTATTCCCACATGTATCCAACCTGTTTCGTAGCCATCAAATACAATGAAGTGCATGTCTGAAAGGGGTTCTCGAGTCTGTCCTCTGTCTCTCCCTTTTTTCACAGCACCTAAACTGCGTCTCCTTCCCCCTCCCACCTCCTCAACCCAAAAGGTGGGAATCATCAAGACAACCAACAACTCACAGATGATTGACTGACTGGAGTCCTTCTTTCTCACTTTAGTGTTAAACATAGTGACCTCCATGGACTATGTATAATGTTACTCTGTTTTCTTTAAGCAGCGCTAAGGGAAATCAACACAGCTGTTACTAATGTTATCAAAGCCTTGACACATGTTGTAACATGTCTCAGACCAATATCCATCAGCCATAGAGTGTTTAGTGGACCGCCATTTCTGTTGGGGTAAACTTATAAATTATTCTCTCTCAAGTAAGAGTGGTTTAAGGATCCGTAGGAGCTGCATGTCGTTGTTTTTTCTCTTTTAAAATGAACAAGTCTGTGACAAGGCTAAGGGAAGGAAGTTCATGTATGTAGGCTTTTTACAGTAAAAGCCACTAGTTAGCTGAAATAGAAAAGTTAACAGGATGCATCAAGGTACACTAGACTAGTAAAATAAAAGTTTTGAGATGTTATGAAAGGCTTATCCCCTGATAAGTATACTGGCTTTTCAAAATAAAATGAACTCATGAAAACTACATAGAATGAATAAAAACAGCAAGACATAAACCAGCAGAAGCTTCACCGGCACACTCAAAATTTCTTTAGGCCTTTTTAACGTTTATTATGTTACCTTCAGGTTCAGGCTTCAAACACTCATGGGTTCCGTTGGCAGGATCTGGGAAGCCATTGCAGTTGATGATAGTAGCATAGCGCAATGCTGAGTTTTTAGGGATGCGAGGCAGATCAGGGTCTGAGCGGTTCACAAAGAAAAGACCAAATTGCTCGGCAAAGCCAGCAGCCCATTCAAAGTTGTCCATTAACGACCAGGCTGTGTATGCTTTCAGATTGACTTCATCCAGAACACGGGCTGAAACAACAGGAGTATATTTAGCATGCAAGTACACAGTTTAGGTCAAAAACACTAAAACTTGGCTCAGTGAATTTGGATGATTATTTTGAGTAAGTATTTCTGGCTTGCAAACCTCTAATTTGAAATGCAAATTATGCAAAGAATCTAAGCAAATTTTTGTTATCGTTATTGTTTCTGTTATTCCATATGGACTATTGTACCTTTCAGGCCCTGGTTAATGTAGTTCTCATAGTAGTAGATTCTGAAGACGTCATTCAAGTCTACTACTCCTCGTTCTGAGATCCCATTCTCTGTGACATAGATGGCTGGGTTTCCATACTCTTCCTTAATAAACTTGAGGAGCCTCCTAAATCCAAATGGAGTGATTTTCAACCAGAAGGAGCCGGATCCAATCCAAGTGCGGTCATGAGTTTGTCTAGTACCCCTGAATATTGAATCAGACAAGACATCTCAGGCTCAGCTTGGTATGTAGCTCTGGCTTGTCTTTTTTGAAATGAGAAACAAACATTTCCAGGTACATCTGTATAAATATGTTCTCACTAAAATAGCAGAACAACTACTTGGACACACTTATTTGTGGATTTAATTCCCATCTGTCTCTCTAATATTCTGCTAAGATATTGAGGTACCAAAAAACATAGCAATCAAAGTTAGCTGACTCACTGTTTAATTCCAGCTTACCTGTCACCTTCATAATCCTGCTGATTTCCTAAATCATAAGGGGATGCAAGAACAGTGGTGTAATGGTTTAAGCCAAAGTAATCATGAGTCCCTTTGATCCTGCTGATCTCCTCAGGGGTAAACTCTGGAAGTCTATATTTAAAAAAACAAAACAAAGAAAAAAGTTTTTTCAAGCCTTATCCAGGATTTTTCACAGAAATTACTATTAGTCCTTAGGACAACGAATATTTATTCACCTGCCAGTAAATTACTTCAGTTTACTTAACCAGATCACAAACAAAGGTAGTTTTTTAAGTGTAAGCAAATGATAAAAGAATACATATTGATTGATGTTTAAACACCATATGCAAACATCTAGGTACACCCTATAATAATATCGTGATTCTATCAAATAGATTCCTCGGCTTGTGATTGTATAAACTATTATTTACCGTGATTGAGGGAGACCTGCAGCGAGGCTTCTTCTGCGAATGATTGATTTCATTATTTCCGGATAATCACCTTTGAAGATGGGATGGGCAAACCAGCCAATAAAGAACTGGAAAAAACGTTTTCATGTTATGCTATTAGCTGAAGATGAATTCAGGAAAAACAGTTGACATCCTGACACTGAAAACCCTCTGGTAAACAGCATAGGTGAAAAATACACAATTAAAAGTGACAGACCCAGTGCTGGTGTTGATGTCTGTTTTGTTTTGTTTTGTTTTGTTTTTTACCTGCAAGTAACGCATGGCTGCATCCACATCCTCCTGCTTATGTGGGTTCCTTGGTTCAGCCCAATCAGAATTGATGGTAATGGAGATGAGGCCATCCTGCGTTGCTCGATATGTGTCATTGTAGAGATGCCAGGCTTCTGCATGGGCCTTGATGAGGTTGTGAGCTGCAGTGTACTGTTTATTAAAAATGCCTGAAACGTTTGAGATTAGGACAGACCACATTTAACGTTTGTTTGTGCTGTTTCAGTTGTGATATAGAAGTTAAAACCTGTTCTTTCATACACCGTGCATTGACTAATAAGTAGTAAAATACAAACTATGGCAATTGCATTCTTATTTCTAGTTTCAAGTAACTTGCAATAAAACATATGACTTGAAAACATGGCTTGTGTTTCAAATTTAAGTGTACACAAGAACATTTTTAAACCATGACTTAAAATTTACTGTATGCTCTTGTTAGTGATGGCATTTTTCAGACTGTGCTATTGGTCCCATAGACTGTATATAAAGATGGACGTAGCATCTGGCTCCAAATTTGAAGCCCACCTGGAAGTGTCAAAAACTTGCAATATCACGCCGTCCGCTAGGATTGGCTCCAAAAAGCTTTTGCTCCATAGACCCCAATTCATTTTTGGAAAAAATAAAATTTGAAAGATTGATTTTCTACAGCTCTGGATTTTTTTCCTGTTAGTTTTCATGGTCAAAATGAGAGATCAGGTGGCCGATCTTAAAATGAATCAGTACTGAATTTTAAATAAATCGTTGAAGTTGGCGGAGCCAGGGGGCGTGGCTATACTTGATAGACAGCAACAGAAGCCTCTGTGGTAAAATGTGGGCGGGATAAGAGAGTCTTCAGCCAATCCTGCCCCTAGTTGCTCTCTGGTCCAGCCTGTTTGATGACGCTTTTTACGTCACTGGCTCCAAAAAATCCAAAACGGCGACCAGGAAGTAGCAAAATCCGGGCTTCATTTTCTCGGCGTTTAAACCAACGCGTGACGTCACGGTTATTCATGCCTGATTTGTCCAGACATTCATTATTTGCCTTCACTTTGAGGATACTTGGTAAATCATGAGTGACTGATGATGACACTTTTTTAACCTAAAGTCATCATCAAGCCTAATGGAGATGACTAGGGGCTATTGGTCTTTAGTTAGTTGCAGTTGTTTACTTCTATTAATTTCCTTTTTAATTGAAAATATTTCATTCGATTTGTCTAGTAAACAAAATAATTATGGATGTATTTTAACAGATTTTTCCCACAGAAAGTGATGGAAATTGGTCGTGGTGGAGAGCATTGAAAGAACTGAAAAATTGCTTGCTTACCTGGAGCAAAGGTCCCATATCCATAGCCAAGGTTGGCTACAATGTAGGGTTCATTGAGGGTGATCCAGAACTTTACTTTACTTCCAAGTCGGCTGAATAGAACATCAGCATAATCTCTGAATCTTTGAACAACGGTTTCATTCAACCAGCCTCCTACTTTCTGAAGTTCTAATGGAAGATCCCAGTGGTACAGTGTAATCTGAAATATAGACAAGAAAAAAATATGCATACGACTGTGGTAAGTTTGATACACTTTTCACAGGTGATGCATAATGTGTTTTGAGAAGGCATTTCTTTTCTTTTTTTACTGAGAGATATTGTTGCTACCACAAGCCCTCATGGCCTACATATACATGCAGTTGAAAATGGCTTGTCGTCTAGAATTAACCTAGTCTCTCTCTGTGCTACTAGTTTTAATTGAGGATGTACGAGCTAATATGAGTTTTGATGGTAACATTTTAATAACCCAGTGGAGTCAATGTTGAAAGAGTTTAGATGACTGCTTGTTCAATGATTTCAAGGAAGCCGCAAGCAGCAATACTGAAGGGAAAGTAGTTGCCCCATTCTGATCAGGCCTGTTTCAAATGTCTACTGCACTAGCTGAATCCATGCTAACAACATGGTTTACCTGGGGCTGAATGTTTGCAGCTTTCAAACCATCCACTAATCTGTGGTAGTAGTTGAGTCCAGCCTCATTAATGTTGTTAGTAGTGCCATCAGGAAGCACTCTGGACCAGGATACAGAGAAGCGATAGTGGGTCACTTTCAACTTCTTCAGCACCTCGATATCTTCGTCAATTTTGTTGTAACTATCACAAGCAATATCGCCATTATCGCTGTCACCCACTCTCAAAGGAGTGTGGGCAAACTTGTCCCAGATACTCAATCCTTTTCCATCGGCTCTCCAGCTGCCTTCAATCTGAAATGAAAAAAAAAGCAGTATTACAAAAGCAGCCATGGCAAACACCCTCTGCATCCCACCCCAGCTCTATTCCTCTTCACTGTGCCATAGCTGTGTGATGTTCTTTCTGCCACTGTAGAGACAGATTTGGGATGGTATTGCTTACCTGGTAAGAGGCGCTAGCAGTGCTCCAGTAAAAATTTTGAGGAAATTCTCCATAAAGTATCTTCTCATCATCCGGTAATGGGAAACCATTGTCTTTCATGACCTGGTAATAATAGTGAGCCGAGCGCTTGGGTGTCCTCGGCCGGTTTGAGTTATTGAAGTCAACATGGTGCAATCCAAATCCAATGCTGTATCCATTCAGCCACTCAAAAGAATCCATGAGAGATGTTGCGATGTATCCTTTCACATTTACACCATCAAGATTTTGAGCTGCGAATTGCAGATGAGAGATAATTTAATTAGCAATAAAAATTGGCATCTGTAGATATGTAGCCTATACTAGTGTGCTATGATATGTAATTACAAACAATGGTCAAAAAGTTAGGGTACTGCATGGGCAAGGTAATGGGTGCGTTATTTAAGAGAATTTCTTGATATGTCAACCAGAGATTAGGTTCAGCATGCTAATTTATTATTTAATGAACATTTATTGCTAAAACATCTTGTAACTCACCCTTTAAAGCTTCATCAACATAGGTTTTGTAGTAAAATACTCTGTCTGTATCATCAACCGTGACCCCAGTTAATGTAGTCACTCCATTCTCAGTAACATAAATCTGTGGATCTCCATACTCCTCCTTGATCCAGTTGAGGAGTCTTCTCAAGCCCCATGCCACAGCTCTCTGGTTTGTGATGCCTGTGACTGGTGAATCACTTTCCTCTGCCTCTGACACGTCCTTGTCATATTGATATGAATAAGGTGAAAGCTGACCTGTAACATGACTTGATATCTTTGTAGTGTAATGATTTATACAGAACATGTCAGCAGTTCCACTGATGTTGTTTTTTTCCTCTTCAGTGAAGGATGGTAGTCTTGACTCTGAAAGATCTTGGAGATCACTTTTGTTTGCAACTTGCCACTTCATCGCATCAGGATAGTCACCATTCTTGAAAATGGGATGTGCAAACCAACCCAGTTGAAACTGCAGTGCGCGGTCAGCAGCCCTCACTTCACGAAGAACATTGGCATCTTTCGGTTCAATCCAGTCTGCACTGAGGGCAATGGATACTAGACCTCCTTGGACTGAGCGATACTTGTCATCATATGTATGGTAAGCCTTGGCATGAGCTTTGATCAAGTTGTGTGCAACTATGTATGGTGCAGTTCCTGGATTCTTAATCTTTGGTGGGATCGTTCCAAGACCATATCCTAGCCATGCAATTGAATGAGGCTGGTTGATGGTCAGCCAGAATTTCACTCTGTCACCAAAGGTGTCAAAGCAGAAGTCACAATAGTCATTGAAAATGTCAATCATGTCGACATTCTCCCAGCCACCAAGGTCTTGCAAAGCTTGAGGGAGGTCCCAATGGTAAATTGTCACCATGGGAGTGATTTTATTTGCCAACAGGCCGTTAATGAGTCTATTGTAATAGTCAACACCTTTCTGGTTCAGGGATGAACGAGTACCATCAGGAAAGATCCTGGACCAGGACAAAGAGAATCTGTATGACTTCACCCTCAGAGCTCTCAGCATGTAGAGGTCTTCATCAAGTCTGTTGTAACTGTCACAGGCTACATCTCCATTTGGATCAGCAGGAATATTGCCGGGTGTGTGAGTGAATTCATCCCAGACACTGGGCCCCTTTCCATCAGCATTCCAGCCTCCTTCAATCTGGTAAGCTGAAGATGAAATTCCCCAGCTGAAGTCTTGTGGGAATGTGCCATAGTGGTATAATTGTCTTTGAAAGTTGGACTGGTGTGAGAATTTCTCCCAGACGACCTTTGATTTAGATGGAACCTCTGAAGGTGGTAAAGCTGGTGCACGGCGAGGCAGTTGCATCTTCACCCCTTCAAAAACACTACCGTTGTTCAAAGCAAAACCATTTTGCTCGATGACCTGTGAATAGAAATATGCAGACTGCCTTGGGGTTCTCGGTCTGTCTGGACTTTCAAAGTCGACATAATGAAGACCAAATCTTTCACTGTAGCCTTGTTTTCCCTCAAATCCATCCATAAGTGACTGCACTGTGAACCGCTGAACATTCACTCCATCAGTGAGTATTGCTACGAAATGGACACAAAACAGCACATTAAAGATGGAAGTTTATACCAACTATGCTTAAAAAATGTTTTCTCTATCAGAGAAATCTCAGACACTAACCTTTCAAAGCCTCATTGATGTAGCCCCTCATGTACTCAATTCTGCTGGTGTCATTGAGAGTGTTCCCACTGTACTCTGTTGGCATCCCATTCCCAGTTATGTAGATGGGCACATTGACAACATTTAAGTACTCTTTGGAAATGTATCTCAGAAGCATTCTCAGTCCTGAAGGATTAGAAAAGATCCAGTCAGAAGCTGTGGAAGACCATGAAGGGTCCACGCTTTCCTGGAAGTCACCCACTCCCTGAGGACCAGGAGTGCAGCCACCATCACTGTCGCTGACCAACCGGGACGTGTAGTGGTTCAGTCCAAAAAAGTCAGCAGTTCCAAGTATCCTCTGGCTCTCTGAGGGAGTAAAAACTGGAAGTCTTGCCGGCTCAGAGCCAGGACACTTATTTCCTTTCAGTTCAATCTGAGTTTTGAGTTGTGCAGGATAATCTCCATCTACAAATATAGGGTGTGCAAACCAACCCAGCATGAACTGCAGGTAGCGATCTGCAGCTGCTACATCTGCAGGTAGAGAGGAATCTTTGGGTTCAGCCCAGTCAGAGTTGAGTGCAATGCCCACTTTCCCTCCCTGTGTCTTCCTGTAATTTTCATTGTAGACATGCCAGGCTTCAGCATGGGACTTGAGCATATTGTGGGTGACCTGAAAAGGCAAAATATGGTCAATGGACCAGAACAACAATAAAAAAAAAATTATAATTCCATATATTTTATAATATCAATTCTCTTACCTGATAGGAAGAAACCACATAGTCATTTATTCCAGGGGCATGCTCACCAGTACCATACCCAGCATGGCTCACCACCCAGGGACTACTGAATGTGTTCCAGGTCTTGACCCTGTCTCCAAACCTGGAGAAACAGAAGTCTGCATAGTCCTTGAAAGCTTCAACAATGGACAGGTTGGTCCATCCACCAGTATCTTGGAGTGCCTGGGGCAGATCCCAGTGATAGAGAGTGACAACAGGTTGTATACCAGATTCAATCAGAGCATCGATCAGCTTGTCATAATAGAGAGCCCCTTTCTGTGATAGGCTGCCTCGGTGGCCTGAGGGGAAAATACGGGCCCAGGAGATGGAGAACTGGTAGGTGTTGACTTGAAGACCTCGCAGGAGGTAAACATCGTAATCTACCTTGTTGTAGCTGTCACATGCTAAGTCTGCAGTCTGATTTTGAAAGGCTTGATCTTCATGGCCAAAACGGTCCCAAATGGTTTCTCCCTTCCCATCTGCTACCCAGCCTCCTTCAACTTTGAACGACTCAGTGGAGGTAGCCCACTGGAAACCAGAAGGGAAGGATCCGTTCAGGAAAGCGTCTCTTGCAGATGAGGACATGGTGGCAAAATGGTTCAAAGTTTTGCAGTAAGTTGTTGAACATGACGATCGAAGGAGATTGCTTCTGTTGTCCAAGGCATCTCTTTATTTTGTGACGATCAAAGGAATAACAAAATAAGGTTAATTGGGGATACTGAAGGATTTACTTATATATTTAAGGCCATGATAATACAATATACCTTTTAAGAGGAGAGTCGGCTGGATGTAACATATCCACCATGTCAATTCCAACAATAGTTTGGCCTCTGTTACTTAGTTCTGCAAAAGTAGAGTAAAAACATTCACTTAGCACCTTTTTTTCATTGTTTACACATTACATCAGAATAACTGAATCTGAGATGCTTAACATGACACAGTTGTACACAAATTTAGTCTTGTCAAGGTATTAAATACATTTCTGAGTGTCATTGCCAAATATTACTTACAAGAATTAGTTGTCTGTTTTTTTAAAGAGAGCAAATCAAAATATTGATCAGCTGTACATTTTGGTTTTCAACAGTTTATTGTTTTTATATGAAGGTCGTGATTTCTAATTACCTTTCAAGAGGTTGGTGTCTGACAGAAACTCATGAGGAGAACAGTTGTCCGTATTCAGCTCATAAATTACTATGGGTGTGTCTCCACACTTTCTCTGCAAGAAAACATAAACATTCATGTTACAGCACTGACAGAATCAGACAGAGCAGGCTTACCATGTAGCAGATTAATAGAAACTATATTTTTGAAATAATCTGTGACATACCATCCCACTTTGCAGCTCCTTGGCCAAGTGTTGTCTAGCGGCGCAGTCATATTGAACTTTAATGGACAGGAAATCTAAATATGTCTGAAACACAGGTGCAGAAATGGGAGTGTAGCTGAACATGACATACATGTTGCTTTTTCCAAATAAAATGAACTTTACATTTGTCAAACAGCTGTGTACATTAGAAAATATCTTGAGATTGTCATACAAACTTATTGCTGTGCTGCTCATGAACACAATTCTTACTTTTACTCTTTAAACTGTATGTTTTGTTTTATGTGACTGTGTGATCTTACCAGCACTTGGGTGTCACAGATGTCAGGAAATTTATTGACCTTTGCCCCAATTGATACTTGTCCATCTGCGCAAAGATTGATTCAGTTATTAATTTGCCATTTCCCTCCCACATCAGACTGGGAGGTTACATTCTCCTCCCCGCTGCATTATTTCATCTCTGTTATCATGACCTTTGGGACATGTGGTTAATAGTTATTAGAAACTATTATTTCATAGAACAAAGCCATAATTAAGGTGCATCTAATAAAAGTAGACTACAACAGAGGATAAAAAAACAACAACTCTTGTGAAATGTGATTACAAGCTAAAGTATATGTGTAAATACAGTCATGGGATTACATTGTAAACAGGTATTTTAATATGTAATGTAAATAGACTGAGAGGACTTTATCTCTTATTTGGATGTTGAGGATGCACAAGAATTCCTGTTGTCAGTGTATCACCAACAATACATGTCTTCATTGGACTAACTGAAATTTAGTAACTGAAGCTGGCAATGAACCCCTGAAATCCTGCTGGACAAACTCAGTGTAAACATTTGTGATATAATACACACAAAAATCAATCTAACTTTGTGTAAATGTGTGTAATGTGTAAATCTCATGCTACGGCAAAACAACTGAGGCATGGTTTTAAACTTTGATGGACTGCAAAGTTTGAATGATGTCATACTGTAAACAAATAAATACACTACCGTTCAAAAATTTGGGGTCATCCAGGCAATTTCATGTTTTCCATGAAAACTCACACATTTATTCATGTGCCAACATAATTGTACAAGGGTTTTCTAATCATCAACAAGCCTTTCAGCACCATTAGTTAACACAGTGTACTATCAGAACACAGGAATGACGGTTGCTGGAAATGGACCTCTGTACTCCTAGATATTTCATTAAAAATCCACTGTTTCCAGCCAGAATACGCGTTTCCCACATTCACAGTGTCTAGAGTGTATTTCTGATTAATGTTGTCTTCATTGAAAATCACTGCTTTTCTTTCAAAGATAAGGACATTTCTAAGTTATTTTGAACTTTTTAACGGTTGTATATTTGCACATCAGACAGTATAGGGACATTATACACACTGCACTGTCAATAAAAGGTTAGAACATTCATCCATTATCTTTACACCGCTTAATCCTCATAAGGGTCATGGGGGGCTGGAACCTATCCCAGCTGACTTAGGGCAAAGACAGGGTACACCCTGGGCAGGTTGCTAGTCTATTGCAGGGCTACATATGAAGACAAAGAAGCACATTTGCATTCACATCTATGGGCAATTTTGAATCAAAATAAGAACAGATTAAGAACATTTTCTAATCATGTTACTCAAACTCAGCACAGGATAAAATATAATCTTGATTTCCTACCTTTCTCTGGAAACAGTTGGTGGTAGCGACGGTAGACATTGACATGTGCATGAAGAGCGTTTTGCAGGTCAGCATTGTTCAGCTCATCCAAGCTGCTCAGTGTCACCCAGGTCTTTGCCAGGTCTCCAAACTCGACAAAAACAAACTCTGCATACTGCTGAAACATCTGTACCAGCTCCTTGCTCTCCCAGCCTCCATACCTTGATCTCAGAGAGTCTGGTACAGTGGATCCATGAAGGATGACCAGAGGCTCAAGTCCCACCTGGTGCAGCTGCTTCATCAGGGTCTGGTAGCAGTTCACCACAGCCTGCTGGGGCTGGCTGGGGAGGCCTGAAGGAAGGAGCTGAGCCCATGACAGCGGTACCTTGAAGTGAGTCACCCCTCGGCTCTGGAGATACTCAAAGTACTTTGTAGAATCGGGAGGTATGGGATGACTGCAGTCAAAGGTGTCCAGCAATGCCTTGTCAGACGTTTCTCCGTTGAGGCCCATCACCTGTTGGTTGGTCATGGGGCCTGCAAGAAAGATGGCCTCAAGTTGATGGTCATGTTTCTCACTCAAGCAGCCATATACAGCTATCAGGCACAGAGGAAGAATCTTCCTCAATAGAGACATGTTGTCCATTGAATGAGCCCCTGCATGGTTAACCTTTTTATAGTTATCCTGTTTACAACATTGAACTATCAGTCAGATCAGAGTTCAGGATTGGTGCTAATACTCCAATGTGCTGCAGTCACGCTGCTGGGATGCTTTATGATGTCTTGGGCACGAGTGGTGGAGTCCCTCTGATAAAGAGTCATGCAAAAGACAGGGAAGATTGATTATGAAATGTAGTAAATATCGATACGGAGATTAAAGGAGACACTGATTGGTTCACAGAATGTAAAATTGAATTTCCAAGGACAAATTTTCACCTGATTGTGTCTTCTATTTGTGTGTTCAGTGGGAAGTGATTCAACCATAAAACTTCAGATGGCAGGTGTCAGTTAAGGTAAACAGTGTGGACCTTAATTATGTCTGAAATATATCTTGCTGTGTGTTGAATCCGACTTTTATTATTTGGGGTTATTGCCAAACACCATCTCTGTGTGTTGCACATCCCATGTAGATGCGAGGCATCAGTGAAAAGGGTGTTTGTCTGATGTGACTGCAACAAGTCACTTTTAGTTCTTTTTCTTTTTGCATGCTTTATTCGGTTCACATGAATTTTATGTCTAGGCATGCTTCGGACTCTTTTAATTTGAGTTATATCCATTTACTTTCTTGATTTTTTTTCTATTGTCTTGTAATCTGGTGTGTTCATAACAGTGGTTAAGAGTTCTATTTTTCATGGGGATCAGGAGCCTAAACTGGGAGCTCGCTGCGGGTAGAGATGCATCACAACAGACTATGTTGGAATCACTAATTTGAAAACTTGCACTCAAGATACACAATACTTAGAGCCATTTTTTTCCAGAATAATAGTTTCAATATGAATGTGAACTTGACAGTATTTAAGCATCATATGAATTGTTCTCCCTTTTACATTAAAATGACCTTAGTTTACAGGGGTTTCCTCTAAGTTTTACTAACCTAACATCAGTTGACAGAGAATTGGAGTCTGAGAATTAATCTGCATGTAGGATTCAGGATAAACTCATCCTGACATGTAGCTGGTTAGTTTCAGGGCATCACTGTATTGTGTTCCAGTTAAACCTGGCTTCTGGTGTCGCTGCTTTCCTCTGAATCAGTTACTCATAGGAAACTGTAGGATTAGTATTTCAACCATTTACTGTGTACATTGTGAGGAAAATATCTCCATTTTTCACATCCCTCCTCCCAGAATCTAGAAACATTTTAGAATCCTCCACTGGTTACCTTTAACCTATCAGAGGATTGATTTACTATGTTTTTGCAAACCAAGAGGTTTAGTATCAAGACGCTGATAACAGATTATGATGAACACTGTGATAGCTGTCAAGTGATTGAGATGTTAAACAATAATAAAAATATAGCTAGTAAATAAACTTGACTGTGATTCCATCTCACACATTTTAATTGTCATTGTTTGTTGAAATGTAGAAGCAATTTAAACGATTCTGAAACGATTTGATTCTGAAAAAAATTTAAATTTGTGACAAAACTGTCACTATTTTTAACTTATCATGGCTACTAAGATGTATTACTCACATTGAGTTCAAATCTATGTGTCTGCTATGTTTTCTCTCCTAATACTTAAATAGCAAACATCTTTAAAGCATATTGCAACTGCACATGTCCTGGTCTTCAAACGTGAGGTCAAGATGGGGATGCAGTTATAACTTGGGCAAGTCCAGAGTCTTTCTGATCATATCACAGAGCTACAATAAAACACTCTAACTTGTACAAGTGGCGGTGTTTTATTGCAGCACTATTTAGATGTGATTTCAATCTCAACGATACAACAGTACAATAAGAAGAAAACAGAATACTGTTAAACAGCTTGGCAATCATTCAATCTCAATTCAAGGCACCATGAGGACGCTCCTGTGGCTTGTGTGTCTGTACATTTTCTGTCTGTATGTTTGTCAGAACAGTGGGGTGAATGAGCAGGAGGACTTCATGCTTCTTGCAGGGCCTCTTACAAACCAGGTGGTCAAAGGCTCAGGTAGTGAAGTTAATAATGCCTTTGACTGCAGTCATCCCATATCTCCAAGTTCTATAAAGCCTCTAAGCACCAGGAGAAGCTGGTACAGATGTTTCAGCAGTATGCAGAGTTTACCTTTCAGGAGTTTGCAGCATTGGCACACTCATGGGTGACAATGAATCACTTGGAAGATGTTTGGCGTGATGTGCCTGCAGGTGCTCCCAGTTCGCCACAAAATATCCTCCATCTCACCAAGAACATTCACCACCTCTATCATCAACAGTGTCCAGACACAGCTGAGTTAAACTGACCAGAGGTGAACAGAATTGATGACATGAACTGATGACTCAATTTATGTTTTCATAATTTGCCATTTGTTACCACTTTTGAAATATCTCAATACAAATGGAACGATCGTTGTAATTCTCAGCCCTTTCAATGAAGCTGCAACCATCAAGGTCTTAAGCAACACATGTTGTCTTTTCCATGTGCCTTGACCACATGGTGATAAAAAATCATTACTTTATGATCAACTGATGCTGACACCTTTGATTATAATATTGATAGCCCTATTAAGCCAGGTTTTATCATGCCAATGTCAGCAGTCAATCCACGTGAGATCAGCAAAACACTTTTGCATGCGAGCCACTGTCCAGTTGTGCCCAACAGGCCTTTTTTCATGACAAATATTTTGAGTCTGGAAAGTATATGTTCCTTCCACTGAGTCATGTAAAACATGTCATAAATGCAGCCGTTATTACAGGGAGATGCCTGTTAGTTGGGTTGAGAGCTAAAGATGTGGATTCTGTCTCTCAGATTAAAGATTCAACAACAGTAAGATGCATCAGTGTTTCTTTCATGTGTACATCTTTCATTACATCGGGCAGAAATAATTTCTAAAAAAAAAAAAAACAGTCAAAACTTGATAAATCACATTTTAAAAATAGAATAAGAAAAATGGCTTCACATTTTAACAATGTGTCTAAGGAAAATTCTGCAGCAGCTATGTTGGTTCTAAATTATCCTTTCATCGAAATAAAATTTGCTACTAAGACTACTACTACTGAGACCCCATGAAAATAATGCTGTCTACCCACATCAAGGTTTATGATCATGGTTATGAGTACATTTCACACTTTATTTTCTTTCCTTTCTTTTTACGCTGTCCTTGACCTACGGTGTCCTTGGTGCATGACGTTCTGCGTTTCGTCGGAACTGGTTATGTAGAACTAGTAGGCGGGCAGAACGGATGAATACGTCACCATGCGGCGCTTTAGATGGCTTTGTCAAGATTCGTCACTGGTACGCCACTTTGGATTGTGCTACTTTCGCTACGCACATTTTGCACTTCATTATGGCTCCTAAGTGTAAGTCAAACTCTTCTGATGTCAGTGCTTTGAAGAAAAGGAAAGCCATCTCCATGGAAGTGAAATTAAATATAAAACACTTGAAACAGGGCAAAACTGTGCTATCGTGATGCACGTAATGGCTTCGGTTATATTTTCACCGGATTTCGGCTTACAGCAACTTGTTGTTTTAATGTTGATGATTATTTCTTACAGCTCATGAAAATCAGACATCCATTTCTCAAAATATTCATTCCAAGTTTAAGTAAATGACAATTCAAAGAGTATAAAACACCTTTTGGTATCTCTGGGTCTCATTCTGCACAGACTCTGACAGTAGTTAGAAGACTGCTGACCTGAAAGTTGTCAACACTTGACAAGATACACCACAGAAGGTCATCGCAGAAAATGCTGCTGTTGGCAGAGTGCTCTCAGTTAGTATATTAATAAAGTTAACTGGAAGGAAAAAGTAAGGTAGGAGGTGCACAAGCAACAGGGATGACCACAGTCTGGAAGGATGGTCAAGAAATTGAAGAACTTGGGACGTCTTCTGAGTGAACTAAAACTGGTGTCAGTGCACCAACAGCCACCAAGCACAGACATCTTCATGAAAGAGGCGACAACTGACCCATTCCTGATATCAAACTACTGAACCAGAGACAACGCCAGAGGCATCTTACCTGGGCTAAGGAGAAGTAGAACTGGACTGTTGCTCAGTGGTCTTATTTGCAGAAGAAGTTTTGGATTTCATTTGGAAACGAAGGTCCTGGAAGTGTCAAGAGTGGACAGGTACAGAATTAGAGATGTACCAGTTATCAGCCCAATTGATTAATAAGGATGATATTTGGCATGTTTAGATTATTGATATTGTTATTTTAAATGACCAATGTTTTAAAAATAAATAAAATGTGCTACTTTGGCTCTGATCCAACTGGCTCTCTGTCTCTGCAGTTTCTCTGTGATCTCAAGCAATGTCCTACCCACAGCTCTATCTGATTGGCTGTAAAGATTAAGACACAATCACTAAAAACTATTGATTTACGAACCTGGACAGACAGGTTCATTATTGGAGCTGTGTATGAAAGTTTATCACTGGGAGGTTTCCTGTGATGCTTAACCTGTAGCTAACACTATCTAAAGTACTGTAAGATCTTTCTGAAGTCAGATCAACTTCACTCTCCTCAGTCTGACGTGTTTCTCTGGCAGAAACACAAGCTGCAAAAACTGAACAAGAAGCACAGCCATAAATCAGGACATCAGCTGCTTTCACAGTGGCTAATGCTCAGTTAGGAGGCAGCCACAGATTACCCTGAAACAGGACATTCATTTTTAGCAGGGCATAGCACCTGCCAACTACTACCAAATGGATGTCTGACCATGATGTTATGGTGCTTGATTGACGAACTACTCACCTGACCTGAATCCCATCGAGAGGAAGATGAGAAACACCCGACCCAAAAATATAGACGGGCTGAAGATTAATATCATAAATAAAAGCAACCTGGACTTCAGTTACACCTCAGCAGTGCCACATGCTGATTTCTTCAACGCAGCAATTTCGTTCAGAAGTGTGACCTTTTTGTATTGTAAAGCCCTTTCGATCTTCGGAAATATTCTAATGATTGGAGATACTGGATTTCTGATTATCATAAGCTATAAACTACAATCAAAAAGAAAAAAACAAATAAAGGCTTGAATGGTTCAACTTTACATGTGATGACTGTAGAATATATTACATTATCGATTTTTAAATAACTGATGCTTAATTAATCCTGAAAACTCTGCAGTTAAATAATGTAAAAATATTGATATATAGTAACACTTGTATGACGACAAAATATTCTTTTCGCACATCGCAACCGAATAAATATTCCTTAAAGTGGTCACTGAAATTGCTATTTTTATAATACCATTGTGTGTTTCATATAGAATCTGAGGACATGGCATCGGTTTTCCATCCACTTACTTTCATACAAATGTTCATTGCACTGAAAAAAATGTGAGTGGAAAGAGGACATTTTAAGATCAATCTTGAAATATTGCAGCAAAAGTTTAAACTGAGGTGATGAAAGGTGTGCATCACTAAAAAGAAAATGCAACAAAGTGCAATACAAAAAAATAAGCTATGATTTATATTAAGCAAATGACTCCAACTTCTACTGACTCATTGTGTGGAGCGATGAGGGACCTGTGAAATAAATAGTGATGTCACATTTCCAACATCTCCTCTGCATTGTTGTTCTCCATTTGAAGGTTGACTGGCACTCTTTTAGTTAAGTCATCCTGTTGCACTATTATGCAGATGTTTAATGACAGATTGACTAGTGAAATAGCACTACCAGGTATTTGCCTTGAGTACCAACTCTAAAGAATGGCAGAATGAGGTTCTTCTTTTGCAAATTTGCTCTGAATTGGTTTTTCTAAAAAGTGCTATATTTGGATGGAAGCCCTGCTGTAAAATCTAACCCTTAACTTTTCTGCTCCTTGACAAAAAACAAATAAATTTAAAAGCCTATCTGTTAAGCGCCAAAAGGCAGACACCTTTAAAAATAGGCGGTGAACACAGTAGAGCATTTAATGTCAGTAGAGTCAAATGTTTCGGAGTGTATGGAATCCAGAAACAGAGATAAAGAGAGTGGATTTTTGACTTGGTCCATCAGGGCACCAGTGAGATGACTCCAAAAGAATGACAGTTACTGCTGTGTTTTTTTTTTTTTAAAAAGGCAACTGTGCGGAGCTGGAGCGAGGAAATGTCACGACTGGATTTGTTGCACAGGTGGCATCCTATCACAGTTCCGTGCTGGAATTCACAGAGCTCCTGAGAGCGACCCATTCTTTCATAAATGTTTGTAAAAGTAGTCTGCATGCCTAGGTGCTTGATTTTATACACCTGTGGCCATGGAAGTGATTAGAACACCTGATTCTGATTATTTGGAGGGGTGAACGGATACTTTTGGCAATATAGTGTAGATTCAGAAAAAACATACGTGGTCCTCTGAAACAGTCCTGCATTAGATGATGTCCTCATGAAGGCTTCAAATTTTTTCAGTATTAAGTTTCTAAAAAGTTTTGATGGATCCACTGATAAAACTGAGAATAAGGCAGTACAGTTCAACTGCATCACAAACTACGGCTGACTTAGCGGAAGGCAGGGAACACCCTGGACAGGTAGCCAGCAGTGGCGGCTGGAGAATTTTTCTCTTGGGGGTGCGCACTTATTTTACCAAACCAAATAGCAGAGTCGGCAACACCGGAATACAAGAATTGATGTAAATTATGTTCACAGCCATTTGATGTGCTATTACGATGCACCACTACGAGGGTACACCTAAGCACTACTGCTGAGTCAAATAGACAATTAAATGCACGTAAATGTTACCAGCTAGTGAATTTTAATTTATCTCCCCAGTGTTTGATATGATTTGCTCCAGATAAGGTGTAATTGGTACACACAAACCCTTAAAATCTCCTTTGCTATAATTAAACAAATTAAGAATGTATAAATATGCAAATCTATTTTTTACTTCAAAAGTTAAAAAAAGAAACAATTCATTTTTCCAGCTTCAAAGAGTGCCAAGTGCTTCTTCTGTCCAGCAAAATCTTTGGAACAACATATTTATATTTACATACTCAAATAAACAAAAACAAATCCATACCTGTGAAACCAACAAACATTGGACATTTTGTTAAAAAAAAAAAAAAACCTAACTATAAGGCTTAAAGCAGACAGTGCTTCTGTGAGCTAACTTTTACATTAACAACCTTACATGACAATGAGAAAACAGAAAATCTGCATATTTAAGATCAAAGCAATAAAAATATGTCACTTTGCCTGAAAAAAAAAATACTGAAACCATTAGGCATTATACTATGTATAACTGTGCATGTGACAAATAAAACCCATCTTATCTTATCTTATCTTAGGCTTTGAGCCCAAAGTGCTTCTGTCAACTAACATTAAATATTTACAATGAAAATAAAGAAAAACAGCAATTCCTCAGATTTCAGAACATATGAAAATCAACAGGCTTTCAGTCTAAAGTGCCACTTGCGTCAACTAACATTTCTATTTATATTATTAAAAAAGTAAATCCTCACGTTTTAGAGATTAAAGCCAGCACCTCTACATCTGTGTTATTTTTTGTATGCAAGTTTTGCTCTTCTGTCTTTGAGACATGCAAATTTCTCAGTGACGCTATGGTTAAAATCTGGGGTCTCCCTGACGAGTTTCTTTTCCATAGAGAGCATGGCCAGTGCATTAAGACGATCCTGCGACATCGTGTTCCTGAGGATCTTGATTCTTTTTAGTGTTGAGAAGCACCTCTCAGATTCAGCTGTCGTCATTGGAGTCGTGATGAGGATCTTCAGGAGAGACATAGTCTCTGAGAAGGTGTCCTGAAGATTGTTGCTCATGAAGAGCTGGTACAGAGCCACAGCACCATTGCAACTCCTGAACTCTGTGTTGCTGAAGATGAGCGACAGTTCAGCGCAGGCTGACCCGTAGGGCGCGGTCAGCCTGCGTCACGCTGTCTCCTATCTCTTGCATTGAAGAGGAACGAACTGCGCATGTCAAAGTTATAACAAGAGTCAATGGGGAAAGATGAGTGCGCCCCGGCCGGATATATGTCCACTATTAGTAATTGTAGACAACGTCGGAAGTTTCTATTCTGACTTTTTATTGCAAATTATACATTTTAGTAACTCTCTACAGGCTCTATTATCCATTTTGCTTGTTAAAAACATAGGATATACATGTAAATGTAATTTTAAAAATGTTTTATTAAAGGAAGGGCTGTGACTCTACATGATGTGAGACAGAGGAGGCGGCGCCCTAGCGCCCCCTATTGACCAGCCGCCCCTGGTAGTCAGTCTATCGCAGGGCTACATATTAAGACAATTACACTCACCTTCACGCCTATGGACAATTTACAATTACCAATTAATCTTGTAGCTGCAAAGTGACAGTGCTAACCACTGAGCCACGGTTTACTGCACAGAGTTTATGTTCTGCAGTTATTTCAGTCTAATGCAACAGTTCCACTTTCTCTGTATGTGAGGTATCTTATAAAAATGTATATAATCCAGACCTGTAATCACTCATTCCTGTGTAAGTCATCAAACATTCATGCAAGGTAATCAACATGACCTAAAAACATTCCATAAGAAACTATGAGTGAATATGTTTTCCTCCACTCTGACTCATACCCATCCTGACAGACTCTGGGGTTTCAGATATTGACCAGACCCCTTGTTGATCAGAGCTGTTGAGGAGCAAGCTGGGAAGAGCTTGCAGAACAGACACCCACTGTGCATTAATGTGTACATCCTACGAGAAGGCAGGTCACCCTGGAGATCAGATACAGGTATTCTAGCAGGTGGGAGCAGGAAAGATGCGTAATTGTCCTGCTATCATCATTGTGTGGATTGTGTCACTGAGTGGACAAGCAGGGGGCATGTCTTAGCTCTACCAAGCTGTGATGGTTTTAGTCAGAGGTCAATGGGAAGAAAAAACAGTGTTGAAATCTGCTTTTCTACTGGTATAGTGTATGACTGCATCATATCCTCCTGCTAAAAGAGGGCTCTTGGCATTGACCTTTCAGAACAGATGGTAATGCTATTTTCTGTTTTAATGATAAGGTTTTAATCAGTGCAATCAGTTTTGAAATAGTTTGGATGAGTGATTAGTCTGTGATATCAAGAAAGCTGCAAGCAGTAATACTAGAAGATCTTAAATATATTGTTTGTTTTTATCAAAATGGTAGTAAAAGAGTAAAATGTATGGAGTAAAAATTCAGGAGACTGTGTGTGTGCCTAATGTTACTTTTTAGTTAAATACTGATGCATTCAAAATGTGAAACTGCTACATGTTCTTGTGATGGTAGCCAATGTCAGTGTCTCTTCAAAAAATATTTTACTCACGCCATCTAGAGGTCATTCATTGGCATTGAACAACATGTGAAATCCATCCATCATCCATTCATCCATTTTCTATACACTGCTTTATCCTCTGTAGGGTCTTGAGGTATTCATTTTTGGCTTTAAGTTTATTCGAATTTACAGTTACAATTTCAATTTATGAAATAAACTGAAGACATATGGTTGATATTCAATGTTTTATTGAGATTCTTCAAACTGAACAATAAAATTCAAATATAAATAAATGAAAATCAATTTCCGGTATCACAAATTTCTGACTAATGTGAATAAGGGTGTGTTAAGCTCCTGCATCAGATTATGTTTAAATTATACACAATCGTTACTTTGGCCGACAGGGGCCAATGATCTGCAACTTTCCAAAAGGCCTCAGTTCAGGAAAACAGCTTCAAGTACAGAAGCGATGCAAAATCACAAACTGAAACACAGGTCTAAACGAGGTACAAAAGAGGATTGTGGTGCAAATGAAATAACACGCTGAAAAACCCCCCAAAACGAGCTGCTGAAAGAGGAACGATGCAAAGGAGAAAACAATCTCCAAACCAAAAAACGATCTGCAAATCAAGTAACGATTTCCAAAACAAGAAACGATCTCCAAAACAAAGAAACGATCTTTTTAGTTTGCAGATCGTTTCTTGGTTTGGAAATCGTTTCATGTTCTGGAAATCGTTTCTTAGTTTGCAGATCGTTTCTTTGTTCTGGAGATCGTTTCTTGTTTTGGAAATCGTTACTTGATTTTGCAGATCGTTTTTTGGTTTGGAGATCGTTTTCTCCTTTGCATCGTTCCTCTTTCAGCAGCGCATTTTTTTTTTTTCAGCGCGTTATTTCATTTGCACCACAATCCTCTTTTGTACCTCGTTTAGACCTGTGTTTGAGTTTGTGATTTTGCATTGTTTCTGTACTTGAAGCTGTTTTCCTGAACTGAGGCATTTTGGAAAGTTGCAGATCGTTGGCCCCTGTCGGCCACCGTAACTCGTAGACATGCAAATTATCATAACTTATTAATTTAACTTTTATTTAATTAGAATTCACAAGCACATTTGCACCAGCCAACTTCATAATGAATTGGATAGCAAATTTTGTGACAAATAAAAAATAATTTTGAGGGTTTTCTTTCTTTCTGTGCTGGTGGCAAGCAGCACATCTTCACAGGTATTTGTTATAGAGCTCTGACTAATGTAGAGGCTATTTGGCTCAAAATGTTAACCAGCACAGCTCTTCTATAATATTGTGTTAAACATGAAAAAAAAAAACAGACATATTCTGGCTGGTTTTGATTTTCTTCCTAAGCTTTCCTCACATTCTGTCCTTCTTCAATGAGTCCTTAGATGATCTCTTCAACTTCTCTCTTGTTGTCAGAAGCACACCCACAACGGCGATGATACCAAGGAGACTCGCAAGGAGACATCCAAACAGAACATTAAGTTACACTTTAGCATCATCAGCTGAAAGCTGCCGACCCAAGAACTCCACTTTGTTCAGAGGTTGACCACTCTGTCCAGTAAGGGAATGTGCAGCTGTTGTGAGAGCGGGACAAGAAGCAAGCAAAATGTCATCATTGATTCCTGTTACACGAATATTTACCACATAGACTCCAGGCTCTGTTCAAAATGGATATACGTTCTGCACTCTGAACTGCCCAGAATTCAAACCTAGAGGAAGTTCCATCCATTATCTTTACATTCTCTACAACCTCTGTAGGGTCTGGAGCATATCACAGTTGACTCAGGATGAAGGCAGAGGACACCATTGACAGGTCGTCAGCCTGTCGTAGAGCTACAACTAAAACTAAAATTCACACCTACGGACAATTTAGAATCACCAATTAACCCTCAACCCTGGAGAACCAAGAGAGAACCGACGCAGGCACAAGGAGAACATACAAACTCCAGGCCCATTCTGGGACGCAACCCAAGGATATTCTGGCTGTGAGGTGACTGTGCTAACCACCAAGCCACCCACACGAAATTTTACATCCTAAATATTACAGTTATTGCATACGTTTTTAATATGTATATTAAATATTTAAATATGACCTTCACCTTCAGGGTTCATACACTCATGGGGTCCGAGGACCGGATCTTTGAAGCCATTGCAGTTGATGATGGTGGTATAGAAAGATGCTGACTTTTTAGGGATGCGAGGCAGAGCAGGGTCTGACCGGTTCACAAAGAAAAGTCCAAATCTCTCTGCATAGCCAGAAGCCCACTCAAAGTTGTCCATTAACGACCAGGCTGTGTAGCCTCTCAGATCAACTCCATCCAGAACACGGGCTGAAACAACAAGAGTACATTGAACATGCAAGTATGTGTAGCAGTATAACTAAAAAAATTTGGATAATTATTTGTTGTTGGTCTTTCTGTCATACAAGCTTCCATTTTAAATACAAGGAATGGAGAGAATCTAAGCAATAAACTACTCCCTGTTTCATATTGACTGTTGTACCTTTAAGGCCAGCATTAATGTAGTTCTCGTAGAAGTATATTCTGTGGACGTCATTCAAGTCCACTGCTCCTTTTTCTGAGACTCCATTCTCTGTGACATAGACGGGTGGGTTTCCATACTCATCCTTAATAAACTTGAGGATTCTCCTAAATGCAAATGGAGTGATATGCAGCCAGGAGGAGCCGGATTGAATCCAGCTTCGGTCGTGTATGAATGCAACACCCCTGAATGTTGGATTGGAGATCACAGCTCAGGATCATTTCTATGTAAATATGGTCTTCCTCAAACAGACAGACAAACACTATGACACACTTATTTGTTTAATTCCCTTCTGTGTCATTAATATTCTGCTCAGATATTGTGAGGTACATAAAAGGCACCAATCAAAAGTTAACTGAGAGTCAATTTATTATTCAAACTTACCTGTCAGCATCATAACTCTGCTCTTTTCCAAAATCTCTAGGGTATGCAATAACAGTAGTGTAAAAGTTTAAGCCAAAGAAGTCATGAGTCCCATTGATCCTTTGGACTTCCTCAGGGGTAAACTCTGGGAGCCTACATTTTTTTTTATAAAGAAAAGGGAGAAGAAAACTTTTTCAAACCTTATCCAGGATTTCTTACATGCATTACTCTTAGTCTTCAGGACAAAAAAAAAGAATATTTATCTCAAGAAAAAAATCTAAAATCTATCATATTCAAATATCTTCACTTTACTTAAGCAGACTATAAACAAAGGTAGTATTGTAAGGGTAAACACATGAAAGCATGCATATTAATTGAGGCTTCAACCCTACGTCTAGCAAATGTCTTGGTATCCCTAACAATGTGGATCAATCAAATTGATGTTTCTGCTTTGATGGTATCAACTAGTCTTCATTTACCGTGACTGAGAGAGACCTGCAGTGAGGCTTCTTTCACGAACAACTTTTTTCATTATTTCAGGGTAATCGCCTCTGAAGATGGGATGGGCAAACCAACCAAGAAAGAACTACAGAAAAAAAATGTAATTAGCTGAGATGAATTAACTGAAAACCAGTTGACATCCTGATTCTTTAAACCACCTGGTAAACAGTAAAAGTGAAAAAACACAAAAAAGTGGCAGACAGATTTCTGGTGTTGACAGTTGTTTTATTACCTGCCTGTAGCGCCTCACTGCATCCCAGTCTTCCTGCTTATTTGGGTTTCTTGGCTCTGCCCATTCAGAATTGATGGTAATGGAGATGATACCACCTTGTGTCGCTCGATACTTGTCATTGTAGAGATGCCAGGCCTCAGCATGGGATTTGATTAGGTTGTGAGCCACAATGTACTGTTTTCCAGAAATGCCTGAACCATTTGAGATGAGGACAGACCAAATTTAACTTATGTTTGTGTTGTTTCAGTTGTGATATAAAAGCTACAACGTGTTCTTTCATACAACGTGCATTAAGTAACAATGAGTAAAACACAAATTACAGCAATTACTCTTATTTCTGTGATGAACTTCCAGTATGCACGATTTAGCAATAAAATATAGAACTTTAATAAGGTACTTCGATTTTTCAAATGTAAATTTACACAATTACCTTTAAAATTACCTAATCACTTCAAATGTAGCGAAGCCTCTACAGCTGATCGCCGCTGCTTGGGACACACGTCTCAATTCTGATCACAGATGTATTAAAAATGACTGCCGAGACACACACACGTTTTGCACACACTGTTGCTCAGTGAAATCTGGCTGGTACAACCGTGTACGACCAGTAGCGCAAACGCGGAAATGCCCGGCAGCAGCCGACCACGCAAGTTTCATGTTGCGGTGACGGACTGGCTTGGCTCAGTGCCAAATCAAATTTTCAAAATCATCTGGCAGGCCAGATATTATTCCTGACGGGCCAGTTTTGGCCCGCGTGCCGCCAGTTGCCCACCACTGGCCTACAGTCTTTAATTAACCTACTCACTCTGTGCTTCTCGTTTTACCTAAGAATATACCAGCTAATTTGAGCTTGAATGGCAACGTGCCTGATCAAAATGTGTTGACTGCCCATTCTGATCAGGCATGTTTTGAATGTTCACTGCGTTAGTTGAATTCATACTAACAACACTGTGTACCTGGGGCTGAATATTTGCAGCTTTCAAACCATCCAGTAATCTGTGGTAGTAATTGAGTCCAGCTTCATTAATGTTGTTAGTAGTGCCATCAGGAAGCACTCTGGGCCAGGATACAGAGAAGTGATAGTGGGTCACTTTCAACTTCTTCAGCACCTCGATATCTTCATCAAGCTTGTTGTAACTATCACAAGCAACATCGCCATTATCATTATTGGCCACTCTCCCAGGAGTGTGGGAAAACTCATCCCAGATACTAAATCCTTTTCCATCGGCTCTCCAACCACCTTCAATCTTAAATGAAAGAAAAGCAGTATTACAAAAGCAGCCATGGTAAATGCCCTCTGCATCCCACCCCAGCTCCACTTCACTCCACTGTGGCATAGCAATCTGAAGTTCTTTCTGCCACTGTTGAAACGGATTTGGGATGGTATTGCCTACCTGGTGAGCGGAGCTGGAAGTGCTCCAAAAAAAACCTTTCGGAAAATCTCCATAAAGTATTTTGTCATCATCTGTTGCCAGGAAACCATTGTCCTTTATGACCTGGTAATAATAGTGAGCCGAGCACTTGGGTGTCCTTGGCCGGTTTGGGTTCGTGAAGTCAACATGGTGCAATCCAAACAAAAAGTTGTATCCATTCATCCACTCAAAAGAATCCATGAGAGATGTTGCCATGTATCCTTTCACGTTTACACCATCAAGATTTTGAGCTGCGTATTATAGGACAGAAATAATCTCATTAGCAATTACCTCCTTAGCTACTATAGTGAACTGAGGTGGAAATCAAAGACAACACACAAAGAATCCGGAGACCCTTTCCCACAGCTGTAAATTTGGTAAAAAATAAATAAATAAATACAAAAATAAACATTTCAGAGGGCAGCTAACCCAAAACTCACAACCAAATGGAACATCTGCAGTTCGGATGTTTACTGCAGAATGACCAATCATGGCTCTCTTGGAGACAACAGGATGTCTCCTACTGTACCTCCACCAGAATCTGATTAGGGTCATAAAGTGTCAATTGTGCGAATAACCACACTGATGCAGAAGAGGAGATTGCATTCTTTACTGTGACCTCCTGACCTTTCTGTCTCCCAAACACCCAGGATTTTTTTCCACAACAATTCACTCAAAAGTTTGAAAGCCTCAAAATAAAGAATTAAAATTAAGCATCACTGGAGTGATGATCCCAACATCTGCAATCAATCTCTATTTACCAGGCTGGACCAACACTTTAAGAAGAACACATTACATCTGAAATGTTTGTGGAGAATCACACACACAATCCACAAACATCATCTTGCTCGTGTCCTTAATTATGATAGAAATTTACTCCCAATTTGTTTATTCCAGATTTGTCTGCATGTTTAAACCAGTTATTGTTGTCTCTGGAACTGTTTCAGATAGATGGACAGTGAAGGTCAAGACCACCCCTTGGAATAAACACATCCATGACTGGATAGATACTGATTTGAATTTGGTCCAAAACGTTCTGTATAGAATAAAGTCACTGGAATGTAACTAGGGCTTTTTAACATTGTGCTTTTTCTATTGCTTTTCTTGGGCTTAAAACTGGATTCTGTCATGCTGGCTTAAAATTGAATTTTTCACTTTTTTATTGGGATTTTAATTTTTATACATGTTCGAACTATTTGTTTTGGGTTTATTTAGGATTATTTTATACAATCGAAATTATTTTTCTATGTTTTACTGACAGTTGGACTTCTTAAATTAAACTTAATACCACAACAATTTGAATATTTTTTTTCTTTTGCGATCTTTGACTTTGAATAGTTTTTCTTTGGCACAATCTGTCTCTGTGTTCCTCAACCAATTCATCCTGCAGATCATCACATCCACATATACTGCAGCGGTCTCACTTTCCCTCCTACAAAGCCGACACAAGTATCATTTGCCTTCTGTTAAATGGGTGAATTTGCAAATGACAATTGGTTTTCCAATTTCATTGTAATTCTAAATTCATCACTCTCCCAACTGTTCACAGTAACAATCACAGTTTGCAAACTGGAGGTCAATGAAATAAGAGTTCACGACTTTTGATTATGAGACTGATCAGCACAAGTAGATTTGATAAATGTGTGATTATTCAACCTGAAATATTCTTGATAAAGGTCTCTCAGATGGCCTAATTTAAATCTCTGCATGGATTCCCTGACAAACGAGTGCAATTTTTTTTTTGATTGTCATAGTTACAGTGAAGACTTGACAGGAAACGGGGGAGAAGAGTAGGGGGAAGACACGCAGCAAAGGGCCGCGGGCAGGAATGGAACCCAGGCTGCTGCGTCGGAAACCAGCCCCTATACATGGGTCGCCCGCTTAACCCGATGAGCTATACGGGCGCCCAAACGTGTGCAATTCTAATCACAAAGTGTACCGTAGTATCAACATTATGTGGTGTGTCCATGTGAGGCAACACGTTTTACATATTCTTTTATCTTGTACAGCTGTGTGAGGCTGTGACACCACATATTATTACTTTGCTGCTCTTGTGTGAGACTACATTTCTGTTACACAATTTATAAATTTTTGCTACAACTAATTGACCCTTCGCTAAGCCCCTCCCACAAATGGCTACTGTCCAATCCTACCTTAGCAACTGTAAGTAGGCACGAGAGGTCTGTCAAGCTATCAGCAGAAGACAATATGCCGAAGCGGTGTGCGTACGGTACTTGCAAGTCCGACACTTGTTATCCGCAAAGCTTGGAGGGTGGTGTTGATTTTTTTGCATTCCCCAAGCCAAAGACACAAGAAGAAAGGTGCCGCGTGTGGATTAAGCAGTGTGGGAGACCGCATGATCAGCTGAATCCCTCCAAAATCAATAAGAACACCTACGTCTGTTCTAAGGTAAGTTGCTAGCTAACATTAGCTAACCGTAGCTCTGTGTGTTAGGTCAGATAACATTAGCAAAGAAAGATGTCTCAATGGAAGTAGGGTGACCATATTCTGTTTCTCTGAAAAGAGGACACACTTTCAGCTCAAGAGCAAAAAATTTTCAGTCCCCCCCCCCCCCCCCCCCCCCCCCATTTTTAGGGGTTTTCCGTGGGTCAGGGGGCTTTCTGTGCTTCAAACTCAGTTAAACAGATATTCTGAATTCCCCAGAAAAGGACACTTTACCTGGATATACAGAAAAATAGCCCAAAACACTCACAGTTGCTTTATAAATAATATATTTATTAATTTAAAGTAATTATCCTAAATAATATGAGTCACATACAAATATGGCATGCTCTAGTCTTTAATAGTTATTGACTCAAGTTGTGTGGGTGCCAGAACCTCAAACACGCAGTCTCCTTTAGTTGTCTTTTAGACATATTGTCTTTTCCATGTGCCTTGACCACACATTGATAAAAAAAAACAATACTTTATGATCAATATGATCAATTGATGCTGACACCTTTGATTACAGTATTGATGGCCCTATGCCAATGTCAGCAGTTAATCCACGTGAGATCAGCAAAACAGTTTTGCATGCATGTCACTGTCCAGTTGTGCAAAACCTGTCATAAATGCTTCTGTTATTACAGGGAAATGCCTGCCAGTTGGGTTGAGATCAAAAGATGTGGGTTCTCTCCTGAAGATAAAAGATTTAACAGCAAGCCGCCTCAGCATTTCTTTTATGTGTCCGTCTTTCAGTATGCCTGGCAGAAATAATTTAAAAAAAAAAACACTTGGTAAGTCATATTTAAGAAAAGAATGGGAAAAATAGTTTCACATTTTAACAATGCATCGAAGGGAGATTCTGTGGCAGTTATGTTGGTCCTAAATTGTCCCTTTATGTAAATAAAATGTGTTACTCAGACTACTACTGTCAGGAAAATTCTTCAGTGGAATCCTGACTTCTCCAAATTAATACTCAGAGTCGTCTCTCAAGTCAAAGCAAAGTTTTACCTACAGAAGGAATCACCTAAACAGTCTGAACAAGTGACTGGCAATAAGTGGAAAAAATGTAGTTTTTAAGCAGGCACATAAACAACTTACACTGGTTATTATCAGTTTCTGAGCCGCCAGTTTCAACCGGCTGTTTGCAGGATCAACTTGTTATATTTTCCTGGTGAAAGTTAGATCATGGAAATTCACTGGGTACATTGGGTTAAATGAGTTCACAGTCACACAGTTTGAAATAAGAAAAAAAGAGCATTTAATCATAACATAATTATAATTTTATAAAAGACCCCATATAAGAAATGCTTTATACCCACATGAAGGCTTATGGTCATGGTTATGAGTAGCTCATGAAAATCAGACATCCATATCTCAAAATCTTAAAATATTCATTCCAAGTTTAAGTAAATGACAATTCAAAGAGTATAAAACTCCTTTCGGTATCTCTGGGTCTCGTTCTGCACAGACTGACAGTAGTTAGAAGACTGCTGGCCTGAAAGTTGTCAACACTTGAAAAGGTATAGCACAGAAGGTCATTGCAGAAAATCCTGCTGTTGGCAGAGTGCTCTCAGTTAGTATATTAATAAAGTTAACTGGAAGGAAAAAGTGAGGTAGGCAAAGGTGCACAAGCAACAGGGATGATCACAGTCTGGAAGGATGGTCAAGAAATTGAAGAACTTGGGACGTCTTCAGAGAGTGAACTAAAACTGGTGTCAGTGCATCAACAGCCTGCAAGCACAGACATCTTCATGAAAGAGGCGACAACTGACCCATTCCTGATATCAAACTACTGAACCAGAGACATCTTACCTGGGCTAAGGAGAAGTAGATCAAAGTAAGTTTTGCATTTCATTTGGAAACGAAGGTCCTGGAAGTGTCAACAGAGTACGGGTACAGAATTATAGATGCACCAGTTATCAGCCCAACTGATTAATAAGGCTGATATTTGGCATATTTAGATTATTGATGTTATTTTTACTGACCAATTTTTAAAAAAATTAATAAAATGTGCTACTTTGGCTGTGATGCAACTGACTCTCTGTCTCTGCAGTTGCTCTGTGAGCTCAATCAATGTCCTGCCCACAGCTCTATCTGATTGGCTGATACATGTGAAGATTAACAGGCAATCACTAAAAACTATTGATTTACAAACAGGTTCATTTGCAGAGCAAAGCAGCTCCAGTACATTATTGGAGCTGTGTTTGAAAGGTGAGATAACAGACACTGCTAAAGGTGAATGAACACAGCAGTGTTGCAAAATCATTCCCAGTGTACCTGTTGCACAGAAAAGACCCCACTACCTCACTAGTGTTAGTAAGTTGTGCAGCTGGACTTGCCTTGCTGATGGTGGCTAAGTTCATTACTGGGAGGTTTCCTGTGATGCTTAGCCTGTAGCTAACGCTATCTAAAGTACTGTAAGATCTTTCTGAAGTCAGATCAACTTTATCACTCTGCTCAGTCTGATAGATGTTGTTAGGGATTGTGGTGAGAGCTCAAGCGCAGGAAACGACAGACAGAGGTTCTTAGGTTTTGAAGATTTATTTTAACAATAACGAAAAGACTACAAATCCCAGTCAGGGAATCGTTTCCGGGAAAATAATCAAAACAGAACTAGGCAACAGCCTTAAACCAAAAATAGCGCTGACTAGCAGGACGGAGGTCTAATTCTCAGTTTCACTACGCTTTGCAAATCAGAGAGGTTTCTCAATAACCTAATCCAAGAATCATAATTAAACAAACACGAAACACTGCAGAAGATACTTAATCTCAAAGATATACTAAAGCGAGTCAGCACCAATGTAGACAGTCACTAAAGGCTCAGTTCTAGCTTACTTTACAAACGAGTGGGTTTTTTCTCAACTACTTAACACAATGAATTAGGATGCTCGGACTGGGTTCCGGGCAGCTGGAGCGGGTTGAAGTCGGCTGGCCGTTCGAGGGGCAGGTGATGGACTACTGCCACAGGTTGGTAGGAAGAACGCCAGGTGACGGAGGCAACACAGCTGTATCTCGTCTCGTTGACGGCAGGGTGAATGACCAGGCGGTTCCGGGAGTGATGCAGACTGGAATGAAGGAAACAGAAAACAAATTTAGAGCAAGCACTGGCGGCGATGGTAGCAAGACAGACTGACTGACTGACTGACTGACTGACTGACTGACTGAGCGGATTTACAGGGGATGTTACAATCCGGCAAAGAGAGGTGGGCGGCATCCGCTTATAAAGAGAGAGACGAAGATGTGATTGGCTGTCCCCAGCTGCTCCTGTGCCAATTGATCATGATCACGAAATGTGAAACACCTGTTACCACTCTTGCCTGCCGAACCAACCGAGGAAAAGGGGAAGAGAGAGAGAGCACAGAGCAGAGCTCAGTAGGACCAGCCGCAGCTGGCCTGACAGATGTGTTTCTCTAGTAGAAACAAAAGCCTTAAGACCATCTTTATTGATGGTCTTACGGTAGATTGTGAGGCGGAGGGCACCTGTTGCCTGGGCACATCTGCGATCACGCAACTGGTGGGACACAACTGTCTCAGATTTCAGTGTGCAACAGTTTGTGCAAAACT
The DNA here is from genome assembly GCF_021347895.1 of Acanthochromis polyacanthus. Taxonomy (NCBI): domain Eukaryota; kingdom Metazoa; phylum Chordata; class Actinopteri; family Pomacentridae; genus Acanthochromis; species Acanthochromis polyacanthus. The sequence goes on along the minus strand of NC_067126.1, from coordinate 21,880,400 downwards.
TCTGTGTGTCCAGGGAGTCATTCCAATACATCTATGATTGGACCAGGGACGTCCTGGTGAAAAAGGATGCAAATTACCACTTGTGTGTCCCAGTCCGAAAACATGTCGCAATTGTAATCTGGAAATTGGCTACTGACACTGAATACAGACCAGAAATGTGTAGTGCAGTCATCAAAGTGCTTCTCCCTGTACCGAGTGTCCGAAAAAAATCTATACACACTTTAAATAATTGTAAACTAGATGTTTATTATAATTCGTTTCATTTTCAACATAAAAAAGTAAAAGAATTTACAAACGTCATTCTATTGTTTTGTATTCAAACTGATGTCCGTTCTGGTCCAGACACTGCCGACAACGTGAAGCGATGGAATAGCACACATCATGAAACAATTCCCTTGGTATTTGCGTGCATTCACGTTCAATGGTTGCTCTCAACTCAGTGACTGTTGCAGGTCTCATTGCGTAGACTTTGTCTTTTAGGTATCCCCATTAAAAGAGAAGTCTAACAAAGGAAGAAAGAGTACTGGAAACTTTTCAGCGAAGTCCAAGAAAGTCTATGCGGCAAGCTAGTCGTGAGGTAGACATTTCAAAATCATCTGTCCATCGCATCATGAAACGTTGTCAATGGAAAAGTAACATTCCAAGATTAGTCCATGCTCTTAATGACAATGATCCAGACTGAATAGTACAGTATTGCGAGTGGTACTTGGAACGATGTACCAAAAATGCACACTTTCCCACCAAGATTGTGTGGAGTGATGAGGCCACATTCAAATTAAATGGTTCGATTAACTAGACTTCTTTGTCTTCTGAATCCAGGTGGAGAACAGAACAGGAACTGGCGGGAGTAGAGGGGCAGAGCAGGGCCCATGAGAGGCTATCACAGTTTGGAGATGAAGCAGAGAGAGAGAGAGACAGGAAGAAGGGAGACAGGCAGACAGATGCAAAGACAGACAGATGCAGAAAGAGAGAGGCAGAGGAACAGGGAGAGAGAGAGACACACACACACACAGGAGAGAGACAGGATGAGTGTGACAGAGATACAGGAGGGAGAGCCAAGAGAGAGAGAAGAGGGGGAGAGATGCCAGAGAAAGGAAGAAGGATGAAGAACACTTTTACTTTTATCTTTACTTTTTTCACATAAGTTTGTCCTCTTGGTCAGCAGTAACAGCTAGCTAAATATCTAGCTTCTACTCATGAGAAGAAACTGCAACTGTAATTAGACTGAGGTTATAACAGCAAATAAAACATGGAATAAAAAGGGTACCATTTTTACGTAAGCAGAGCCAATCGAGCCTTTGACAGTTTACTACCTATTATTGATGAATTTGTAGCAGAAAACTGTAAAAGAGAAAGTTTATTTTTAAAACATTTTGAAGCCTAAATGTTCTCCAATACTGGAATGACCCTTCCCTCTAAATTGGAGATTACAATTAGCTTCTCAGTTCTAAAGTGTTTCTAAATTGACCACCGCTCTACTACCTGCTTCCACTGTCAATTACTGTTAATTTAGTTTGTTCACCTGTATTCATTCATCCACAGTCCAATGTTTCTTACATGATTTTTGTCCTATTGCTTGTATGAGCAGTGGTTAATAAATGTTTTGTCCCGTTAAGGTTCAGCGGCCCGTATTCGGGCCGTTTTGAGATGTGCAGAAGCATTTTTCAAAAAAAACCGAAGCTGCAAACTCGATGATACAAACACTATACACCCATGGAAAGCTTAGATTCTCATGAATCCACCGGTATAAATCACGTTCAGATGTGATTACCACAGCGGGTAATATAAACACATTTGTCCAACAAACAACAAATCACGTAAACAGCACAACTCACCTTTGAAGGCTCATAACTGGTCACAGATGAAAATAATCCACAAGAAACAGCCATAATCCAATTTTGGGCATCCAGACAAAACAAGCCAGTAAAATATTTTGTCCAAAACATGTCTTGAAATCAGTAAATAATCCACAAATAGCTCGCGCACACGTCGCGCTGCGCTTTTCGTATTCACTGAATTTCTGTCCATATTTTTATGAACTGTCACTACCCGATCCGTCCCGGAAACCTGATTTGTACTGCGCATGTGCATGTGCAAATAGAATTTTTTGTCAATTACTTAATGATTCAAGAATTATAGGGTTAAGCTAGTAGTAGGAACCTTTAGTAGTGAAACTGGGCGCCATCCTCCTCACTCTACGGCGATCTGCTTCTGTCGGAGGAAGCACTCCATTAAACTGCGGTCAAGTGGGCGTTGCACGGCTATTCTGCGTAATACGGTAACGTTATCACAGGCGCTGAGCAGCCAGGCTGAGAGACGTCCGCTGCAAATAAATACATGCTGTTATTCTACAGTAAAATCAGGTGATATTGTGCATCGTGGTAGCTGGGATGACCCCTGACAAGGCCACAGTGAGAGATCTTTGTCACCGCCTCAGGATTTCCAGATATGGAAAGTCAAAATCAGTCATTATGGACATAGACGATAATTTCAGCATACTGTGACTTTATTTTTCTTGAAAATTCTACAGTAAAATCAGGTGATATTGTGCATGGTGGTAGCCGGGACGACCCCTGACAAGGCCACAGTGAGAGATCTTTGTCACCGCCTAAGGATTTGGAGATGTTGAAAGTCAAAATCTGAATAACAGCATGTATTTGCAGCGGACGTCTCTCAGCCCATAGAAATCATAGAAGCCTCGCGCCAGTGTCCAGCATAGGCTGGCGATGCGTCCCCGGCCGCCATCTTGGAACGGGAGTGAAGTTGTAAACAAACCACTTCTGGTACATGCAAGACCATTACACAGCCACAGTTTTCTGGTCATAACTTTCCTTGTAATGCATAGATTTCGACATGGTATGGCTCATTTGAAAGCTTACGAGGTTGTCTTTTGATTACACTCCCAAAGAGATGGTGTCAATCAGCTCAACAAGTTTGTGTAGATGCAGTTGGGTATTAGCTAGCAAAGAAACAAGAGGTTGTAAATGAGACATGTGAGCCACTTGGACTATTACAAAGTAACCTGGACTTAATTCTATACAGGTGGGAAAGGCATAATTACTCCTTCGTTTTAACATGATTTCCAAGCTGTTTCATGAGTGAAATATATGCTAGATTTAGATTCATTGTGATACAGTAAATGGCTGGCTTTGTGTTTGCAAAAATACCCCCCTACAGTGCAAGATGCCACACTTTTGTGCAGCATATGGATGCTCAAATGAACGTTCCTTCAAAACAAAAGCCTGTGGAATCACCTTTCACTCGTAAGAAATGACTTGAGGGACATATTTAGGATAATTGTTACTGTTTCACAGTTATCAGATTATTCCATAAATTGGACAAAATCAACATTACTTCCGATTACAGAAAATTCATGGAATCCTGCTGATCAGGACCCTCACTACTCTTTCCCTCCAGGCAACTTAAAATACTTAGGCATAAAAATTTCACCTAAATTATCTGAATTAACTCACTTAAATTTTGCCCCATTACTGGATAACATCACCAATGACCTACAGCGCTGGAACAATCTCCCTATATCTCTTATGGGACGAATAGCTACTATCAAAATGAAAATCCTACCAAAAGTAAATTACTTCTTTGCAATGATTCCATTCAAACCAACGTCCAACTGGTTCCAGTCGCTGGACTCGGCTATCACAAAATTTTACTGGAATAATAAAAAAAGCAAAAATCAGTCTATCTACTCTTCAGAAAAGTAAATCCGAAGGAGGTCTAGAAGCACCAAATTTTATGCATTATTATTTAGCTAACCAGCTACAATATCTTATTCTATGGACACAACCTACCGGAGCTGCCAACTGTTGGTTAGAATTAGAACAGAAGGATTGCAATAGCATCAGACTTTCAGACATACTCTTTATTACAACATCCATCAAACGACATAACTGTTCTAAAAACCCAATGATTTCCTCCACCTTGACCGCTTGGTGGAAGGCATTAGAAATTGCAAACTCTAAATCGGAGCCCTGTAAGTTTTCTCCCATTTGGTACAACCCTGATTTTCAAGTTAACAATCAGCCGCTCCATTTAGCTGTTTGGGAGCAGAATGGAATCACACATCTCCACCACCTCTTCTCAGATAATACGTTCATGTCATATACAAACTTGCTTCAAAAATACAAAATAAAAAACGGGAATTTTTTACATTATCTACAAGTTAAAAATATTATTAAGAAAAGAATCCCAACACTTCAAAGCACGCTCTGGCTGCCGGCATTAGCTGAAGCAATCATAAAGCTTTCTCCGACAACAACTAAAACCCTCTCTAAAATATATAAGTTACTCTTAAGCACTGATACAATACATTTACCCATCTCTAAATGGGAGTCAGACCTATCTATATCTCCGGAACCAGACTTCTGAACTCAAATTTGCAATAATGCATTTAAAATGACAAAACACACAAACTTACAACTCATCCAATACAAAATCCTCCATAGAACACATATTACTCAATATATGATGAACAAAATGGGATTCTCCGACTCCGACATCTGTCTCCAGTGCTCCCAGAACACTGCTGATACTTATTTTCATGCTCTATGGCTGTGCACCCCCGTAAAAAATTTCTGGACCAACGTCTCAGAAAAGCTTTCCGCAATCTTAAACTGCACGATTCCTCTATCTCCAAGTCTGTGTCTACTCGGCGACTTAACAACAACGGACCTACCACTCAAACAATCTCAATCCTTACTTGTAGCCCTCGCCATTGCCAAAAAAACAATCCTTGTTAACTGGAAAAATAAGCAATCTCTGAACATTAACCTCTGGTTGAACCTCCTAATAAATCACATTTCAATGGAGAAAATCTCTGCTTCAAATAAAATTCAGTTGTTAAATTTTATACAAACATGGTCACCGTATGTTAACTCCCTTAACTTAAACCTGGTAACCTGACTCTGCCTGTTAGCGAGAGCCACCACATCACCCCAATATATGTTGCTGCTTATGTATGTTGGCATTGTGTAACTAATGGACTACAATGGCGGACGTGGCTGTAAGAGGGGCTGGAGGAGGGGCTGCTGCTGCCAAAAGTAAATCTCGAATAAAACCAGAGATTTACTCAACTATTGATGGCAAGATTATTGTGGAGGACGAGTTTCTCAATTTTCTGGTCGTCAAAATGAAAACTTTGTGTCATGATGAAATTGTGCTGCTAGCAGTAAATCACTTTGCGTCTGAGTGGATTGAGAATTCTAGAAAGGTGCTTTTTGAACTCTGCTCGGGCTCATTGCGCTACGTTGCGCACAAAGGACAACAGAAAGACATCAACAATGTTAAAAGTTGTCTGAAATTACTGAATGAGGTTGGTGAAAATACCCCTCGGTTCGTGTCTTATCATCTTGACGACTTGCCCCCTGTAACTTTTAATAGCCTTGATGTGTCTAGCCTGCTTGGGAAGATAGGAGCGCTAAGTGCGGACATTTCGGCAATGAAACAAGCCGTGGGTCTGCAGACAAGTGTCTCAGAGGATCTCCGTGCAGTGACAGCGGACATCAACCATCGCCTTGGTGTGATTGAGCGACGTAGCGCTGGCGATGGATGTGTGCCGGGTTTGCAGACTCTGCCCCGAGACACGCCGGCTGTGGGGCAGTTTGGAGAGGGCGGATCGACCAGTGACGTGGCCGTCAGGGAGATGGAGAGCGCTGCCATGGAGGACGCTAGTACGGCAGGACAGGGATTCCCACTGTGGAGTACTGTTGCAAAACGAGGACGCCACGGACACAATGTACATGCACAGGTACGACCCAAACCGGGGCAAAGCTCTCGGGGAGGGAAAAAGATGACCGGTATTGTTGGAACTAATGCTGGGGGAAATATACCTGTTGTGAGGACTAAAGTGGTGAGCGTGTTTGCAACAAAGTTTTCACTTGATATGGATACAGATATACTGACAGATTACTTGAAAGACAAGCTCCGCCGTGACGTAACTTGTCAACGAATAGACACTGGTGCCAGTCGGTTTAGCTCCTTTAAAGTCACCGCTGAGTGTGAAGAGGTCAAGGAAATGTATGAACCAGAGTTGTGGCCTGAGGGGATATTTGTGCGACGCTTTTATGAGGCACGACAACATAGGGGAGCTGTTGTAGGGGCAGCGGTGAGTGAAGCCGGGTTGCGTGCTGGAGAGTAGCTAAAGTAAACACATGTAAGACTTATGAAACTTGTGTCATACAACTCGCGTGGCCTGCGTTTGGGGCAGACCGCAGGGGACAAGGTGCGACGCTATGTTGTTGATAAGCTACTGGAGAGTGCTGATATACTGTGCTTACAGGAGACACTGTTAGCTAAGCAAGACCTGGACAAGCTTAATGCTGTCCATGTTGACTTCCATGGGGCAGGGGAGTCTACAACGGACCTCAGTATGGGAATCGTGCGTGGCCGAATACCTGGGGGAGTGGCAATTATGTGGCACAAAAAATATGATCCCTGGATTAATGTGATTAGACTGGGGGTGGATTGGTGCATAGCAGTGGAAGTTGTATATAACAATCATGTTTTTATTATTTTAAATGTTTACACTCCATATGAATGTTATAGCAATGAGGATGAGTATCTTAGTAGGCTTGCTTTTGTAGGTTCATTTATTAGGGAAAATGCATGCACATGTATGTTTGTGGTTGGCGATATGAATGCTGATATCGCTGATAAGAAATCATTATTCGGTCGACATCTGCTTCAATTCTGTGAAACTAGCAAGTTAATTATCACTAGTAAAATATTGTTGCCATCTGAAAGCTACACATATATCAGTGAAGCATGGGATACAACATCATGGCTGGATCATTGTATAAGTACAACAGATGCCCATGACTGTGTAGAGAAAGCTGAGATATTATATGAACTTAGTACAAGTGATCATATACCTGTTTGTTTTACGATGAATGTTGAAAGTGTACCTGAGCTGACCACAGATGTAAACCATAGATATAGTGGTAAATTAGACTGGTCAAGGCTTACAGAAGGTGACCTGGGCCTCTACAATGCTCTTTCTGAAGAGGAACTGAGTGATATTGAAATACCCTTTGAAGCTATTTCATGCCGTAATATAAGGTGTAAAAATCAGAATCATAGTAGTGACCTCTGTAAAATGTATGATAAAATGATCAATAGTTTAAATAATGCTAGCAAACCTCTCTGTAAAAAGAGGGCTAAGCTAAATAATTTGCGACCAGGATGGAATGAATATGTGTCGGAATTGCATGGACAGGCAAGAGAAGCCTTTAAGAATTGGATTATTGCTGGAAAAGCTAGGCATGGTCCAGAATTTGAGCTTAAGAAACAGGCTAATGCTAGATTTAAATATGCTGTGCGCTTTATTAAAAGAAATGAGCAGGAAATGAGAGCAAACGCAATGGCTAAAAACCTACAATATAATAACATAAATGATTTCTGGAAGGAAGTGAAGGTAATCAGTAACAGTAAAATGCCATTGCCAGCTAGTATTGATGGGACTAGTGGATCTGGAAACATTGTGGAATTGTGGAGAAAACTTTATAGTGATATTTTTAATTGTGGTATAAGTGATGAATTTAATGTTGGTATTGTTCCTGATGATGTGAATGCAGTGATTAGACCTAATCAAGTGTTTTGTGCTATTGAGAAATTGGCCCTGAATAAAGCTTGTGGCCTTGATCAAATAACAGCGGAGCATCTTAAATATGCTAGTCACAGACTTTTTGTTTTGGTTGCAATGTGTTTTTCTGGATGTTTACTGCATGGTATATTACCTGATTCGATGCTGGCTGTTTTATTAGTCCCTGTAATTAAGGATAAGACTGCTAGAATATCTAGCATGGAAAATTATAGACCTGTTGCGCTAGCTAGTCTGTTTTCCAAAGTTTTGGAATTGATCCTGTTGGAAAGACTTCAACAATATATTGTGACCTCGGATCATCAATTTGGGTTTAAAAGTAAGCATGGTACAGACCTATGCATTTATGCGCTGAAGGAAATGGTCAGTACATATAGAATGCACAATTCCACGATGTTCATCTGCTTTCTGGATGCTTCCAAGGCTTTTGACCGTATTAATCATGGCAAATTGTTTTTAAAGTTACAAGAGCGTGGGGTTCCCCTATATATAATAAGGATCTTGTTCTTTTGGTATTCACATCAGAAAATGCAGGTGCGGTGGGGTAACTGTGTATCTGCACCCTTCCAAGTGACAAATGGGGTTAGACAAGGTGGAATTTTGTCACCAGCCTTGTTTAATTTGTATATGGATGGGTTGTCTCAGAGCTTAAAAACTTGTAAGACTGGATGCGTCATAGGAGAAAGTCTGATTAACCATCTACTTTATGCTGATGACCTCGTTGTATTGTCCCCTTATAGCGTTGGTCTGCAGCAATTATTAAGAATATGCTCGAAGTATGGTGAGGAATATAATATAAAGTTTAATGAAAAGAAGAGTGTTGTGATGTTTGTTAAAGCAAAACAAGACCAGAGGTTACATTTTCCTTTGTTTTATTTGGGCAGCCAAGCGCTTAGTGTTGTGCACAAGGTCAGGTACCTGGGTCACATTATCAGGGACGATTTATGTGATGATGATGATATTCAGCGTCAGTGCTGCAAACTATATGCGCAGGCCAACATGTTGTGTCGGAAATTTGGCAGTTGCTCTGAGAATGTTAAAGTTGCTCTCTTTAAAGCATATTGTACGCCACTTTATACTGCCTACCTTTGGTGTAGCTATAGCAGGGCAAAGCTAAGGAGGCTTCAGGTGGCTTATAATGATGCTTTCAGGATCCTGTTGAGACTTCCCAGGTGGACCAGTGCTAGCCAGATATTTGTGAATCGAAATGTTCTCACTATGCATGCTGTGATTAGGAAAGTTATGTATAATTTTATTTGTCGTTTGAATGTGTCACAAAATGAGCTTATTTTGTCTTTAATTGAGCCTATAAGGAGTAGCACAAGGTATACATCCAGTTTGTGGAAACATTGGATGAAGTGTTTGTATGTTTTTTAGTGTTGTAATGTTTTCTGTGTTTTTTTTTTTGTTTTTTTTTATGGACCAATGGAGTCTGAAATAAAGTTTATAATAATAATGATTGTCTTCAGTTAGGAACCCAGTCGCTGTCAGCAGGACCGAGCGGGCCGTATTGACGACAACTTACAGTCAACAACTCCCCAGGATCCTCTGTCTATATGCATGAATGGCTAGCTTGGTGTCACTGCATGCGTGGCTAATCTTCCAGGTGCTGCCCCCTGTGGCTCGACGTGGTTGGCCTTGTTCCCCGGGCGGGCGCCGGGTCGGCGCGGGGGCCGGGGGTTGTGGGGGGCTGGTGGCATCGTGCGGGGTGGCTGCTTCCGTGGGGGGGCCTGGTGGGCGGTTCGGCTCGGTCGGGCGCCTGGTTTGGGCGTCCGCCGGGTCGCCATTTGCGACTAAAAATGTCGTGGATGGCGGCCCGGCGGTCGTCTGGGTCTGGCGCTCGGTCGGGCTGGGCCACCTGTCGTGTTTTCTTCGTGGGGGTGGCCGCTTTGTGTGGTGTCGTTGGCTTCCCGTGGTTCCTGGCGCTCGCGGCGGCCTGGCGGCCGTCTGGATCGGGCACTGCCCCCCGGGTCTCTGCTGGGTCGCGCTGCATCTCGGCCATCTCCCGGCGCTCGCGGAGGGTGCTGTGCGGGGGTGTTGCCCGGGGGCTCGGGGCGGCACTGTTCTGGCATGGCCTGTTGCTCTTCGGCTAGTGGTTGCGGTTCCGGCCTGGTGGGTCTCTGGGTGCCCCGTGGTACCCTCTCCTCTCCTTGCCTTCTTTCCCCCCTCGCCTCCCTCCTCCCGTCTTTCTCCGCCTCCTTGTCCTCTCTCCCTCGCCCCCTCCCTCCTCCCTCCCCTCGTCCTCATGCTCTGCTGCCTGTCTTCTCCTTTCTTGTCGTCTCCTCCTCCCCCTCCTTCTCCTGCCTTCTTCAGCGGGTGTGGGATGGGGTGGGGGGGCTTGGGGGCTGAGGGGGAGGAGGATAGGGGGAGGGGGACCGGGTGCGGTGCGTGGGGGTGTTCTGGCCTAGCCCGCGCCGTCATGGGGGAAGTGGGGCTGTGGGCCGGTGGGGCGGCGTGGGGGTCTGCTATGGCCCGTTCTGCTGCGCGGGCCTTGGGGCTCTGGCTGTGTCGGGGGGGGGGTCGCTCCGGGCTCCTGGGCTGAGTCTCCGCTTGGTGGCTCCTGCGGGGGGGCTGTGTGGACCTCCTTGGGCTGGAGGAGACAGCGCCCTCCTTTTGGTGGAGGTTTTCATGCATGCCAGACTCACCACACCGGCACTTACCAAAACACAATAGAGTTTGTTCCTTCGGTAGCTGAGTCAGTGGAGGCTGCTGGGTTAGTGTCTGTGGATCTCACTCTGCTTTATCTATCGTTCTTGTGGTCTCCTGACATCTTCATGATTGATCCAGTTGGGATTTTGTCATATTTAGTGTTTGTGAAGGGTCTTAGATTTGTAACTGGTTTTAAGGTGTGAATTAAAGAGCACAAACAAATAAAATGCACCTTTTCTCTTAGAACACTGTCTATGCCTCACCTTTCTGTCTGTCCTGTGTTTGTTTTATGTTTCACTTGGGTGTGCACAGCCCTCAGTGGCATAATGTAGGAAACAGCTTGAAATAAACATGATAGGTTAATTTGCCATGAGGACAGGTGATGGTCACAGTCACAAAGAAGAAAAAAAAAATTGCACATGAAGCTTAAGCAATGACACCATGGTTGGTTGGTGTCATTTTTGAGCGGACTTGCAGACAAAAAAAAGAAAAAAGAAAAAAAAAGATAATTGTTACTAACTTAGTGGATTTGTACTTGTATAATGCAAGTTATTTTGACCCTGACATTTTATAAATGTTTCTACCATTTGTTTACATAATAATCATTGAATATTTCTTTTTCACATTTCTTTTAACATGTTACTGTTATTTAGGTTTTCATAATGGCAATCAAGCATAGGCTACATGAATTACCCCAACAATATTATAATTTAGCTCAGTATTTTTGTCCTTACCATTAATGTTAAAGGGTGTAAAATGTTGTCAACATTTCAGGAGTGAGGATTTTGACAGGACAGGGCAGACTTTGAGGCTTAAGCGCACCTGTTAATAAAAGAAACCTTGATGTCATGTTACTGAATGTGGTTATTTAAAAATGTATAATAAAATATATGTAGGGGAGAACAGGTAAGATGAACAAACCATCCCCTTGATCTTTAAAACTATAGACATGAGTTGTCGCGAGACCCTAAAATAAGAACACAAACATCATTTCCAACTGGCTGTGGAATTCTTTGACTTTTGTGGTATAATTATTTTTATGCTAAAGCAAATGGACCCAGGTCTAAACTTATACATTATGCATGTTAGTGACATTCAATGTATAGAACTATGTGAATCATTTAGCAAAAGATCATTCTGAATCATTAAATTAATTAGGTTTTATCAAAACGATGGCCATGGGGCAAGATGAACCAAAAGCCTTGGGGTAAATTGAACCAATATGAATCACAATTCATATAATGTACATACATTATTTGTTCAGTTTAAGTTTAAAATATCTATTGGGTCAACTTACCCCTTTATATTTAATATATGTATTAATTAGAAATATAAAATATCAAACTATTAAATGCTTAACATAAACACTGACGATTTAATTTCACTGTGTGTATGTGTGCAGCTATGGCAGGTAATGCTATACTATCTACTTTTTTAATTTAATATGAAAGTCCATGGTCATAATTATCCGTAAATATGCAATACATAACTACATCTCAGGCGTTTATAACAAATCAAAACGTTTAAAAATTGGTTGAAAATTGAGCAAGCTATGGTTAATTAAATAGTACATGCTCCATAGGCATTAATGTTATCAGTGAGTCAGCAGCCCCTAGGTAAGATGGCCGCCGCGTTGCGACGTCAGCCCTCTTTGGCTCACAGCGTCTGTAAGCTATCTAGCCTTTCTATGTATATCTATGGTAATGACATGAACAAAAGGAATACTACCGATCTTTTGCTCTCAAAATGGAGGCTGAACTCTAACCTTTTGATTGACACCTCACTCAACCAATCACGTAACTTTGGTCGGCCTTCCAGGCATAAACAGCCAACCGTTGACGAAAGTGACAAATCTGGACCGACCCCATTTCCTTGGTTACGGCTGAGCAAATCACGTTTGAGGAAACTTTTGACTGACAGGTCTTGTAGCCAATGAGCTGCTGAATATAGGGCTATTCACCTTATTCAGCTCCACCCGTTTTCCAACGGGCGGGACTTCCTGTTTTGAGTAGCACTTCCGGTAACTCGGTCATGGCGGTGTTTACAACTGAGAAATTGATGTGGGAAGAAACGAAAACCTCTTTAAAAAACAGAAATGGATCAAGTCTGCCGCATCCGTGACTTATTACAGAGTGGGAGGATGACATGAAAAAGTGGCCACAAGTCATGTATGGTGATATTTTTAAGTATTTCGTGTTGTCTTTTTGCGTTTATCGCTTGGCTATGAGGAATTATAAGAGCACTGAAGCCTATCAATATTTGCACAGTGGTAAAGTCGGCGCTGTTCTGTTACATCAAGAACGGGAATATACGTTTCTTAAAGCTAATGTCAGCCCGAGTCAGGCTAGTACCTCCTCACACATGGCGTGGGTGTTGGTGACAGCTGATGAAGCGGTGGAGACCATAGGATGCTACTGTATCGCTGGGTTGGGACGGTCCTGCAGACACGCTGCTGCGATATTATGGAAGGTATGTTGATTTGAATAAAACTTTATTTGATTCATGTATATATGATGTGGTTGTGCAAACGGAGGTTGTTATTGTCATATCTGAAACAGCTCCTGCGGTTTACTGTGTTATTAGCCCTGTCACAAGCTAATGCTAATTCCCTGGAGCAACAAAAAACTGATTCTGACCAAACCGCAGTCATAACAACGTTTAAAAATAGCAGAGAGTATATTTTTACCTCACTGATGGCACAGCTAGGTCTTTAGTGGAAACTGAACTTTGGTAGAATCGCTGTAGCTGCGCTGACAGTGACCGATGCAAGCTGTGTGTTTACATAGCCATGAGCTGGTCCGCAGCATTCAGATCTAACCTTTCCGTGCTCTAAACAATTCTGAGAGAGAAAGCTTCATTTTTCCCCAGTTGTTGTGGCACCCACGGACAGCGCAATTGATGCCACACATGTTAAAATCGCTTAAAAGAACAGTTAAAAGTAGCTACAGTAGCGAGAGGACTCGATGTTGTTGTAGTGCGAAGACGGTCAACCGGAAGTCGATCTCAAAAATGGCGCCGCCCTGCCTCACTTCCTGAATAAGGTGAATAAAAAGACAAAGGATCTTTCAGCAGAGCTGTGTGAAAATTGTCTGCTTCTCTCCTCTGCGCTCCAGCTGCGTCTGTGTGTCTCTGTTAATTGTCCACACTGTAGTTGTTCTTGAGTGTTTTTTTGAGTTGTTTTTGAGTTTTTGCAGTGAAAATAATGTCCAAACGGACTGAAAAACGAACATATACCATTGTGCCAAGGCTGTGCCAGGGTGTGCAAAGGGTGTCAAAAATGGACAATGCCTGGGCATAGCCCTACAAAAACGTGTGAAACACTCATTTCTTGTAGTATTGCTATGAAATTTTGACCTGAACTAGGTAAGACCCCAGGCTGTTGCCCAATTGTGTTTTCAAGCTCTCACAGTGCTGCCACACTTATTTTCAGGTATTTTATTAGGGAAATAATTTAGGCGGGAAAAAAAAAATTCATCCTAATTCAGTGTGTTCCAACATAAAATACTCTGTGCCAGTAGCACTTAGAATAATTCTGACTGCACTGGGTGAAAATTCAGGTTGTCAGCTTTCAAATAAGATCAGAACCATGCATGTACTCCAAACAGTTCAAGAACAGCATTCAATTTACTTTGGGTACATCTTCAGTAGAAATTTCAGGCGGAATCGACTGTACCTCATAGGGATAACTACCATCAGTGTTTTTGTATATTTCTTCATTTGGGAACTGGATGTCAGTGAAATCAGACTTTATGATGTCTAATTATACTAATTACCATAATTTAATTTCAGAAAGTTTACGAGTATTAAGACTTCCAGATCCAGATCAGCAGGTACTCAAATGTATATAATCCAGACCTGGAATCACTCATCCCTGTACAAGTCATCAAACATTCATGCAAGTTAATCAACATGACCTAAAAACATTCCATAAGAAACTATGAGTGAATATGTTTTCCTCCACTCTGACTCATACCCATCCTGACAGACTCTGGGGTTGCAGACCCCTTGTTGATCAGAGCTGTTGAGGAGCAAGCTGGGAAGAGCTTGCAGAACAGACACCCACTGTGCATTAATGTGTGCATCCTGTTGAGAAGGCAGGTCACCCTGGAGACCAGATGTTGGTAAATTCACAGGTCGGAGTAGGAAAGATGTGTAATTGTCCTGGTAGCCCCTATTTTTGTGGATTGTGTCACAAACAACAGTGTTGAAATCTGCTTTTCTACTGGTATAGTGCATGACTGCATCCTTATCCTCCTGCTAAAAGAAAGTTCTTGGCCCTGACCTTTCAGAACAGATGGTAATGCTATTTTCAGTTTTAATGTTAAGGTTTTAATCAGTGCAGTCAGTTCTGAAATAGTTTGGATGAGTGGTTGGTCTGTGACATCAAGAAAATTGCAATCAACAATACTATCTATCCATCCATCCGTCCATCCATTCTTTATCCTCACTAGGGTCGCGGGGGATGCTGGAGCCTATCTCAGCTGACTCGGGCGAAGGCAGGGGACACCCTGGACAGGTCGCCAGTCTGTCGCAATGCTACACATACAGACAAACAATCACACTCCCATTCACACCTACAGACAATTTAGAATAATCATTTAAAGGGATAGTTTGGGATTTTTGACATGAATATGTATGGCATCCCCGTCAGCAGTGCTGTGCATTCACACAGACTTTAACCTCAGCATATTTTTGGACAGTGGGAGGAACCCGGAGTGACCAAAGAAAACCCATGCATGCACAGGGAGAACATGGAAAATCCATGCAGAAAGATGCCAGGCTGGAATTTGAACCAGGGATCTTCTTGCTGCAAGGCAGAAGTGCGAACCACAACATCACTGTGCAGCCCCTTAGCAATATTAGAGGATCTTAAATAACGTTTGTTGTAGTTTTTGTCAAAATGGTAGTAAAAGAGCAAAATGTATGGAGGAAAAAATCAAGATCTGTGTATGTGCCTAATATTACTTTGTAGTTAAATACTGATGCATTCAAAATGTGAAACATGTTCAGTCACTGTCAGTGTCTCCTTGGAACATAATTTACTGGTGCCATCCAGAGGTCATTCATTGGCATTGACCAACATGTGAAATTCCAAAAATGCGTCCATCCATCCATGCATCCATGCATCCATGCATCCATCCATCCATCCATCCATCCATCCATTTTCTATACACTGCTTTATCCGCTGTAGGGTCTTGGGGTGACTGAGTTTCTTTGTGGGGTATTATTTTTTGGCATCAGGTTTATTAGAACAGTGGTTCTCAACCCTTTCCTCAGGACCCCATGTCCTGCATGTTTAAGATGCTTCCCTGCTCCAACACACCTGATTCAAATGATCAGCTCGTCAGCAAGCCTCTGCAGAAGCCTGATGATGAGCTGATCATTTGAATCAGGTGTGTTGGAGCAGGAAGCATCTAAAACATGCAGGACATGGGGTCCTGAGGAACAGGGTTGAGAACCATTGTATTAGAATACCATTTCATTTTGTTAAATAAATTCAAGACATGATTTAAGTTCAATGTTTTATTGAGATTCTTCAAATTGAATAATAAAATTCAAATATAAATAAATGAAAATCAATTTCTAGTATCGCAAATTTCTGACAAATGTGAATAAAAGTGTGTAAAGCTCCTGCATCAGATTATGTTTAAATTATACACAATAAAAATCATGTTAGACTTCTGAATTATTGTTGCTTATTAATTTTACTTTTATTTAATCATAATTCACAAGCACAGTTGCACCAGCCAACTTCTTAATGAATTAAATAGCACATCGTGTGACAAACAAAAACAAGTTTTGAATGTTTTCTTTCTTTCTGTGCTAGTGGCAAGCAGCACATCTTCACAGGTATTTGTTATAGAGCTCTGAATAATGTAGAGGCTATTTGGCTCAAAATGTTCACCAGCACAGCTCTTCTATATTGTAGTAATAAATATGGAAAAAAATACAGAATTCTGGCTGGTTTTACTTTTCGTCCTAAGCTTTTCTCACATTCTGTCCAACTTAAATAATTCCTTAGATGATCTCTTCAACTTCTTTCTTGTTATCACGAGCCCATACACAACACCTATGATCCCAAGGAGACTTGCAAGGAGAAATCCAAACAGGACATAAAGTGACACTTCAGCATCACCAGCTGAAAGCTGCCGACCCAAGAAGTCCACTTTGGCCACAGTATCCTCTGCTGTAGTTGCAGTCGAGGGCGGTGTGGTTGTATCTGTAGGTGTAGCTGAGGGTGTAGCTGTTGTGAGAGTGGGACAAGAAGCAAGTAAAATGTCATCATTGGCTAATGTTTGGTGAACATTTACCACATAGACTCCAGGCTCTGTTCAAAATGGATATACGTTCTGCACTCTGCACTGCCCAGAATTCAAACCTAGAGGAAGTTCCATCCATTATCTTTACATTCTATACAACCTCTGTAGGGTCTGGAGCATATCACAGTTGACTCAAGATGAAGACAGAGGACACCCTTGACAGGCTGCCAGTCTGTCACAGAGCTACAACTAAAATTAAAATTTACACCTACAGACAATTTAGAATCACCAATTAACCCTCAACCGATGTTTTTGGACTGTGGGAGGAAGCCGGAGAACCCAGAGAGAACCCATGCAGGCACAAGGAGAGCATACAAACTCCAGGCCCATTCTGGGATGCAAACCAGGGATCTTCTGGCTGTGAGGTGACTGTGCTAACCACCGAGCACCTCCACAAGAAATTTTACATCCTCAATATTACAGTTATTGCATACGTTTTAAATATGTACTCTTATTATGTTACCTTCACCTTCAGGGTTCATACACTCATGGGGTCCGAGGGCCGGATCTTTGAAGCCATTGCAGTTGATGAGGGTGTTATAGAAAGATGCTGACTTTTTAGGGATGCGAGGCAGAGCAGGGTCTGACCGGTTCACAAAGAAAAGTCCAAATCTCTCTGCATAGCCAGAAGCCCACTCAAAGTTGTCCATTAACGACCAGGCTGTGTAGCCTCTCAGATCAACTCCATCCAGAATACGGGCTGAAACAACAAGAGTACATTGAACATGCAAGTATGTGTAGCAGTATAAGTAAAAAAATTTGGATAATTATTTGTTGTTGGTCTTTCTGTTATACAAACTTCCATTTTAAATACAAGGAATGGAGAGAATCTAAGCAATAAACTACTCCCTGTTTCATATTGACTGTTTTACCTTTAAGGCCAGCATTAATGTAGTTCTCGTAGAAGTATATTCTGTGGACGTCATTCAAGTCCACTGCTCCTTTTTCTGAGACTCCATTCTCTGTGACATAGACGGGTGGGTTTCCATACTCATCCTTAATAAACTTGAGGATTCTCCTAAATGCAAATGGAGTGATATGCAGCCAGGAGGAGCCGGATTGAATCCAGCTTCGGTCGTGTATGAATGCAACACCCCTGAATGTTGGATTGGAGATCACAGCTCAGGATCATTTCTATGTAAATATGATCTTACTAAAACAGGCAGACAAACACTATGACACACTTATTTAATTCCCTTCTGCATCACTAATATTCTGCTCGGGTATTATGAGGTACAAAAAAGCAAAAGTTACCTGAGAGTGACTTTATAATTCCAACTTACCTGTCAGCATCATAACTTTCGTCATGTCCAAAATCAACAGGGAATACAATAACACCAGTGTAAAAGTTTAAGCCAAAGAAGTCATGAGTCCCATTGATCCTTTGGACTTCCTCAGGGGTAAACTCTGGGAGCCTATATTTTTTATAAAGAAAAGGGAGAAGAAAACTTTTTCAAACCTTATCCAGGATTTCTCACATGCATTACTCTTAGTCTTCAGGACAAAAAAGAATATTTATCTAAAGAAAAAAATCTAAAATCTATCATATTCAAATATCTTCTCTTTACTTAACCAGACTATAAACAGATGAAAGCATGCATATTAATTGAGGCTTCAACCCTACGTCTAGCAAATGTCTTGGTATCCCTAACAATGTGGATCAATCAAATTGATGTCTCTGCATTGATGGTATCAACTAGTCTTCATTTACCGTGACTGAGGGAGACCTGCAGCGAGGCTTCTTTCACGAACAACTTTTTTCATTGTTTCAGGATAATCGCCTCTGAAGATGGGATGGGCAAACCAGCCAATAAAGAACTGCAGAAAAAAATATCATGTGATGAGTTGAGACGAATTCTCCAGACAGCAGTTGACATCCTGATTCTTTAAACCACCTGGTAAACAATAAAAGTGAAAGAACACAAAAAGTGGCAGACAGATTTCTGGTGTTGACAATTGTTTTATTACCTGCATGTAGCGCCTGGTTGCATCCAAATCTTCCTGCTTATTTGGGTTTCTTGGCTCTGCCCATTCAGAATTGATGGTAATGGAGATGATACCACCTTGTGTCGCTCGATACTTGTCATTGTAGAGATGCCAGGCCTCAGCATGGGATTTGATTAGGTTGTGAGCTGCAATGTAGTGCTTACCCTGAACACCTGAAACATTTGAGATTAGGACAGACCACATTTAACTTATATTTGCGTTGTTTCAGTTGTGATATGAAAGTTAAAACTTGTTCTTTCATACACCGTGCATTAAGTAACAACGAGTAAAACACAAATTACAGCAATTACTCTTATTTCTGTGATAAATTTCCAGTATGCACTATTCAGCAATAACATATATGACTTTAAAAGGGTACCTTAATTTTTTTTAATGTAAATTTACACAATAACCTTTAAAATCGTTTCATCACTTAAAATGAATTGTATGCTCTTGCTCGTGATGGCATTTTTCTGATTGAACTATTTTGAAAACTTTGGTCAGATAAACATAAAATGTTGTACAGCCATTCATGATTTGACCTTTACTTTGGTGACAATCATAAGTCCCTGATGATGGCACTTTTTTAAACTAGTGTCATTTTCAGGCCTAACAGAGCAGCTGGCATGACTAGGAGCTATTAGTCGTTAGGTAGTTGTGGTTGTTTACTTGTATGAAGTTACACTGGATTTGTGTACGAAACAAAATGAATACATATATATTTGTACAGTTTTTCTTCACAGTTAGTGATTAAAATTGGTCAAAACAGAGAGCATTTAAAGAACAGAAAAATTGTTTGCCTACCTGGAGCAAAGTTACCATATCCATAGCCAAGGTTGGCTACAATCCAGGCTTCATTGAGGGTGATCCAAAATTTTACTTTACTTCCAAGTCGGCTGAATAAAACATCTGCATATTCTCTGAATCTTTGGACAATGGTTTCATTCTCCCAGCCTCCTACTTTCTGAAGCTCTAATGGAAGATCCCAGTGGTACAGTGTCAGCTGACAAAAGAACAAGAGAAAAATGCATATTAAATTCATAAGTTTGACACACTTTTAACAAATGATGCAGACTGTACATTGCTAAGGCAGTCAGTACTGTAGGATACTGCTACTACCACAAGTTGCCCTCAGGCCTACAAATTTGTGTAGCTGAAGATGGCCTACAGTCTTGACCTAATCTCTCTCTCTCTGCTTCTGGTTTTACCGAAGAATGTACCAGCTAATTTGAGCTTTGATGATAACATGCCTGATCAAAATGTGTCGATTGCCCATTCTGATCATGCATGTTTTGAATGTTCACTGCATTAGTTGAATTCATACTAACAACACTGTTTACCTGGGGCTGAATATTTGCAGCTTCCAAAGCATCCAGCAATCTGAGGTAGTAGTTGAGTCCAGCTTCATTAATGTTCTTATTAGTGCCGTCAGGAAGCACTCTGGGCCAGGATACAGAGAAGCGATAGTGGGTCACTTTCAACTTCTTCAGCACCTCGATATCTTCATCAAGCTTGTTGTAACTATCACAAGCAACATCGCCATTATCATCATCAGCCACTCTCCCAGGAGTGTGGGAAAACTCATCCCAGATACTAAATCCTTTTCCATCGGCTCTCCAACCACCTTCAATCTTAAATGAAAGAAAAGCGTCATTAAAAAAGCAGCCATGGTCAACATCCTCTGCATCCCAACCCAACTCTCTTCCACTCCAATGTGCCATAACAATCTGAAGTTCTTTCTGTCACTGTTGAAACGGATTTGGGATGGTATTGCCTACCTGATAAGCAGAGCTGGAAGTGCTCCACCAAAAATCTTCCGGAAAATCTCCATAAAGTATTTTGTCATCATCTGTTGCCAGGAAACCATTGTCCTTTATGACCTGGTAATAATAGTGAGCCGAGCGCTTGGGTGTCCTTGGCCGGTTTGGGTTATTGAAGTCAACATGGTGCAATCCAAACAAAAAGTTGTATCCATTCATCCACTCAAAAGAATCCATGAGAGATGTTGCCATGTATCCTTTCACGTTTACACCATCAAGGTTTTGAGCTGCATAATATAGGAGAGAAATAACCACATTAGCAAAAATAATGAACATCTGTAGATATATAGCCTGTACTAGCATGTGAAAATATATGATTACACACATACTGTAATGAGTAAGAGTAAAGAGTAAAGACAACAAGTTGAAATGTCAACCAGAGTTTAGCTTCAGCATGCTAGATTATTATACTATTATAATACTTAATGTACAATATTTTCTAAAACATCTTCATCATGTGCCCACTCACCCTTTAAAGCCTCATCAATGTAAGTTTTGTAGTAAAATATTCTGTCTGTGTCTTCAATTGTGAAAGGAAAGGGTGAAGGCACTCCATTCTCGGTAACATAAATCTGTGGATTTCCATACTCCTCCTTGATCCAGTTGAGGAGTCTTCTCAAGCCCCATGCCACAGCTCGTTGTTGATCATAGGGCGTTTCTGGTGAATTAGGTTCCTCTGTTTCTAACACATCCCTGTCTTGTTCATATGACTGATTGGTAAGCTGACCTGTAGCAAATGTTACTACCTTTGTAGTGTAATGATTTACACAGAACATGTCAGCAGTTCCCTTGATGTAGTTCTTTTCCTCTTCAGTGAAGGAAGGTAGTCTTGACACTGAGAGGTCTTGGAGTTCACTTTTGGCTGAAATTTGCCACTTCATCGCATCAGGATAGTCACCATTCTTGAAAATGGGATGTGCAAACCAACCAAGTTGGAACTGCAGTGCGCGGTCAGCAGATTCCACATCACGAAGAACATTGGCATCTTTCGGTTCAATCCAGTCTGCATTGAGGGCAATGGATACTTGACCTCCTTGGGATGCACGATACTTGTCATCATATGTATGGTAAGCCTTGGCATGAGCTTTGATCAGGTTGTGTGCAACTATGTATGGTGCAATTCCTGGATTCTCAATGTTTGGTGGGATCGTTCCAAGACCATATCCTAGCCATGCAATTGAGTGAGGCTGGTTGATGGTCAGCCAGAATTTCACTCTGTCACCAAAGGTGTCAAAGCAGAAGTCACAATAGTCATTGAAAATGTCAATCATGTCTACATTCTCCCAGCCACCACGGTCTTGCAAAGCTTGAGGGAGGTCCCAATGGTAAATTGTCACCATGGGAGTGATTTTATTTGCTAACAGGCCGTTAATGAGTCTATTGTAATAGTCAACACCTTTCTGGTTCAGAGAGGAACGAGTACCATCAGGAAAGATCCTGGACCAGGACAAAGAGAATCTGTATGACTTCACTCTCAGAGCTCTCAGCATGTAGAGGTCTTCATCAAGTCTGTTGTAACTGTCACAGGCTACATCTCCATTTGCATCAGCAGGAATCGTAGCGCCAGGTGTGTGAGTGTACACATCCCAGTTACTGGGCCCCTTTCCATCAGCATTCCAGCCTCCTTCAATCTGGTAAGCTGAAGATGAAACTCCCCAACCGAAGTCTTGTGGGAATGTGCCATAGTGGTACATGTGTCTGTCGAATTTTGACTGGTGTGAGAATTTCTCCCAGACGACCTTTGATTTAGATGGAACCTCTGAAGGTGGTAAAGCTGGTGCACGGCGAGGGAGTTGCATCTTCACCCCTTCAAAAACATCAGCTTTTTTCAAAGCAAAACCGTTTTGCTCAATAACCTGTGAGTAGAAATATGCAGACTGCTTTGGGGTTCTCGGTCTCTCTGAATTTTCAAAGTCAACATAATGAAGACCGAATCTTTCACTGTAGCCTTGTTTTCCCTCAAATCCATCCATGAGTGACTGCACAGTGAACCGCTGAACATTCACTCCATCAGTAAATATTGCTACAAAATGGACACAAAACAGCACATTAAAGATGGAAGTTTATACCAACTATGTTGAATAAATGCTTTTTATATCAGAGAAATCTCAGACACTAACCTTTCAAAGCCTCATTGATGTACCCCCTCATGTACTCGATTCTGCTGGTGTCATTGAAAGTGTCCCCACTGTACTCTGTTGGCATCCCATTCCCAGTTATGTAGATGGGCACTTTGGCAACATTCAAGTACTCTTTGGAAATGTAGTTTAGAAGCATTCTCAGTCCCGAAGGATTGGAAACGATCCAGTCAGAAGCTGTGGAAGACCATGAAGGGTCTGTGCTTTCCTGGAAGTCACCCACTCCCTGAGGACCAGGAGTGCAGCCACCATCACTGTCACTGACCAACCGGGACGTGTAGTGGTTCAGTCCAAAAAAGTCAGCAGTTCCAAGTATCCTCTGGCTCTCTGAGGGAGTAAAAACTGGAAGTCTTGCAGGCTCAGAGCCGGGACACTTATTTCCTTTCAGTTCAATCTGAGTTTTGAGTTGTGCAGGATAATCTCCATCTACAAATATAGGGTGTGCAAACCAACCCAGCATGAACTGCAGGTAGCGATCTGCAGCTGCTACGTCTGCAGGTAGAGCGGGGCTTTGGGGTTCAGCCCAGTCAGAATTGAGTGCAATGCCCACTTTCCCTCCTTGTGTCCTCCTGTAATTGTCATTGTAGACATGCCAGGCTTCAGCATGGGACTTGAGCATATTGTGGGTGACCTGAAAAGGCAAAATATGGTCAATGGACCAGAACAACAATGAAAAATATTAATAAGTCTATTATAATATCAATTGTCTTACCTGATATGAAGAAACCACATAGTCATTTATTCCAGGGGCATGCTCACCAGTACCATACCCAGCATGGCTCACCACCCAGGGACTACTGAATGTGTTCCAGGTCTTGACCCTGTCTCCAAACCTGGAGAAACAGAAGTCTGCATAGTCCTTGAAAGCTTCAACAATGGACGGGTTGGTCCATCCACCAGCATCTTGGAGTGCCTGGGGCAGATCCCAGTGATAGAGAGTGACAACAGGTTGTATGCCAGATTCAATCAGAGCATTGATCAGCTTGTCATAATGGAGAGCCCCTTTCTCTGATAGGCTGCCTCGGTGGCCTGAGGGGAAAATACGGGCCCAGGAGATGGAGAACTGGTAGGTGTTGACTTGAAGACCTCGCAGGATGTAGACATCAAAATCCACCTTGTTATAACTGTCACATGCGACGTCAACACTCTGATTTTGAAGGGCTTGATTTTCATAACCAAAACGGTCCCAAATGGTTTCTCCCTTCCCATCTTCCAACCAGCCTCCTTCAACCTTGAAGGACTCTGTAGAGGTAGCCCACTGGAAACCAGAAGGGAAGGATTCCTTCAGGAAGGCATTTCGCACAGACGAGGACATGGTGGCAAAATGGTTCCAGGTTTTGCAGTAAGTCGTTGAACATGATGATGGAAGTAGATTGTTTCTGTTGTCCAAGGCATCTCTTTGATTTTATTGTGTGACAATCAAAGAAAACAATGAAAGTCAGATTAGATGGGGATACGCATATACATGTGTGTGTGCACTTGTTCTGGCTATATTGTGGGGACCAAATGTCCCCACAACTGTAGGAAAACCGAAAACAATGTCACTTGTGGGGACCTCATTTCGGTCTCAACAAGTTTAAACAGTGTTTTCTTGGCCATGTTGTTGTTAATAAAAAATGTAAAAGTGAAAAAACGTTTCTTTAGGGTTAGGGCAAGGGTTAGGGGCTAGACATGTGTGTGTGTGTGTGTGTGTGTACATACATTCAGTGAAAGAATTTTATATACATACATCTATACACACACAGACACACATATGTTTATATGTGTGCTACAGAAATCTTCTGTTATATTTGTCAGTCTAAAATATTTCAGATCATCAAACACATTTAAATTTAAGACAATGATAACCCATGAACACACCAAAAAAACCCACTTTTTTAAAGGAAAATTGCTGTCCAGCCCATCTTACCCTTTATGAAAAAATAATTGTCTTCTTAGCTACTGTAATTGACTGAGGTGCAGATCAGTCCAAGGCAGTACACAGAGAATCCGGAGAACCTTTCCCACAGCTGTAAATTTGGTAAGAAACCATTTCGGAGGACGGCTAAAAGAAAAATTAACACCAAAATGGAACATCTGCAGATTGAATGTTTACTGCAGAATGACCAATTACGGCTGTCTTGGAGACAACGGGATGTCTCTGTAGGAATACTGTGAAGGCCTCTGGAATTCCAGATGACAAACTCAGATGAGCCAGAACTCTCTCTTTTGTGCTGAACTGTCTTCCCCCATTCCTGACTTATGAAAGTTGGAACAGTGTATTTCTGTGTATGTTTCATCCACAGGAAGATGGAGTTCCTGCTGAACATTTAAATACCTGGAATATTTTTTTTTGTTTAAAAGACAATAACTATCACTTTATGCTTAAATGCTTTGTTGGACAACACCTTATTTAATCTAACCAGACCCTTCTTCACCCTCTGGAATGCTCTCAGGGACATCTCTGCCTGGCTCCAAAGTCATAAAATTTACGACCTGAAGGCTGGAGCACATGGGAGACACAGACAGAGACTTTCTGAGCTGGAACAAAAGAACACTGGTCAAAATTCATATTTCTGATATGTATTTTGTTTTTCAGCTTTACCAAAATTTCTGACAGTGCTTCATCGTTAACATATCCAAAAATCACGATTCTATCTTTCACAGAACCAGATTTATTTATTTTGAGGTTTAATGTGATTTCTCCTTTTTCCCTTATTAATCTCTGAATTTTGTCTCTATTTAGGTTGAATGATGACCATTGTATTTACTTATTACTAAATGTATGACTTGTTATCATATTTTTACTGTGACATATAGTTGAGTATATCCAAAACATAAACATATAGTTATGGATGAAATAATTCACATAATTCTATACACGTGTTTCACTTTCACACAACTGGTGAAGGAATAGACAGATCGCGTTTTAATCGTTTAATATCCCAATGTTTTAATTCCTTCTGGAGTAGTTTTCCATCTCTCTCCATCTCTCCTCTTTGAGAACAAAGGAAGAGTCAAATTCCACCAGAGATTCGTGCCGAAAAGTTCCTCTCTCCGCCCTATGCCGGCCCCCAGGGGTCTCTGACACTTAAATTCAGCTGTAGCCCAAATCAGCTCTCTCTTCCTTCTTCACTACCTGGGGAATCCATGACGGAGATTCCCATTATTTTCTTACCTAAAGCGCGTTTTTCCTATCTTTGAAATTCCCTCACCATCAAAGTTTGTTAACTATTTATCTGTTAATATTTTTTTAACTTAAGGAGACATTTTGCTCAATTTTAAGCCGACTTTATTCGTTTAATCTGAAGAACAGATTCAGAACCAGCATTTCCTCCTCTTAATTTGACGGCTTTACATCAAGCTTCCTGTTTTTCCACTCAGCTAAGCCTGAGAACCATCATTTTTAAATCAAGCGACATTCAGCTGTGACCTCCGGAGACCTGCTGGAACAGGTCCATTTGGGCGGAACCGATCAACCACGGCGGGACATCCAAGCGTTGCCTCAGCGACGACACACCGCTCCGAACCAGCAAGTCCAGGGCGCTGTGAACGTCCCCTGAAGGCCAGCAAGTCCTAGTCTTCTGACGGTTCGACTTCAGTGAATCCAGCTGAATTTGCTTTGATTCCATTCTATGGGTGATGTACTAACCCCTTGGTCAATTAATTCATTTAATCAGTTTATTCGTTTACAAATTATTAATTCTTAATCCAAATTACCGGTTACCTCGTCAAGTTAGGTCTGGCTCTTCTCTCACCATATCTCCAGTCTCCCACTCTACACACACACCCTCTCTCACACACACATACACACACACCACACGCATTCCTAACCCATTCCACAGACACACGTAGATGCACGCACACACACACACACATCATATCTGCCTTGTATATAGTTCACTTGTCATCATTTTAATAGAATAGTCAACAAGACGACATGGTCATCAATATCCCCCGCCACATGTGATGTCTATGAGTCTATATCCAAAATAGTGATCAAGGGCCATAATTCTGTTAAATATTATCGCACAGGTCTCATATTCGAACTTGATCAAGGTGTCCAAGGTGTGAAGCTACACTATAAATTTCGTAATCCTAGCTGTAATAATTTCCAAGAAAAGCTGTCCCCTTCATCTCGGATGGACGCACGGAAGCACGGAAGCACGGACGGACGGACGGACAGACGGACGGACGGAGGCCAAACCTATATCCCCCTTTTCCACTTCGTGGAGGCGGGGGATAATAAATACATTCATTTTAGACCAAAGTACAGTTTTGAGTGTTTCTTGTGTAAGAATGTGGTCCCTTTAACGAGGATTCATCCCTTTTTTGATATGAGATTGATCAAAATTTTGATTAATACATTTTTAATTAATGTTAGTTAATTAATTTCCTTACATAAGTAAGGTGGTGTCCCAATTAATAACGAGAGCTCTAATATTACGTAGTATCCCCTACATCTCCTACATCCACCAGAATCTGATTAGGGTCATCAAGTGTCAATTGTGAGAATAACCACACTGCTGCAGAAGAGGAGATTGCATTTTTCATGGTGACCTCCTGACCTTTTAACACACAAATAATTGATTTTACGCTACCACTTTACCAAATTACCAAATTAATTTTAACAAATGGGTTCAATTTCATTAGCCACACTCTCATATGATTACTGCCAGGCTCGCTGAACCTGAACATCACTAATTAAAACATGTGTGGCATTGCAAAGTAGCAAAAGGGTCTCAAAAAGCAGCACATGATGCCACATTTTAAAGAGATTTAAGATTGCAGTGAACCTTCCTAGTAATGACCAACTGACCAAAAATTTTCCAAGAGCACGCTGAAATCGAATCAAGGTGGTCATAAAAGAACACAAACGAACATCAAAAGATCTGCAGACCTCACCTGCCTGAGTACATAAAAGTTTGTCTGAAATTTGCAAAAAAATATCAAGATGAGCACCAAGACTTTTGGGATGAAATCCTATGGACAGGGAAGACGTTACATCTGGCGTAAAGCTAATACTGAATTCTACAAGAAAAACATGATACTAACAGCAAAACATGTTGGTGGCAGTGTTATGGTTTGGGGCTGCTTTACTTACACAGGACCTGGGCGACGTGTCATAATTGATGAAGTCAAGAATCCTCTTCTATATCAGAAAATCCTCCTGGACAATATCTACCATCAGTTCATGACCTAAAGCTCAACACAAATGGTTGATGCAGCATGACAACGAACCAAAACACACAAGCAAGTCCACATCTGAGTGACTCAAAAAAGAACAAACTAAACGTATTGGAGTGGCCAGGTCAACGTTTTGACTTCAACCCAGTTGAGATGCTGTGGCAAGACCTGAAAAGGGAAGTTCATGATGGAAAACCTGAATTACAACTATTCTGCAGAGAAGAGTGGACCGAAATTCAAGCTGATCACAAGCTGTAAGAAACACTGAACTGCAGTTGTTGCTACCAAGGGACCAACTAGTAATTTTGTTCAGGAGGGTGATGTAGGTTTTCAATAATTCTTCAAAAAAAATCTAATTTACAAACAGCATTTTTTGTTGTGTGGGTTATCTCTTTAATATTAAAAAAGATAAATATTAGTTCGATGATCTGGAACATTTAAGTGTCGCAAATATGCAAAAATAGAACAGAGATTACTTACACACATATACACACACACAACTGCACACAAGCATGGGTCGATAGATGTTAAAATGTGAAAATACCCTTTTGGAAAAAATTAAATACCTTTTCAGAGGAGAGTTGGCGGGATGCAATGCCTTGTCAGACGTTTTTCCGTTGACGCCCATCACCTGTTGGTTGGTCATGGGGCCTGCAAGAAACATGGCCTCAAGTTGATGGCCATGTTTCTCACTCAAGCAGCCATATACAGCTATCAGGCACAGAGGAAGAATCTTCCTCAAGAGAGACATGTTGTCCATTGAATGAGTCTCTGCATGGATCACCTTTTATAGTTGTCCTGTTCATGACCTTGAACTTTTAGTCTGACCAGAGTTTCATAACTGTCACCACTGCAGGTGGCAGAGTCCCTCTGCTGAGATGCTTTATGATGCCTTTGACAAGGCTGTCCTTGTTCCTCTGATAAAGAGTCAGACAAAAGGCAGGTGACATTATGAAACACAGTAGAAATCTCTCTTGAGATTATAGAAGAAATTGATTTACAGTGCAAGAGGACATCCAAGGACAGATTTTCAGCTGATTGTCGTAGGTTACATTTGTGTGTTCAGTTGTAAGGGATTACAACATAAAGTTTTATACACCTGGTGTCAATTAAGGTCAACAATGTGGACCTTAATTGTGTATGAAATATATTTTATTGTGTGTTTAATTAGGCTTTGGTTATGTTGGGTTATTGTCACAGGTTCTGTGTGTGTTGCACATCACATGTAGGTGCGAGGCATCAGTGAAAAGGGTATTTCTGTATGTATTACAGCATATAAAATGTCATGATTTATTTCACAGTTTGGTTAAAGAGAGAAAATCAGATTAATGAAGACATGATCAGTCAAGTCATTTTAAGGTCATCACTGTATGTGTTTCATTCAGTCCACTGGTCTCATATATTATTTACAGGTAAAGCAAACAACTGCTTCAGGAAATTTTGATTTGATTCACACTAAATCAAATCAAATGTTTATTTTTTTGTTTGTTTTTGTATTGTTTTGTTACTTTGTCTGCTTATAACAATGGTAAAGAGTTCAGTTATCCATGAGGCTAAGGGGCCTAAACTGGGAGCTCACTGCAGGTGAAGGTGACTATATTGGAATCACTAATTTGAAAACTTGCACTCAAGTTACACAATACTTGATTGATTGATTATGTGATTTATTTCATTTGAGCAATTTACATGACTGCCGTTTTGATCCAGAATAATAGTGTCAATGTGAATATGAACTTTACAGTATTTAAGCATCATATGAATTATTCTACCTTCTGCATTTTACATTAAAATGACCTTAGTTTGCAGGGGTTTCCACTAAGCTTCACTAACCTTTCTTCAGGGATCACAAAATAGTGTAAATCTAATCCATTTCATTGTGATCAGAAATTAATAACATCAATTGACAGAGAGTTAGAGTCTGAGAATTTGCCTGAAAGTAAGGTTTAGGATAAACTCAACCTGACAGGGCATCACGTCATTGTGATCCAGTTAAACCTGTTGTAGCCGCATTCCTCTGAATCAGTTACTCATAGTGGAAACTGTAGGATTTGTATTTCAACCATTTACTGTGTACATTATTTGTCAAGAAAATATCTCAATTTTTCACGTCCCTCCTCCTAGAAACCAAAACATTTCAGAATCTTACAGTGGTTATCTTTAACCTATTAGAGCATTGATTTGCTATGTTTTTGCAAACCAAGAGGTTGCGATAGCTGTCATGCACTTGAGGTGGTCAAACAATAATAAAAATATAGCTGGTAAATAAATTTGACTGTGATTCCATCTCACACATTTTAGTTGTCATTGTTTTGTTGAAATGTAGAAGCAGTTTAAAAGATTATATGTAGGTTCCAGATTCAGAAAACAATTTTAAATTTGTGACAAAACTGTCACTATTTTTAACTTATCATGGCTACTAAGATGTGTTACCCACATTGGGTAAAAATCTATGTGTCTGCTATATTCTTTTTCTTAATACTTAAAGAGGAAGAACAAACATCTTTAAAGCATATTGCAACTGCACGTCCTGGTCTTCAAACGTGAGGTCAAGATGGGGATGCAGTTATCACTCGGATGAGTCCAGAGTCTTTCTGATCATATCACAGAGCTGCATAATACACTGTAACTTGCATAACTAACAGTATTTTACTGCAGCACTATTTAGAAGGGATATAAATCTTAATTATGTAACACTGCAATAAGAAGAAAACAGAATACCTTTAAACATGCTGGCTATCAGTGGATAAAATAATTTCATCCAATTCAAGGCACAATAAAGATGCGGATAAACATTTGATCCTGTTTGGAGAAGTATGTAAAGATAAGGATGATATACATGAGCGACACCATAGGAACAAGCCTTTTTCTGCCATGTATTGTACATAAATACAAACGTGTAATTACTTTCATGGCACAAGGAAGTGCATAACTGGCTTCAAAAGCTTGTTATCGGGTTACACCATTTCAAGTCATCAGCGGGCCTTCTACTTGCTTAAAACTGTTTTGTTTTGCTTTTTTCCTTAACTCCGAATATTTAAAATGGCATCGGTGAAATATTCTATTGATATATCAGGTCCTCTCCAAAATGTTTTTTTTTTAATTTCGTGTGTTACGGTAAGCAGGCAGGCAGGCAGGTGAATGAGACAAGGGAGACAGGCAGACAGATGCAGAGATCAACAGATGCAAACAGAGGGAGCCAGAGGGACAAGAAATGGAGAGAGACAAGAGGGAGAGAGATGACAGGATGAGTGAGAGAGATGCAAGAGAGACAGATGATTAAGACAGGAAGAAGGAGAGACAAGGAGGAAGAATCCCTGGAAATAGCAAAAAACTCTTGATACATAATTAGATATATACAATTTAAAAATCTGCGATACAGTGAGATCGCGAAAAGTCAACCACAATATGGTGAGGGATGACTATACGATTCCAACAGCATAATTACCGTGTATCTTTCGGTCTAGTTCCATATATGCACTGATCAGGCGTAACATTGTGACCACCTGCCTAATATTGTGTTGGTCCCCTTTATACTGGTAAAACTCCTCTGACACAGTGGGGCATGGACACAGGATCTTTGGAGATGTGGCACTGGGATGGGGGCAGTGAATCTTGTGGGTTGCAGGGTGGGATTTATCTAGATCAGGCTTATCCTGATAGATCTCATAGCTGCTCAATAAGATTTGGATCTGGAGTGTGGAACCCAGCTCTGTCGTGTTCCCCGGGCCACTCCTGAATAGTTTTTTGTGGTGTGTCGGGGTTCATTGTCCTGCTGCAAGTGGGAAGTGGCAAGGACTGCTCTTGCAATAGAGGGGTGAGGGTTGCCAGACCTGCAATGTATGGTTGTGGGTGGGTGGTACATGGCAAACATCCACATGAATGTCAGGACTCAAAGTACCCAGCAGAACACAATAATGGGGAAGATGCCTACTTGAAAGTTGTCCAGAAGATGTACACTAACACCATCCATAAGGAGGGTAGGCTACAGAAGTTAACTGCAGAAAATGCTGCTGTTGGCTGCCTGCTGTATGGAAGCATATTAATGAAACGTTGACTGGAAGAGAAGCATGTGATGGGAAAAGGTGCACAAGCAACAGGGATGACTGCAGCCTTGAGAGGGTGATCAAGAAAAGTCTATTCAAGAATGTGGGACAGTTTCACAGACAGTGAACTGAAGCTGGTGTCAGAGTATCGACAGCCAACAAACAGACAGAAGCCCCTTACCTGGGCTAAGGAAGAAAAGAACTGGACTGCTGCTCAGTGGTCCAAAGTCCTCTTTAGATTAAAGGTGAGGCACAGAGTTTAAAAGAGTTCTATATCCAGTGAGCAGTTTCTGCAATCTGTGATAATTTCGGGTACCACGTCTTCTGCTGGTGTTAGTTCACTGGGTTCTGTCAATTTTAAAGTCAACAAAGCCATTTACTATGAGATAACAGAACTTCGTGCTTTCATCTGCTAACAAGATTGTCACAACTTGGCTCCGAAGCTGCAACAAAACGGAGAGACAACAGTATGGTGACTAAAAGAAGGTTTATTCTCACACAAAACCACCACAAATGTGAAGTGGTGACAGCAACCAAACACTCAAAACCATGCAGCTGGAGCTCCCACAGGCCACAGCTCCTGTCAGAGAGAGGTCCCTTGAGTGTTGTGAGAGAGGTTTGAGTAGCTGAGCCACTTGATCAGAGGTGTGGCTCAATCAGCTGACAACTGACTCAGCTCTGGGAAGACACCTGGTTGACCAAAGCATAGACTTTGCTGTCTGCCACACTGAGAGCACAATATGCCTCCTGAGCCTTACCTGACAAAATACTCTGCAAGAGTAATGTCTTCTCAGCATCAGAGCAGACTCTGGTCTCAGCCACTCGCTCAAACAGAGGAAAAAAAATGTGTCAGTATCATGTTCACAAAACTGGGGAACCAAATGCCAACACATCAAATGAATGTGGAGGATGAAATGAACCTCCAGGAGTCTGACCCACAACCTCAGTCTCCGCTCCTCCAGCTCAAGTCTTTTTAGCTCGACCTGTAACAGCAGCAACCTCTCATGTTGCTCAAATGTCAAGCTGCTCGGAACAGCTTCACCAGGAGCAGCAGCCTCACCGGAGTCTAAACCATCCTCAACCGCTTGAACCTTAGGCTGGAGAACTCCTGCATCGAGTAGATTTACTTTCAAGATGCACTTCACGTTCTCTTTAGATCTTTTATCACCAATATCCATCTTGAAGTATTCTGCTATTTTCATAAGCTGCTCCCGT
Organism: Acanthochromis polyacanthus; assembly: GCF_021347895.1. NCBI lineage: Eukaryota > Metazoa > Chordata > Actinopteri > Pomacentridae > Acanthochromis > Acanthochromis polyacanthus. The sequence continues at coordinate 21,847,448 of NC_067126.1, read as the reverse complement.
GAACAGCGATCCACTAACTCCTCTGATGGAGCTTTCAGAAAATCCTCCATTGAAGCCATGACAGCAACAGACCAACTGCACAACCCAACACTAACCTGATTACACTGCTCTTTAACAGTAAACTTCCTGCAGCTAAAACAGCTAACTGGTCACTGTGGCTCGTCCCTCTAACTGCCTCAATAGAATCTAGCTGACCTCCCCCTAGTCTTCAGGTGGTACTTGTGGTGGGTATTTATGCACTAACTCCCGCTGGCCCGGCGAAGCAACCGAGGATCAGCGACTCCACCTGCAGCCTCAGACGTGCTCCTGAGACAACTGCTTCAAACCACGTTCTCACCACACTACTGACCCCCCAACGGACTCCAAGGGAGTTCGTTCTGAAGCCTAACAGGGACAGAACCACAGCGACTTACCACCGCTGTACAGCCACAGAAGCAACAGAACTCAGAGCCAGAAACTCCAGCATCCAAGCCTGGTGACAACCTGTCCTCTGAGCCAATCTACAAAATAATTTAACTTGCCAAGGGCTGCTTTTTAACTCCAGAAAAATACTCACCACACACGTTGTCTCCAAATAACCAGAGCATGTAGTTCCTCAAGAACACTAGCAAGCCACAGACATTTACCTGGTTTACCAGAGTGTGGACAAGCCCCTATTTGTTACAACTTGGCTCCGAAGCTGCAACAAAACAGGGAGACAACAACAGTATGGTGACTAAAAGAAGGTTTATTGTCACAAAAAACCACCACAAATGTGAAATGGTGACAGCAACCAAACACTCAAAACCATGCAGCTGGAGCTCCAGCAGGCCACAGCTCCTGTCACAGAGAGGCCCCTTGACTGTTGTGAGAGAGGTTTGAGTAGCTGAGCCACTTGATCCCAGGTGTGGTTCAATCAGCTGATGACCCTGACCCCTGACTCAGCTCTGGGAAGACACCTGGTTTCCAGGTGGAGGGTCGTCACAAAGATATGTGAAGATTTCGATTTCCGTTTCCTACAGGGCATAGCACCTGCCCACTATGTCACAATTACCAAATGGTTTTTCTGACCACGATATTACGGCGCTTAACTGGCCAGCTACTCACATGACCTGAAGCTCATCGAGAATCTATGGGATATTGTCAAGCAAAAGATGAGAAACACCGGATATCATATAGATGAGTTGAAGGCCACTATCAAAGCAATATTGGCTTCAATAACACCTCAGCAGTGCCACATGGTTAATAAATCAGCATAGAAACATGGAAAAATGCACAGCAAAGCATTAAACTGTGATGTACATGAAGCATATAATTCCAACATCTATTGAAGTGGTAAAAAATACAAAAACAGACACAAAACTTATTGTGGTTTAGTGTTGAGGAGGGTTTGCCAAATTAATTTGTGAAATAAAAAAAAGAAAAATAATAAAAAAATCTATTCTGTCTTGTTGTTCTCCATTTGAAGGTTGACTGGCAGTCTTTTAATTAAGTCACCTTGTTGCACTATCATGCAAATGTTTGACTGATTGACCTATGAAATAACACTACCAAGTATTCGGATTGATTACCAATTTTAAAGACTAGCAGAATATGTTTTTTCTTTTGCATATTTGCTATGAATTAGTTTTTCTAAAAAAAAAAGTGCTGCATTTGGATGGAAACCCAGCTGTAAAATCTAACTTTTAACTTTTCTGCTCATTGGCAACAAAAAAATGTTAAAAACGGATGGATGGATGGATGGATGGATGGATGGATGGATGGATGGATGGATGGATGGATGGATGGATGGATGGATGGATGGGGAAATGAAACACTGACAAGACAAAGTCAGCAATTTCAGAAGGAAATTTGTCACCCTCTGGTGGACTACTTGAAACAAATTGTGAAAACACAAATTTTTTTAGAATTTATCTTATTTAATCTTTTTCTATTTTAACATATGTTTGGGCACCCCAGGTGTCAGAATATTACCTTTTAGTCCTATTCTTGCTTATAAAACACTGTATCACTGCATTTTAATCATTGAATTTAAATTCATATTGACACTTTGCAGACTGTCAGTCACGTTTTCTTTACTGCACATCCATCCATCTATGCACCACTTAATCATCATCACCCTGGAGACCAGAAGTAGGTATATTCGCAGGTGGGAGTGGGATGATTTTGTCAAAGTAAAAGAGTAATGTGTATGGATGAAAAATTCAGGAGACTGTGGCGCTCATTTGATACACATATTTAGCATAATCTTATTTGTTAGTTAAATATTGACGTATAGGAACTGTTAAACTGTGACATGTTTTAACAGCAGAGTCACAGTTGGTGTCTCCTTGGAAAATAATTTACTGGCACCATCCAGAGGTCATTTATTGATGCTGACAAACATGAAAACACTATAATTAAATTGTTTATTTTGTTAAAAGAAACTATTGCTTAAAGCTCGTGTCCGGAGATTGAATCGCAGCGTCTCCCAAAACACTGTTGGTCCCACCCTCCCTCTGATTTCGCCCCTTTATTTGTGCACGCGCACAGTACCTGACAGGAGTGCCCGGAGTGCTGCAGCATCTTGCCTGTTTTGCTGTTTTCCACTCTTCTACATTTAGTACATTTAGTAAATAATAAACGTAATTCCTAAGGAATTACGTTAGAATTCTGTATTGAGTCTAACTTGTCCTAATACCAAAATAACATGAATCTGCGAGGACGAACGAGTAAAGTTTCAATATGTAATTACACTCGTGTATCCCTCTCGATGACGTTGTTTATCAAACTTAGTGCATTTACGCGTGTATATGTGTTACATTGTTTATTTATTTCTATCTAGAGTTCAGAATTGCATGACTCCTCTGACGAAGAGTATGTCCCAGACGCCCCAACATCTTCCTCCAGAGGTCAGGCATCTAAACGAAACCGTCAGGCGGGCTATGGAGGCCGTGGTCGGGGAGCGACGCGAGCACCCCGAGCCAAAAAACGTCCTGCAGTCTCTTGGCCTGACAAGCCATGGGATTGGTAACTTTTCTGGAAGTTGCTGATCCCTGATGCTCTCTCCTCCACAAGCAAAACAAATGTGCCCACGGTTGCGTAGTGCGTAGCTCGCCCACCTCTGCATGGGCTTGCTTGCTGTGCGCGTAACCGTTGATTGACAGCATGACAAAGCTGAAGCTCGAACTTGATTGTTCGGCAGCGACCGGCGCTTTTTGGAATAACATGGGGGTCTATGAGAGGAAGGCGGAGCTCATGAATACATTTTCATATCGCGTCATACTAACATTATATTATAGTGTCGAACTAGACTAACACATTTAAGCTTTGTTAAACAATGATACATAAATTGAAAACAAACGGAAACTCCGGACACGAGCTTTAAATATTACTGAATGCTGAAGCAGCATTGGTCACACCACTTTGACAAAGAGGGTGTGACAGTCATCATGGCTCATGGATCCAAAGACTTACTAAACACAGAATGTGAATCTGAATTTCAAGATATAATTATGAAAATTAAATGTATAGAGGTGAATGTTCAGTGAGGATCAAATACAATTTTAATGCAACAGAATTCAATTTCAAACTGTTAGTTTTTGCTTTCAAGTTTATTGGGATACAGATTCAATTTGTTACATAGCAATTCATTTTATTTTACATTTTTCACATATTTCTGTCTGTAAAGGCAACAGCACATAAAAGGGGAACAACAAATAATAAATATGAATTAAGGTGTGTTAAGTTCCTGCATTACATTATATATAAATTATACACATGAAAACCATGTTCGACATGCAATATATCATCACTTATAAATTTAACGTTTATTTAATTATAATCTACAACCACATTTGCACCAGCTAGCATCATAATAAATTACAGAGCACATTTTGTGACAAATAAAAACAAATTGTGAAGGTTTTATTTCTCTCTGTACTGGTGGCAAGCAGCACATCTTCACAGGTATTTGTCATAGAGCGCTGACTAATGTAGAGGCTATTTGGCTCAAAATGTTAAACAGCACAGCTCTTCTACATTGTTGCATTAAATCTGAAAAAAAAAAAAGAATTGTGGCTGGTTTTGACTTTGTTCCGAAGCTTTTCTCACATTCTCTCCATTTTGAATTATTTCTTCGATGTGTCAGGGGTCATGCACTCATGGGGTCCGAGAGCTGGATCTTTGAAGCCATTGCAGTTGATGATGGAGCTATAGAGAGATGTTGACATTTTCGGAATGCGAGGCAGAGCAGGGTCTGAACGGTTCACAAAGAAAAGTCCAAATCGCTCTGCATAGCCCTCGGCCCACTCAAAGTTGTCCATTACCGACCAGGCTGTGTAGCCTCTCAGATCGGCTCCATCCAGAACACGGGCTGAGACGACAACAAGAATACATTTAGCTTGCAAGTTCACAGTATAAATCAAAAACATTCAAACTGGCTCAGTGGATTTGGATAACTATTTGTTGTTGGCCTTTCTCTTACACAAACCATTCATTTTAAATACAAGGGATGAAAAGAATCTATGCAGTAAAAGTCCAATAAATCTGTCCACTCTTCATTCTACATTGACTACTGTACCTTTCAGGCCCTGGTTAATGTAGTTCTCGTAGTAGTACTTTCTGTGGACATCATTCAAGTCCACTGGTCCTTCTTCTGAGACACCATTCTCTGTGACATAGATTGGTGGGTTTCCATACTCATCCTTAATATATTCGAGAAGCTTCCTAAATCCAAATGGAGTGATCCTCAGCCAGACGGAACCAGTTTCAAGCCAAGTGCGGTCGCTCATTGTTGCAGTAGCCCTAAATATGGGATTGGATAGCACAGCACAGGATCAGTTTCGCTTATAACTCTGGATTGAGTCTTTGCTGTCCAGTACAAAAATAAACACTTCTAGGTACATATCCACAAATGTATCACTGAAACAGGAAGCTAAACATTCTAACACGTCTTCTACTCAGGTATTTTGCAGTACAAAGAAAACAGGAATCAAATGTTACCTTTTTCATTCCAACTTACCTGTCAGAATCATAGTCCTGTACATTTCCCACATCAATATGGAATGCAAGAACACTGGTGTAATGGTTTAAGCCAAAGAAATCATGAGTCCCATTGATCCTTTGGATTTCCTCAGGGGTAAATTCTGGAAGCCTAAATTAAGAAACAGTTGGGTTTTTTTTTTCAAAACTTATCCAGGAAATAACTTCAGTTTACTTAACCAGATGATAAAAGGGTTATTATTGGTTAAGACTTCAACCTCACACGTCTAGCCATTGTCCTAGTACACCCTGTACTATTGTTCATTTACCGTGATTGAGGGAGGCCTGCAGCAAGGCTTCTTTCACGAATGGTTGTTCTCATTATTTCAGGATAATCGCCTTTGAAGATGGGATGGGCAAACCAGCCAAGGAAGAACTGCAGAAAAAAGTTCATGTTAAGTGATTAGTTGAAGACAAATACAGCGAAAACCAGTTGACATCCTTCCATCCATTCTCTATACACCGCTTTATCCTCACTAGGGTCGCAGGGGGTGCTGGAGCCCATCCCAGCCGACTCAGGCGAAGGCAGGGGACACCCCGGACAGGTCGCCAGTCTGTCGCAGGGCCACATACACAGACAAACAATCACTCTCGCATTCACACCTACGGGCAATTTAGAATAGTCAATTAACCTCAGCATATTTTTGAACTGTGGGAGGAAGACAGAGTGCCCGGAGAAAACCCACGCATGCACAGGGAGAATATGCAAACTCCATGCAGAAAGATTGCAGGCCCACCCCGGGATTCGAACCGGGATCTTCTTGCTGCAAGGCGAAAGTGCTAACCACTTTCTCCACTGTGCAGCCCCAGTTGACATCCTGACTCTTAAAAACAGCAAGTAAACAGTAAAGGTGAAGGAACACAGTAAAAAGTGGCAGACCCAGTTCTGCTGTTGACATCTGTTGTTATTACCTCCAAGTAGCGCTTGGCTGCATCCACATCCTGCTGCTTATATGGGTTCCTTGGTTGAGCCCAATCAGAATTGAGAGTAATGGAGATGATGCCATTTTGCGTTGCTCGATACTTGTCATTGTAGAGATGCCAGGCCTCAGCATGGGCTTTGATTAGGTTGTGAGCTACGTTGTAGTGCTTACCCTGAACGCCTGAAACATTTGAAATTAGGACAGATAACATTTAACATAAAATGTTGTACAGCCAATCATGATTTGCCTTCACTTCGTCTATTTGTGTTTAGTTCCACCAGATATATTTACAGCTTTTCTTCACAGTTGGTGATTAAAATCACTCAAAGCAGAGAGCATCAAAAGAACAAAAAGTTGCTTGGTTACCTGGAGCAAAGTTACCATATCCATATCCAAGGAGGGCTACAATCCAGGGTTCGTTGAGGGTGATCCAGATCTTTACTTTACTTCCAAGTCTGCTGAATAAAACATCTGCATATTCTCTGAATCTTTGGACAATGATGTCATTCTCCCAGCCTCCAATTCTTTGAAGCGCTAATGGAAGATCCCAGTGGTACAGTGTCAGCTGATAAAAGGATGAGAGAAAAATGCATGTTACAGTCATAACTTTGATACACTTTTAACAGATCGCTGATTTTTTCTGAAAGAAGCTGCTGCTAAGAAAAGGAGCCCTCACAGCCTGTACGTTCATGTAGTTGAAAATGACCTGTAGTCTGGAATTAACCTCTTCTCTCTGTGATGCTGATTTTACCTAAGGAGGTACCAGCTAATTTGAGCTTCAGTGGTAATGTTTTAATAGCCTACTTCAGTCATATTGAGATAGTTTATATGAGCGGTTGTCACTGACATCAAGGAAGCTGTAAGCAGCAATGCTGAAAGGAAAGCAATCGGCCCATTCTGATCAGACATGTTTTGAACATCCATTGCATTAGTTGAAGTCATACTAACAACACTGTTTACCTGGGGCTGAATATTTGCAGCTTTCAAAGCATCCAGTAATCTGTGGTAGTAGTTGAGTCCAGCTTCATTAATGTTGTTAGTAGTGCCGTCAGGAAGCACTCTGGGCCAGGATACAGAGAAGCGATAGTGGGTCACTTTCAACTTCTTCAGGGCCTCAATATCTTCATCAAGCTTGTTGTAACTATTGCAAGCAACATCGCCATTATCGCCATTGGCCACTCTCCCAGGAGTGTGGGAAAACTTATCCCAGATACTCATTCCTTTTCCATCGGCTCTCCAACCCCCTTCAACCTGAAACATAAAAAAGCAGTATTACAAAAAATGGTGAACACCCTCTGCATCCCACCCCAACTCTACTCCACTCCCATGTGCCATAGCAATCTGAAGTTCTTTCTGCCACTGTTGAAACAGATTTGGGATGGTATTGCCTACCTGGAAAGCGGCACTGGCAGTGCTCCAGGCAAAATCGTTCGGAAAATCTCCATAAAGTGGTGTCTCATCTTCTGTTACTGGGAAACCATTGTCCTTTATGACCTGACAATAATAGAGAGCTGAGAACTTGGCTGTCCTCGGCCGGTTTGGGTTTTTGAAGTCAACATGGTGCAATCCAAACAAAAAGTTGTATGAATTAAACCAGTCAAAAGAATCCATGAGAGATGTTGCCATGTATCCTTTCACGTTTACACCGTCAAGATTTTGAGCTGCGAATTATAGGAGAGAGATAATTTAATTCGCAATAATATGGAGCTCTGTGGACATATAGCCTTAACTAGTGTATTATAATATGAAATTACACACAATGGTCAAAAATGACGGGAAATAAATGTGTATGTCTAATGGGTATATTATTTAAGAGAGCTCGTTGACATGTCAACCAGAGTTTAGCTGCAGAGTGTAGAGTACTACTTAATGAACATAATGCAACTCACCCTTTAAAACCTCATCGGCATAGGTTTTGTAGTAAAATACTCTCTCTATGTCATCAAATGTGACAGGATATGGTGAAGGCATGCCATTCTCGGTAACATAAATCTGTGGATCTCCATACTCCTCCTTGATCCAGTTGAGGAGTCTTCTCAAGCCCCATGCCACAGCTCGTTGTCCTGCGTAGGCCGTAGTTGGTGAATCAGGTTCCTCTGTTTCTAACACGTCCCTGTCTTGATCATACGATGGAGGGGAAAGCTGACCTGTAGCAAATTTTACTACCTTTGTAGTGTAATGATTTATACAGAACATGTCAGCAGTTCCCTTGATGTAGTTCTTTTCCTCTTCAGTGAAGGATGGTAGTCTTGACTCTGAAAGAGCTACGAGTTCACTTTTGTTTCCAACTTTCCACTTCATTGCATCAGGATAGTCACCATTCTTGAAAATGGGATGTGCAAACCAACCCAGTTGGAATTGCAGTGCACGGTCAGCAGATTCCACATCACGAAGAACATTGGCATCTTCTGGTTCAATCCAGTCTGCATTGAGGGCAATGGATACTAGACCTCCTTGGGATGCACGATACTTGTCATCATATGTATGGTAAGCCTTGGCATGAGCTTTGATCAAGTTGTGTGCAACTATGTATGGTGTAATTCCTGGATTCTTAATCTTTGGTGGGAGCGTTCCAAGACCATATCCTAGCCATGCAATTGAGTGAGGCTGGTTGATGGTCATCCACAGTTTCACTCTGTCACCAAAGGTGGCAAAGCAGAAGTCACAAAAGTCATTGAAACTGTCAATCATGCCTGCATTCTCCCAGCCACCAAGGTCTTGCAAAGTTTGAGGGTGGTCCCAATGATAAATTGTCACCATGGGAGTGATTTTATTTGCTAACAGGCCGTTAATGAGTCTGTTGTAATAGTCAACACCTTTCTGGTTCAGAGAGGAACGAGTACCATCAGGAAAGATCCTGGACCAGGACAAAGAGAATCTGTATGACTTCACTCTCAGAGCTCTAAGCATGTAGAGGTCTTCATCAAGTCTGTTGTAACTGTCACAGGCTACATCTCCATTTGCATCAGCAACAGTAGAGCCAGGTTTGTGAGTGTACACATCCCAGTTACTGGGCCCCTTTCCATCAGCATTCCAGCCTCCTTCAATCTGGTAAGCTGAAGACGAAACTCCCCAACCGAAGTCTTGTGGGAATGTGCCATAGTGGTACATGTGTCTGTCGAATTTTGACTGATGTGAGAATTTCTCCCAGACGACCTTTGATTTAGATGGAACCTCTGATGGTGGTAAAGCTGGTGCACGGCGAGGGAGATGCATCTTCACCCCTTCAAAAACATCAGCTTTCTTCAAAGCAAAACCGTTTTGCTCGATAACTTGTGAATAGAAATACGCAGACTGCTTTGGGGTTCTCGGCCTGTCTGGACTTTCAAAGTCGACATAATGAAGACCAAATCTTTCACTGTAGCCTTGTTTTCCCTCAAATCCATCCATGAGTGACTGCACTGTGAATCGCTGCACATTCACTCCATCAGTGAGTATTGCTACGAAATGGACACAAAACAGCACATTAAAGATGGAAGTTTATACCAACTATGTTTAATAAATGTTTTTTATATCAGAGAAATCTCAGACACTAACCTTTCAAGGCCTCATTGATGTATCCCCTCATGTACTCGATTCTGCTGTTGTCATTGAAAGTGTCCCCACTGTACTCTGTTGGCATCCCATTCCCAGTTATGTAGATGGGCACTTTGACAACATTCAAGTACTCTTTGGAAATATAGTTTAGAAGCATTCTCAGTCCCGAAGGATTGGAAACGATCCAGTCAGAAGCTGTGGAAGACCATGAAGGGTCTGTGCTTTCCTGGAAGTCACCCACTCCCTGAGGACCAGGAGTGCAGCCACCATCACTGTCACTGACCAACCGGGACGTGTAGTGGTTCAGTCCAAAAAAGTCAGCAGTTCCAAGTATCCTCTGGCTCTCTGAGGGAGTAAAAACTGGAAGTCTTGCAGGCTCAGAGCCGGGACACTTATTTCCTTTCAGTTCAATCTGAGTTTTGAGTTGTGCAGGATAATCTCCATCTACAAATATAGGGTGTGCAAACCAACCCAGCATGAACTGCAGGTAGCGATCTGCAGCTGCTACGTCTGCAGGTAGAGTAGAGTCTCTGGGTTCAGCCCAGTCAGAGTTGAGTGCAATACCCACTTTCCCTCCTTGTGTCCTCCTGTAATTGTCATTGTAGACATGCCAGGCTTCAGCATGGGACTTGAGCATATTGTGGGTGACCTGAAAAGGCAAAATATGGTCAATGGACCAGAACAACAATGAAAAAAATTAATAAGCCTATTATAATGTCATTTCTCTTACCTGATAGGAAGAAACCACATAGTCATTTATTCCAGGGGCATGCTCACCAGTACCATACCCAGCATGGCTCACCACCCAGGGACTATTGAATGTGTTCCAGGTCTTGACCCTGTCTCCAAACCTGGAGAAACAGAAGTCTGCATAGTCCTTGAAAGCTTCAATAATGGACGGATTGGTCCATCCACCAGCATCTTGGAGTGCCTGAGGCAGATCCCAGTGATAGAGAGTGACAACAGGTTGTATGCCAGATTCAATGAGAGCATTGATCAGCTTGTCATAATAGAGAGCCCCTTTTTCTGATAGGCGGCCTCGGTGGCCTGAGGGGAAAATACGGGCCCAGGAGATGGAGAACTGGTAGGTGTTGACTTGAAGACCTCGCAGGAGGTAGACATCGTAATCTATTTGTTGTAACTGTCACATGCGACGTCAGCGGTCTGATTTTGAAAGGCTTGATCTTCATGACCAAAACGGTCCCAAATGGTTTCTCCCTTCCCATCTGCTACCCAGCCTCCTTCAACCTTGAAGGACTCCGTGGAGGTGGCCCACTGGAAATCAGAAGGGAAGGATTCCTTCAGGAAGGCATTTCGCACAGACGAGGACATGGTGGAAAAATGGTTCCATGTGTTGCAGTAAGTCGTTGAACATGATGATGTAAGTAGATTGTTTCTGTTGTCCAAGGCATCTCTTTGATGTTATTGTGTGACCATCGAAGGAACAAGAAAATAAGGTTAGTTGCGGATGTTCGGATTTATTGATAACACTTTCTCATTCAATTGTATTTATTTAATTGATATATTTTAAATTAATGCTGAACACATCAAAACTATAAAACAATATATACATGGATTTATGTTGCACACAAACAAAAATGTTAATCTTCAGTTTTAATCTACAATGTACAAAATAGTACAAATAAATAAAAAGCATTGATTGAGACGGTGTGCCCATACCTTTTTGGATTGGAATCAACTAGAGATAACATATTCACCACGTCAGTTCCAACAATAGTTTGGCCTCTGTTACTCACTTCTGTAAAAGTATAATAAGAAAAGTCACTTTTGCATGTTTCTGTCATTATCAGAATCAATGAATCTGAGATGCTAAACATGACAGTTGTACACAAATGTAGCCTTGTCAAGGTATAAAGTACATTTCTAAGTTTCACTGCCAAATATTACATACAAGAATTAGTTATATGCTTTTACAAGAGAGCAAATCAAAATATTGATCAGCTGTACATTTTGCTTTTTAACAATTTTTTTTTAATATGAAGGTCGTGACTTCTAATTACCCTTTAAGAGTTTGGCATCTGACCGAAACTCATGAGGAGAACAGTTGTCCGTATTCAGCTCATAAATTACTATGGGTGTGTCTCCACATTTTCCCTGAACGAAAACAAAAACATTCGTGTTACAACATCCCCACAATCAGACAGAGCAGGCTTACCATGTACCTGATGAATGGAAACTATATTTTAAAATAACCTGTGACATACCATCACACTTTGTAGCTCCTTGGCCAAGTATTGTCCAGCGGCGCAGTCATATTGAACTTTAATGGACAGGAAATCTAAATATGTCTGAAACACAGGTGCAGAAATGGGAGTGTAGCTGAACATGGAATGCATGTTGCTTTTCCCAAACAAAATTAACTTCACATGTTCCTTAAACAGCTATATACTGCATATTAGAAAATATTGTAACATAGCAAGTGGTGTAGTGCTTCTGAACACAATTCTTACTTTTACTGTTCAACTTTTCATGTTGTTTAGGTGAAATCTAACCCGTTTTTACATTTGACAGCAGTAAAAATTTCCCTAAATGTTTTTCTTTCAGCCTGAAACTTTTCCTCATGACCCAAAAATAAAGTATTTTAAAATTACATGCTTTTGTACAGGTGCTTCAAATTTTTGTACACTGAATCTGTTTTGGGTCAAATTTGACCCGTATCCATTGAGATGGTTTTTCGATCAATCAGTGGGTAAAATCAAGGAAAATGGCGGTTTTAGGGAATCTTGAAAGTGTGAAATTGTGCAGGCCATGTTTGCATGTATTTTTATGGGACAGTGGTGACAGAGTTCAAGGGGGAACTCGACACTGTCACTAAATTTGTCTGTGTTCCCACCACATTAACCCGGGTTCCAGCAGAGGCAGACACCTGCTGGTCTTTGAAGGGGCATGGAGAAATCTCGAAACAGTGCGATAGCAAAACCGCATAGAAGTGATCATATACTGTGCACAAAGGAAACACAAGTCATCCAGAGGTCAGAAGATGCCTCAACACAAACACAGACATCTGCAATGTAATAAAATAATCTACAAAGTAACAAATTTGTGTCAGTTTGGGTTGGTAGGGTGGTAGTGGGGCATTGATACCATTGTGAAGGCCCTTAAGTTGCCATTTCAGTGACTGACATCATGGCATGGCAGACTTAGTGTGCAACAGGCCCTTGATTTGATTTTCCAAGATGAGGAGGTTGACAGTGATTTGGAGGAGGATGTGGCAGAGCAGGAAGACAATGTGAAAGAAAATTCTGATTTACAGTCCCTCTGATGAAGAGGGTTAGGGTTAGTTCCACACTAAGTTCTGCACACATAAAGTTTCCTACCACTGCTTTGATTGCAGCCACTGGTTTCTAATTAGCTTTTTATTATTTAATATTTTGTGTTCTGAGCGTTAAATGTTGAGTTAATTCTGATAATTCTAATTTTTCATGATATAGCAGTGACAACATGGTTCTATTGAAAATTCCAGCAGTTCCCAAATTCCCAAATGTTTATGCCATTTTCATATCCCATAAACTACATTTAAATCATTATGAGTTTTATGTTTTTATGTCTTATGTAAAACAGGACATGACATTGTATATATTAATAGTAGATGAATAGTAGATGTTTCTCTCCAAAAATGAGCGCTGTAAAACTTAAAAAATACACTGTCCCTGTTCTCTGAAACATATATTAAGGATTGATCATGCATTTATTAATTTGACAAAGGCTATTTAGACATTCTCAATACATCTGTAGTTTAAAATGTGGTATAGACAATAACTATGAGGAAAATTGTTGTCCAGGTCAAAATTAACCTGGGCCACACTGTGAAGGTATATACGAATGGTATGTAAGGGTTAACTGTATGTTTTGTGTTATGTGACTGTTTAATCTTACCTGCACTTGGGTGTCACAGATGTCAGGAATTTTACTGGCCTTTACCGCAACCGATAGTTGTCCACCTGCACAAAGATTGATTCAGTTATTAATTTACCATTTCCCTAACACATCAGACTGGGAGGTTACATTCATCTCCGCCTGCATTATTTAATCTCTGTTATCATGACCTTTGGGACATGTGGTTAATAGTTATTAGAAACTGTTATTTCATAGAGCACATCCATAATTAAGATGCATTTAATAAAAATAGACAACAACAGAAGATTAAAAAAAAACAACTCCTGTGAAATGTGATTACAAGCTAAAGTATATATGTAAATACAGTCATGGGATTACATTGTAAACAGGTATTTTAATACATAATGTAAATAGGCTGAGAGGACTTTATCTCTTATTTAGATGTTGAACCTAACTTTGTGTGCATGTGTGCAATGTGTAAATCTGATGCTACGACAAAACTACTGAAACGTGGTTTCAAACTTTGATGGACTGCAAAGCATGAATGATATCATACTGTATACAGATAAATATTTGCATATCAGACAGTATAGGGATGTTATAAACACTACACTGTCAATAAAACATGAGCTTATTGTCTAATCATGTTACTCAAACTCAGCACAGAATAAAATATAATCTTGATCTCCTACCTTTCTCTGGAAACAGTTGGTGGTAGCGGCGGTAGACATTGACATGTGCATGAAGAGCGTTTTGCAGGTCAGCACTGTTCAGCTCATCCAAGCTACTCAGTGTCACCCAGGTCTTTGCCAGGTCTCCAAACTCGACAAAAACAAACTCTGCATACTGCTGAAACATCTGTACCAGCTCCTTGCTCTCCCAGCCTCCATACCTTGATCTCAGAGAGTCTGGTACAGTGGATCCATGAAGGATGACCAGAGGCTCAAGTCCCACCTGGTGCAGCTGCTTCATCAGGGTCTGGTAGCAGTTCACCACAGCCTGCTGGGGCTGGCTGGGGAGGCCTGAAGGAAGGAGCTGAGTCCATGACAGTGGTACCTTGAAGTGAGTCACCCCTCGGCTCTTGAGGTTCTCGAAGTACTTTGTAGAATCGGGAGTTATGGGATGACTGCAGTCAAAGGTGTCCAGCAATGCCTTGTCAGACGTTTCTCCGTTGAGGCCCATCACCTGTTGGTTGGTCATGGGGCCTGCAAGAAACATGGCCTCAAGTTGATGGCCATGTTTCTCACTCAAGCAGCCATATACAGCTATCAGGCACAGAGGAAGAATCTTCCTCAAGAGAGACATGTTGTCCATTGAATGAGTCTCTGCATGGATCACCTTTTATAGTCATCTTGTTCATGACCTTGAACTTTTAGTCTGACCAGAGTTTCATAACTGTCTCCTGCTTCTGCTGAGATGCTTTATGATGCCTTTGACAAGGCTGTCTAAGTTCCTCTGATAAAGAGTCAGACAAAAGGCAGGTGACATTATGAAATGTAGTAAAAATCTGTATCAAGGTTGAAAAATTAACTGATGCACATTGCAAGAGGACATCCAAGGACAGATTTTCAGCTAGTTGTTTGTTACATTTGTGTGTTTGGTTAGAAAGGATTAACAAATAAAGCTTTACACAGCAGGTGTCAGTTAAGATCAACAGTGTGGACCTTAATTATGCATGAAATATATTTTGTTGTGTGTTGAAACAAACTTTGGTTATTTTGGGTTATCACTGGCAAATAACTGTCTGTGTGGATTCCACATCACATGTCGTTGGGAGGCACCAGTGAAAAGTCTATTTTTGTCCCATGTGACTGCAACACAAATGTATTAAAGCATTTAAAATGTTATGATTTTTTTCCACAGTTTTGTTCATGAGAGAAAAACAAGATTAATCAAGATGTGATCATTTCAGTGATTTTAGGGTCTTTTTCATTTGACATACTTCAGTCGCTACACTGAATTCATATTGATTGTGTACTCAGTGCAACAGTTCATGATGGACTCTATGATTGCCATCACGTACTTGAGTTGGTCAAACCATAAAAAATATAGGTGGTAAATAAAGCTGGAAAGAGAAATTCAACTGTGACTCATTCTAACACATTTTAATTGACATTGTTGAAAAGTAGAAGCAAATCAGAAGCTCTGATTTCAAGAAAATAAAAATAAAATTTGTGACAAAGTGTCACTGCTTTTAGCTTACCAACATTACTAAGATGTATTACCCACATGGAGTTCAAATCTATATATCTGCTATATTCTCTCTCCCAATACTTAAAGAACAGACATGTTTAAAGCATATTGCAACTGCACATGTCCTGGTCTTCAAACGTGAAGTCAAGATGGGGATGCAGTTATAACTTGGGTGAGTCCAGAGTCTTTCTGAGGATATCACAGAGCTGCAATAAAACACTCTAATATGTGTAAGTGGCAGTGTTTTATTGCAGCACTATTTAGATGTGATATCAGTCTTAATGATGTAACAATACAATAAGAAGAAAACAGAATACTGTTAAACAGCTTGGCAATCATTCAATCTCAATTCAAGGCACCATGAGGACGCTCCTGTGTTTTGTGTGTCTGTACATTTTCTGTCTGTATGTTTGTCAGAACAGTGGGGTGAATGGGCAGGAGGACTTCATGCTTCTTGCAGGGCCTCTTACAAACCAAGTGGTCAAAGGCTCAGGTTATTTGTGTATAATCCCTTTGACTGCAGTCATCCCTGGCTGCACTGCTGCCGTGGTGGTTCGCACTTTTGACTTGCAGCTCAAAAATCCCAGGGTCGCGCCCTGGCCTTCCTGCATTGAGTTTGCATGTTCTCCCTGTGCATGCATGGATTTTCTTCAGCTTTTTCCCACAGTACAAAAACATGCTGAGGTCAGTTGATTATTCTAAATTGCCCACAGGTGAATGAGAGTGTGATTGTTTGTCTCTGTATGTAGCCGTGCGACAGACTGGCGACCTGTCCAGGGTGTCCCCTGCCTTCACCCTAAGTCAGCTGAGATGGACTGCAGCCCCCTCACGACCCTAATGAGGATTAAGTGGTGTATAAATAATGGATAGATGAATGCAGTCATCCCATACATCCTAGTACTAAGAAGTATTTTTATCATCTCTCCTGAGCCAAGGCATGACTCACTTCAAGGTACCGCTGTCATGGGCTCAGCTCCTTCCTTCAGGCCTCCCCAGCCAGCCCCAGCAGGCTGTGGTGAACTGCTATCAGACCCTGATGAAGCAGCTGCACCAGGTGGGACTTGAGCCTCTGGTCATCCTTCGTGGATCCACTGTACCAGACTCTCTGAGATCAAGGTATGGAGGCTGGGAGAGCAAGGAGCTGGTACTGATGTTTCAGCAGTATGCAGAGTTTGCCTTTCAGCAGTTTGCAGCATTGGCACACTCATGGATGACAATGAGTCGTAATGAGTTTGAAGATGTTTGGCGTGATGTGCCTGCAGGTGCTCCCAGTTCTCCACAAAATATCCTCCGTCTCACCAAGAACATTCACCACCTCTGTCATCAGCAATTTCATGACAAAGGTGAGTTAAACTGGCCAGAGATGGACAAAATTCATGACATGACTAATTTATGGTGTCAGAATTTACAATTTGTCACTAATTTTAAAGGTTAAATGCAAATGAAATGTAGGTTGTAATTATCAGCCCTTTAATTACTGTCATATAACCATCAAGTTCTTGTGTAATATATATAGTCTTTTCTGTCACTTATTAAAATATTACCTAATAATCACCTGATGCTGACACCCTTCTCTACATTATTGACAACACTATTAAGACTAGTTATATCATGTTCTTAGTCAGCAATAAATCGATATCAGAGATCAGTAAAACAGTTTTACATGCATGTCACTGTCCAGCTGTGCGCAATATATCTTTCTTACATAACCAAAGCTGTAAATTTGGTAAGAAACCATTTCAGAGGACAGTTAATCCAAACCTCACATCCAAATGAAACATCTGCTGATCATTTGTTTACTCCTAAAGGACCACTCATGGATCTCTTGAAGACAACACGATGCCTCATACCTCCACCAGAATATGATAAGGTTCATAAAGTGTCAACTGTGAGGAAAACCTCTGCAGAAGAGGACTGGCATTCTGGCCTTCTGATCTTCCTACCTGACTCACAGATCTTGCGATGCAGGAATGAACTAAACAGCTTAAATCAGAACATTAAAAAAATGCTGCATCACCAGCGTGATGATCTGAACTCAGTCTGTGATACCGGGTTGGTCAGGAGTATGGAAGAACAACACATCAAACCTGAAGTGTCTGTGGAGAAGCACACGAGACATCAACACCTGCATTCTCTCTGTCACAGACCACGGCCATAAAGGCAGGGAGAGACTTTTTACTCTAAGCATATATACTTCCTAGATTTTCTTTTTCTTGCTATTGAATGTATATGCTTGTATTTTTGGCTATGTTATAAATGTACTTTCATGGAGCTTAAAGTCTACAATTTGTAGGTTTATTGTCAAAATTACACCTTTTATCATTATCTCGGGAACCATATGAGAAAAACATGTTATGTTTGGTGTCATACTAAACCCCTATCCGATGTTATTTTAGATCTGTGATCATCATGGATATTTACAACACGGTCTCACGGGGATTCGTGAAACTGTCACGTCAGTTTTTGTTTCGGTTTCGTGCGCACCAACACGATGTCGTCATGGCTGATATTTAACAATTGGATTTGTCAAATTAAGTTCTGCAGGTATTTGGCCTCTGACCTCTCCTGGACAATGAAGCTCAACACCACCCCTTGGGAGGAGCACATTCATGATTGGCTAGGTGCTGATTTGAATTTGGCTGCAAAACATTCCATATGAAGAAAGTCACTGGAATGCAAAGAAAGAGCTCGAGCTCAGAAAAAAAAGATTTTAGAAACAGACTCTTTCATGATGACGTCATTAAAGCTGAGGTGAAAACTGAGTTCTTTTATGATGGAATGAAGAAACATATGGCTCAACTTTAAACTAGGACTTTGATTTCCTATGTGTTACATCAAGTGAGTAACAGACTAGATTTACAAAAAACAAAGCTATTTTGATTGAAAATTGCATCTTATAAAAGGAAGCAGTTCATTGGTCATTTTTAACAATTTAACATTCATTTTCAAGCATAGGTGCATAATGTTGATTCTTAAATGTGAGAATTTATTCCCTTTTTTGCCATTTGAGACAAAAAAAGTGAACCAGTTTCAGGTTTTACATGGTGGTTTAACAAACTTTAAAGAGATTGCCATCAGATTTTGACATTTTCTTTCCAAAATGAAGAAAATAACTGTTCATTTTTAGCTATTAATAGAATCTTCCAACAACTTTTGTAGCTTAAGTCCAGAATTTATGACAAAAGATTCTAGAATGTAAGAATTTGACAGTTTTTGTCATCTTTTACAGTACAGTGAACCGGATATAGGTTTTAGATGGTGATTCAGCAAAGTTTAAAGGCATTATCAGCACATTTGGACATTTTATGACTAAATGAATCAAAGATTTGTTCATTTTTAACACCTGATTCTTTACAGAATTTTTGAAGCACAACACAGAATGTTTAATTGTCCCAGATTGTAAAATGCAAGAATTTGCTGACTTGTCTTATTTGATGGGAAGGTGAACCAGTTTCAGGTTTTAGACGGTGGTTTCAAAAAGTTTAAGAACACCTCCATCAAATTTGGACATTTCTTTGACTAAATGAAGCAAATAATTGTTCAGCTTTACCTGTTACTTGATTCCTGAGACCGTTTTTCCCAAGATTAGGTGCAGAATTTATGGAAATCAGAGATTATAAAATGTAAGAATGACATTTTTTTGTTACCTTTGATCATACAGTGACCCAGATTTAGGGTTTGCATGGTGGTTTTAGGAAGTTTAAAGACTTTATCAGCACATTTGGACATTAATGAACTTCATTAATGACTAAATGAAGCAAAGATTTGGTCATTTTTAATGCTTAATTGTTTTTTTGTTTTAAACAGAAGGTTTGAAAGTCCTAGGTTGTAAAATACAAGAATTGTTGACTTTCTTGGCATTTGTGATAAGATAATCCTTTATTACTCCCCATGTGAGGGGAAGTTTCCCATGTTACAGCAGCAATATACAGAAAAGATAATTATAATATATACAAGAATGAAAAGTAGAACTTCTGGAGGTGACAGCTAGTGGAGTTGTAGAAGTCCGATGTGTACAGGGTGAAGAAAAAGGGTGACAGACCGTCCCCTGTGGGGGCCCCCATGCTGCAGACGACCACAACAGACTCGCAGTCCTGAAGCCTCACGTACTGTGGTCTGTTGGTAAGTTAGTCGATGGTCCATGCAGCCAGTCTACTCCCGCTCCTTCAAGCTTCACTCTGAGCAGAGAAGGATGGATTGTGTTGAAAGCACTGGACAAGTCAAAGAACATGACCCTCACAGTGCTGCCGGTGTTCTCCAGGTGAGTCAGCGATCTGTGCAGCAGGTAGACAGATGACTGAATCATCCACTCCAATGTTTGGTTGGTAAGCGAACTGCAGTGGATCCAGATGTGGGCTCACCTGGGGACGAAGGTTCCTGAGGACAATCCTCTCCATGGTCTTCATCAGATGAGAAGTGAGGGCCACAGGTCTGAAGTGGTTAGGCTCCCTGGGGTTCCTGGTCTTTGAGACAGGAACCAGGCAGGAAGTCTTCCATCAAATTTGAATATTGCATAACCCAACAATGAAGCTAGCAGTCACTTTTAATACTTTATTCTTTTCATAACTTTTCAAGCGTCGTCCTTGACGTCAACCAGCTTTAGGTTTAAAGCTGCTTCATTACCGTGTGTCATGATCGAGGGTGGTGGGAACCCATGCAGCAGGTACAGACTGGCAGGATGAGGAGAATAGGAATTTATTAAACAAATAACCAAACAAAGAAGCACTCCATAAGGGAGGTGTAGGGAAATTAACTGGAAGAAGGAGTAAACGAAACTAAAGTTAACTAAAGGCGACAGTACGAGACCGTGATGCATGGATTAACTAAACTACAAACGGGGAGAGGCGACTCACAATTGTCCAAGGGGGTCGGAAGACAGAGTGAAATCAGAGCAGGTGATCCAGTGGTGGCGTAGGTGGTGTGAATGGCGAGGCAGACAGACTAGGAATCGATGCCAGAGGTTACAGAGCCAAGGAGGAGTAGTGAACGGGCGAAGTAGTCCATAAAGCCAGAGAGCCGGCGCCCACGGCGGATAGTAGCAGATGACATCCAGGGTGTAGCGAGCCTCTGGCAGGAACAGGATGAAGGAGGGTCGTGGCTGGTATGTGGCAAGCAGGTGATAGTTCTGAAGCAATGACGCAGCATAATAGAGAGGGACGCGCCAGGCTTTATGCTGAGCTGATTGACTGATCATTGCCTTCAGCTGCCTCTCTCCCCAGCTGCTCCTAATCGGCTGAATCAGCACTGGCACCGGAGGAGTGTGACACCGTGTTTAATGTCTTTAAACACGGTAATGTTTAAAGACATTACCGTTGCTTCACCATTACACTGAGGTAACATGGAGAATATGCAGGAACATGAAGAAATATTTTTGAGGGTTTTTTTAAAAATTTTTAGGGATTTTTTTGGACAGACAAACAGATAGACAGATAGGCAAGGTAAGGCAAATTTATTTATACAGCACATTTCAACAACAAGGCGATTCAAAGTGCTTTACAAAGACATTAAGACAGAAGATGAAAATAATTATTAAAAGAAAAACAAAAGAAAACATTTATGAAATGAAATTAAAAAAGTCAGAAAAGTAAAAAGATCAAAAACAGAAGTCAAAAAACAAAGGCACAATTATTAAAAGAAAAACAGAACAGTAAAAAGATCAGAAACAAAAGTCAGAAAACATAAGATAGACAGGCAGACAGACAAACAGAAAGATAGATAGAATGATAAATAGAGAAGTGAGTGTGGAGGGGATGGTCCGGGTCCCTGCTCACTGACCGAGCCATAATCTTAGTGGGTCTATTGCTGTTGGAGACGGACAGCATGTTGAAGTAGCAGGAAGAACCGTAGAAAAGCATGGGTTGTTTGACGCTGGTGTACAATAGTAACAGGAGGTGTGGGTAGGGTGACCACCTCCAAAAAGACAAAAAGTGGGACACCTGGCATGTTTTGGAGGGACAAGGCGGGATGGATGCAACCATCTGTAAACCCTGACCATACACTTCACAATTTAGACCACAAGACCAGTAAAACAAAATATTTAATATATAGCCTATATATTTTCAGGAAACATCACACAGAATTAAGTAACAAATGTGTTTTACTTACTTAAGTAAAACATATATTGACACAATATCATTAATAATCCATCTTATAAAAGCACTCAAAAGGCCGAACATAAAGCCTTTCAAGTATACAGGCCAATAACCAACAGGCCTATATGCTCTTCCAACATACCCCATACTGACAGAATTCAACTAGGGCACTGTGTGAAAATCTTGGCTTAAATAAAATTTAAAAAAAAAAAATTAAAAAAAAAATATATATATATATATATATCAACATAAAATCTCATGCTTGGGCATAGCCATGTTTAACTATAATGTTAAAGGTAGAAGAAAAAGTCTGTGTCTTTTCTCTCAGTAGGTCAGCTTCTTGCAGCACTGTGGAGAGGCTCGAGGGCACATTTCTGAAACACAGAAGGAAGAACAGCCAACAAATATTAGCATTATTAGATACATACACAATAAAACATGCTTATTTGACCATTTAAATACATAAATATATGACTCTCACCTTAGTTCTTCTTGAATTTATACTTTTTGTTTGACTTTACAGCCTCCAGTAAGGTCTTCTCTTTCACTGCATAGCTGTAGAATTCTGTGCAACAATAGGCAAAGTTGCTCTTTACTTGAATTTCGCTCTTGATGAGCTCCACAGAGCACCGGTTCCTTTGGTCATTCCATGCTGCAGTCATCAAGGAGAACACTCTTTCCACAAATGCATTGGTGACAGGGATGCTGAAGAGAAAGGATCCAAGTGCAGTCAGATTTGGTGTCTTTGTGTCCTTGAGCAATAATGACCATTTCTCCACAACAGGGACTGTTCCTTTAGCAATCTCCTGCTGGCGTGGCAGTGTTACACAGTACTCCTCATATAGTTCATCCATGTCAAGTTCATCCTGTATTTGAAGGACATTCACTGCATCACAGAGGTGGGAAAATGTGAACTCCCTCTTCAGTTCCAAGACTGCCACATGCTTGTGAAAATTGCTGTCTGAGAAGTCATACCATTTTTGTAGGTAGCTGAGTGCAGCATCATAGAAGGAGCAAAAATCCTCCTTGATTGCTGTTGCTTTACTGTCTGGAAAATGCTGGAGAAGTGCATTGGTCTCTGTTCCAAAGAAGGAGTCCGCCTGTCTCTGCTGGAGCTTTCTCTGAAGTGTGGACATGATGTCATAGAGCTCACAGACTGTCCTGTCATCACTTTCCAACTGCAGGGTAACATCATGGAATATCTTCAGTGCATTGTGGAGGAAGGATAGATATGCCTGCAACTCAACTGGTTGCCCCTCACTGTCTTGATCCTTCTTAAACAGCTTCCACAGCACCTTTGGGCATTGCTCTCCTCCAAGAGATAAGAAGTATGTCTTCACAGCAGGCCAGCAGTTATGCAGCCTTGTGACAGCTGGCCATATACTGAGCCATCTTGTGGACACATGATTCAGTAAGGCATGGTATTCTTCTTCAACAAATGCAAAGATTTTTTTCAGCTCCTCAGTGCACTTGGATGATGAAGAAAAATGACTGAAAATCTCGTTCACTACACTTTCAATGTCTATGTCCAGTCTGTCTCCAGCATACTTTGCACAGTTATGCACTATGTGAGCCATGCAGTTGGCCTTGACAATCTTGGCATTATCTGCTTTCAACTTCTGATAAACAGAATTGTACTTGCCATAGTTAACACTAGCGTTATCAGCTGTGTATGCAGAGATCATATCAAGTTGGAGGCCATTCTCTTTTAGTTTATTTGCTATTTGCTTGTGAATGGATCCAGATGCCTCCTCGCTGTCCTCATAAAAGTCAAGAACTACATCAAATTT
This sequence comes from Acanthochromis polyacanthus, assembly GCF_021347895.1. Taxonomy (NCBI): domain Eukaryota; kingdom Metazoa; phylum Chordata; class Actinopteri; family Pomacentridae; genus Acanthochromis; species Acanthochromis polyacanthus. Next base: position 21,824,054 of record NC_067126.1, on the reverse strand, counting down.
GGACATTTTTTTGAAGAAATTGGTTGTTTTTAACAGTTAAGTCTTTATGTAATTTTTCAAGCACAAGTGCAGAATTTGACAGTCTGAGATTCTAAAATGAAAGAAATTGACATTTTTTTGTCATCTTTGATAGTAAAGCGAACCAGCTTTAGGTTTTAGATGGTGGTATGTAGAAATAACTGCTCATTTTTCACATTTAATTGATTCTTTACATCCTATTTGAAACATAAAGGCAGAAATTTGTCAGTCAGATATTTCACAATGTAACAATTTGACATTTGTCGTTAGTGGCCATAAAGTAAACCAGATTTAGGGTTTGGATGGTGGTTGAACAGAGTTTAAAGACATTTTCATTAAATTTACCAGCATTTCATTAAGCTTTGATTTTTACTCATCGCTCCAGTTGTGAACACATGTGACCTTGTAGACTCGCTGTGTGCAGCACCATACATGTGGGTTCAGCTTCATCATCATCATCATCATCATCGTCGTCGTCGTCGCCTCAGTTTTTGAGAAGATCCTGAAGGTTTCCTTTAATGGACCCGTTTACTCTCTAAAACTCCAGGTGTTATTCTATAGATGGACTCTAGAAGGAATTATTCTAAAATGCGTGTTTTTGTTTATAGGGTCAAAAATGACCCGAACACTATGTTTGATAGCATAGAATACCCACTAAATGACCTTTTTTCAACTTGAAATTTGAGAACTTTTCCTAAAGTGACCCCAACATTAGAAAAAGTCAAACATTGTCTGTTAATATTTTCATCAATGCTGTACATCAACAGTGTGCAAAGATTATCTTAGGGTCCTCAGGCTTTAGACCCGACTGTTTGAAGTCACAATCCCAATACACTGAAACACACACCCACATCACACGCACTTCTAAAACCACAAAGACACACACAGACACACACATGTGCACACATGCACATGCAAACACACACACACACACACACAATGAGAAATTAAGATTATGTTTGCTACTGATTGATCTCAGACAAACTTGAACTTCTGCATGCAGGTACATCATTGCCCATCCACGACCCCGTATGACCCAAGTTCACAGACAAAATATGCACACACACACACACACACACGCACACGCACATGCACACACACACAGAGAGAGAGAGAGAGAGAGAGAGAGAGAGAGAGAGAGAGTGAGTGAGGTTGTGAGTGCTGTTGATTGATCTCAGAAAAACTAAAGCTTTCTTGTGCAGGTTCCACATCAACAAACCACAACAAAGTTCAAGTTTTATCAATTCCAGACAAATAAAAAATTTCTTGAAAGCACCATTTACTAATGGGGAATGTTTTTAGAGGTTATAAAAGTGCTGCAGATGGCAAAACCAACAGTTCTCTCTTTGCTCAAACCATGAGAGCAGTTTTCAGTTTTCGGTACCCAGCAGGTCACAGATCAGATTTTTTTTTCACACATCCAGGACTAAGAAGAAATACTGTGCACTGCACATATGACCAACACATCTGTAAAGTCTATGGACACACTTTTGCATACTGTCCTACATAAGATTATTAGAGTCATGTTCTTCTTTAATTTTGCATCTTTTTTTTTTCATTTTATTCTTATTATTGTTGTAGATTATGTACCTTGTAGTGGGAGCAATGATTTAAAAGATGTGAGAAGACTAGTATTTTGTAGTTGAATTTTGTAGTTTTCCATTCCATTGTACAGTGTACAGTACACTGTTGTTTCCCTTCAAAAATGCATTTCAAGCTACTTTCTGCACATTTCTGCTACTTTCTTAGGATATACAAATACTATCTCTTGCAAAACAAATAATCTTTACACCTATACAGTACCTTTAGCAGCAATAATAGTGACAGTAAACCTCTACTTTGGTAACGAAAACAGTTGTAACATGTGTGATGTGATAAAAGTGACACATTTTCACTGATTAAATACAATCTTTCTGCCCTCTGAAGAGCAAAAAACCCAGACATTCACAGAGTGTGTGATGCATGACGAGTTTCTTCATGTGAAATAGATTTTTTGTCGAAAATTCAATTAAGCTGCTCTATTTTAGAGGCTCAGTGGAGGCAGGTCATTTTTGATCCTTAGGACAAGAGGAGTGTACAGGATGTTAAGACAACACGAGGGTTATGTTGCCTTCAATAATACAACAGAGCGAATATTGTCTGTTAAACTGTGAGCTTCGACTTTTAGTGTTTTTACTTGGACACACTCTTGCAATGCAAACATGCCACATCGTTGTCTCTGGGTTGAAGAATAAACTGATTCCGCAGAGGTTCATATCCAGCAGCAGCCTCCCTCCCCCTCCAACAAAGGCTACGCAAGTATCTCTTTCCTTCTGCTAAACAGTTGAATTTAAAAATTACAATTGATTTTCCAATTCCAGGGTGGTTCCAAGTTGATCGTTTTCTTACCAACTGTTTCCAGTGATGATCATGGTTAAATATTTTGTTTATCTGCATTTATTCATTCATTTATTCACTGTCTGTTGTTGTTTATTGTTTATTTATTAGTTAATAAATGTTTGTGTGTAATTATCATCAGTTCTACCATCTCCTTCTTTATTTGGGGAACTGGAGGTCAATGAAATAAGAGTTCGTGACTTTTGATGATGAGACTGATCAAGGTGTGTGGATTTGCTTAATGATTATTGAACTGGAAACAATCTTGATAAAGGTCTATAAGGTGGCCTAGATTAAATGCCTAAGTGGTGATAAACGATTGAAATTTTAATCATAAGTGAGTAAAGTCACGTAACCATCAAGTTCTTGTGTAATATATATAGTCTTTTCTGTCACTTATTAAAAATATTACCTGATAATCACCTGACACTGAAACACTTCACTAAATTATTGACAACACTATTAAGACTAGTTATATCATGTTCTTAATCAGCAATAAATCAGTATCAGAGATCAGTAAAACAGTTTTACATGCATGTCACTGTCCAGCTGTACCCATTGACCTTTCTTACATAACCAAAGTGTGAATTTTGTAAGAAACCATTTCAGAGGACAGTTAATCCAAACCTCACATCCAAATGAAACATCTGCTGATCATTTGTTTACTCCTAAAGGACCACTCATGGATCTCTTGAAGACAACACGATGCCTCATACCTCCACCAGAATATGATAAGGTTCATAAAGTGTCAACTGTGAGGAAAACCTCTGCAGAAGAGGACTGGCATTCTGGCCTTCTGATCTTCCTACCTGACTCACAGATCTTGCGATGCAGGAATGAACTAAACAGCTTAAATCAGAACATTAAAAAAATGCTGCATCACCAGCGTGATGATCTGAACTCAGTCTGTGATACCGGGTTGGTCAGGAGTATGGAAGAACAACACATCAAACCTGAAGTGTCTGTGGAGAAGCACACGAGACATCAACACCTGCATTCTCTCTGTCACAGACCACAGCCATAAAGGCAGGGAGAGACTTTTTACTCTAAGCATATATACTTCCTAGATTTTCTTGCTATTGAATGTATATGCTTGTATTTTTGGCTATGTTATAAATGTACTTTCATGTAGCCTAAGTCTACAATTTATAGGTCTATTCTCATATTTACACCTTTTATCATTATCTCGGGAACCATATGAGAAAAACATGTTATGTTTGGTGTCATACTAAACCCCTATCCGGTGCTATTTTAGATCTGTGATCATCATGGATATTTAACAATTGGATTTGTCAAATTAAGTTCTGCAGGTATTTGGCCTCTGATCTCTCCTGGACAGTGAAGCTCAACATGCAACACCATGACTTTTGATGATGAGACTGATCCATGCGTGTGGATTTGATTAATGGTTATTGAACCTGAAACAGTCTTGATAAAGGTCTATTAGGTGGCCGAGATTAAATGTCTAAGTGGTGATAAACGATTGAAATTTTAATCATAAAGTAAGTAAGGTCACGTAACCATCAAGTTCTTGTGTAATATACGTTGTCTTTTCTGTCACTTATTAAAATATTACCTAATGTTCATCTGATGCTGAAACACTTCACTAAATTATTGACAACACTATTAAGACTAGTTATATCATGTCCTTAGTCAGCAATAAATTGGTATTAGAGATCAGTAAAACAGTTTTACATGCATGTCACTGTCCAGCTGTACCCAATTGACTTTTCTTACTTAACAGACATTTTGGCTTGAGTAGGGAAACTGCATGTTGCACTGTATTGTGCAAAACATGTCATAACTGCTATATTACTACAGGGAGACGCCTGTCAGTTGGGTTGAGAGCTAAAGATGTAGGTTCTGTCTCCCAGATTAAAGATTCAACAGTAAGATGCATCAATGTTTCTTTTATGTGTCCATCTTTCATGTCGGGCAGAAATAAAAGAAAAAATTCCAAACACAATCAGAACTTGATAAAACACTTTTTTTTAAATGGTTGTACATTTGAACAGTGGGAAATTGTGTGGCAGTTGTGTTGATCCTGAATTTGCCTTTAACGGAAATAAAATATGTCACAAAAAGGGTCAACATGTTGGGAGACCCCATATGAGAAATGTTTTCTATTCATATGAGGTTTTATGATCATGGTTGTGTGTACGTTTTAACAAAACAGCCCTTTGTTATTCAGAATTTGATTCACTTTCACTGTGTTATGGATGAATTAAATCTTTCTAAACTCCAGCTTGATCTTCTACTGAATGCCAGTAATTCATGCCTCTTATGGCACCTGTTGGTTTAATGATCCAAGTATACATTGCCAAACATGTCTTTAAGAACTTAAAGATGTAAAACCTGTTTTTTGAAATGTTCCTTTTGACTTCACAGAACATACAGGAGAACCCACAGTTTGTTCTTTAATGCAGTGTGCCCATCTTGCCACACCTCATCACAGGCTTGTGTTGTGTTTTTGATGATGATTTGCTTGAAAATGTTTTGAATCAAAAAGTATGGCTCTTTAAAATAATATCTGTGATATTTCAGATTGATATTTCAAGTCCTTTCTCATGTTTTTTTTTTTTTTAAATGCTTGGCAACTGACTTTTAGGACATTTTTTTTCTGAGCCATTAGTGGATTTGCTTGTGTTCATCATCATCCTGTTGCAAAGTTGACATCCCAACTTAACCTTCTACACAAATGGCATCACAATATTATAAAGCATCTTTAATATGATGCTGAACTTAAAGTTGAATTAATGAATGCAAGCTGCACAGTCCCCGAGGCAGCAAAGCAGCCCCAACCAGAGCATTTCCACCACCATGTTGAACATTTGGTCTGAAAATCTTGCCCTTTCAGTCTAACACCAAATTTATCTACTCTTACTGGGGCTAAACAACTCCATCTTTGATTAATCTGTCCACAGTGTAGTATTTCAAAAGGTCTGCTTTTGGCCTATATGTTTTCTGAAAAACTGAGGTTTAACTCTACCGTGTTTTTTTTTTTTGGACACATTTACTGAAATGTTTACCATGCAATTCAAACAATCTCTTTCTGATTGTATCCTTCAACATTTGCAGTTGATGAATTACCTGCCGTGTCAGGGCTCCGTCCTCACCCCCATCCTTCCCACCTGACATCCCCAATACCCCCTTTCCCATCTGGTTCCTCTCTTCCTCTCCTGCTCCTCTCCCACTCATGCTCTCCTCTCTCTCTCTGTCCCTCGGTTTCTGTCTCTTCCTTCGGTCTCCCGTCTGCTCCTCTGCCCCTGTCTCTCCCTCTGTCTCTTCGGTCTCCTGTCCGCTCCTCTACCCCGTCTCTCTCTGTCTCCCATCCGCTTCTCTGCCCTGTCTCTCCCTCTGCAGCTCGGCGCCTGAGTGGAGTTCAGCTTCCCAGCTGACTCCACTCAGGCAATCAACCACCTCTACGGCTCCCAAACAGCTGATGGACATTCTACTGATTACACAACCTGCAATAAGAACCAGCTCATCCTTCCACTCCCTGCCATATTGTTGAACAAGACTGCACAGTTCAGTTCGCTCTCTAGCCTCCTGTAGAATCTGTTGAGTTTTTTGCCATTCACTCACGTTGTTTTCTCTAGTGATGGCGAGATGAAGCTTCATGAAGCACTGAGGCTTTCCATCCAGTTGGTTCACTCATGGGTCGAAGCGTCATGGTGCTTCTTTTGCTCTACTGCGCCATCAAGTGGACAAATAAAAGTAAAACAGGCAGAGTGCCTATAATGACACACTGGCTTTGCTATGTGAAGCTTTGAATTGTGTTTAAATGATAATGCCAATAAACATATAATATACGGAATATAGTGTCTGTTTTTCCTGACAGCAGAGATAGAGAGGAAAGTGGAAACAAATGGGGAGAGATTTGAGATCTGTAGTTTGACTGCTTGATTGAGGTCAGGTTCTGGTTTTCCGTAAAGTGTTTAAATACTTTTAATTGTAATAAGGGCGACATAAATAAAATGTGCTTGTGCTTCTTTTTGTTTTGTGACTGTGCTTGTGGTACCATTGCAAAACTAAAGTAGGGACAGCATTTTATTTGATATTATTCAAAAATATGAGAATTATTCCACAGAGCTGGCATTTAGTTGGTTTCTTTTTTTTGGACAATATTTCTCCAGCTCCTTGGAACACATCACCTTTAATAAAATCATACATATTAGGACTTATAGTTCAATATATGGCAGGTATCCAATATACTATGAGTTTTCCCACATAAAAACCTTATTATGAGTAGTCAACTCAAAATACTCCCACACGGGTGAGGACTTCCTCTTTCTTCCTTGCTCCATCTGTGAGAGAGTATTTGTGATACAACCAACAAACATGGAACTGGCAGGAATTTGAATGTTCTTACAGTGTTTTCTTGTAAAATCACTGTCACCACAATATATATATATAGTAATTTTTTTTTTATAGTATGGCAGTCTATATGCTACGGTAGCGTGAGTTTTTGCTGCCACCACCTTTTTTTTTTTTTTACCCGGTCTGGTCCGGTGTCAGGTAAAACCCAGAAGGATAACCAAGGGGCAGACAGATACAAGTACACAATCTTTATTGAGGACACATAAAATGATGGCTGGCACCAACAGTTCAAAGAAATCCCCACAGGATCATTCTTGGCCCGGGTGGCCCCACCCAAGCCCCGTGAACACACAAGACCCTTATAAAAGACACACACACGGCACACAGACACCACACCACTACACTGCACACTAAGACCTTATAAAAGAAACACACACACTGTACACAACCACCACACTGCACACTAAGACCCACTAAAACCGAGGTCGAACCCACCCAACACTAGAGGGAGCCAAAGGACCGCCCTAAACTTTAAATAACCCTGGTGGAACTAAACTGAATGGGCCAACATCAAAATGGTTAAAGATAGCTAAAAGAAACACAAAATACGACAGTCGATGGAAGTGTAGTGGTGCGTTTTTAAAACTTAGCCTTCCCTGGCCAACGAGACCCCTCCATGGGGTCTGGATGAGGCATCTGGACCGGTGGCTGCACAACAACAGATGCAGGCTGGAGTAGAGTCGGATTGCAGCACTCTGCTCTGCTGTGGGAGATTCTGTCCTTGTTTTCCCCCTGGCTCACCACTGAACTAGCCCGGCAGAGGCAACGTCTAATCCCCCCCGCTCTCTATCTAAAGGAGGCACACAGCCTCCCCTCCTCTCACAGGAACAGCTCCCCTAACTAACTGTCTTCGCTGCCGGCCATCCTAAAGGTGGCGAACAGCACCGAGCTGAGAAGACCGCAGCCTTCAGCCACACTTTCCAGCGCGGCGCCTCCTAAACCTCCGCCTCCGGCTTTTCTGGCACTTCCAGTCCTTGTCTGGTACCTCCCTACACCGCCACTCAGCCCTCCTTTTAGTAGCGTCTTCCCTTCATCAGCCGAGAACAATTACGATCAGCGCAGCTGATCACAGAATCTCCGCCCCAAGGGATCAGAGCGCAGGGAATCCCCCTGCCACAGAATTCACTACAATATATATATATATATATATATATATATATATATATATATATATATATATATATGCACCATCACATGAATTAATCATTACCCAACACCGGTGTATAGTTTACAGCTCATTTTATTAATAATAAATAAAACTTTTGTACATATTTCACTTACACATATCTTTCAGAATAGGTAACACAGAAACTAACACATGCTTTGCAGGCCCTGCTGTAGAACTGTGGCTCCCAGTGGCTTCTTTACATACCAACCCGGTTACATGTCAAAGTAGTGTCTAGTTCCCATGTGACTGAAGAAGGTGACAGAAGGTGCAGACACCAAATACAGGAGTTACATTTACAAATGGTAAAACTGACACACACAAACACCCATAATTTTACACAACCCATAAACCAATGTAAAAGAAAAATATATATAATATCTCACATCAAAGCACTGCAGTTGGGAAATAATCTAAACTGCTGCTCTTCCTACACTTCTCCTACTCCTCCAGCTACTGCTATTTCACACCGAATAATACTAACTAATAATACTTACTGAATAATACTAACTACAACTCGCACTCACTCCTCTCTTCACAAACGCCAACAACACCCACAGTGTGGCTCGAGATTCGAATTCGAAACGTTTTTATGGGACAGCGATACGTTCAACATATATCTATGCGTTCAACGAACCAATCACATGATCTGCACAAACCGAGGCCTCGTTTGTCATCGGTCACGTGACTTTTTCAGAAGCGACCCAAGCCTCGAAGCGAAGCTTCATCTGACACGCCCACTTTTACTCATCTAGACCCAGCTGTCCGGGATCCCCGCCGTCCTCCTCATAGATATATACAAACACTAGATGGCTCATGAGCGCTGTCAGCCTATGGGGAGCAACGTCGCCACATGGCGGCCATCTTGGGACAGGGCTGCTCGATCACTCATAACATTAAAGTCAATGGAGCATGGATTTTAAAATCACTGTAGATTGCTCAATTTTCAATCGATTTTACAACAGCTTGGTTTGTTATAAACGTCAGAGATGTACTTGTTTTACTGCTTGCATAAGAATAATTAAAACCATTGAATTCATATAATAATGAACACATCTTTTTTTCAGCATAAATGGATGTAAATGCAATTTTATTATTTAGCATTGCACTTCTTTATTACTATCAGCTTTCTAATGCACAGATAAAAACAAAGCTCAACCAAAATCAATGCACAACAAACAGAGATGTTGTCTTTTCTTTTCATGAACCTGGTGCCTACATTACCCATAATGCATTTCGGCTGCAGGCTAACTAATCCAGGCATAGATTTATACAAACAATAAGTCTAAGGTCTCAATCAAAGTCTCTTAACAAGCAAATAAATACAACCACAACCACAAAGAATGTAATTTCACCTAAAGATTAGGTTCTCAAAAAACGTTGGTCTCAGGAAAACCTAATAATTGAAAATCAGATTGTGAGTAACACCATCTTCAATGTGAGTAGCCAGGCAGAAAAGACACACAACTACGCCGCATTTTTCAAAACGAAAAGCTGCGATTTCGGAATTGAGCCTGAATCATAGCTACGTTAATAAGGTTTGTAATAAACTAAGCCGTTTGTAAATCAATCAAGAATTGAGCGAGTTGTGAGTGTTAAAGTGAGGAAATCTTCCACCTTACCATTGACTACAGTACAGTGCGCTAGAGCAGTCCCCTGTCCTAAGATGGCCGCCAAGTGACGACACCGCCGACTCCGTCTTGAGACATCTAGTGTTTGTATATATCTATGGTCCTCCTTCCCCTCCGGCTCTCCCCAGACCATTTGGAACCGGTTTCCCCCCCTTCACTCGGATCCTCCTTTCCACCCGGACCTCTCCTGGAGCCCCCGGCCTGTTTCCAGCCCCAAACACCACTCCACCAGTCGCTTTCCCCGCTCCTGCATCCTGACGCCTCTCACCCTCCGCCATAGCCCACCTCCCCAAATAATAAAGCGCATTCTCTTTCCACCCAGTCTTGGTAGTGTGGCTCTCTGCTCAGGTCCAGCCTGCTAAAACCGTGACATGCAGATCATGGTATAAAATGTCGTGGTTCCTGAGAAATCTTTTTTCCATCAAGCGGTCTGGTTTTGGGCTGAATTAGATTTTTTTCAAGAACTGCAGAGATTAGATATCAGAAGTTTCTATTATTTAAAAATATTTTTTGGCATCCTAGGTGTCAGAATATTGCCTTTTCTTTTGCTTTTCTGTTGTTGTTTTAAAACAGTGTACCACTGCATTTTAATGTTTGAATTAAAATCGATTTTGATACTTTGCACACTGCCTGTAATATTTTCTTTGCTGCACATAGCTTATGCAGTTATTTCAGTCTAATGTAACAGTTACACTTCCTCTGTATGTGTTGTATCTTATCCAAGTGATTATAATGCAGACCTGAAATCTTTCATCCATGTGCAACTCATCAAACTTTCCTGCAAGTTAATCAAAATGACCATAATGACACCCAGCGTGCATTAATATGTACATCCTGTTGAGAAGGCAGGTGACCCTGGAGACCAGACGTAGGTATATTTGCAGGTGAGAGTGGGATGATTTTGTCAAAATGAAAGTAAAAGAGTATAATGTATACATGAAAAACTCAGGAGACTGGAGCTCAAATTAAACACGCAAAATGCTTTATTGTTTTCTTGACATGCCTTCTCCATTTGGCACACATATTTAGCCTAATCGTATTTGTTAGTTAAATATTAATGTGTCGGGTAGAATGAGTGAGTGAATGATCTATGAGTGAGATTTGTTTTGCTTTGTTTTGTTTTGCTCTTTTTTCTGCTCTTTTTGTGTGCATGCTTTGCTATTTGAACAATTTTGTGAATTTAATATGCTAACGGGGAGTAGTGTGGGGGGAAGGGAGTTGATGGGGTGAAAACAAAGACTACAAAGGCAGCAATTTATTATGATAACCCTATCGATGCTTTTTTTGTCATTTGTCTTAATTGCTGTCTGTAAAAAAAAAAAAAATCAATAAACAGTTCACCAAAAAAAATGAATGCATCGGAACTGGGAAACTGCAACATGTTGTTATGACCGCAGTCATAGTTGGTGTTTTCTTGGAAAATAATTTACTGGCGCCATCCAGAGGTCATTTATTTACACTGACAAATGTGAAAACACTATCATTAAAATGTTCATTTCTCAAAACAAAAGAGTGTTTAAATATTATTGAATGCTGAAGCAGGATTGGTCACATCACTTTGACAAAGACGGTGTGACAGTCATCATGAATCATGTTATGGATCCAGATATTTCCTAAGCACAGAATGTGAGTCTGAATTTCAAGTTAAAATCGTGAAAAGTGAAATACAATTTTAGTGCAACAGAATTCAATTTCAAACTGTTCGTTTTTGGTTTCAAGTTTATTGGGATACAGCTTCAATTTGTTTCATAGCAATTCAAAATATGTTAAATTCTATATTCTTTTATTTGACATTTTTCACATATTTCTGGCCATAGAGGTAAAAGCACATAACAGAGGAACAACTGAAAAATAAATATGAATTAAGGTGTGTTAGGTTCCTGTATCAAATTATGCTTAAATTATAAATATTAAAGCCATGCTAGAATTACCATTAGCTTTAAGTAAACATGTATTAAATTATAATGTACAACCACATTTCCACCAGCCAGCTTCATAATAAATTAGATAGCACATTTTGGGACATTTTGAGCTCTGAATAATGTAGAGGCCTTTTGACTCACAATGTTATACAATGCAGCTCTTCTACATTGTTGCGTTAAATATGAAAAAATAAACTGACAGAATGCTGGCTGGTTTTGACTTTCTTCCTAAGCTTTCCTCACATTCTGTCCAACTTAAATAATTCCTGAGATGATCTCTTCAACTTCTTTCTTGTTATCATGAGCCCATAAACAACACCTATGATCCCAAGGAGACTTGCAAGGAGAAATCCAAACAGGACATAAAGTGACACTTCAGCATCACCAGCTGAAAGCTGCCGACCCAAGAAGCCCACTTTGTCCACAGGATAACCAGGCACGGTTGTCTTTACAGGATCCTCTGTTGTAGTTGGAATCGAGGGCGGTGTGGTTGTAGGTGTATTGTCATGTGTGACAGGAGGTGTTGTAGCGTCATGTGTGACAGCAGGTGTTGTAGCGTCATGTGTGACAGCGGGTGTTGTAGCGTCATGTGTGACAGCAGGTGTAGCTTCACTGGTAGGTGCAGGTGTAGCTGTTGTGAGAGCAGGACAAGAGTCAACTAAAATGTCATCATTTACTCCTGTTAGGTGAAAATTGAACACACAGACTAAAGCCAGGCTCGGTTCAAAACTGGTACATGTTCTGCACAGTGCCCTGCCCAGAATTTAAACCTTGAGCAAGTTAAGCTTTCTAAATATGACAGCTATTGCATATGTTTTATAAATGTTCTCTGAGTTATTATGTTACCTTCAGGGGTCATACACTCATGGGGTCCGAGAGCTGGATCTTTGAAGCCATTGCAGTTGATGATGGAGCTATAGAAAGATGCTGACATTTTAGGGATGCGAGGCAGAGCAGGGTCTGAACGGTTCACAAAGAAAAGTCCAAATCGCTCTGCATAGCCCTCGGCCCACTCAAAGTTGTCCATTAACGACCAGGCTGTGTAGCCTCTCAGATCGGCTCCATCCAGAACACGGGCTGAGACGACAACAAGAATACATTTAGCTTGCAAGTTCACAGTATAAATCAAAAACATTCAAACTGGCTCAGTGAATTTGGATAATTATTTTTTGTTGGCCATTCATTTTAAATACAAGGGATGAAAAGAATCTATGCAGTAAAATTCCACTTAATCTGTCCACTCTTCATTCTACATTGACTACTGTACCTTTCAGGCCCTGGTTAATGTAGTTATCGTAGTAGTACTTTCTGTGGACATCATTCAAGTCCACTGCTCCTTTTTCTGAGACTCCATTCTCTGTGACATAGATTGGTGGGTTTCCATACTCATCCTTAATATATTCGAGAAGTTTCCTAAATCCAAATGGAGTGATCCTCAGCCAGACGGAACCAGTTTCAAGCCAAGTGCGGTCGCTCATTGTTGCAGTAGCCCTAAATATGGGATTGGATAGCACAGCTCAGGATCAGTTTCGCTTATAACTCTGGATTGAATCTTTGCTGTCCAGTACAAAAATAAACACTTCTAGGTACATATCCACAAATGTATTATTGAAACAGGAAGCTAAACATTCTAACACGTCTTCTACTCAGGTATTTTGCAGTACAAAAAAACAGGAATCAAATGTTACCTTTTTCATTCCAACTTACCTGTCAGAATCATAGTCCTGTACATTTCCTACATCAATATGGAATGCAAGAACACTGGTGTAATGGTTTAAGCCAAAGAAATCATGAGTCCCATTGATCCTTTGGATTTCCTCAGGGGTAAATTCTGGAAGCCTAAATTAAGAAACAGTTGTTTTTTTTAAAAACTTATCCAGGAAATAACTTCAGTTTACTTAACCAGATGATAAAAGGGTTATTATTGGTTAAGACTTCAACCTCAGATGTCTAGCCATTGTCCTGGTACACTCTGTACTATTTTTCATTTACCGTGATTGAGGGAGGCCTGCAGCAAGGCTTCTTTCACGAATGGTTGTTCTCATTATTTCAGGATAATCGCCTTTGAAGATGGGATGGGCAAACCAGCCAAGGAAGAACTGCAGAAAAAAGTTTGTTATGTAATTAGTTGAAGACAAATTCAGCGAAAACCAGTTGACATCCTGACTCTTAAAAACAGCAAGTAAACAGTAAAGGTGGAAGAACACATTGAAAAGTGGCAGACCCAGTTCTGCTGTTGACATCTATTTTTATTACCTCCAAGTAGCGCTTGGCTGCATCCACATCCTGCTGCTTATATGGGTTCCTTGGTTGAGCCCAATCAGAATTGAGAGTAATGGAGATGATGCCATTTTGCGTTGCTCGATACTTGTCATTGTAGAGATGCCAGGCCTCAGCATGGGCCTTGATTAGGTTGTGAGCTACGTTGTAGTGCTTACCCTGAACGCCTGAAACATTTGAAATTAGGACAGACCACATTTAACTTATGTTTGTGTTGTTTCAGGCATGATATAAAAGTTAAAACCTGTTCTTTCATACATGTTTACAGCAATTTCTAGCTTCAATTACCTAACTGAATGCATTAATCACCAATGAAATATATGACATAATGAAAGTAGCTGGATTTTTCTAATGTTAGAGATCACATTTTTTAGACTGAACAATTTCAAAATATCTTGTCACATAAACATAAAATGTTGTCATTTGAATCATGATTTGCCTTCACTTCGTCTATTTGTGTTTAGTTCTGCCAGATATATTTTCAGCTTTTCTTCACAGTTGGTGATTAAAATCACTCAAAGCAGAGAGCATCAAAAGAACAAAAAGTTGCTTGGTTACCTGGAGCAAAGTTGCCATATCCATATCCAAGGAGGGCTACAATCCAGGGTTCGTTGAGGGTGATCCAGATCTTTACTTTACTTCCAAGTCTGCTGAATAAAACATCTGCATATTCTCTGAATCTTTGGACAATGATGTCATTCTCCCAGCCTCCAATTCTTTGAAGCGCTAATGGAAGATCCCAGTGGTACAGTGTCAGCTAATAAAAGGATGAGAGAAAAATGCATGTTACAGTCATAACTTTGATACACTTAACAGATCGCTGATTTTTTCTCAAAGAAGCTGCTGCTAAGAAAAGGAGCCCTCACAGCCTGTACGTTCATGTAGTTGAAAATGACCTGTAGTCTGGAATTAACCTCTTCTCTCTATGATACTGATTTTACCTAAGGAGGTACCAGCTAATTTGAGCTTTAATGGTAATGTTTAAATTGACCAAATGTAGCCAATTTTTAAATAGTTTAGATAAGTGTGTTGTCAGTGATTTCAAAAAGCTTTCAGTAGCAATACTAAAGGGAATGCAAATGGCCCATTCTGATGAGGCATGTTTTAAATGTCCACTGCATTAGTTGAAATAATATAAACAACACTGTTTACCTGGGGCTGAATATTTGCAGCTTCCAAAGCATCCAGTAATCTGTGGTAGTAATTGAGTCCATCGTCATTAATGTTGTTATTAGTGCCGTCAGGAAGCACTCTGGGCCAGGATACAGAAAAGCGATAGTGGGTCACTTTCAACTTCTTCAGCACCTCGATATCTTCGTCAAGCTTGTTGTAACTATTGCAAGCAACATCGCCATTATCATGATTGGCCACTCTCCCAGGAGTGTGGGAAAACTCATCCCAGATATTAAATCCCTTTCCATCAGCTCTCCAGCCACCTTCAATCTGAAATGAAAGAAAAGCATCATTAAAAAAGCAGCCATGGTCAACACCCTCTGCACCCCACCCCAACTCTACTCCACTCCCATGTGCCATAGCAATCTGAAGTTCTTTCTGCCACTGTTGAAACAGATTTGGGATGGTATTGCCTACCTGGAAAGCGGCACTGGCAGTGCTCCAGGCAAAATCGTTCGGAAAATCTCCATAAAGTGGCGTCTCATCTTCTGTTACTGGGAAACCATTGTCCTTTATGACCTGGTAATAATAGAGAGCTGAGAACTTGGCTGTCCTCGGCCGGTTTGGGTTATTGAAGTCAACATGGTGCAAGCCAAACAAAAAGTTGTATGAATTCCACCAGTCAAAAGAATCCATGAGAGATGTTGCCATGTATCCTTTCACGTTTACACCATCAAGATTTTGAGCTGCGAATTATAGGAGAGAGATAATTTAAATAGCAATAAATATGGACCTCTGTGGACATATAGCTATATTACTCAGTGTATTATAATATGAAATTACACACAATGGTCAAAAAATGAGGGGAAATGCATGTGTATGTCTAATGGGTATATTATTTAAGATAACTCGTTGACATGTCAACCAGAGTTTAGCTGCAGAGTGTAGAGTACTACTTAATGAACATAATGTAGCTTACCCTTTAAAACCTCATCAGCATAGGTTTTGTAATAAAATACTCTCTCTATATCATCAAATGTGACAGGATATGGTGAAGGCACTCCATTCTCAGTAACATAAATCTGTGGATTTCCATACTCCTCCTTGATCCAGTTGAGGAGTCTTCTCAAGCCCCATGCCACAGCTCGTTGTTGATCATAGGGCGTTTCTGGTGAAGTAGGTTCCTCTGTTTCTAACACATCCCTGTCTTGTTCATACGACTGATTGGTAAGGTGACCTGTAGCAAATGTTACTACCTTTGTAGTGTAATGATTTATACAGAACATGTCAGCAGTTCCCTTGATGTAGTTCTTTTCCTCTTCAGTGAAGGAAGGTAGTCTTGACTCTGAGAGGTCTTGGAGTTCACTTATGGCTGAAATTTGCCACTTCATCGCATCAGGATAGTCACCATTCTTGAAAATGGGATGTGCAAACCAACCCAGTTGGAACTGCAGTGCGCGGTCAGCAGATTCCACATCACGAAGAACATTGGCATCTTTTGGTTCAATCCAGTCTGCATTGAGGGCAATGGATACTAGACCTCCTTGGGATGCGCGATACTTGTCATCATATGTATGGTAAGCCTTGGCATGAGCTTTGATCAGGTTGTGTGCAACTATGTATGGTGCAGTTCCTGGATTCTTAATCTTTGGTGGGATCGTTCCAAGACCATATCCTAGCCATGCAATTGAGTGAGGCTGGTTGATGGTCATCCACAGTTTCACTCTGTCACCAAAGGTGACAAAGCAGAAGTCACAATAGTCATTGAAAATGTCAATCATGTCTACATTCTCCCAGCCACCACGGTCTTGCAAAGCTTGAGGGAGGTCCCAATGGTAAATTGTCACCATGGGAGTGATTTTATTTGCTAACAGGCCGTTAATGAGGCGATTGTAATAGTCAACACCTTTCTGGTTCAGAGAGGAACGAGTACCATCAGGAAAGATCCTGGACCAGGACAAAGAGAATCTGTATGACTTCACCCTCAGAGCTCTAAGCATGTAGAGGTCTTCATCAAGTCTGTTGTAACTGTCACAGGCTACATCTCCATTTGCATCAGCAACAGTAGCGCCAGGAGTGTGAGTGTACACATCCCAGTTACTGGGCCCCTTTCCATCAGCATTCCAGCCTCCTTCAATCTGGTAAGCTGAAGACGAAACTCCCCAACCGAAGTCTTGTGGGAATGTGCCATAGTGGTACATGTGTCTGTCGAATTTTGACTGATGTGAGAATTTCTCCCAGACGACCTTTGATTTAGATGGAACCTCTGATGGTGGTAAAGCTGGTGCACGGCGAGGCAGTTGCATCTTCACCCCTTCAAAAACATCAGCTTTCTTCAAAGCAAAACCGTTTTGCTCGATAACCTGTGAGTAGAAATATGCAGACTGCTTTGGGGTTCTCGGCCTGTCTGGACTTTCAAAGTCGACATAATGAAGACCAAATCTTTCACTGTAGCCTTGTTTTCCCTCAAATCCATCCATGAGTGACTGCACTGTGAACCGCTGAACATTCACTCCATCAGTGAGTATTGCTACAAATTGGGCACAAAACAGCACATTAAAGATGGAAGTTTATACCAACTATGTTTAATAAATGTTTTTTGTATCAGAGAAATCTCGGACACTAACCTTTCAAAGCCTCATTGATGTAGCCCCTCATGTACTCGATTCTGCTGGTGTCATTGAAAGTGTCCCCACTGTACTCTGTTGGCATCCCATTCCCAGTTATGTAGATGGGCACATTGACAACATTCAAGTACTCTTTGGAAATATAGTTTAGAAGCATTCTCAGTCCTGAAGGATTAGAAATGATCCAGTCAGAAGCTGTGGAAGACCATGAAGGGTCTGTGCTTTCCTGGAAGTCACCCACTCCCTGAGGACCAGGAGTGCAGCCACCATCACTGTCACTGACCAACCGGGACGTGTAGTGGTTCAGTCCAAAAAAGTCAGCAGTTCCATGTATCCTCTGGCTCTCTGAGAGAGTAAAAACTGGAAGTGTTGCAGGCTCAGAGCCGGGACACTTATTTCCTTTCAGTTCAATCTGAGTTTTGAGTTGTACAGGATAATCTCCATCTACAAATATAGGGTGTGCAAACCAGCCCAGCATGAACTGCAGGTAGCGATCTGCAGCTGCTACGTCTTCAGGTCGAGCGGGGTCTTTGGGTTCAGCCCAGTCAGAGTTGAGTGCAATGCCCACTTTCCCTCCTTGTGTCTTCCTGTAATTGTCATTGTAGACATGCCAGGCTTCAGCATGGGACTTGAGCATATTGTGGGTGACCTGAAAAGGCAAAATATGGTCAATGGACCAGAACAACAATGAAAAAAAAATTAATAAGCCTATTATAATATCATTTCTGTTACCTGATAGGAAGAAACCACATAGTCTTGTATTCCAGGGGCATGCTCACCAGTACCATACCCAGCATGGCTCACCACCCAGGGACTACTGAATGTGTTCCAGGTCTTGACCCTGTCTCCAAACCTGGAGAAACAGAAGTCTGCATAGTCCTTGAAAGCTTCAACAATGGACGGGTTGGTCCATCCACCAGTATCTTGGAGTGCCTGGGGCAGATCCCAGTGATAGAGAGTGACAACAGGTTGTATGCCAGATTCAATGAGAGCATCGATCAGCTTGTCATAATAGAGAGCCCCTTTCTGTGATAGGCTGCCTCGGTGGCCTGAGGGGAAAATACGGGCCCAGGAGATGGAGAACTGGTAGGTGTTGACTTGAAGACCTCGCAGGAGGTAGACATCGTAATCTATCTTGTTGTAGCTGTCACATGCTAAGTCAACGGTCTGATTTTGAAAGGCTTGATCTTCATGACCAAAACGGTCCCAAATGGTTTCTCCCTTCCCATCTGCTACCCAGCCTCCTTCAACTTTTAAGGACTCAGTGGAGGTCGCCCACTGGAAACCAGAAGGGAAGGATTCCTTCAGGAAGGATTCTCGCACAGATGAGGGCATGGTGGCAAAATGGTTTAAAGTTTTGCAGTAAGTCGTTGAACATGATGATGTAAGTAGATTGTTTCTGTTGTCCAAGGCATCTCTTTGATTTTATTGTGTGACAATCAAAGGAACAAGAAAAAAAAGTTAGCTGGCGATACTTACGGGTTAATGCATATATTTAGAGCCATGACAATAGAAAATACCTTTTTGGAGGAGAGCCAGCGGGATGCAAAATATTCACCATGTCAATTCCAACAATAGTTTGGCCTCTGTTACTCACTTCTGTAAAAGTAGAATAAAAAGAGTTATTTTGCATCTTTCCTTCACTGCTTTAAAATTACATTACGTTAACAGTGGTAAACAGTTCAGTTATCCATGAGGCTATGGGAGATCACTGCAGGTGAAGGTGACTGTACTGGAATCACTCATTTAAAAATTGCACTCAAAGTACACAATACTGACTGCCATTTTGATCCAGAATAATAGTGTCAATGTGAATATGAACTTTACAGTACAGTATTTAAGCATCATATGAATTATTCTACCTTCTGCATTTTACATTAAAATGACCTTAGTTTGCAGGGGTTTCCACTAAGCTTCACTAACCTTTCTTCAGGGATCACAAAATAGTGTAAATGTAACCCATTTCATTGTGATAAGAAATCAGTCAAATCAGTTGACAGAGAATTGGATTCTGAGAATGAACCTGCAAGTAAGATTTCAGATAAACTCATCCTGACATGTAGCTGGTTAGTTTCAGGGCATCACTGTATTGTGTTCCAGTTAAACCTGGCTTCTGGTGTCGCTGCTTTCCTCTGAATCAGTTACTCATAGGAAACTGTAGGATTTGTATTTCCCCCATTTACTGTGTACATTGTGAGGAAAATATCTCCATTTTTTATGTCCCTCCTCCCAGAATCCAAAAACATTTCAGAATCCTCACTGGTTACCTTTAACCTATCAGAGGATTGATTTGCTATGTTTTTGCAAACCAAGAGGTTTAGTATCAAGATGCTGATAATAGTTTATGATGAACACTGTGATAGTCATCACGTACTTGAGTTGGTCAAACAATAGTAAAGGTACAGTTAGTAAATAAACTTGACTGTGATTCTATCTCACACATTTCACTTGCCATTGTTTGTTGAATGCAATTTAAAAGATTACATGTAGGTTCCATATTACAAAAGAAAATTAAAATTTTGTGACAAAACTGTCACTATTTTTAACTTATCATGGCTACTAAGATGTATTACTCATACTGGGTTCAAATCTATATATCTGCTATATTCTCTCTCCTAATACTTAAAGAACAGACATGTTTAAAGCACATTGCAAATGCACATGTCCTGGTCTTCAAACGTGACATTAAGATGGGGATGCAGTTATCTCTTGGATGAGTCCAGAGTCTTTCGGAGCACATCACAGAGCTGCAATAAAACACTCTAACATGTACAGGTGGCAGTGTTTTATTGCAGTGCTATCTAGATGTGATTACAATCTTAATGATGTAACAGCATAATAAGAGGAAAACAGAATACTGTTAAACAGCTTTTCTATCAGTGAATAGCATCAGTTTATCCAATTCAAGGCACCATGAGGACGCTCCTGTGGTTTGTGTGTCTGTACATTTTCTGTCTGTATTTTTGTCAGAAGAGTGGGGTGAATGGGCAGGAGGACTTCATGCTTCTTGCAGGGCCTCTTACAAACCAGGTGGTCAAAGGCTCAGGTAGTGAAGTTAATAATGCCTTTGACTGCAGTCATCCCATACCTCCAAGTTCTAAGCAGTACTTTGAGTATCTCAAGAGCCGAGGGGTGACTCACTTCAAGGTACCGCTGTCGTGGACTCAGCTCCTTCCTTCAGGCCTCACCAGCCAGCCCCAGCAGGCTGTGGTGAACTGCTACCAGACCCTGATGAAGCAGCTGCACCAGGTGGGACTTGAGCCTCTGGTCATCCTTCATGGATCCACTGTACCAGACTCTCTGAGATCAAGGTATGGAGGCTGGGAGAGCAAGAAGCTGGTCCAGATGTTTCAGCAGTATGCAGAGTTTGCCTTTCAGGAGTTTGCAGCATTGGCACACTCATGGGTGACAATGAGTCACTTGGAAGATGTTTGGCGTGATGTGCCTGCAGGTGCTCCCAGTTCTCCACAAAATATCCTCCATCTCACCAAGAACATTCACCACCTCTATCATCAACAATTTCCAGACAAAGGTGAGTTAAACTGGCCAGAGATGGACAAAATTAATGAAATGACTAATTTATGGTGTCAGAATTTTCTATTTGTCATTAATTTTAATGGGTAAATGCCAGTGAAACGTTGATTGTAATGCTCAGTCCTTTAATTACTGTCATGTAACCATCAAGTTCTTGTGTAATATATATAGTCTTTTCTGTCACTTATTAAAATATTACCTAATGATTACCTGATGCTGACACCCTTCTCTACATTATTAGCAGCACTATTTAGATGAGTTATGTCATGTCTTAGTCAGCAATACATCAGTATCAGAGATCATTGAAACAGTTTTACATGCATGTCATTGTCCAGCTGTACCCAATTGACTTGTCTTGCATAACAGATATTTTGGCTTAAGTTGTGAAACTATATGTTCCTTCCACTGTGTTATGTAAAACATATCATAAATGCTTCTGTTATTACAGGGAGACGCCTGTCAGTTGGGTTGAGAGCTAAAGATGTGGGTTCTGTCTCCCAGATTAAAGATTCAACAACAGTAAGATGCATCAGCATTTTTTTATGTGTCCATCTTTCATTATGTTGGGCAGAAATAATAATTATAGTAAAAAAAAAAAATAAAAAAATCAGAACTTGATAAATCACTTTTTTTTTTTTAAATGGTTGTACGTTTGAACAGTGCATCTATGGGAAATTTTGTGACAGTTGTGTTGCTCCTAAAATTTATTACAAAGAGCGTCAACTTGTGGGGAAAAGCCCTTATGAGAAATAACTCAATCTTTCAAAACTCCAGTTGGAACTTCCACTTAATACCAGTAATTCATTCCTTTTATGGTACCTGTTGTTTAAATGACAACTATACATGGCCAAACATGTCTATAAGAACTTAAAGAGCTAAAAACTATTTTTAAAATGCCAAGTTACAACTTAAACTTTTAGACAAATGGCATCACAATATTATAAAACTATAAAACCTAAAGTTGAATTCATGAATGCAAGCTGCCCAGTCCCCAAGGCAGCAAAGCAGCCCCAAACCAGAGCATTTCCACCACCATGTTTTACATTTGGTCTAGGAATCTTGTCCTTTTAGTATAACACCAAACATATCTACTGTTAAGTCCGGCGAAACAACCCTGCAGTATTTCAAAAGGTCTGCTTTTGACCTGTATGTTTACTGAAAAACTGAGGTTAAAGTCTCATGTTTTTTTTAGCATGCTTATTGGAATGCTTGCCATGCAGTTCAAATTCATACAATCTCTTTCTGATAGTATCCTTCAGCACTGCAGTTGATGATTTACCTGCAGATCCTGCAATAAAATGTTGGGGTTCTTGGAGAAATCTTTTTTCATCAAATGGTTTGCTCTTGGGCTGAATTTGCTTTGTTCAGTGCAAAGGTTAGATTTCAGAGGTTTAAATAAGATAGGTTCTACCTGTCAGGAGATTTTAATCATTGGCATGTTATCTGGAACCCAAATCTATGGATTTGAATGTGTAATAAATGTGGGCGTTGGTCTTATTCGTTCACGTTGTTGATCAGTTTTTTTGGTTTGCTTTTGCTGTTTGTTGTTCAGTTGTGGAAAGACTTTGAAATTTTCTTGCTTGTTCAAATATGTTGAAAAATTGACAATTTCCACATTGACTTCATTACAATAAGCAGTTGTATATTACTGTGCAAAATGTTACAGACATGTATTTCAATAGTAAATGCCTATTTGTTTCATTGTACAAGCATTTTGTTTTTCTACAACAGGCATGAATGTAATGGCATACTGTGTTGTGCAACATCTCCTATTTTGAACAGATGGACTTCTTGTCAGTGCAGATTGAATATAACTGTACTTTCTCGTCAAACTTTGCAAAAGAGCTGAGGAACTTACAGGTACACTACACATCACCACATCCTTTTTTTTGTAACTTTGCATTTCATATTTGACATTGCTGATATTCTTCAGCCACATGTTATTATGTTGTAGGTTTCCACTGGGAACTTGCCCATTTTGATATTCAAGATAGATGTCCATGATTGCTCTGACAGTCAATACCAGCTTCTTGGAGATTTCCTCCATGGTAAATATCATTATGGCTCATTTAATATGACACAGTTATTCATTTATGTTCATACTACAGATATATTTAACATATACCAAGAACATGCAGTACTGAACATTCTCTGGAAAGTTTTTTGAAATATATAAAGAACTATTATTTCAGGTATCTTCCCTGTCTGATATGTAAAAATGTGTCTGCAGGACATCACCTCTCAGTTCTTTCATCAAATTGACTACATTTTGGGCCTGATAAACCAGTTGTAACCGGAGCATATCAACCTGTAGTTGTTATATCAATGAATGTTGTGAAACATGTCAGATGTCATAAAGAAACTTGGTGGTTTATTGTGCTTAAACAGCAAAATCTGATGTGAATTTTCATGGCCATATTAATTATTTCAAGTATCTAAAGACCTTAAGTAACATCAGAACAATGACAAACACATTGTTAACCTGTCCTGAGTATTTAATGACCAGATTATGAAGGAGTGTCAAGCTTTCAAATCAAGTTGTAAACTGCAATATCGTAAACTTATACAGTACCATAATCATAAAGTTCTTGGGAGTGTTATCATATGGCAATGGTGTTATTGCTATGGGCCAGTAAAGTTGTATAAACAAAGAGTAAAATCACACTCATTGTGGAGTAAAGCTTTAGGACCTGGTTTTTAGAATCTATCCAGCAGTCAAAACATTAAAAAAAATTAACAGTTGTCACTGCTTATTAACTACACTGTGATAAATAAAGGTCAAAAGTTGGATGAAGATTCAAGTGTACACTTTAGAGATTTTAGTTGAGGTAGTTTTCTTAAACAAACTAGCAAATACAAAAAATATGAACCTAATGTGTAATTCTAAAGACTGTATTTCTGGATGTCTCCAAATTTTATTAATGTCAATCATAAAGCACTTGCTAACTCTGTCTTGAACACATGACAGTCCTGAAAAATGATGGCCTGAATATTATGGGATGTGACATGGAGGACATGTTGGGAAAGCTAGAGATCCAGAATCTTCCCATCAGGTAAAAGTTTATGTTATTGATTGACATGTCTTTAAATGTTTTGTTCATGTTTTTTTAATGTTCTCTCATGGGTGTCTCTTTTCTAATAGCCAAGATATTCCAGATTTCACCAAGATGACAGAATTTGAAAACATTTATCAGAATGTTTGGCGTACGTTTGGGGCTCAGACCACAACTGAACGAGATAGTTTCCTCAAGGAATCCTTCCCTTCTGGTTTCCAGTGGGCGACCTCCACGGAGTCCTTCAAGGTTGAAGGAGGCTGGTTGGAAGGCGGGAAGGGAGAAACCATTTGGGACCGTTTTGGTCATGAAGATCAAGCCTTTCAAAATCAGACCACTGACTTAGCATGTGACAGTTATAACAAGGTAGATTACGATGTGTACATCCTGCGAGGTCTTCAAGTCAACACCTACCAGTTCTCCATCTCCTGGGCCCGTATTTTCCCCTCAGGCCACCGAGGCAGCCTATCAGAGAAAGGGGCTCTCTATTATGACAAGCTGATTGATGCTCTCATTGAATCTGGCATACAACCTGTTGTCACTCTCTATCACTGGGATCTGCCCCAGGCACTCCAAGATGCTGGTGGATGGACCAACCCGTCCATTATTGAAGCTTTCAAGGACTATGCAGACTTCTGTTTCTCCAGGTTTGGAGACAGGGTCAAGACCTGGAACACATTCAGTAGTCCCTGGGTGGTGAGCCATGCTGGGTATGGTACTGGTGAGCATGCCCCTGGTATAAAGGACTATGTGGTTTCTTCCTATCAGGTAAGACAATTGCTAATATAATATATAATAGGCAAAATTATTACTTTTTTCATTATTGCTCTGGTACACTAACCAAAATGTACCTTTCTTCTTATCAGTTGGGAGAATTGTTAAAAAAAAAAAAAATATATATATATATATATATAGATATATAGATATATTGCACACCCTATATATATATATATATATATATATATATAAATGTTTATATATATATTTATATTTATATATGTATATATTTATATATATATGTGTATATATATATATACATATATATAAATACTTTTTTTCATTGTTGTTCTGGTCCATTGACCATATTTTGCCTTTTCAGGTCACCCACAATATGCTCAAGTCCCATGCTGAAGCCTGGCATGTCTACAATGACAATTACAGGAAGACACAAGGAGGGAAAGTGGGCATTGCACTCAACTCTGACTGGGCTGAACCCAAAGACTCCGCTCGACCTGAAGACGTAGCAGCTGCAGATCGCTACCTGCAGTTCATGCTGGGTTGGTTTGCACACCCTATATTTGTAGATGGAGATTATCCTGCACAACTCAAAACTCAGATTGAACTGAAAAGAAATAAGTGTCCCGGCTCTGAGCCTGCAACACTTCCAGTTTTTACTCCCTCAGAGAGCCAGAGGATACTTGGAACTGCTGACTTTTTTGGACTGAACCACTACACGTCCCGGTTGGTCAGTGACAGTGATGGTGGCTGCACTCCTGGTCCTCAGGGAGTGGGTGACTTCCAGGAAAGCGTGGACCCTTCATGGTCTTCCACAGCTTCTGACTGGATCTTTTCTAATCCTTCGGGACTGAGAATGCTTCTAAACTATATTTCCAAAGAGTACTTGAATGCTGTCAATGTGCCCATCTACATAACTGGGAATGGGATGCCAACAGAGTACAGTGGGGACACTTTCAATGACACCAGCAGAATCGAGTACATGAGGGGCTACATCAATGAGGCCTTGAAAGGTTAGTGTCCGAGATTTCTCTGATACAAAAACATTTATTAAACATAGTTGGTATAAACTTCCATCTTTAATGTGCTGTTTTGTGCCCAATTTGTAGCAATACTCACTGATGGAGTGAATGTTCAGCGGTTCACAGTGCAGTCACTCATGGATGGATTTGAAGGAAAACAAGGCTACAGTGAAAGATTTGGTCTTCATTATGTCGACTTTGAAAGTCCAGACAGGCCGAGAACCCCAAAGCAGTCTGCATATTTCTACTCACAGGTTATCGAGCAAAACGGTTTTGCTTTGAAGAAAGCTGATGTTTTTGAAGGGGTGAAGATGCAACTGCCTCGCCATGCACCAGCTTTACCACCATCAGAGGTTCCATCTAAATCAAAGGTTGTCTGGGAGAAATTCTCACACCAGTCAAAATTCCAGAGAAAACTGTACCACTATGGAACGTTTCCACAGGACTTCAGTTGGGGAGTTTCGTCTTCAGCTTACCAGATTGAAGGAGGCTGGAATGCTGATGGAAAGGGGCCCAGTGTCTGGGATGAATTCACTCAGACACCCGGCAATATTCCTGCTGATCCAAATGGAGATGTAGCCTGTGACAGTTACAACAGACTTGATGAAGACCTCTACATGCTGAGAGCTCTGAGGGTGAAGTCATACAGATTCTCTTTGTCCTGGTCCAGGATCTTTCCTGATGGTACTCGTTCCTCTCTGAACCAGAAAGGTGTTGACTATTACAATAGACTCATTAATGGCCTGTTAGCAAATAAAATCACTCCCATGGTGACAATTTACCATTGGGACCTCCCTCAAGCTTTGCAAGACCGTGGTGGCTGGGAGAATGTAGACATGATTGACATTTTCAATGACTATTGTGACTTCTGCTTTGTCACCTTTGGTGACAGAGTGAAACTGTGGATGACCATCAACCAGCCTCACTCAATTGCATGGCTAGGATATGGTCTTGGAACGATCCCACCAAAGATTAAGAATCCAGGAACTGCACCATACATAGTTGCACACAACCTGATCAAAGCTCATGCCAAGGCTTACCATACATATGATGACAAGTATCGCGCATCCCAAGAAGGTCTAGTATCCATTGCCCTCAATGCAGATTGGATTGAACCGAAAGATATCAATGTTCCCCGTGAAGTGAGGGCTGCTGACCGCGCACTGCAGTTCCAACTGGGTTGGTTTGCACATCCCATTTTCAAGAATGGCGACTATCCTGATGCGATGAAGTGGCAAGTAGGAAACAAAAGTGATCTGCAAGATCTGTCAGAGTCAAGACTCCCATCCTTTACTGAAGAGGAAAAGAACTACATCAAGGGAACTGCTGACATGTTCTGTATAAATCATTACACAACAAAGATATCAAGTCATGTTACAGGTCAGCTTTCCCCTTATTCATATGAACAAGACAAAGACGTGTCAGAAACAGAGGAAAGTGATTCACCAACTACAGACATCAAAATCAGAGGGCTGTGGCATGGGGCTTGAGAAGACTCCTCAACTGGATCAAGGAGGAGTATGGAAATCCACAGATTTACATTGCTGAGAATGGAATGGCTACGAAATCAAGCACAACTTGGGATGATAGTGCCAGAGTATTTTATTACAAGACCTATATTGATGAGGCTCTAAAAGGTGCACTGATATCTACAGATTTTGTAAGATACATTTTATGATTGTCATGACAGTGTTTGGTCTTAATCTTTCACCTGTATGTGTTTGTTTCAACAACAGCCTACGAACTTGATGACGTGAGGGTAAATGGGTACATAGCGACATCGCTCATGGATTCTTTTGAATGGCTAAATGGGTACGAAGTTGGATTTGGGCTGCACCATGTTGATTTCAGTAACACAAACCGGCCAAGAACTCCAAAGTATTCAGCTCATTTCTACTACAATGTCATAAAGGATAATGGTTTCCCCACACCAGATGATGAAAAGATGCTTTATGGACATTTCCGAAAAGATTTCCTTTGGAGCACTGCAACGGCATCATACCAGGTGCTGTAGCTGTTTAGATTAAGCCTATTCATTGACCCTGAATCAAGTAACTGCACGAGTTCTGATCTGTGTTTTATCTATTTAAATAGCTTTTGTTTTTTGTTGTTTTTTTTATTTCCAGATTGAAGGGGGCTGGATGTCAGATGGAAAAGGTCTCAGTATTTGGGACAAGTTTGCTCACACACCTCTCAGAGTTTTGATGATGACAATGGAGATGTAGCCTGTGACAGCTACAATAAAGTAGAAGAAGATGTTGCTATGTTACAACAACTTAAGGTGACCCATTATCGTTTCTCCATTTCGTGGCCGAGAGTGCTTCCTGATGGCACCACCAATCATATTAATGAGGCTGGACTCAACTACTACCACAGACTAGTGGATGCACTGCTTGCTGCAAACATTCAGCCTCATGTATGTGTAATTGAAGTATCTCAAAAATATTTGCAATGGATGGTTGGTGAATTATTTAGTAAACTTTTTTTCTTTTTCTGTCAGATTACTCTGTACCACTGGGATCTTCCACAAGCCCTGCAGAATGTTGGTGGATGGGAGAATGAAACTATTATTGCCAAATTCAAGGATTACACTGATCTCATCTTTAGTCGTCTTGGCCACAAAGTGAAATTTTGGATCACCATTAATGAGCCATACAACATAGCCAATGTAGGCCATGGCTATGGAGTAGCTGCCCCAGGTATGCTTGAAGTAATGTTTTGCATCTGATACTCTACATCACCCAAACTATGGCTGGTTATTAGCCTAGCCGCTCTAGACCCAGGTCTGAAGACACAAGGGTCTAGGAACTCTCGACAGGGAGGGAGGCGGGCTAAAAGGTTGTCTTTCAAATCACTCTGCAGCAATTGGGTAGGTATACAACCAATCAGCGCAACGAATAGGCTGACGTAGTTCCTAGAGCGCCGGAAATCAGAGGAGTTCAGTGAAGCCTTATTTATATAGTCAATGGGTGAAGCTCAAGCATATTACAGACATGTTAACAGAAAGATTATTCAGAGTCGGTGCTAATGGAGCGCAACGATTGTTGTCGTTTTTATTGTCGACCCTGGCAGAGAATTAAATTCGTTGCCGTGGGTTGTCTAGCGCGGCTAGACTAGTTGTTTCCGGTTGTTTCTGTCAGAATCGTTGCGCCTCTGTCATCACTTAGTTATGCCCGCCTTCTGACTCTACACTTCATGGTGATTCGTCGACCAGTTTTAGGAGCATCCAACCTCGAGGCTTACCGAGGGTAACTAGACCCACCCTGGCAGAGAATTAAATTTGTTGCCGTGGGTTGTCTAGCGCGGCTAGGCTAGCTGGTTATGGGTTTAGTTTAAATTTAGATTTTAAGTGGAATTAACAGAACACTTTAGGACTGGTATTAGGAATGTTCTATAAGTGCCACAAAATTATAGGTTGTTCAAGAAACTTAAACTGTAAATTGTATATCAATCTGTAATAAATCGTAATATTTCCAAACCACAATGACAGAAAGCATACACCATTTAGGTGGCAAATGTTATTTTTACTCACTGTGTGTTTGCAGGAATCAGTTTCCGACCAGGCACTCTGCCCTACATTGTTGGTCACAACCTGCTTAAAGCTCATGCTGAGGCCTGGCACCTCTACAATGAAAAGTACCGGGCCAAACAGAAGGGAATTATCTCTCTCACCATCAACTCTGACTGGTCAGAACCCAGAAATCCCTATAAGCAGGAGGACATTGATGCTGCAAGACGTGTGGTGCAGGTACACCAGTCCCTTTCATATTTTAGACAGACGTGTGTGGTGGTAGTTTCCAACAGTTGTTTTGTCTTTCTTTGTGCAGTTCTACATTGGCTGGTTTGCCCATCCCATATTTAATGGTGACTACAGTGACACAATGAAGACAATCATTCGTGAGCGAAGCCTAGCTGCTGGTCTGCCAAAATCTCGGTAGTAGAAAAACTAAACATACAGTTAAAAAAAATAGCATTACTTAAAATAACTTATTTCAATACCTATAAAAAGTATTCACCCTTCTTGGCCGTTTTCCTATTTATTGCTTTTCAACTTTGAACCATTTGACTCTGACAAAAATTTTCAGCAAAAAATGTAATCTTTCATGTCCGTGTGAAAACATTTTTACAAAATGTTGTCATCTGATTGAAAAAAAAGTAAGTGATTGCATCAGTATTCACCCCCTTTAAGTCAGTATTTTGTAGATGCATCTGTAACTGCAATTACCACTCCGTGACCCTGATGAGGATTAAGTGGTGTATAGATAACAGATGGATGGAAAGATGGATATTTTGTATAAATTTGTTTTCATTTAGAAAAGAAAAAGTGTTTATTTTTTTGCAAATTCTTGTAGAAAAAAATGTAATTAAATTGACCATGATTCAATGTGTAAAAGCAATGAAAACTGAAAACTTCCAAAGCTGGGTTAATATTTTTTATAGGCTCTATATGGTTTTCTAAGCTAGTCTCTACTCCATAGTTGCCTATAAAATAGTCTGAGGAGTACATGTGATCTCTAATATGTATTGTTTGTTTTGGCACATAGTATAAAATATATTTCACATTACAAGTTTCTTTTCAATCTCTCTAGGCTGCCTGAGTTTACTCCAGAGGAAATTCAGAGAATTAAAGGCACCTATGATTATTTTGGGTTCAACCATTACACCACTGTCCTTGCTTTCCCTGTGGAATATGGAAACCTTCAGCACTATGATGCTGACAGGTAAGCAAGTGCCAGCCAAAGAAAAAGAAATGCCTAATTTTGTTTTCGAGCTACTGAAACAATCCAATATATCCAGCACAATTAAATGTATATGAATGTCTTTATTGTGTACTTGATTTGAAATTTAAAATCTAACATATTTGATCTTCACAGAGGTGCAGGGACAATTGCCGATCGTACCTACTTGGATTCAGGTTCATCCTGGCTGAAAATCTCACCCTTTGGATTCCGCAAAATACTGAACTTCATTAAGGAGGAGTACGGAAATCCACCGATTATCATCACTGAGAATGGTGTCTCAGAGCGAGGGCCTGTTGACCTGAATGATATTCACAGGAGCTACTACTATGAAAAATACATCAACCAGGTGTTGAAAGGTATCCAAATACCGTACTTTCATGGAATATATTCAATACCATGCAGGGCAGAGAGAAAGACGAAAAGTGCAGTAAAATGTTTATTGTTTGTTAGACCAAGAAATTAGATTTAATGCACAACAGTGTGTCCATCCTAAAGGTGCTGTTTTCTCTATTAAGCTTACTTGCTAGATGGTGTTGATGTCCGAGGCTACACAGCTTGGTCACTGATGGACAACCTGGAGTGGGCTACTGGCTTTTCTGAGAGATTTGGCCTTTCTACGTCAATCAGTCAGACCCAAAACTTCCTCGAGTGGCAAAGAACTCTGTAAAACTCTACTCCACTATCATAAGCTGCAATGGATTCCCTGACCCTGCTTTAGGACCCAATGACTGCTTACCTGAAGGTAAACTGACACAGAGTTGTTGACATGCCTGTTTTGATTAATGAACTGTTAAATTCAAATGCACAAATGAAAAAAAACAAAAACAGCTCAAAGTAGCTCTAACAGTTTACCTGGTTCTTTGTTTAAGCAAAGAACCAGCTAAACTGTTTTGTCTCGAGTCTCGAGCTAACTGTCGCATGCTATAGTTTCATATACACTCCTATTCACATTCCTTATCTAATTGTGGCAAGAAAGTGAATAACTGTATTTTCCCAAATGTCTAACCATGCAATGTAGTAAAAAAAAAAAAAAAAAAAGATCAAGTCTAAGTTTACAGTTACTGTTACTGTCAGCAAACTGTTCCAAAATAATAAGACAGCTTTGGTACTTATGTGCTTTCTCTGCAGAACCAACTCAACCGGAAACTGACAAGCCTGTGAAGTTCCTGGGAATGAAGCTCTCTGTCAGTGATGCTGAGACTGGACTTAACATCACGTTTGCTCTACTGATTGTTGCATTGTTCGGAATCCTTTGTTCATTTTCATTTTGCTTATTTAGGAGGAAAAAAAGTCCAAGGAAATGCTGATGCTGTTAACGTTCACAGCATCAAAACAGACATGTAGTGGAAGTCTTCAGCAGGAATACTTCAAAAGTTTAAATCCTAAATGAAATAATACATTCAACTGATACATTTGACTTTTCTTCTGACTATTGCTGTGTATTACTGTTGTTCTTGAAACTCAGCTTTGGCTGAAAAAAAACACACAACATGATCCATTCTATTTGATTCATGACTGTTGTCGTATTATGCAATTAGAACCACTGTAAATCCTCAAGATCTGCTTATTAGTACTGCTTCTTCTTGAAAGCACAAGAAATTAAGTCCATTGTGGTGTAAAAATACTTTCTTTAAGGATTCTATTGGTACTATCTGTATTATATTGTGAAAAAAAACATTTTGTTCCATGCATGCTATATTGGATTGGGACATTTGTTTTATTATTTAACAATACTTTGTATTTTTTGTTATAACCAGTTTCTCTGGGTTGGGAATCAATTCTTATAAAGATGGATTTAAACCTGTGGTCTCTTGAACTATCTTGCTACATCCTGAGAGACTCCTGTTGAAACTGCAGCTGCAGTTCGTTGTAAATGCTGTTGCTGTGATCTGTAGAAATCATCCAATGTCACTAGAGGTCACTGTAGGAGTACAGTGAATCTAGTGCATGTCTATGTTAGAAAAAAAGAAGAAACATACTCTACGAAGCCCCAGGAGTCTGAATATGCTTTTGAGACCGTTGTCAGCACACTGCATTGTTCAAGTGAATATACTCAGCTGTGGTGATGACTGCTTATTTAATTCATGCATTGTCTTATCCAAACAGGATGTAACAAACACCATATGTATACTAATGTGGTTAAATAAACACTTAAAGGATGTCTTTAATGATATAAATGGTTACTTATGTTATTGTGCATATTTGTCAGTGTTTTCCGGTTCTCTCCTCACGAAGTCAGCGTTAGCAGGAGCTGAACTACAAAGTCGGAACCTAACAGCTTAACAACTTTCCACGTCAAAAGGTGGGAAGTGGAAACCAATCTAATACTCTCCATCAAATTCAGAATGTCTCCTCATGACCTCCAGCATAGCTGACTGCACCTTTAAAGTTAACTTTAAATACAACATTATTCGTCGTCATCCAAATCACATCAGGTTTAACTCGCATTTTTCTGGAGTAGATTTTCCTGAGAAATTTAGGTTGAACTTGGACACAGCAACGACCTCTTTAAAGGGCTTGCAAAATACGACAGTATTTATAATAGTTTGTTAGAAATCTGAGTAAGGACTTCCACAGTTTAGTGTTCACCAAAGCCAGAAATCATCTTATATTAGCAACTGGCTGACGTTCTCCCTGATAACAGAATCTTTGTTATAAAACCAGACACAGACCAATTGAAAACACGGCATTTGTTGTAAAAATTTATTTCAAAAACTAACCACGAAGTACTATCAATACAAAAAGTATAAAAAGTACAAAAAGTATTGGTCAAAAATAACTTGAGATGACAATATTTGAGTTGGCACTGTGGGTATGATTCAGAATACAAAAGATGGCATCTTATTAGAGCCCGTTCAAGGCATTGAATTCACATTGAAATACTTACATCTGTTTAAAACTGTCATTTAGATTATGGAACAGTGATAATCAAAAATCTGCACTTTCAGATACAGAATATGACATACAGTACTATCCCTTACTTAAACAGAAACAATTAAATGTGGGTCTTCTTGAAAAAAAAAGACTTGCATCTAACATAGTAAGCTAGATTGACAAAAGAATGTGATGATTAAAATGTAATTGAGCTCAGATTGTATTTTTTTTTAAGGAACACACCAGTCCACTGACAAAATCTGGTTCAGAAAGGTAAGACAGTAGTGAACGGTATTCTTTTAAAACTTAATTAAAAAAAAAAAAAAAAAGGTCTTTGCCACAGTGACAAGGGCCTTTCGCCAAAACCACAATACTTAAAACTAACAAAATAAAGAACAGTATCAAATGTTTAAAACAATACAAGACAATATCAAGAGATACATGTGTTTCAAGCATTACCCAGGTTTGTTTGTTCCTTTGGACAAAGGCACCCCAAGTGTGTTCCAGTTACCATCCAGGCACCAGACTTGGGAATGTTGACTGGTGCAGTGCCAACATTGTCAAAAAAAAAAGAAGAAGAAAAGAAATCTTTGTATGAAAATTGACACCTCGCAAAGTCTTCACCAGCATGACAATAACTCCAGTACCTTTCCTTTTTGTGTGGTGCCTTGTCCACTAAGCTTATGTTTGCATCTACAAACACTCACTCCTCACAAAGTACAAAATTCTTACAGTTTAAACTTTTTTTTCCTTTTGCACAACTGGCTTGACCTTACCTTAACAAAATGCCATAAAATGGAGTTCCAGTTTAGGTCTAAGGCAAACTTGAGATTCTCTCACTGAACTTTCAACAAAGGACATAAAATGACTAATAATTCTAAGTCTCATAATAAAAATATATATAAAAAAAGTAGCTGCCCTGAGGGAGAAGTACACGTTAACCTTAACCGTTCTTGTTGCACGATGGCAGTTTGTTAGCACTTTGGATCTTCAGACAGGCTGGTGTCTCAGAATTGCTGAGTTGAGACTCCTTTGACTTGATGCTGGACCACAGCTGGCCATAACACTGGAAGGCTTGGGCTGACTTCATCCACCTCAAGCATAATCACAATGTCACACTCACACATACACGCTCCCTGTTCCATTCCCTTCTGTCCTCTCATTGCTCCTCCTGTGAGCTGATCAGCTGACGAGAACCTACGCGCGGAGACCTGGGAAGACATTTTGTCGGGGTTAGCAAAGCATTTTGCTTTGATTACAGCAACAGTCAGAGCAACAGTAGTCATGACAGGATGCACAGGTAAAAGCCTCACCTTTCTCGCAGGTACTGCTCTGCTTCTCCTGGGCAAAGTTTAGTCTGTTCTGCTCCACTGCCGTGCCGTTGGACTCCGGGCTGCTGCTGCGTGACGGGCTGCTTTCTTCGTTCTGGTACGCCATATCCAGATGCTGCTGGGCCAGTTTTAGGTGCCTGCGCAGCCTCTCCAGCTCCCGTGACGACGCTTCATCTCCAAACGACTCGCGACCGGAGTCTCCCAGGTTATCCCTGAAGCCCAGTTTTCCTGAGGGGTCCTTCTTCAGAGCCGTGTGGTAACCTGGAGGAGGAGCGGAGGGCTGGCGGCAGATGGAGGACCTCTGGCTGGCCAGGGCTGGGTGACGGGGGGTGGGAGGCCGAGGTCGCGGTGTGCAAAAGCAGTCACGAATACCACTGATGCCAAGGTGAAGGATCTCCAACAAGGTAAAGAGTAGACACAAGGCGCTGACGGCATACATGATGAGCAGGAAGATAGTTTTCTCTGTCGGACGTGAGACGAAACAATCCACTGTGTGTGGGCAAGGAGACCGTGTGCATACATATGACGGTTGCACCTCCAGTCCATAAAGGATGTACTGTCCAAACAGGAACGAGACCTCAAAGATGGCACGCGATAGCAGCTGGAATACATAAACCTTCATCAGGCCATCTCTCTTGATGCGACGGCGTCCATCATGCTTTTTGCTGGGCTTTTCCACGACTTCCTTTTCTTTTTCTGGCTCTATTTCTTCCTGGATCATGGGATCTTCCTCCCCGTTATCCTCGGCTTCTTCGTAGTCGCGGTTGGCACCACGGCTCACAATTGGCATCCTTTTCCTGCCCCGGGGCCTGTAATCATCATCCTCCATGCGGGCGATCTTGTGCATAGCAAACCCAAGGTACATGATGGTGGGGGTGGTGATCATGATCACCTGGAACACCCAGAAGCGGACATGCGATAACGGCGCAAACGCATCGTAGCACACATTCTCACAGCCAGGTTGCTGTGTGTTGCACACAAATTTACTCTGTTCATCATAGTAGATCGACTCCCCTCCGACTGCTGTCAGC
Source organism: Acanthochromis polyacanthus (assembly GCF_021347895.1). Taxonomy (NCBI): domain Eukaryota; kingdom Metazoa; phylum Chordata; class Actinopteri; family Pomacentridae; genus Acanthochromis; species Acanthochromis polyacanthus. The sequence goes on along the minus strand of NC_067126.1, from coordinate 21,788,220 downwards.
ACAATCCGAAAGACAATGAGGAGGGTGAGCCAAATTTTGCCCACAAAGGTGGAGTGATTGGAAATCTCATCCAGCAGACGTGTCAGGAAGCTCCAGCTCATTTTGCTTGCGGGACAGGGAAGCTCTCAAACCTGGGCAGAATACGAGAGAAAGAAATGTGCGCTCAGAAATAAGAAAACAGTTTCAGTTAAATGATATGATGCAACCCGCCATGAAAGCACACAATGGAAACACAAAGTTGAGTAGCATAAACAGACCAGGTGTGCTCCCTCTCTGGCTCAGAAACAGTCTTGATAACTGAAGTGTGCTACTCTCCCTGCGGCTTTAATGCAGGTTTTCTAGGATGTGTGATAAACCTTCACCCTGGCTGACCTCCATGCATCTGCAGGTACTGTTACACTGCAGACAGTTTCATTGACCTAATTATTTACAGCATCTTACTGCTGCTCAGGTCACCTCAAAGCTGAATTGCTTTTTTTTACTTAATATATATCAACGTGAGAATATCACTTTGTCCATATTTATTTGTGTTCTGCCGGTCCTAATTAGAAACAGGTCGTTAAAGATGAGCATAAGTTATTGAAAACAACTAACTGCAAAACGTATGTGAAAGGATACGAGTCACTGATAACTCTGTTCTGAAAACCAAAAAATAATTGTATTGATTTGTTGTTGTATATGAAACCACTTAAAAATACTCATCTCCTGTGAATTAGTGCACCAGACAGCCACAAGGTGGAGCTACTGCATCACTACCATCACACATCCACAATCCACCCTCTGCTGCTGCCAGGAGGACATGCTCAGACAGGGAACTCTGAACTAATCCGAATAGATACCATCAACAAATTGTACAACTTCAACGACGCCGACATGTCCAGCTTGTGGAGTAAAGTTCTAAGCAGTCAGCCTGAGGCATTTATTAACATACAGAATATACAGGATGATCTGGTTTACAGAGGCAACGCCCTCGGGTTTATTAGAAATCACAGCTAAATGCGTGAAAGTTGCAGTAAATACCCATCCAAATCGGCACAGTCAAGCCCAATCTAGTCTCCACTCCACATTTTACACGCAGGGAAGTCCTCATTTAGTTGCTGGAAGTTGAGGTTTAATAATCTGACTGGGATCTAAAAGCATTGAAGCAGCAATCAAGAGGCCCTGCGGTTTCACACCATCTGGGGCCAACCTCACAAGCAACTTCTGCTGAGTAATTACACACAATTATAAACCACACTGCCACGCTTTTACCAAGTAGGTTAGCAACAATAGTTTTGTTTTTAACGTAGAACAGATGATACCGTTTTGCAAAGTTATACTGTGTCACATTTAGCTGTTGAATAAACAAGGCCCGCTCTGTGACAACTTAGCCACCAAGTGTTAAAGTCAATTCTTTGCTAAAACTGAGTGAATCAGCAATAGTGGTACGCACCAGTCATTTTAAAAATCAACTGTCAACAATATTGAAAATCAAATCATGTTAAATGTGATTAAAGCAGTTCAACAAGTCTGCGTGCTTCAACAAGTTTTCATGTAAATAAAAACGAAACCAAGTAACAGCACCGTCTTACTATCTGGGAGCAGTAGCACCGCACAGACAGTCCAAATACTTTATTATAGTTACAAAACCTGATTGTAACTTGAGCTCAAGACACAAAGTGACACAGTGTTGTGCTCTGTAGTGCCAGTGCAAACACAGGGCAGGGGAGGTGCTGGACATGAAAGCCTCACATTATTCAGCCTGTCCCAGGTTAAAGTGCTGAATGAATCCACAAAGAAATACTCCAGGTGTGTGCAATCAAAACTGGCCTAGTAGGGCCATTTCATACATTTTGTGGAACATCTGCATTATCCTAAGTAACTACTGATCAGATATATCTACCAATTCGATGGCATGCTGAGTTGCAATGGAAATTTCCATCTGGAAAGTTTACTTCTACTGCAAACCAAATACAAGAAAAGCGACAAAGTGCAGCTCAGCGATCACATAACGTTGTACCACAAAGAGAGAAGCTTTTAAACAGGATCCATTACTCCTCCCGGTGACCCAGGAGAGCTTCTTAAAAGGTCATCTGTACTGGGCGACTCCCATGTGGTCTGAAAAAAAACTAAACTGGTGAGTGACCAGCTTCAATTTTCCAAAAAAGAAACTTCTCTTCATGGCTGCTCTATGAACAGAACATTTTTTTCCTTTCTTTGATGATTAAGAGTTCCCATTCTGCTTGTAACCCGCATAAAACCTACAAAGAACAGAGACAACAACAAGCACAACAAGCTCTCCCGTCCTGTTGATCTGCTGTCTCTCCCAGTAATGCAGTGAAGCTAATTTCACCATGTCTCTCCACAAACCGCCTCTTCACAACTGCTGTTTGCTCACTGCTTTTATGTTGTTTTTCTGTTTATTGCTCACATGGACTACCGCTGTCATTATCCTTCATCTGTGGCTTTCTGCAGTGTTGACACTTGCATCCTGCATGAAAACAGTTAAACATGAGTGACAGCTCTTGACTGCCAGGTTTCCACACAAAGATAAGTGGAGGCATGTGGTGTGATTGTGTACGCTGCCGTTCAAAAGTCTGGGGTCACACAGGCAATTTCATGTTTTCCATGAAAACTCACACTTTTATTCATGTGCTAACATAACTGCACAAAGGTGTTTCTAATCAGCAGTTAGTCTTTCAACACCATTAGCTAACACAATGTAGCATTAGAACACAGGAGTGCTGGTTGCTGGAAATGTTCCTCTGTACTCTGTATATTCCATTAAAAATCTGCTGTTTCCAGCTAGAATAGTCATTTAAAAGATTCACAATGGCCAGACTGTATTTATTATTAATTTAATATTATCTTAATTGGAAAAAAAATGCTTTTCTTTCAAAAAAAAAATCAGGATATTTTTAAGTGACCCCAAAATTTTGAATTGTAGTGTATAAGGAGACAAATTTATGGCAAACAGTTTGCTTTATGAACTCCAATAAAGCTCTCTCTTAGGCACACTAAAGCTGCAATGGTTTCCGGATGACACCACTGGTGTCAGGATGCCAGAGATAGAGAAGGAGCAGAAGTCGACGGCACGCTCAGCTGCTTGTAATCTAGGTTAACGGTTAGAAACTGCACCAAGCTGTCGTCAGAGTTGCCACTTGAGTTCAAGGAACACCACTGACTCACGTGCAAGTGTGAGTCTGTGGCCAACTGTTAAGATAGAAACAGCAGAAAGAGGAAGTACATGAGATAACAATCCAAAACTTGCTGAATTTGGAAACTCATAGCCGTTCTGTTCAGCTGCTCTCCATAGTCGAGTGTAAGATTTAAAGAATGACACTGTGTTTGGACCTGGTGCTCATATTCAGTATTCTTGCGACAGTATCTGATCTGAAGTGCAGTGTTTTCTACTTTTTGCGTCTTCATATAATGAAAATAAATGTATATTTCAGCTTTTTCCGATTGCCTGCTCAAATTTTGTAAGTTAGTCAGTTGAGGACACTAGAGGGCAACACAGTGTGGATACTTCAGCTGTACTGGTATACTACCGTTCAAAAGTTTGGGGTCACACAGGCAATTTCATGTTTTCCATGAAAAGCCACACTTTCATTCATGTGCTAACATAATTGCACAAGGGTTTTCTAATCATCAATTAGCCTTTCAACACCATTAGCTAACACAATGTAGCATTAGAACACAGGAGTGATGGTTGCTGGAAATGTTCCTCTGTACCCCTATGTAGATATTCCATTATAAATCAGCCGTTTGCAGCTAGAATAGTCATTTACCATATTCATAACGTCTAGACTGCATTTCTGATTAATTTAATGTTAACTTCACTGAAAAAAAAAAAGATTTTCTTTCAAAAATAAGGACATTTCTAAGTGACCTCAAACTGTAGTGTACATCTGATTCTAGCAAAGTATGGACTTTTTCTTTTTATTCTAACAAGCATTTTTGGCAAGAATCCTTTGAATCTGGTTAAAATTGATCCTCAAAGTGCATCTAAATGCAAGACTCATGATGCAAATACTGTCCACAGCTGTGTTCCATAAATTACTTTTCTACATTTGCAAAAAAAAAAAAAAAGTCTTACTTTAGACGTTTTTTGATCAAAATAAAAACTTAATGTGCATAATGAGAGACGGAAACACACTTTTCAACAGTGAAAAAACTATTTCTGCATATTCGCTGTCTTTGCCAGCAGGAAACATGGCAAATACCAGCTGACATGAAATGATAATTACCACTTTCCCAAATTTTCTTAGCAGTTGGCAAACAACTGGTTTTGCTTCTAGCTTCTTCTGTTCAATAACAGCCATGCCAGACGTAGCCTTTGCTGCCACCTTCTGATGAGCCCAGTATTCCAAAATTTTGCTTCTAATTTACCTAACAATGAACCCACAGTGAATGGTGATACAATACGACACGTGTGCACCAAAAACGGGAGTTCAATTCAGTATCTAGTATTTTTCTTCTTGCAGAACTATTTCCTTTGAGTAGTTTTTTCCATACAGGTATCTTAACTGGGCAAAAACTCTCAGTTCAACCACATAAAAGCAACTATTTCTGAACAACTAGAAAACATTTACACTGATTTTGCAGCAACTCATAGATTTCGTATTATTGGCATCTGTTTTTTTTAAATATGTAAATAACTTTTTTTTTCATCAAAGTACGTTTGACTTAGGTTTAACTGAGGATTAGGTTGAAGCTCTTGTACAGACTCTTAAGGAATGCAGGGATAAAGTCTCTTTTTTGGGAAACAAGTTGTGCAAGCTGTTGAACAATGTAGGATGGAGCCAGAACCTTCAGCCAACAAACAAAAGGCTGGATGGACATAATGTGATGTCTCAACTGGGTTGGCATCTTAGCTGTGATTATCTTATGAGCTTCAGCAACAGTTAGATACATTTAGCAATTTTTAATCCATAGACAGTTTCATTTTTTTAAAAGTTGATTATACTGCATGTGGCACCTCATGACAATCTTGCCTAAGGAAATAAGACCGAAAATGTGCTTCTGCAGTGATTTGCCAAAAAAATAAATCAAAAAGACACTGCTTGATCTCACTTTCTGACTCTGTCACAGCCAACAAAGCATTTTAAACAATTTATCAGAGATTCTTTAATCAATCCTGCAATAAACACGTGTATTTCTCCTTTCCTAACACCACATGTGAGTATCAGTCCTCCATCTGCGGCACTTGACACCAAACAGTCTGTTTCCAAGCAGCAGAACTTGCACACAGGCCGATTGCTGACAGAACAGAGAGGCTTTTGTGGCTCCAACATCTGGGAGGCCACATCCATTTGACCCTCCTGTATCCCGAAAGCCCCGCAGGCGCCGGGCCCGAGCAGGGAGAAGCCCCGGAAAATAAGCGGAGGATGAGTCAAGCTGAGGAGTGACTCCTGGTGGGGAAAAGACAACTCATCTAACGACAGTAACAGGAACTCCAAAAGAAGGAGAATAAAGAAATGCACGGTGATAAATCATCCCGTTCTGATGAAATAAACTGTCTGTGAAATTAAAAGGAATCCTCTTTGGGAGGGGGTAAAAACGATCCTCGTGGCTAACGGGCCACGACGTTAGCACGGTGCTCCACATGCTCCCGCAACGTTTTACCGATGCTTAATGACGCTAAAGGTTGCGCCATATTGTTCGGACAAAGTGTGTGCAGAAACTTTAACCTATAAATATCCCAAAATTCAGAATTCAAAGCTTTACGCGCGGGCTTGTGCGCAACTTAAACGCGAAAAACAATCCTTGCGCGTCACCCCATCACCTAATCCACCCGATATACTGCAAAAAAAAAAAAAAACAACGTTTAATTCAGCTAAATATTCTCCATATCAGTGCAATTATCATCACATGTGGTGCGAATGGCAACATTTTTACCTAAATGTGTTCCAAACTGTTGATAGTTCCAAATAATAGGACCGATTGGTGCGTTTTATTTCGCGCTGCCAGCCAGCCTCTGCGCGTAAACCAAAGTTAGCGCTTAAACGATGCGTTTAAACCCGCTGGTTCTTTAAGCACGAGTTAATAAGACGCTGAAATTAAACTCAGAGCTTACGAAAGCAACTCCCTGTTCAAAAAGTTAGAGATAAAACTAAAGCAAAAGCCCCTTTTTTTCGATAAACCGAAAAAAATACGTGATGTTGCCGCGTCTCTGCGCCGCCGCTCTGTTTGTGTGGATCTTTTTACCTTCAGATTTCAGCTCCTCCGTCTCATCAAAGTTGTCTAAATCGAGAGCTGTTCCTTCGTCTTCTGTCTTGGTAGAAAGAACTCCCGCGGTATTATCAAGTCATCCAGGTTTTGTTCTTTCCTTGCGAGGAGCCTGCGTCCTTCTACAGTTGTGTGTTGCACTGCTGGGTGAGGACAAAGAATATTCCCAAATCCCCCCCTCCTTTTCTCCTCCCAGTTTCAGCCGGGCACCCCACCCCCTGTCTGCGCGGAGTGGAAGAAAACGATCGCCTGCCAGCATTCCTGATGCAATCTTTGCTTCAGTCGCTTTCTAACTTCAAGCCTGGACTCCAGATCCAGAGAGGACTCACTGAGATCTGTGCCAGGGGAAGCACTCACAAAGCATTAAATAACAGGATATCTTGTTTTCAATGGAAAAAACCCACAGACAATATGCCTAGTTTTGTTTTTTTTTTAATTTACCAGCAGAACAAACATACAATTCCAGTGAGGGTGCTTCATGTTAGAACCTGCAGTGTGTTATCTGCATCCACCCCCATTGTTCAGAGCTTCAGGTGAAGATAGCAGCAACCTGATGTTCCAGCCTGATGATGGTAGATTATCCTCTTCCTGTTGCTGCAGATGTTCGGAAGTTGTTGCTACCACGAGGTCCCTTCCTCTGTGTCACACTTTCTTTGGTTTCCTGACCCCCCTAAACATTTCTTTGACCCTACAGTGAGTAATGTCCAGTCAAAGAAGAATGAAGGCAGGATTTTTACCTCACATCATGAATCACAAAGTGAACAGAGTCGGTTATCTAAGCTCAGCACTATGCGGATTCTTATTCATGGGGGAGATGTGGCATCTGCACTGTGGTCTTGTGCTAAATCATAGGTGATATTTCCTTTAAGCAGCTGAATTTCCAGCCAGCTGACGCTGCACCTTTTGCAGAGCAGCGATTTAAATGAGGTACGTGCAGTCCACCCAGATTAAATATTGGAGGCATCCAGTCTCCATCAGTCTCCTGAGGTAGTCGCTCACGTTGAATGATCACATTGTTCTCCCCGGATCTCCTGAAATGCCAGTCATCATCATCACTCCCTTCCCTGCCTCTCTGCACAGACAAGCCCACGCAAAGCTCTCTGCTTTTACAAATTGCTTGTTGCTAATGCACCACCAAAGGCCGCTTCGTCGCATCTTTTTTGATAACCGGCTTTTTTCTGGTGACAGCACACACAAAGAGCAGCAGTTATTGTTTAATATCTGCTGCAAACAGGGGGTCAGTGGAGGAATGCATTGCCCTTCCCCCTTCTCAGGGTGCTGCCGAGGCTCTATTGTGAGCCACAAGCATGCTTTTATTCATAGGGTGTAATGTGGGGGGCACTGGTAAACCACAGTCCAAATGACAGAGAAAGATAATGTGAAGACTGAGCAGCCCAGCCTCGTGGCTCCTCAAACATGTTTTTTTTTTTTTTGCAGTCTTCCATCCATGCCGAGCATACACTGATGAAAAAAACAGGCCTTTTTTAAGAAACACCCTTCTGTGTAGATGGATTTCAAATCAGATAATCAGCGCTGAAATGCTGCTAGGAACACTGATCTTAGTGTGGATGCTGATTTATGGCTCACAATCTGGCGAAAAGCTGCTTGCTCAATTGCCCTGTGATTACACAATAGAGGAGGTTTAACATTCCTCTGGTGTTCCACTGTGGGCACAGTTTTTTAAAAACATAAAGAGCAGTTTATGATTCATCCACACTGATGTGGACATGGTTCTTACACCATATCTCTGCCACTGTTCTTACTCTGTACTTCTCAATGCCTCTTTGATCTTTTCCCACAAAAAAAGCTCCACAAATGTGATGTTGCAATATCATATTCAGAAAAAGAAGAGAGAGGGCTTGGCTCAACAGTTGCCCTCTTGTTTGCTTCAGAACCTGACCCACTGTGAATCATCCCCTTATGATGTTTGCTTTCCTGCGACACACAAATGCACACTTTTCCTGAAAGAGTCAGCCTAGAACTGGTTTTGTGCCTGAATGTTTGTGCAAGTTCTACTATGAAAGTCACAATGTTCCCCTTTTGGCAGCTGTGGTCAGCTCTTTTGACAGCAGACGGAGCTGAAATCTCAAGGGTCACAAAGATGGAAAAAATCTGACTTACTCTCCAGGACCCTAACAGACTGTATTTCCATACCCACTTTGTGTTTCAGAGAATGGACACATATATATATATTTCAGTTTCTGGCAAGCACAGACTTTTACTGCATGTCATTCTCCTGCTTCTTTTTCTCTTATATCCCATCTGTCTTCACTGTAGCCATCCAATGAAGACAGAAATGCCCCTCCAAAAATTAAAAAAAATGGAATTAATATTGAATGTGACTACCCTACTGTTCAAAAGTTTGGGGTCACCCAGGCAATTTCATGTTTTCCATAAAAAGCCACACTTTCATTCATGGCCTAACATAATTGCATAAGGGTTTTCTAATCATCCATTAGCCTTTCAACATAATTACATCATAGGAGTGATGGTTGCTGGAAATGGGCCTCTGTACCCCTATGTAGATATTCCATTAAAAATCGGCCGTTTCCAGCTAGAATAGTCATTTACCACATTCACAATGTCTAGACTGTATTTCTGATTCATTTAATGTTATCTTGATTGAAAGAAAAAGCTTTTCTTTCAAAAATAGGGACATTTCTAAGTGACTCCAAACTTTTGAACAATAGTGTATTTATACATCACCAGATTCATGATGGAGGAGTTCCCATCCTCTCTGTATTAGCACCACTTTTGCAGAATAGATGAACCACATTGGCCCACTAATGCAAAGCTGCAGTCATTTAAGGGTCTTGGTGTTAGCAGAAAGTGCTTGCTGCACGCTCTTGCTGGTTTTAATTTTTCAGCTTGCATTCTTGAGGCAGTCTCCCTGCCAACACACCCCGGAAAATGCACAAGGGCGCGACTCATTTTATTAAATGGCATTAGTGCAAGGTTAACCTGGCAACCGTCCAAGATGACTTTAGAAAAATGAGCAGCCATGTCTTTGCTGTGGGCCAGAATGGAATTCTTTTCTGTAGCAGTACTCGCTGTCAAACTCGCCGGGAAACTTTTTTTTATTATTAATTTGTTCCCTCCTCAAGCTTTATTTATATGCTGTGCAGTTTATTGCTACATAAATGTGACTCTTTATCAACAACACAGAGCAAATGTTAAAGTGTCAGATCTTCCTGCACCTGTGGATTTGTTGTGGCCAATTTTTCACTGGACACAGATTCAGCTGTAAACTCAGGCCTAAACTGTAACGTTTTATTTCACAGTACAACAGGGAAGTGGGTTTCTTCTGCCAACAAAACTAATGCTTTCCATCTGTGTGTTGTTTAGAAGTCTGTGTATCCCAAATAGTGCCTAATAAGGTTCTGCCTCAGATCAGAGTGACTCAGTATGACTTTAAACTATAGTGCATCAGATACAGGCAGACTGGACATATTATTATGTGTATAGAGTTTTAAAAGTTAAATGTTTTGGACATCCCGATCTCATATACCTACATCATGTCGTAAAATAAGAATATGGGCAGAGAAATATGCTTGCAGGCCTAAAAAAATCTGTGCTGTATATCACGCCTACAGTTTCATATGTAGCAGAAGAGCTGCCAGAGGTGTTAGTGCCATGCCAAGGAAAGTGAATGTAATTACAGCACTATGGCCACAAACTGCTTTTGAAATAACAAAAAACAACAACTTTGGAAGTCAGCACTTTTTAACCATTGCAATGAAAGTAATAAGTCCTCAGTGTGTACTAAGAAGCACGCCTTACTTATAATACTAGAATAGAATAGAATAGAATAGAATAGAATAGAATAGAATTACTTTATTGTTTCTGCAACAATTTCAGGTAACAATTCTGTCATTTCTTCACATTTTTTTAATTTTATTCATGAAATTAGGCCTAAATGTTGCAATTTCTGCATTTGAACCTCAAAATGTGATGTTAATTTGTATTTCTCTACAAACTGCATAAAAACCTCCCTTTGTGAGCTTTTATCTTCTACTTTACTGCTCCTTTCTTGTGTTTACTGCTTCCTGCTCCTTCATATCACCTCACTTCAGGAACAATCCATCAGGGGGACAGCGTGACTCGGCACCGGGGTAAAAGGGGGTGGGTGGGCTTAATTTGCAAGGTCACCTTCTTTTGAATGGGGGAAGGGGACTGATGTCCACAGAAGTGGGGTTCCCTATGAGTCTTTGTTTTCATTTTAAAGTCATCCGGAGTGTTTTTTCAGCGCTTCACATCCTGAAAGCATCTCATCCACAACACCACCAACAACAAACATCCCACTAGATCCCATTATGAAACCCCTTCTTTCTGCCATCCAGTCAACACCAGCACCCCTCAGTTGGATGGTCGGGTTACAGTTGGAACAGGCTGCACGTGGGACGCACAAAAGAAGCCTGGTGCTTGTAGGGAGGAGGGGTACAGCGTTACTATGGAAACAGACAGCCCTACCCCCGGAGCAGATGGTGGTGGTGAGGGTATCGGGGGCTGGGTGTAGTGATGGCGGGACCCAGAGATGATTATCTGTCCCAGGTTTCCCTCCTTAAACAACAGCATCTGTGTGTCTTCTTAACTAAACAGGTGGCTTCAGTTTGTGTTAAGTTGTTTGTTAATGTGAGAGTCGAGCTTTGTTCTGCAAGCGACAGGAAAAACTCAGCTATCAGTCACATTGTATTTAAAGCACAGGTAAATTTGCAACCACTTCATTAACTGCATCTTAACGCCAGTGGTTTGGTTACAGTTTTGATTTATTTATTTTTGTTTAACTGTGGAAAGTTGAAACGGTTTCCTCTAAAATTCACCAGTATGATATCAGTTGACATGCCTAAACTACAGTTCTACAATTCTACAATTTCATTTAGCAGACACTTTTATCCAAAGCAACGTCCATCTGAGAGAAGATACAACACAAGCAAGGATCTAGTCAGGAGAAAACAACCTGGATAAGTGCCAAAGAACAATCATGTACTACTGAAAGAGATAATAGTCGCTGAAATCATTCCTCATGTCATACTAGCTATTAAGAAATTCTTGCTTTGCATAAGTACATTGTGAGAGTCAGAAATGAAGAAGCCTCTTGGATGAGAGGTGAAACGTCTTCAAGAATCTACAAGAAAAGTCCAGTTGATTTCTACTGAAGAGCCTACCATTACCATGACCTGGATGACTGAGGATCTCCATTGAGTGGTGTGGTTAATCCACATTTCTTGTTCAAATCAAGTGTATTTTTCAGATTTGCAGTCTTTTTTTAATGCAAAAATCTTTCATCATTTTAGGGATAGCAACACAAAGAAGACATTTCCTTTCCTCTAAGTCCCTCTCTGCATCACAGCTACACATTTGGAATTTTTCTCCACGAAAACAATTCCTTCCTTCCCTAAAATGGCTTAAATGTCACTACTGCTACCTACACATGTGCAGATCAAATGAGATCCAGTGCGTCTCTCTTCGCCCACCTCTCCGCCACTTTCTGAAGCTCAAGCACACCAGCTCAAACATCACTCTACTCAAACTGTGTACAACTGCTCTATGGGAAGTTGTAATATTGCAGTAATTCAAGCCATAAGTGTTCAAACTGGAACCTAAAAAAGAAGAAAAAATGATACATGATGTTCCATCCAGCAACTTGATAGTGCTGGTTTGTTCAATTTGTTTTTCCTGATTATTGATGCATAGCATTTTCAAGGTGGAAGTGGTCGTCCATATTTTTGTCATGATATTTTTACCAGAATATTAATAACTTATATGGGCATGTTAAGATGGAAAATTACAAAAAACAAAGGATTTTTATTGGAGGGGGTCTTTAGTTCTGCTGTTTCTCACTGCTGAAACCTCATATCAGTTTCTGCTGACTGCATGTATCTCTGGGTGTTTCCACACCAAATGCAGCTGCAGGCAGCACAGTGTGGGTGCCAACACAGAGGCCCTGGAGAAAACGCAAGGAAAAGAACAACATGATCCCATTAAATCATAACAGAGGCAGTGTGGTGACCAATCATCCTGGTGTATTACTCTGTAAACTTACTGCTGTATTTAGACAGTTTACCTTATGATTATCCCAGGAGAATACATGTAAAATCCAGTCTCAGTCTGTTGCACAGTGATTTGGCATTAAATAAGCTTCTTTGTTCCTTAAATCGTTACTCAATGTAACCTTTCTAGGTAGTAGTTTATGTCCAACCACTACGTGAAACCGCATACCCACAAGTTAAAAAAGAGCAATCTTTGATTCCTCTGAGCCAGCGTGCTCAAGGCTGAAGAGCAGAGGCAATTCTTTAAAAGGAACAGAAAGAAGCACTTCAAGGCACAGGAAATGTGGTTATTGAGGATGGCCTCTGTGCTCTCCTGCCCCTGCTGCTTACAGCACTTCTCTGAGAAGCACACTTCCTTCCATTTGCATTCTCAGCTTCCATAAAAAGGCTTTAAATGATACTGAGACCTGAAAGTTTTGGAAATGAGGTAGAGAAGTTGATGTATTAATGATTTAGTTGCACTAAGCCCAACATATTGTTCATGCTGTTTTGTTTTTCTGGCATTAACGGGTTCCGCTGTCTATTATTACTTCCTTAAAACGATAGGAAAATTATTACCTTCAGTAAAATAGGGAAAAGGTTTTGTTTTTAGTGATAATGAATTGTACAGGAGTATTCACTCCCAAAAACAGTTATCTCTGTGTGCTTGTACTTTCCTTAACAGACTCCACTTGTAACTTAACTCTCCAGCTGCCTGCATCTGGTTTGGAGGTTTTGTGACCCAAGATAGTTTCCCTATTTCCACTTCTAATGAAACCTATTTCATTGTATGACGGAGCTCTTGACAGGCCACGTATTGAACAAATGCCACAGTATAGAAGTAATTGTGCTAAACTCAGCCTGTTAAACCCCTCTGCCTGTTTGTCATAAGCTTGCTGCTCTGGTCTGACGTCAACATGACTCTGCTAAGGAGTCATAAATGCGTAAAAGATTTGGCAGCCATTTTGCTAAGTCTTGGAGAGAAGTTGGACAGAGAGGAATTATGGGCTGAATAAAACTGCTGGGATCACCATTGATTCAGCATGTATAGCACCACTCCTCTAGATGACGGGAAAATGGGACAATTCATCACCGGCAGTAGGAGACGGCAGAGGAGAAGATGATTTGTGACTTAAAGCCACAAGGATACAAAGTAATCCTTGTGGCTGGGCTTCAGTATCACTGCAGAGCAGAATAATTAGAACTTAAGTCCAAACTTAGCTCAATTCAAAACCTTTTATTGTATCTCAGGGTTAATGTTGTTATCAATCAATCCCCCTCACACGTTCCTGTACAGCAACAGGTCAACAAAGAGAGCTTATTAAGCTTTAATCAATGGAATGACAATCAGTATGAGTTTGGGTGAGGAGCTGTATGTTTTTACACTTGTGTGGGTAGCTTGGACTTGGATTTTGAGTTGCACATGTGTTTATTCCATCTGGTCCTGCCCTCTCTCATGTCTGAGTGGTGATGTCATGAACAGAGGTTTTCGGGTCTCACAGCTTCTTGTTACACCATCCCACTAGGTCAAAGTTAGAAAGTTAGAAAGTCTATATGTTTATATGTGGGCTTGATGGGACATATTACACGTACTCTCCTCAAGGTCCAAAATATTCTACCACAGTAAAACCATGACTGCAATTACAAACCGCAAATTTACTATATTGAGTTACTTCTAGAAGTGGAAATAGTATTGCCAGCCATTGGAGGACATGACGAGCGTCTGGCTCTGTATACGTGGGTTTCAATCCCAGGGCTGAGCAGTTAAAATACAAAAGGAACTGATGAATTTTAAGAGGAGCCACATAGTCTGTTACTTTTCACAGTCAGTGAGTAAAGCTGTGGGAGTGGTATCTCCTTGTTCTCACCCCACTGTTGCTTCATAAATGAAAATAGGAAACCTGAGTGTTAAGAGGCAAACCTAATTGCATACAAATGACTTTCCCAATTCTCTAAATCTGAATGAAGCCATCCCGGTGTGCCATTGAAAACACAAATGCAAATGTGAAGATAACAGATCACCATTCTTGAAGGTGAGAATAGCAGATGCTGTTAAAAGCTACGACCTGGTATTTATCAAGCAGACATGAACTGAAGAGCCTATTGCCTGAACAGCAGAAGTTTAGGACCATGCAGCAAGGACACTGTGGCTGTTACTTCTGGATGAGGATGGAAACTTTCTGTTACTTTCTTTACAACATGTCTAGCCGGCATTGAGTCGATTGTGTGAGGGTGACATAAAATGTTCCTAAAGGAGAGGTCTGCCTTTTTTCTTTTAAACTCACCTCACACACATTGTATTCCCTTGCTGCAATAAACAGCCCATTGACAGATGGTCAGTGCTGTGAAGGCTGCAATTTTTTAAAAGTATTTTTTTTGATTTGGCGAAATGTTCCCAGTGCATGCTCAAAATGGAACTTGGCTTCCATTCAGCTCCTGTAATGAACTTACTTGCCATTCAGGGAGCACTGAAAATAGAATGCTATTACAGTAATCACAGAAAAACATGTAATGACTTGATCAGCGGGTCAATGTATGATTGATATGTCAGCAAAGATAGAGCTGGGGTCATTAAATTGTCAAAAATAATCGATGAAACTAAGAACACCAGGACATTCAAACAATGAACAGGTTTATTTACCTATTTGCTTGCAGGTATCTCTTATGTTTGCCAGTTTCATGCTGTCTTCCCATTGGACCTTATAGAGTACAGAACCTTGGCATCCAAAAAGCATCTGTTTCTTTGATCCTCGTGCCAAAGAACCTCCTACAACACTGATAAAACCTATCAGTGCCAGGCAATCCTCTGTATTTTGCTGTACATAGAACCATTAAATCTGGTGTCTGTGGCAACATTCCTGTACAGGCACGTTTGTAATGATGTGTTTTCCATCAATTATTGGTTTGCCAAAGCAAATAAAGGTAACAACTGTAGCAAAAGGAGATGGAATAAGCTCCAGCAACAAAGAGACATGACCAAGAAAAGTCTCTGCTGCTCTAGATTAAAAAGAAAGTACAGAGGTTTAAGATTAACCCTTTAAAATAGTTTACATGGACATTATATTTTAAAAAACAAATTGTTTAGGTGCATTTGTCATAAACACACATCAATGGTGTTCGACTGTATGTAAGGATGGATTAATTATTCATGATGTTACCTACAGGTTTATGGAAGATTTTTTAAAAACGTAGCTTGCTTACCATCTTGGCAGTGCCTGACTCTTATTAACTCCCATCTCATCCAAACCTGAGCAAATAGGTGAAGCGTGAGTGGAGCTAAGGTGAACCACGCAAACATGGCTGGGCCACTCCATATCCTTTGGCGACACCCACATGTCTCTCAAAGTTGTCCCATTTTTAATGATACATCTTAAGCCTTAAGACAGTTTGAAGGGTTCATGTATATGAATATTCACTTTTCAGCAGTTGTCATGAATGGGGAAATTAGCTATTGACATCCATGTTTTTATTTTGAAGTTGAGCAAACTTGTGGTCTACAGGGACTCACTCGCTTTTGGTGCCACCCTCAAGTGGTCATTTGAGGAACTGCAGTTTTAGAAAGTCACATCTTAGAGTCTTGTAGAATGTAATTTCTGCATTTAAAATCCAGAAAGGTGCATGTCATTACAAAACAGTTCGCAAAAATAAAAGCAAGCTTGGAAATACCACTTATATATGACAATGAACACAAAGGAAAAGTGACTCCAAAGCAGATTTAAACTTGTCAGAAATGTAAAACCTCAGTCAGATAGATGTGTCCATTTCAGATTGGTTCATATTGAAAGTGTATTTATAGTTAATTAATTGTATTGCTGAAACAATTAAATCCTGTTTCATTATGTGTAATCTTATGATTTACTATCTTTAAAATCCTTGTTGTGGGTCCTGATCCCAAAACTGGAAAATACTACATGTGCTATTGGTGTTTGATATTGTGGGGCTTCTTGCAGGAGAATGAGAAAAAGAATTTCTCATCTCTCACTGAATTTATGAAAGAACGACTTTTCAAAGACAGAAACTTTGTATTCCATTAATTCAATGAGATCAGTGAATCTGTTATTAATTAATGTAACAATGCTGGTTTGATACTGAAGAACTAGACTGGAAATGAATTGTGGTCACATTCTGAAAATCTCCCTTCTCACATAATTTCTTGTCACCAATCAAAGGAGGATCTGGTGGTTTGGCACATGGATCGGAGTATGAAAGACAACCAGACTTTCCTGTCTGATCTTCATGAGTAAACCTGCTCTTACCAGCTGACTAACTCAGTGAGCTCACATTAGTTAAACACTTCATCTTTCAGTTTATCCACATGGAGAATTTCCATATAAGCCTGACAAAAACAGGGGGAGGAGGTGGTTGTTTATAAAAACATGATCACAGATTTATAGTAACAGCTGTGTCCTCCTCCAGAAGAAGCTTGCTTTTCTTTCCAGTTAAGCAACAAAACAGCTGTAGGGTTTTAAAAAGTGGGGCCCAGCAGCATCCATAGCCTGATTTTTTTCTTACAAATGGACTGAACTCTTAACTCATCCAGTCAAGTAAACACACTAATGCTTGTCAACTAGAAAACATAATTCAGACATTTATGGGGGACAAACTCTTCCGTGTTGCTTACTGTAAGTTAAGAGCACAAACATTCTTCATTTTGGTAATGCTGGGTTGCATAGAATTCCACAAAGGAGATAAAATGACATAACAGCCATCTCTATCACTGGCACTAATAGTTAGCGTGCGGAGGGATGATTCCCAGGATGCACTAGCTCCACCTCTAACAAACAACAAAGCCACCTAATGAACCCTTTCCATTCAGGAAGTCTCTGCTGTTGAATAATTCCATATCTGTTATTAGACTGCAACCCCAAGCCATTTTTAGAAGACACACAATAAAGAGGCTGCCTGGTTCTATGTGCTTCCTTTCTGTTGCATTAGAGCTGATCAAGTTGCTACCAAAATATTAAGGACAGGTTGAGTAACGTCAGCGTCGTGACTCACTGTTTGAAGGCTGTTATTCAATCCCCATTTCACAGGTGTTTTTTATCATCTTGTCAGGTGACCAAGTATGATCTTGGCTGCCTTTGCAGATAGCGTTTTGGTGCAGAAGGATCATGAGATTCAGAAGGAACGCCTGAGGCCTAGCAAAGCCAGCTGTTTTTTGTTTTCTGGGCCGAGTAGCCTGTATGTGCACATACATGTCCCCCCTGAGTGTCTGTCCGCATGAGTGTGTGACACTCATGCGGACAGGGTTTGTTGTGTCTTGCTACACAAGGCTGTGCTCAAGTAAAGTTAATATAGAGGGACAAAGATATTGGTGTTACATTCAAATCCAACAGCATTACTCTAACAATGAAGAGGTAACAATAAACCACAAATGTCCAATCAACAGCCTCTTGTTGAACAGGCATGCAGTGCAAAGTCATCAGGCATGAGAGCATTGTGAATAAACTGTTGAGTCACCGATTGCTGACGCACGTGGTACAAGAAGAACTTTTATTTATTAAATGTGTCCACAGAGCTCGGCAGCTTTGGATGTGTGTCGAGTCACTGTATACTGAGTCAATATTGTGTCACTGCAAGTCCCGTATCTGTATTGTGGCTGCTATATGGTGTAGTACTCATTCTTGTTATATGAGGTCAGTGTGGTTTTATAAAGGAGGGGGTTCCACTGCATATAGAAGAATAAAGTTTCCAGGTCACTGAATGAATGTCAGATGGGCCTATTCTGTCTATGTCCTCTGGCACAAAGAGCTGTGGCCTTATGGGGTTTATTGAATACATCACAATGATCAGCTGCAACATTTAACCATCTTTCTATCATTGTGTAGCCCCCGCTCATGTCACCAGTAGAGGTCTAAACCGTCAGGGCATGAACACAGGACATCTGGAGCTTCGAAGGAGGTTGGGGCCTTTTCCAGCATGTCTCTTAGATAATCAATTATATTGGTATCTGGGGAATTTGGAGGTCGGGTCGATACCTTTAACTCTTTGTCCTGTTCCGTGAGCCGTTCCTAAGGAGTTTTTGAGGTGTGTCCTGCTGGGGGAGGCCACTGCTATTGTAGGGAATGTTCCCACATCACTGACTAACATTACTTATAAGTTCTAATAATCACTGAAAGATAATGCTTTAATCTCGATTTTTTTGAAAAAAAAAAAGAAAGCTTCATGTACAAAAGAAAATGTAAAGAATATTTATCATTTCAAAAAAAGGTTCATTTGTATACAGTTAAAGGTCAACCAAGATGTTATATTTTTAACTGCAACATTCAAAGAAAGTTTTGAAGATATTTCCAGGTTAACAAAGAAAAAACAATCGCATGCCAAAATTATAAAAAGAAATGTTTTCAAGATGTTATTGAGTGTTTAGATGACAAAACGATGTCATTAAATATTCCCAGAATCTTGCACAATGTCAGATGATATCAAAAGAGGGAAATTCTCTTTGCACTGCTCGGAAAATATTTTATGATGTTAGGACAAAAGAGTCCAACAGCAGGAACGAAAGTTTGCACTGAAACAAGACGATGAATGTTTTTCACTTCACCTGTCAGTGGTTTTAATCTGATCAGCGGATATGGAAAAATAATTCTCTGGAGGACACAAAAGTCACCCTCTTGGCTGACTTTGGTTCTCTGTCAATATCACAATCACCTTTGAATGTACCTGGCCACGCAGCATACACAATGTTTTCCACTCACTGAGAACACAAACATTTCTTGCGGCCTGTCAAATTGATGTGGCTTGGGCACTGATTTTATTGGTTCCCACACAAAGCCCCGCCTAGCATGATAACCTTAAGCTGTGTACTGCCTTCTTTGTGGTCCTCAGGGTGAATTGCACAATCGCAAAGTCAACCTTCTCAAAAATCTACCCTGCCTGGTTTGATTAGTCTGTCTACAGGCGCATGGGAGCTACAGCTGTTTGTCAGTCACCTTTAGATTAACTGTTGGAGTCAAAGTGCAATCTGTCCTGCCGTTGTTCCTGATATCTGCATGCTGTAAATGCAAAGGACACAATCACGTCATTCCAGCAATGTACAAAGTTATGGTGCCTCAGAACAAGACACTGTCACTCTGCTGTTGTTAAGTTTTCCTCTACAACCACATAATAATCTCCTGTATTGAAAAAAAGCACCATAGACATAGTTATTGCTCCAGTAAAGCTCGTAAATGTCATCCTCACATTTGGGCTACATTGCTTGTCTTGCTGTCCGTACAGCGTTCTTCCTACTCCAGCATTAACATACCGCTCACAACTTTAATTATGTGTTAAAGCTGCACTAATCAAAAATAACTACAAGTGTAATGAGAAAGGGATCACTCATGCAGTGCCCATCAGCTCTCCAGAGCCTGTTTGCTTCTTTTAGCACAATGGGCTGCGGGTTTTGTGGCCTGGAAACTCTCTTTTCATCACCATTGTTTCCAGCTGCTGTGGGCAGCTGCTTTCTTTAAAAAAGAAAAAAGAAAAAAAACTTTGAAGAACTGACTGTACCCTTCCTACCCAGCTAAAAGAAAACAAAAAATAGTGCAAGTCATTCAGTGAAAACAGCGACTATGTTTACATGCACATTATTCTATTACTATTATTTAGAGCATGAATGGTTGTCAGTTATTCAAGACAGGGCATTTTCCAACTAACAAGTTGTTTGAGTGTATTTGGAATATGCATCTAAGTGTTTTTTTGGTTTTTTTTTGTTTTACTGCAGTTTGTGACACATGGCTTTATGTCTGTTGTACACAAATCAACAGTTTGCACAGTAGTTTACAAGTAGATGCTTGTCCAAAAGGAAAGCCCACACTGGTGGCTGACAGGAGAAACAAACATACTTTAAAACATTATTGAAGTCTTGGGTATTAACAACTCTGTAGATATGTACAAAAGAATTGCTGTCCTTTTTCAAAACGTTGGCAGAAAGAATAAAGACAGAGGCTGTGTTCACACAGTTGAACAAGTCCACCACTAATGGAAAACATCCTTTCCAGTTGTGCCTGAGATTTTTAGGTAAAAGGTTTAATAACCCAGACTGTAATACAGATTTTCTGCCATGCTTTTCAGAATAAAAAGTGTTTAAGTCTTTTACAAATGAGATCAGCACTTGTGTTTTTAAGATGATTTGTGAGCAAAAACACATCAAAAATTCATTCATTTCTCATAATGACAAAAAAGTGTTCTTCTGCCATCAATGAAAAGGTCCTATTGTGGACACAATTGTTTACTTTCAGGTTGCCAGACTCTCAGGAGGAGTTCACATTTTGGCAAAAGGGTCACGTTTTTAGAGAAACCCAGGCACTGTGAGCCTTCCTCAGACACTTGAACACACAGATCTTTCACTGTTTCAGGCACACAAAAAACAACACGCCACCAGCGTGTGGGTTGATATTTTCTTTCCTTCTCTCTGCTCTGTGAGCTAACAGGCAATTTATTTTAAACTTCACTTGGACGCTCAAAAATACTCCTAAATGGCACAGTGGTTGACCTCAGTTAAGACATTGGTTTTGGAACTTATATGCAGTGGTTCAGGTTTTTGTGAATCATGCTGAGTGTAATATAAACCCAGAAATCCAACCCTGAGCCTGGCTTCTTGTGTAAAGGCCAGTAGACACACCTTCCATTGAATTACAAAAAAAAAGGTTTCGATTCAGTTATAAGACCATCTGATGTCATCTTAAATGTAAAACAGCTCCTCAGTAATCAGAGGCTTTGGTATTAAAAAATGGGGAAAGTGTCATGAGACTCTAACCCAAGAAGCAAGAGTACAAAGCAGATACCACAGATGACAGAAAAGAATGCAGACAGTGAAACTCAAAAAAGACACCTTTTACATAATCTGTCACTCAAAGTTCTTACATAAGTGGGCACGTTTGGCCTGTAAAGTTGAACAGACAGTGCATTGTTGTTCGCTTACAGTTTTTCTTTTCTTTCTTTTTACAAGCTGTTCCATGCTTCACAAACTTTAACCTTTCGTGTGCATGGATATTCTACTGATTGCCTCCTCTCTGGCTCCAAGCTTCTCTTTATGATCCTTTTATATAAACTTTGTTGATACTACTGCTACCACTAACACTCATTTTAGCTTTATTGCTGGATTCTGAGACAAAAAAAAATCTGCATAAAACTATCTTTATCTCCAAGTGTGACAAAACAGTGCAGCTCTATTGACTACAGCATTAAGTGGGTCTGTATTTCTGTAGAACGTGGATTCCTGTTACTAACATGCTTTTCACTTCAACCTTTACAACTGAACTAACTTCCTTCCTTATATTGTGAGTGTGAAGAACATCTGCTGCATGTCTTTGGAATAAACATCTGACATACACATAGGTTATAGAAACTGACTTTAAAGACAGAGCGAACCAGACACACTGTACAACAGCTATACACTAATTCTACTGCCGGCAGGCCAGGCCTTTCACCATTTCACAGATGAAAAAGAAGGATGAGACTTTTTGCACAATAGAGGCATTAATACAAGCACTAAGTCAGAGTGTTTATACTTCCAAGTATTTATGCTTGGAAATGTGACTAAAATATAGTGTGCGACTCTTACAAAATGTCAAGTATGGTTCATGGATAGTAAAAATAACAGTTTAAAGAATACTTTGTAGCTGGACGCTTAAGCCAGATTAAAAACAAAATATAACAAAGATATTACAGAAGCAAATACTGACTGCAGTACTGAATTCCTAAAATGCTGCTGCAGGCACAGAAAGACAACCAAAAGAGAGCTGTTTCTGTCCCAACAATAAAGATCTTTACTGAGTAAATGAAGTGCACACTCGCTACTGTTTTCTAATCCAACTTGACCCCAGTTTAAATAGGCACAACCTTTCAGTGGTGTGTCCACAACCTAATCTCCAGCCATCAAGTAGACAAATCAAAAGCAAACAGGGCTGGATGGGTAGATGGGAGGATTGTCTTGGTGGTTTGTTCATAAAGCAAACAGGCGGCTTTATGTGCTGGATTTTCCTTTGTGGCCTGAATGTTAAAATAGCAAAGCCTTCACTGAGACCTTATACGGATGCTGGAGGAAAGAATGTTTTGGAAAAAGCCTCCCTAATCATCAACGATATGAGGTTAGCACCCCTTATCACAGATAATTACACAAAACAGATAACATGCACCTGTTCTTTGGAAGTATCTTAGGAATCCAAAGCAGCTCCAGGAGAATAATCAAAATGTTTGTTTTGAACATGACGAAAGCATGTGATTTTCCTTGTGACAGACCTGCAGAAAAACACAGATTTATAATTCAGGCAGACCAGTATCACTTAAATCTTCAATGGATCAGCCTCCCCTAATGCCACACACTAACAGTTTATTTGTATTGTAGCTATAAAATGCTACAAACCACACAGGGGTAAAACCATCCAGACTTTAGCTCCCTTATATATTCAGGTTTCACCACGTTCCAAAAATCTAAACATTAATGATAATAAACAGATCTCTGTGCACTGAAGTGAAACCACTAGAGCATGACTGAGCTGCTGTTTTCAACAAAAGCATTGTAGTTCCATTTGCACATAGTCCCTAATCCTCAAGAGTTCAGCCTCCCAAGTTAAACTTTCAAAATTCTAGCTCCTAAGCATACAAGTCTGAAACTGTTGTACTGTGTGTTTTGAAACCCGAGGATATTTCCACGTGCTCATCAGACACGCTCCTCGTTGTCTATTTGTGTAATGACTAGTGCAAACAGAACCATCCTTCTCCCTCTGGCATCCTGGAGCACATGAGGTGCAACAAGTGTTTTTTGTAGCATCTTGATATTTGTATGTGTTTTCCTTTTGCTTTCCTTTTTTTTTTTGTATATTACAGCTTTTGGAATGTGGAAAATGCTAGTGTGCTCTTTTAATAATTTGCTATCATAGAAATTTTATTTTCTGACAGCAAGTGGTGTAATAAAATGTGTTTATCTTAGACTGTAAAGGATAATGCCATGGAACCTGAGGGTTATAAGGTAATAGCTTTGACTCTGCAGTTTGCTCAAGAAGACATAATCTTTTAAGAGGACCAATGAGCAGATGTTGCAGGTTAATATGCTGACTGTACAGGATTAAAAAAAAACACACATCAGGTGCTAATCTTCAGTAATATAACTCATTTTACTCTGGTACAGTCCAGCTTTAACAGAACATCCCATTCACAGACTGTCAGTGAGGACAGACTGAACCTTATACACAGCTCTCAGTATAACAGATTTTAATCTATTCTGTCCATGTTGCATCAACTTCTGAGAGCTGGAGTTTTCTTTGAAGTATGCCTCACTGGTGATCATCTTGTGATATGGTTCATTACAAGCTCAATAGATTGCTGTGTTGCCTAAACACACAACGAGTCACCAGATGCTCATTCAAATATAATGTGGATGATCAATATAATGTGTGGTCTGTTTGCTCTCAAGTCTGTGCGTTCGTGTGTATAAATAAAGTTATTGTGGCAAGGAACGCCAGGAACTGTTGGATGGAACTAAGAGAGGCCTTGTTTTCAACATTGTCATGTCGCAAGGGGCCTTGCACAAGGAATTCCTCTTCATAGAGCTGTGTATCAACAGAGGAAAAAAGGTCAGCCTAAGACCACGAAGCTATTACTTAAGAAAGTGTTTCCGAAGTTTCAGTTTTTTATCAACGTACTTGTTTTTCCGAAGCAAAGGAAATCAATATTACTTTGTCTTATTGTCTTTCTTAAGTAACTTCATTGAAAAGTTGAAGTGCTTTGTTCACATACTGTATGTGTTAGTTACAGCACATGGGATGTCTGCAGGACAAGGAAAGACATTTGGTTTCTGGCCAATCTTTCAGGACAGGATCTGCTGACTGGAGCAGAATCTGGTCCAACAGATGGAAAAAGGCAAAGGTCTTTAAATGGATAAGGCAGGGTTATTTATGCTGGGAAACTTTTTTGTTTAGTCAACATTCAGAGCAGGTAAAAAGATTGTATAGAGTCACCAAAACTTACGACTGAGTGAGTCTTATAGTGGTGAGCAGAAAACTCAGTGTAACATCTGTTTATGGTAGTCAGCTCTTGTTCATTAGAATGTCATTTAACTTTAATCTTCTATAGGTTTATCGCTACCACCTTCTAGCTGTTTTGAAAAGTTACTGTTTAGTAATGGATCTATGAATCCCTGTTATTGCCTGGTGGTAAGTGAAATAAGTCAAATATATGGGAATAGTTCAAAAAGTCAAATGATTGACCCTCAAAAGAGCAACAGACAAAAGTGATGTGCTCAAACAAGTGTCGTGTAAAATAAAACTTGACTCTTATTTTCACAATTTAAATAAATAGATAAGCAGATCAGAGGCTCCAGATTAGGTCCCGATGATTAGAACCTCCAGACAAGTTAAACCAGTCTGAATTAAACCTCTGACATCTTGGATCCACTGTTCTCTTTGCTGTTCAAGTGTGTGGTGTCATCATGCCAAGATCTAAAGAACTCTGTAAGACCTTCAGGGAAAGGGGATTATAAAAGACCTTCAAATCATTAAAAGGAAAATAAAGCTGCCAGTTTGTCCAGGACTGACAGGCCCTGCATATTCAGGTCAAGAGAGACTGTTTGATTTCAAAAGAAGTCTCCAAGAACCTTAGAACATCATCACTGGATATGCAGCTAACTCTTAAAACTGCTGCTGTCCAAGTTCATGTATCAGAAAGACATCACACAAATTTGATTTCCATCAGAGGTGTGCCATAAAAAAACTTTGCTGTCCAAAAAGAACAGCTTTTGGAGTAATGCGCTCCTACGTGTTTAGCGGTGTTTCAGAAAAAGTTCCTCAGACCAGCTGTGAAGCACTGAAGCGCAGATGTTCTAGTTTGGAGTTGCTTTGCTGCCTCAGGGACTGAGCAGCTTACAGTCAGTGACTTAACTCTAAATTTTCATCTATTTCTCATCCTGTCAAAGATTACTTGAAGATAATGTGAGGCCATTTGTCAGAAACCTAAACTTGAACTTGAAGTGAACATTTCGACAAGATTTATTCTAAGCAAACTAACAAATCTACCAATTCTTGAAAACGGAGAAACGTAGGGTGATGGAACGGCATGGCCAATGTCTAGATTTGATTTCCACCTTGCAACTGAAGAAATTTTGCATTGAAAAATAGTCCGAAATTTCAGCAACGTGATGCCAAACTGACGGACAATGATGTATTAGTCTGAAGAGGACATGCCTCTTTTCCCACAGAATAATGACATCTATTCATATTTATCACTGTCTCAAAGATGATTGAGGTTTGCTTGATCAAATATGAAAATGTAAACAGTTTCCATGAGATGTATTTATAATTTCCATTCGTATAGGTTACTGTAGACTTAATGTGTACCTGAAGTCACAGTTACAAATGTCACTATTTTGGTGTTTTGTTCCCAGGGTTTGCTGTTTGCTGCCTACTTAGTTCACGCACTTCAGACACAGACTTCTGTTGCCCCCATCTGGACAAATAGTGAACAAACAGTAGTGTTATTTACAGTTCCACTGTCAAGTTCTCAAGAGACACACTCTGATCAGAACATGCCGTGAGATTATTTTGATCTTACTGTATGCAAGATTAGATGTGTCATTTTGTTTTTACAAACCAGTTCCTGTTTCTGCAGCTGTAGACTGGATGTGAGATAACTTAACTTCATGTGGAAAGCTCCAGAATTCATCATGCTGATTTTAGGACTCCCCTGATTGTGGCAAAGTCATGTAGTCTCGTGAATCCAAATTAGATATTTGTTGCCATCAATTTAACAGGAGAACCAAGATGATGGAACATATTTAGATGCTAGAGGTTCAAAGCCACTGCTTCCATTATGTGATGAATTAACATACAGGACTGGTATAAAACAGTAAGCTATATGTGTGTGATGTAACTGTTTTATTAATGCAATAAGTAATTTTAAAGCAAGGTAATTCAATGTCATAGACTGTATATAGCATTTTTCATATTTTTATGAAGCCCAGTGAGCTTTATATTAAAACTAACACATTTAGAGGCTAAAAAAAATATTTTATTTGATTTGGATCTCTAATGCGACTTTAGTTTTGACAGATTTCAAATAATAATGGAAAGTTTCTTTCTTTAAACTCTGCTGGAAAGGTACACTTTGAGTCACACACTTCTCACAGTAAAGGTTACAGACTGTGTCAGTCATGATTTCATTCACAAGAAGTGGTTATCCATGTGAAAATCAGCAGGATGTAAGACAGCTAGAAATGGAAACGCTTTTTCAATTACCTGAGACCTTATCAGTCTGATATGGACTCTTTCAGTGCACATCAATAAACTGACAGAATAATGTACTGTACGAAATATTATTTATATAGTGTTTTCAAGTCACTAATTTTAAGACGGGGTTGATTAATGATCATCCAAAGAAGAAAAGAGAGACATATTGAAAATGGTTAGAGACCAATTTATACTTTCCTACTCTGTGAATTTGGGTGATTTTACACACACACACACACACACACACACACACACACACACACACACACACACACACACACACACACACACACACACACACACACACACACACACACACACACACACAAAAAAAATGTGTTGTGCAGCTGCAGTTACAACAACACACTCTAACAGCAGACTTTTACTTGCTGAAAACCTTTATTTAATAGAAAGGCAAAAGTTACATTATCAACATTTCTCTGCAGGTTCAGCTTATCAGCATCTTGTCACCTTCTGCATTCACCTGTGTGATCGAACACGAATGTTCAGGGAAGATAACATGTAGATTGCTAAATACAGATGAAGTCGGTGGTTTGCTGACTTCCTTTGAATCATCCACTTTGCTAATATATCAGCAGCGTCACTACTCTGCAAACACAACGCATACAGGGACTTCTACTACGTCTCCTTGACAAGCCGTGTTGTTCTTGTTTAAGCTGTGCACAGGTGAAATAAAAAGAGAGATGAAGCTGCAACTTTTCACAGTTACTCTATTGAAGTATTTGGTAGTAGCCAATCAGGCAGGTGGAGAAAAACAGGTAAGATATGGAATTCTGAAATTTTCTTATTTGTTGTGAATGTGATCTAAGGACAAAAGAGATGTGCAGCTGTGCACGTTGGACTGAGAAACAGTTCAGTGTCATTGTATTTCAGTAGAGTTGCAAATTAATACTGCTATGATACAGTGATATGTGACTATGTTTATAAAGTGAGATTATTGAGAATTTTAAATGGCTAACTGTCAAACAATGAAAGTTGCCTGAAGCTTTTTCATACAATGATCAGTCAGGATATTGCAGATGTAACTGCTGTGGACTTTTGCACACAGAATTTGTGTGCTTTGACGTAAAATAAGAGTGAAGAGGCATCTTGTTTGTTTAGTATGCAGAGGCAGTTCCTATCCAGGTTTCTCGACCACTGACTTTGTTCATTTCCAAATTATTTAGTGACTGGAGGGCCGATATCATTATCTTTTGACAGATTTGCTATTTTCCCCTGTTTCCACTCATTATGCTGAGCTCAACTCTCTCCTAAGTGGAAGATTATACATATGTGAGAGTGGTATTGATTTTTTCATCAACCTCTTGAAAGCAAAGATGTCAAACTTTTAAAGAAGCTAGTGGGTTTAAATTCACTATATTTATACAGGTGGAGCGCTCACTTGTGTTTAATTCTCATTATAATCAGTATTACTAAAATAATACTATAATTTCATGGTTGAAAAACACATTCATACCCTCTTGAAAACTGCATCCAAATCAGTTTCACATCGACTCCAGGTGTTACAACTGAAAGTCAAAATATAGCTTTTTGTTCAGCTTCACAATTTTTTCGATTGCCAAAGTATATTGTAGTTTCAACGTCAAAATTACACCAGCTTAATTTCACTGCCAGATTAATAGCAACAAGCATTTTTTCCCCCGGATGTGTGATCTGTTTTCAGAAATTTTAATAAGTGATTTCTTTTAAAAGTCCATTTTAGGTCAAATTTAAGGTCATAATCCAATAACTGAAAGAAAATATGAAATTTTCATTGAGCTTTTGGGTCATGACACCTATGTGTGGTTTAGGCTGATAGGATGAGAAACCTGTCAGCCTGAAATGTATTTTTCAAATTTCATTCAACGCTAATCTCTCCTGTGCTGCCTTGTTAATTCTAGCGCAGCTCCTTCTTACCAGTTGTAATGATTTTGTCTCTGTTTAGGTGATGTCTACTGATGAATCTGAGGGACTTTCCGATGATCAGTACTGGAGTTCACTTGAGAACATTACTTTTCCTTATGGAGACGACGAATCATCTACTCCCTGCAACATCAATGTGCCTGGATTTAACAGCTTGGGCCTGATGATCGTCTACTTCATTGTGTTTGTTTTCAGCCTCTTCGGCAACAGCGTAGTCGTCTATGTGGTCTGCAATATGAAGAAAGGCAGAGCCAGCACAGACATCTACTTGATGCACCTAGCGCTGTCAGACCTCCTCTGCTGTCTCACCCTGCCGTTCTGGGCTGTGGATACGCACTTTGGTTGGCTCTTCGGCAGCTTCCTGTGCAAACTCTTCTCGGGCTTTCAGGAGGCCTCAGTGTACAGCGGCGTGTTCCTGCTGGCGTGCATCAGCGTGGACCGTTACTTTGCCATCGTGAGAGCTACACGTGTGCTGCCCTCCCATCACCTGCTGGTCAAAGTGGTGTGCAGCATTGTGTGGCTGGTGGCAGCAGCGCTGGCCTTACCTGTGGCCATTAAGAGGGAGAGCATGTACGACATGGACCTGGAGAAGTTCGTCTGCTATGAAAACCTAACTAACGAAAGCAGTGACCAGTGGCAAGTCAGCATACGTATCCTGAGGCATACGATGGGCTTCTTCCTGCCTCTGCTGGTCATGGCGGTCTGTTACGGCTGGACTGTGGTGACACTGTTCCACACCCGCAGTCAGCAGAAGCACAAGGCCATGCGTGTCATCCTGGCAGTGGTGTTGGCATTTATAGTGTGCTGGCTGCCTCATAACGTCACTGTGCTGATTGATACACTTATACGAGGCGAAACGATTCAGGTGACGGCCTGTGAAACTCGCTACAGGGTGGAAGTAGTGCTACATTTGGCCACGGTGTTGGCCTTCATGCACTGTGCGGTGAACCCAGTGCTGTACGCCTTCATTGGGGTGAAGTTCCGTAACCAGCTGCTCTTAGCTCTCTACAAACATGGCTGCATCAGCAAGAGGCTCCAGATGGCTTACAGAAAGAGCTCTGCCAGCAGTATCAGATCCAGAAACACCTCTGTCACTATGTGAACCAAAAGTTTGAATGGAGGATTAGGTGGCGGCGATTTTAATTTCTACCCTCAGGTGGCTAATTGTTGTAATACAACCTGAAAAAAATAAGAAAACTAATATTTGTGAGAAGGTGGTTAGCACTTTCACCTTGCAGCTAGAAGATCCCCGGTTTGTGTCCCAACCTGGGCCTGGGATCTTTCTCCATGGAGTTTATATGTTCTCCCTGTGCATACATGGGTTTTCTCCAGATACTGCTTCTTCCCACAGTCCAAAAACATGCTGAGGTTATTTGGTCATTCTAAATTGTCTGTAGGTGTGAATGTGAGTGTGATTGTTTGTCTCTATGTGTAGCCCTGTGATAGACTGGTGACCTGTCCAGCGTGTCCCCTGCCTTTGCCCTAAGTCATCTGGTATAGACTCCAGCCCCTTGTGACCTTAATGGGGATTAAGTGGTGCATAGAAAATGGACGGATGGACGGATGGATGGATGGATGGATGGATGGATGGATGGAGGGATGGAGGGATGGAGGGATGGAGGGATGGAGGGATGGAGGACTTACAAGACTGCTAATAAAGTTCACATTGGTTAGTTACTTCAGACCCTCAGCATCCTGCCATAGTCCAGATGTAACATTTACATGCAGGACTGTATTTTTATTTTCAAATGATTTCATTACCATTGATCAGTGAGTCCAAAATGTTCAGACTCCAGAAGGAAAAAGCAAAAAACAAGCAAAAATGGAGAACTTTTCATCAAAGTGCATGATGAGAAAGTTGCCCAGCTCGTACTATTTCCATGATGCCATACTTACCCTGCTTTGAGAGCTCGTGCAGTTATAAAGATTTTACTGTTGTGCATTTTACAAAGTGTGCGTGTTTCTTCATGAAATGAAAGACCTTTAAGTCCCATATTAATGAATTGTCTTCAGACACTGCAGTGTCTCCATTTCAACACCTGATGTTTTTGTTTTGTTGACCTGAAAGCAAAAAAGCTTTTCTGCCTATCAGATATCTTAATCTTTTAAACAGGATGAAGTGGTGAAATCTGCTCTCTGCTTTCAAAAGCGGTGTACATTGCATCTCTTAGATGATGACTTTCATTTGTGCAACAATTCTGTAGAAGCTGTGGCTGCAGGAAACAAAACATTGTGGCTGATAATAAGTGTTGTAATAATACAGTGTTGCATGTTTTTCACTGTCCATCGACTTGCTTTTTCCATTATTAATAAAATATTTTCTAGATTTTTGTGTACAATGATCACATGAATGTCTGTGCATGTGCTGATGATGCAGGTTGATAAGTTCATCTGGATCCAAACCCACCTCTGATGGATTTGTGAGAATATGTGTTACAAGAAACTGTGCAGCAAACATGGTTGCAAAACAAAAATGACATGTAAAGGAAGGATATGTTTTACAGACTCTCATCATATGAATCCTTATTGGATTATAGTTTTAGTGTACAATCCAAAAAGCCAAAAGCAGATAAAATTGTTGAACTATACAACAAACATAGGTTTAGCTGATATGCAGTCTGGAGCTGTTATACACAGAAACCTGTCATAATAATAGATTATTTTGAAAAGACAGTGCTGGTTCTAACTCAACTGATGCTGGTTTTTAAAAACAAAGCATATTAAATAGAAGTGGTTTATTTATTTTAACTTTCCAGGCATATCTGCATTGTTTTATTTATTTTCATTAAAAATTTCAGCACTCCTCCATCAACCAAAATAAATACAGTTAAAATTATTTCAGTTATCAAACATTTGGCCATCCAAATACATTTCGGGATGAGCAAAAACAAGTTTTTCTCACCAAAATGACTGAATTTCTGCTAAAACTCCAAATGCTGTCTCATGAGTTGGCCATGTTCCTGTTAGTATTTGTGGTTTGACATTGCACTGATTATCAGAATGACTGTGTGAACTTACACAAGTACTTACCAGTAAACCAGCAAACACGTCTTTCAACAAATAATTCTCATTAAAAGAAACAAATAATCAAATTCATGTGTCCTAAAGAAAGGCAAAAACACAAACTGGATCTATGTCATGATTCATCGGGGTGCCAGTCGTGTCTGTAGGAGGAGGTTTGAATAATGTCTGCAGTAGAGGTTTTATGAGGTGAGGCTACTGATCCTGAACAAAGTGGGGATGGCTGAAGCGAAATGAATTCTGGGAAACTGGCCAGGTGCAGACAGGTCGTGAATCTATCCCATGGGAGGAAAATATATTGTGTCCATCTAGAGTCTTTACTCTTCACAAAGACTGACAACACAAGATGACCTGCAGATGATCACAAAAATGTTCCAGAAGTCTGTTGTTTTACTCCTGATAAAAAAAGAGGAACTTAATAGAAGAAGTAGGTTGCAGTATCTTTAAAAAAAAAACAAAAAAACAACACTCATTATTTAATATGACAGTTTACTTTCAGTTGTGATAATTAACAAGTTCATTTTCTAAAAGAAGTGTGACACAGTGTTTTGGTACCAGAGTCAAACTGCAATCTGACAGTTAAAATCCAATACTCCCTCCCAATCAAACACTGCACGGAAAATTGGTGGGAGGCTTTTTTTTATTGTTATGTTCAGTTTCACAACATCCCAGTATGATTGAATGTAAAAACATGAAGCTATCAAGAGTCATTATTACCTTGCAGTTAATTTTTTAAAGGTATTTGCTTGGCATTTTTTTCAGCTTTATTGATAGAACAGCAGTGACAGAAAGACAGGAAAGTGGAGAGAAGAATTGGGGAAGGACCTGCAGCAAAGGCCCATGAGCTGGATTTGAAATCATGACAGCTGCATTGGGGACTATAGCCCTTATTTATGCATTACCCACTCAACCTGTTGAGCCACCAGGGCGCCCCACTTTGCAGTTAATAATTAACAGTTATTTTATTTCAACATGAAATAAAGCAGTGTATAATTAATTGTCAAACATTATTTTATTTTGGTCCCCCACTTGTAAAAATCAGAATACACTACTGTTCAAAAGTCTGGGGTCACCCAGGCAATTTCATGTTTTCCATGAAAACTCACACTTTTATTCATGTGCTAACATAATTGCACAAGGGTTTTGGAATCATCAATTAGCCTTTCAACACCATGAGCTAACACAATGTAGCATTAGAACACAGGAGTGATGGTTGCTGGAAATGTTCCTCTGTACCACTATAGTTATACCATTAAAAATCAGCAAGAACAGTCATTTACCACATTTACTATGTCCAGAGTGTATATCTGATTCATTTAATATAATCTTCATTGAAAAAAAAACTGCTTTTCTTTCAAAAATAAGGCCATTTCTCAGTGACCCCAAACTTTTGAACAGTAGTGTATACTGAAATGGATATATGGACTGTGGGGAAATCAGTAGCGAGGTTAAAATCTCGATACGTAATCAGTGGTGTAATTCAGAAAAGTGGCGTTACGCCCTTGCTATCAATTCTCAACTTCCTCAAAGGCACAACCTGGTGGCAGAAGCTGCTTTTGCAAACATCAACACTTTGAAAATGTATCCTATTTCAATGGAAAGGGCCACAGGTTAAGATCGTGGTCCTGCTTCACTTCCACCAGCCAGAGCATGAAGCACCTGTCAGGAACACTCACATACGGGCTTTGCAAAAGTTCTGTTACACTCGGTTTCATGATCTTTAGAGACGTTTACATGTTGGAGTGAAAAATTCCATTAAATTCTATTGAAAGTTCTACCTTATAGGCAGGTGTCCTTAATACAATTTTTTTTCTCCAGTGAAGTTGTATCAAGATGGAAGTCAAAAGAGTTGAGATATCTGCTCTCCTTCGTGCTGAACATCAGCCGGATGACCGTCCACAGAGTCGCAGAGAGGCTAAAGAATGGTGAAGATCTTTCAGGTCTTCACCATTCTTGAAAGATCACTGAAAGATCTTCACCATTCTTGAGCCTCTCCGTGACTCTGTGGACGGTCATCCGGCTGATGTTCAGCTGCTTGGCTCTGTCAGACTTGTTGTGGCCAGCATGAAGGAGAGCAGATATCTCAACTCTTTTGACTTCCATCTTGATACAACTTCACCGGAGAACAAATTTGTATTAATGACACCTGCCTATAAGGTAGAACTTTCAGTTTATTTAATGGAATTTTTCACTCCGACATGTAAACGTCTCTAAAGATCATGAAACCGTGTAACAGAACTTTTGCAAAGCCCAGTACATGGGAGGAGCATAATCTGCACCCTTGATTAATTTAGGAAGGGGACCATATGAAGTGAGGTCTGGGGGTCCTGAGGAATTTCTGAGCTCCGGACACTTCAATTCCTGCAATCTGGTGAGTTTTGTGCACCAATTTGTTGTTTTTATACATCAGTTTGTAGTAAAAATGTCTTTATTTTTGAAAAGGAAACCACCAATTTCCAGGGTTCCTTCAAAATATAATGAAATATATGGTACAGCTGTGCCACTGCCACAGGCAGCTGGTCAGAATGGTCAAGAATCAGCCAGTCTGTAATGCATTAGATGCTGTTGGAACACAACTGTCTGTGTTTACAATCAGTTGTGTTTTATATCACCATGAGCTGCGAAGCTGCCATGCAAGAAGGAATACTGCTTTCCCTAAAAGTAGCACCTTAAAGCTTGACTGAAGCTTACTGCTGATCACATGGACAAAGAAAATGCCTTCTGGAGGAAAGTTCTCTGGTCAGATGGAACAAAAATGGAGCTATTGAGCCACAATGACCAGAAATATGTTTGGAGGAGAGAAGGTAGTCTTTAACTTGAAGAACATCAAACCTACCGTCAAGCATGGTGGTGGCAGTTTTGTGCTTTGGACCTGTCTTGCTGCCACTGGAACTGGTGTTTTACACTAAGTAAAGGGAGTATTGAAGAAGGAGGATTACCTCCACATTATTCAAGAAAACCTACAATCATCTGGCAGAATGTTGGTTCTTGGACACGTCTGGATGTTTCAACAAGACAATGAGACCAAACACACAGCAGAAGTAGTAAAGAAATTGATCATTTAGGCCAGAATTAAGAGCACAGACTGGTCTCCCCAGTGTCCTGAATTTAAAGTCCATTATAAACCTGTGATTTATGTTGAAGAAACAAGTCTGCATCAGAAAAAACAACAAGTTTAATTAACCTGCAGCAATTCTGTCAAGAGGAGTGGTCTGAGATAGAAGCAGAACATTACCAGGATCTTGTGGAAGACTACCAAAGCACCTAGTAGAGGAGAAAATGGGATGTTTAACCTAACATTAAATAAGATGTATGTATGCTTTTGACCCAAGTGATTGTGTAATAATCTCAGGAGACCTACAATAAATCTATGGCAGAACTAAAATGCATGATGTGTTGCAATGATGTGTATCAATAATTCTGTCAAGGAAGTCTGGCCCAGTCCCCAGGTAATTAGGGAGTTACTTCCATATGAAGTTATTTAACATATTTAGAAGCTTTTAACCATGAGAATAATCCCTTCATAGCTTGGCTAATATATCTGATGCATTCATGAGTTACATGTTACTGTCTATAATAGTCCATATATTCCAGTTGACATAGTGCTCACAGTAAACCAAAGCAGGACTGTTCCAGCACAGAAAATACTGGAGTATTTCTGGGATGAAATAAATTGGTGGATTGAGGTTCAACAGGAGCAAACAGTTGCTTTTTGCCCTTTTATTACAGGCTGGTGGCCACATCAGACCTGCTCTCTCCGCGGTGGGCGGGGACAAGGCTGCGCGTCGGCTGACATCATGTTACCATAGTAACAGCATAGTCGCAGCTCGTCCGTCGGCTTTGAGCAGCAGCTAACAGCCGCTGAATAAACTGGGATAAAGTGGTGCGCTGGTGAGCCACGGAGCAGCACGGATCATTACGGGAATATTAAGGTAGACCCACTGTATAAGGATGGATCATATTCTGGAGCTAACGTCTCAGCTTATCCTCTTAGCAGCGCTAGCAGTCAAAGCTAACATATCATCAATGGATCAACGCGTTACTGAGCTAATGCAGTAATGCTCCTGTTTCCTTTTCAAAATAAAATGCCGTTTTGTTCTCAACATACTTCTGATCGTAAACAGAACTCTGAACCCGTTGTATTTCATTTATGGAAACTAACATTTTAAGACATTATAAAGCTTAATCACTCAGACTTGGTTAAGAGAATATATTTTTTGTAATCTACTGGATGTCAGTTTTACGTAGAGAAGGAAAAAATAATAAAAATGCTGATGAAGTGCTGAAAAATAATCAAAATCCACACAATGCAATTTGAAAATCGCAAAGGCTGCAATTTAGGTTGGATATTATGCAGCACATCAGACTGAGGGTTTATTTTTTTACTCATTATTTAAACTTGATTGCAAAATACATATTAGATGCTGCTGCTGAACCGTAATGAACCTGCCTGGTCAACTCACCAGAGATTCTTCACCAAATGGTCCTATTGTTTTCTTATTGGAAATACTAAGATTGAGATGAACTTCTTTCCTGTCAGGTAGTAATAATCCATCACATTTTTAAATCTATTACATCATCAATTTTGAACAAGAGCTTTAAAAAAATATTACAACTCGCAATATATCTGGTAAAGTGACACCTAGACATCCAAGGGATTTCCACATCAACTTTTAATCTTTATACTGTCATCTACAGGTGTTATGTTTATAGATGTAATGTGCTTATACTGCAACATATTGTATGCACTCATGCTGTACCGAACAGGCTTTCACTGCTTCTTTTGCACTTCTGACTCCCTTTTTTGTGTTTTTATGCTCTGGTCATTAAGAGTGAATATAATCTCAGATTTTTTTTTTTTTTATGACCATAGAGATAACAAATGTTATGTATCGTAAATGTCTGTATGAGTCATTAAATCTCCTTAATATTTGAAAAATTTTGTACATATGTGGTACAGTTTGTAACTTTTTAAAGTGAAATAATTTTCAACATTAAGATTTCCAGGGTTGTGGGAAACCGCAGGACGCATTTTTTTAATCGAGTATTGCAACTATTATTTTGAAGGGTACTCTTTGACACCGGAAGTTCTGATGCCAGTCAGCAGCAACTTAACATTTTACCTTCAGCCATGTTTTTAGCATCTAACATTATGCCCTCTGCTTACTGTGCTTAGCCAGTTGTGTATGATGGTGGAGACACTCTTAAACTTACACACAAAAGAATTATTAGCTGTCATTTCTGTGTCACCGGCTAACTGTTAGCATAGTTTGTTTGCTAACGTCAAGGAAAACAGCTTTTAGCCATGCTCTTGTTTCGCCATTTAATTGTTTAGCTTGTTTGCTGTTGTCTCCAGCAGAAGCTAGCATGTCGAATGATCTGGCTGGTGTGTGGGAGGTGGCACTGAGTGATGGAGTCCACAGGATAGAGTTTGAACACGGCACGACCACCGGGAAGAGGGTCATCTACGTGGATGGAAAGGTTAGCATCCACAGTGTGTTGTCCTGAAGCCAAAGCTCTTGTTATCAATCAGTTTGTCATGAGAAGATGAGTTAAATGTCATTTTCTGATGCTACCTCCAGGAAATACTGAGAAGGGACTGGATGTTCAAACTGGTGGGGAAGGAGACATTCAGCGTGGGCCAGTCAGACACCAAAGCCACCATCAACATTGATGCAGTCAGTGGTTTTGCGTACGAGTACACCTTGGAGATCAATGGGAAGAGCCTGAAGAAGTACATGGAGAACAGGTCAAAGGTCACCAGCACCTGGGTGCTCAACCTGGACGGCATGGACTGCAGAGTGGTGCTGGGTGAGCTCCTCTGTGGTCCTGTGTTATTCACAATCTGTCATGATCATCTAGTTATATCAGTTACAGCCTAGTATTGGTGGAAAAAAACTACAGTGATGGTGGTGTTTGCTCACAGAATATCTGATGTCAAATGCACATTTAGACAAAGGATCAAGAAAACAGTGCCACCAAGTTGTTGCACATGGTGATGGTTAGGTGGATGGATGCCTTTTTTGTACATACTAAAGGTGGTAACAATTACACAAAGACAAAATAAATACAGGTACAGGCCTAATTGAAACATCAGCAGCACAAGCACATTGTGTAAAAGATAAAGTAAAGTAGGATGATGGTGGTCCAACTTTCACACACTATCTTGGCATTTTCTATTTTCTTCACAGTATTTAAACATAGGAATTTGATGCAGAGAAATAAAAAAAGATCCAAAATATACACAAGATACTTTCTGGAAAATGTTCACCTTATAATATAACAAAGGAAAAAAGTTAGAAAGTTATTTTTTACTCACAGTGGCCCTCAGTGCAGTGGTTTGGAGGTCATAAGGGCTTTCACAGGCCAGAAGGGTGGAGTTCTGTAACCTCTTGAGGGTGTCTAGTAGGATGTACAGTGCAGACTTATGGGTAGTGGTTTATAACCTACATATTTAATGCTTTTTCCAAAATAAATAATGAAGCTGGGAATTGATTTGAAACAACAATCAGCATCTGCCAGTTACTGTCAAAGCAATTCCACCTTTAAATATCACCACTGGCTGTCATTGTCCATTCTGATAATCAGCTGTGATCGATACAGAATTGATCATGGGCACAGTGTGATTCATGCGTCTTCAGGTCTGCCTTCTAACATCATGCTGGAGCTAAGGCTAAGCTCTTTAACTGCTTTAATCTCCACGCCGTCTTCAGCCACCTCTGTTCACCGGCCAAGATAATCCTTCTTATAATTGCACTGCTAACAGATGATCAGGTGGCACACACCCTAAAGCATGATCAGCACACAGGAACTGCCCATGCACATTGTTGGCAGCGGTTATCTATACATGTCAGCAGTAGAATCTTGAATATAAATATTTCACTGAAGTGGCAGAAATGTGAGTGTGGTCTGCAACAGCATTTTGTCACACTGCAGGTAATGTGTTTACAGACTACAGCTGATGATGATGACAAAGTTAAGAACATGCCGTCACTAAAACCACCAAGTCTTCCTCATTTTGGGGTACGAGACAGTCATTATTAGTGTTTTCTCTCAACACTAAACATGGATTGGACATG